>NC_142103.1:95698487-96393904 GCF_054644295.1 Miniopterus natalensis | reverse complement strand
ATTCATAGTTCACAAGCAGATAATTTAGCTGCCAATCTTTGCTTTCTAATCAATGAAAATATGAATTTAACATCAACTTGGAAGCATGTGAGTTCATGAAAAATTATGGAATACACTCACTAATGCAACAGTTCTATGGATTTAAGAACATGTATACATTTTCTCATCCAGCTCTTAATCAACTCCAGGTTTCCAGTGCTTAACCATGAACTAATCCGAGATCAGCCACACTGAAAGGGGTCTCTGACACGCATGACAGGTCTCCATGCTGGAGGTGCAAGGTCAGTGCCATTGAAAAACAACTAGGAAGACATACTGGCTTCTTCAAAGTCACAAATATCCTTCTTCTGGCCCTTTGGTGATGACTTGATGTTTAAAATATTCCACTGGCACCTGATACCTCTTCAGCGATGCTTTAAAATACAGTTTTGATGCATGGACAGCTTAGCTTCCCTGCTTCCTTAACCTGCATGTGCTAAAAGGTCTCAGTTCAGACTTTTAATGACTTATCTGAGCCTCCACTAGAACTCGGGAAGTTTTCAATCTACTCCATTTCTGGCACTGGCACGTGACCTATACATAGCATCTCCCACCTCAAAGCAGAGTGCAGGAAAAGGCCACCCACCCTTTCCCCCTTTTAAAGGCTTCATATTAATTCTGAACGGCTTGGGCAGGCCCACAAAGCACAGGCAGAAGCAGAGCCCAATTTTTTCACTCATCTAAGTCTCCCACGTGCCTCTGCCTCATCAATTCTGCTGTTTCTGGCTAATCAATTACATCACACCAATAGCTGGGCAGTTACTTTTTTAATGGGCACATCTGCCCACCAGCCAATTAATTCTAGGACAGGATAACTCCTGCATGCATGGTGGGAGATGGAACAGTCTCTTTCAGGTGGGAGAAAAGCAGTAATTCCTATCTCTATACAGCCATGACCTGGCTCTAAAGGGTGGTGCCACTTTCCAAAGTCCCATTGTGGTCCTCACATTCAGACCACAAGACTAGGATAATGGCAGTGTTTGCAGAAGGCTCACTAGGAGCTCTCACGAAGACCGACATTAAGACGCTCGCACTAGAAAGAACACAACTGGAGATCAGGTCTCCGTGCTCACTTGCCTCGTTCTGGGGAGCTGGATATTGCCGCGGTGGATGAAGACAGGCGCTTGCTCATGGGCTCCGTCTGCTTGGGCAGATTCATAGCTGATGCTGAAAGGCTGTCGCGCGCTGCAGAGAAATGCAGTAAAGACACTGGTACCATGCCACTGTAGACTGAGAACCACTCCCCAACCCCCCAGCATTCTTCCTGTCCCCATCCACGTGCCTCCGAAGCTGCTGTGACACAGCACACTGCCTCCAGCGTCCTCCCATCTACCTGCCTGTCAGGAAACACCCAGGCCACAGCAGCCGCAGGACTGAAGCAAGAGCTTCTCTACCACCTCACTGCACTGTTCAACTAAAGGCATGCTAATCCCATCAGCAAATCACTTATTTCCTTGTGTCCAGGGGCTTTTATTCAGTATGTTCAGACCACACAAAAACAACACCAATCAGAACCCAGAGACAAATAACCCCCAGAAAATGTTCTATGGCCTGAGTGCATGAGTGGGAACCACACTTTTTCTGAGGGCTGTCTACAGCTCAGGTGGGAGAGAGAAGCCATTTGTAAGGAGGGGAGCTCTAGTTAAAGCAGAACAACCTTTAGTAGCTGTTTCCCTCCTCTTATCAAGAGATGGGGTCACCATGGCCTTTTCTCAAATGCTGTAATTGCTTATGGTTAGAATGGTAACATGTGGTCCCGGGTTTGGTGTTCTTGAGTTCCAGCCATTATTTTAGAGTGGTTTCTAAATGAAACCATTACAGCAAATGAAGAGGTACAGGCGGTGCCTGCCAAGCCATATCGGAGCCCAGGGCAAAAGGAAAGATGTGTACCCTGGCTTGAAAGGCAGCAAACTAAACTCATCAACAAGACTTTCAAAATCTGCTCCTCTCCTCATGTTTTCAAATGAGAGAACTGCTGTGTTTGACTAGTTCTTCTGACCAAGTGACGATCTTAAAAAATTTCTAATTGACTTAAGCTGAAATAAAATTATAATAAATTGTTTTGGTATAAATAAAATAAACTTACAATTATGTGTGTTTTAATACACCTGCTTTTCAATTTTTCAGTATTTTGGCAACTACTTTAATATTCTCAAAGATAATTAACTTGGGAATTACATAAAGCCATAGATCGGGGTACACATCCCCCCCCCCTTTGCCTCAGGTTCCAGTGTGGCTCTGCATGGCACTGGTCTTTAGAAATTCAATATTTTTGTCCATCATGGATTGTTCTGCATTAATTTTGATTTATTAAAATATTATTTTATCTCGATATAGTGAGATTTTTGGTGCTCCCTTAAATTGTGTACCTGAGTTGGGTACACTTACCTCACCCTGGCCTGGGCCCTGGGTGCGATTCCCAAGAGTTAATTATCAACTCCACCTGCCCCTCTCTGTCAAGGGGAGGCCAGTGCCTCCACTACAGCTCCCTCAGCCTGTGCAGCAAAGCCTCTGCCACTCAGTAACACCCATAAAAATTATTCTTTGTCAGAGGAATGCTGGAGAGCAAGGATATTTATTCCTACTGCTATAAACTGACCTGTGCATGGCTGGTAAATAGTGCATCTCTTTTACTTTGTTTTTTCTTTGCCAGCCAAAGATGGGTTGAATTTCTAAAGTCGTCATTAAATGGGAACAAAGGTTTGCTAATTCTGTTCTTGATCTAGAGTCTAGACCCTAAGAATTGCCCAAGCCTGTATCGAAAGCAGAGAGCCTATCAGAGAGGTGAAATCCAGAACCCAGCCCGCTGATCTCCTTGTTTGGATCCCCAGGGTTAGTACTGATAAACTCCCTACCACTCCCTCTCAAACACCTCTCCAGGAATCCATCACATTAACACCCAGAACTCAGTAATTAACCAGAAGTGACTAAAACACAATACTACTTAGTGCCCAAAGCAATGATTAATGAGTGTGAAAGATCTGAATGAACAAAAGTCAACATTAACAAGATTTAAGACAAAAGTTAGAGAGCTAAGGATGAAATGTTTCCAGGGCACTAGGATGTAAGGCATGCACAGCTCCATGCTGACAGGAACAAAGGAATATGAGCATGTCATCCACATCACTAGAAAAAAAGTTCTAAGGGGTCAGACTAAGAACTGTAAAAGTGCTTGAGACAGACACAGTGATGGAGGAGGGTGATGGGAACAGTCATCACAAAATGCCATGGCACAGTGATGCTCGGATATACCATTGGTGGACTCAGAGGCGGCAGTGGTCCCTGGATCCGGAGGAAGGGTATTGCTGGCTGCTAAACCTAGAGGAGGGGGTGGAGTATTTTCTGATTCACCTATACAGCAAAAAATCAAAACAAAGAGAGGTAAAAGAAAAGGTCCCACTTTCTGGTTGACTTAGTTCCTACTTAGGAAATTAGGAAAGTAACTGAAATGGGTTGACTTCTCACAAACAGAAAAAACAAAGTATATTCACTGACAAAAGGTTAAATGCCCAATACAGCAAAGTCAAGAAGCTGTAATATAAATGTAAATCCATCTGCTTTCAGGAAGAGCTAGTACACAACTCCTGGATAAGAAGATGACAAAAGGTAAGACATTGAAGGGGGGAAGGCCACTCAGACTGGTAACAATCCATACATTCAATTAAAGATTTTAAAATTTTAAAATGAGTACGAACTAGATAATGAAATAAATAAGTCATCTTCAAACAAAATAGAAACAACAAAAATTAACGAGGAGGGAAAGCCCCTACCCCCTTTTGAGAAGGTAACTGCTGCTCAGCCTCTGTGGGTCATGCTGTAGCGCTGCCATCCCCCTGCCCTGAAATCAGACTGTCCCAGGGCTTGCTGGGTGGAGCCGGTTAACTAGACTCTGCATTCAATTTCTTTGCTTTTCTTTTGCTTTACCTCACAGCCCAGTTATTGTATCAATTGCTGCTTGCTAGCAAAAAAGAATACACAGATCCCCTTCACAAGAAATGCATACACAGGAAGTTTGGCAGTTTGAAACATTACATCTGAAAAAGGTACCTGCAGACTGGTACAAAGCATCCCCCAGGCCCTGTAGGCTGTGGGGCCCTGCAATGCAGGGACAGCCCTAAACTCACCATCACGTCCTCCAGGCCCGACTGCCACTGCCGGTGATGCTCCTCCCCAGGAGTACCTCTTCTTCAGCTCTAGCTGCTGGGAACGCTCCAGGGACCTGCGCAGCATCGCCTCCAGCCGCTCCTGCCCAGGTGGTGCAAGGGAGAGCAAAATTAACACCAGACTCAGCGCTAGGATGAGTCACCAAATGGGGCTCTGGGCTCAGCAGCCAAAACCCAGGCACAGGTGCTCTCCGCCACGCACACACAGCGCCTTCTCAGTGGGTGGATAGTAAACAATGATAGTAAACAATGCAGCTGGGAGAGTAAACAAGGCAGCTGGTGCGTTCCCAGCCCCAACACCTCACCCCTGGGAGAGGCTGTGCAGCCAGGCCCAGACAAGCATTAACTCCTTGAGGCCTGTCTCAAGTCCCAGTTTGCTCCACCTACTAGGAGAACTGGAGTTGTGTTCTAGAAACAACCAAATGCTCTCTAGTTGAAATGCATAAAGCATTCTGATTTGAGAACATTTATATTAAAATATAATTTGAATTTTATAACCAGAAGCCTAACTTTTGGGGTTGCTACATGACTGAGAGATTTATTTTGCAAAGCCCATTTTCATCTTAGCATTTCTTAAAGGGGAATCCACTGTTTTCTACATTGTAACACTTTTCTGCTCTATAGTCTTCTGGAGATAATGCTACATATTTCAAAAGTTAGAGGAGACAAGAGTAGGGAAGTTTCTGGCCACAAAATACAGCATCTGTGCCTTCTCAGAGTTGGATGGGAGGAGGGGAGGGAGAACTCAGCAGTTTTTAGCCAGAAGAGAAAAACACGGACTTCTCTTAACAGAGCATTTATCAAAAGCACTCTCCTGTATTAACCCAATTGTCACTTTCAGAAGGTTGGGCCTGATTGCTGGCAAGTACTTCCCTGGCACTGGAGTTTCAGTTCTACACTCCTCACTGCCCCAATGACGCTGCAAATACTAGACCCTCTCCCTACCTCCCCATGGAGAAGGCCGAAGCAAGATAAACAGTTATGCTGACACCCTTTCACCCTCATAAAACCCACCTGAGGTGCTCCAGGAACTGGGCTAATCCTAGCCTGACTCCAAAACCGAAAGATACTCTTTACAACTGGCTTCAATAAGCAAGCCAAATTAATTTAGGGCAGCACTAACCAAGTAACCCTGACTTAAGGATCGGGCAAGGCTCCCTTATTTCACTCACTAGAAACACAGAGGTCACTTAGGAGGTGCCTGGACCTATCCTTTGTCTACACCAGAGGGATGAGTTGAGCATTCTTCACATCTCAGCCTCCTCTGCAGAATTTCTCTCTGAACAACACTTTGCTAAGAGACAGCCTCTCCGGGGACCTGAGAGCAGAAAAGGGATTTTTTTCCTCCAGTAAATATCAGATTGGAATTTGCTCTTGTATTTGGCTGAGATTCTACAATCATGAGTGTGCATTTCCTGGCAGAGTCCTGTCCTCACGACCTGGGGCCCATTAAATTCTGACAGCCAACCCCGGGGATCTGTCTGAGAAAAGCTGGGGCATTGAGGGACTTGAACATCTTGACTATTTGAAGCTTGAGGTATGGTTGATCAAGACTGGGGCTGAATAGTATTTCGTTACATGGATTTAACATAAAGTATTTAACTAGTGACCTAATTTAAGTGCTGAAGCCTTGCACCTCAGAGTAAATCTAGTATTGAGTGGGTTATGGGAGATTTCCTACATGCCAGGACCTCACGAGGTAGTCCCTCATCTACTAGGAGACCAATGAGAGGAAAGAACACTAAGACTCTGGGCCAACCTTACCACCGAGCAGCTATCTAGGGGCATAATTAGAAGGGAATGATCACTCAAAGCCAGACCTACTCTTGGACTATTCAGTTACCTTTAGAAAAAACACCTCTCCATCTACTCCCAATCCACTGAGGGAGCTCTAAATTCCACCATTAGAGATTCATTCCTTTGAACTGTTTATAGGCTTATGAAAATGAAGTTATCACTGAGAGAAGACACAATCACTTTGTGTCACCCACTTTTGGAGAGATGATGAAAAATAGATAGTAACCAAGCTCTATGGTAAGGGGATTTATAGAACCCAAAGTTGTCCAGAATGAGGTGATTCAAACATCAAAACAAAACTGGTTCACTTTGCTTTCTCAGAGGTTAGTTTACACAGGTCAGTACTACCTAGTATCTTCCTATTCCTTCACGTGATGGAATGGAAAGAATACTAGATTTGGAGTCAGGAGGTATGGATTCAAATCCTACCTCTGCCTGCCACTTTTTACCCTTGTCACCTTGAGTATGTTTAAGATCCTTGGGCATCAGTTTCCTCATCTATAAAATGGGGATATTACCTATATCAGCAGACCATTCAAGTGTACAAGATAATAACTAGCACAGTAAATCCTGAGCCAATGCTAACTGAATCTGAATTTGAAGAGGAGGATTATCGACAGGGCAGTCTGAGCAGTGGTTCTCCAACTCGAGTGAGCCTGTATCAGAGTCCCCTGCACTGCTTGTTAGGACACCATTGCTGGGCCCCACCAAATCTCTGGGATGGAACCTGTTGAGAATTTGCATTTCTGATGAAGTCCCAGGCAATGTAGGTACTGCTGGTCCTGAGGCTATACTTCCAGAAGCACTGGTTAGAGGAAAGGCTGAGCATGAGAGGGCAGTTGAGAAAGTTCCCTCACATCAGTATTAATAACTATTAGAGCTGCATACCACATAGCTCGATTCCTGCCAAGCTCTGGTTCTCCAGATGGTCGATAGAGGATGGGGAAAGGGCAAGGCAGATTCTTGTCGCTAGAATGTCCTTTATTGGGTGGGGCTTAGTAGAAGGAAAGAATAAGGAGACCTCACCCTTGACCCCTTGAGCTCTGGCCCTAGATCTGCCTGTATGAACTCAGAGGAGAATCACGACCAGGGTGACCTGCTGAGCTGGCCTAGCTTGGGAACTGCTACCCAGCTAGCCAGCTCTGGCAGGAGAGGAGGGCTGGCTGGGCCTTTTCCAGTGCCCTTACTATACATGTTCTGGAGATGACAGTGTGGGACAAGCTCCCAAGTGGTCCTCAGCAGAGGGTCTTTCTCTCTACAAACAGACGTCCACCCCTGACAAGAAAGGCCATGCAGTCACCATGGCCCCATACCAGCCAGTGCCTGCGAGGGCCAGCCCTCAGCTTAGTGAAGTTTTTGTTTAGGTTGAGTTCAGAAATTTGTCTTTTTTTACACTCAGCCTGGTGGGTCTAGTTAGGTATTAATCAATATCACTATGAGAAGTTGTGATGTATCCAAATAACTTACAGAGATGAAGCTATTCATTGCCAGAGGCCTTTCCTGGTTATCTGTTTAGCATGAGGAACACAGAATTGGCTTAGCCAGACCCCATTTTCCAGGGCCTCTCGTCAGGAAGCCATTCTTCCCAAGCGGAGGGTGGGTGACCACACTGTGTTGTCAGCCCTATTCCAGGTAGGTGACAAGGGCTTATTCCAGAAGCTCGATCCCTGGGGCATGAGAGGGTTGGAGGAATCTGCCTTGAGGAAAAGGCAGCCTCCAGTGCATACTGGATGGTCCCTTCCCCAGGACAGGCCTGACCAGCCTCCAGCCCTCCAGACCCCAGGAGCAAGGCTGTCCATGGTGCCCACTTCTCTGTTGGCAGACAGGAGGCCTCCAGGCTGAGTCTGGGGCTCACTCATATGGATGTGAAAAGTCATCAAGAGCACCATCACGGCAACCCTGGGGACATGGCACTGGGATGGGGCTGGGGGAAGATGGGGAGTCAGCGGGCCTTTTACAAGCTCCTAATTAATATCAGACCCACAGAGGCAGGACTTGGTGGGCAACCCACTTTCCAATAACCTTAAGAGGCAAAATGGGCCGCAGTGGAATGAAGCCCTGCAGAGGCTTCTCCCTGGCTGACGGAGACAAAGCATGACAAAAAGACTGAAATCTGCCACTGACAAGAAGATGGAGACTCTCCACAGCTGTGTACCAGGCAGGCCGCGGCCCTCCCAAAGATCTCCGGTGACCCCTGGGGCCATATGCAGAGGGTTTCCTTAGGAAAGGCACTCTTGCAATGTAGACTTACCCATTTTCTCCAAAGATAACCCATGAGCATGCCAAACAGGCCTCTGCACAAGCAGAGCCAAAGCCAGCGTCGTTAGCAGGCCAGCCTGCATGTGGAAAGTCCCTAGGCTCCACAGGGCTCGCCCGGGGCCCCAAGGGTAGGAGCAGGTGGCAGAGAGAGGCTGCTGCTTCCCTGTCTTGCTACGTTGCTCCTCAACCACAGGAGACCCAGCTCTCAGCCCTGCCCTGCTGAGTCTGGGGAAAAGAGGGAAGCAAGCTTGGCTTGTGTTTATGCTGACGAGAGGCAGCATCCCCTGTTCCCCGCCATCACCATGCTAGGGATGAAAGGGAGCACACAGAGCAAAAAATTAGCAGGATGCGCAACCACTGAAAAGTCAGCTGCATCAGGACCAACCATCTGGCCTAACATTCCCTCATCTGCAAGAGCAGGAAGTCTGAGAGCTTGATTTCAAATGCCTCCAGTGCCACGGTTCAATGAGAAAAGCTACGGACAGGGGTGCCTCCAAGGTGGACCCCTGTGACACCATCAGGTGTGCCAGAGGCTTGGGAAGTCTCCTGTGACTGCACAGTGCCCCTTCGTGGAAGCAGGAGTCACACTTGCTCTGGAATCAGCAAGCCAGCAGGATGCCAGGAATCAAAGTGGAGAGAGCAGGGAGGAAGGGGACAAGCTGTGAGTCAAGGAATGGAGGATGGGAAGCAAATGGGCGAGTCCAGTGACTCACAACAAATACACACAGGCTGGGAAAGGGCAGGTCTGTCGAGGGTTACCGAAGCGGCCTAGTACACTGTGGATTTCTTCTTAGTCTATAGACTTTGTGCCGTAATCTTTTCTGGGTAGCTCCCTCTTGACCTTGTTTCAGCCCAGGTCAGCTGAAGTCACTGAAGGGAATCACACATTTCTGAGCATTACTCTCTGCTACGTGCTTTCTGGGCACTTTCACAAAAGTCACCTCCTTAATTCCTGAGACCACCTGTTTTGTGCTGAGGAGACTGAGTTACAGGGTTATAAGGGGCTAGGTAACTTGCCCCTGGCTACCGGCTGCCTAGTGGCAGAGCAGGGATTTGCATCAGGAGCAGATGAAGCCACACAGTGATCAGGCTGCAGCCTGCAACAGCGAACTGTGGCTAAGACCTTCGCTTAGACCTTCATCTGCTAAGAGGAACAAATAAATTGCCATGTAAACGCATGCTTTGTGGGCAAAGATGAATATAATTGTGCGTGTGCACGCATGTTCATGTTTTTTAAATTATTAAAAGAGGAAAGGGTGAAGGTATATCATGATAAACCATTCAGAGATTTAAAAAATACTGAATTTATAGAACTATTTCTGTATCCTCTAGTGTTGGCAATCAACAAACCTCTCTGTTGTTCATACTGGATGATGAGTCATTATGCCTTATGAATAAAAAATGATCATCACCTGATCCAAGGCTATGACTACATCCTGAAAATATACTTGTTAAGAAAATCTATACCCCAAAAATGCTTTCCAAATATATTTTCAAAGTTTAGTAATAAAAGACTCTGTAGGGGTAATTATATTCCATTTCTTTTTTAAAAGGTAACTGGAGAGAAAGGATGATTAAAGCAAGGAACTGCATTAAAATTTAAATATACTAGCATCTTTGGATTTAAAGGCACACTATTTGAATTTTTCCAGTGGTAAAAGGATCAAGTTCTCTTCCACCCTCACAGCTCTTCCTCAAGCCTCTTGTCTGCCCTGCAGGCTTGGACCTCCAGCAGAACCCTCAGGCCTCCACCACCCGCCGCCTATCCACAATCCCCTGAGTCCTAGAGTCAGAGATGGTTAAGCCTGGAAGAAGCCTTGGAGACTGCCAAATCCAACCTACTCCTTTCAGAGACAAGCAATTCAAGGCCCAGAGAGGCCAAGTGGCTTGCCCGAAGTCACACAGCAAATGAACAGCTGAGTTGAATGGATAAGTCTCTTTGTCCCTAGTCTACTGCTGCTCCCACTGTATAGTGTCATGCTGGTAAAAGAAGGCATTGTGAGCCACCCAGGAGAGAGCTTAGGAGCAGATCACTCTTGTACCTTGTACCAAAGAACTGGGAAGGACACACAGGTGCCCTGAGAACCAAGCCCTGTGTGAGCTGCTCAGACAGCCTGGGGGTCTGGGGACCTTACCCCATCCTCCCGGAGCTTCTGCCTCCTCTTCTCTTCCACGGCAGCCCTCTTCTGGTTCTCTCGGCGCCGCTGCTCCTCCAGTTTCCGCCATCGCTCTTCCATTTGCTTTTCATACTGGAGCTTGGCTCTTTTCTGTTTCTCCAGAAACTGTTGCTCCCGGGCAGCTGGGGGAAGAAAAACAGAAGAAAGGTGGCATTACCAGAGCACTCCACACCATCTGGATTAAGCCCAACAATGCAGAAGCAAGAATGAGAGCAAAAAAAGGGCCTGGTGGGAGCTGAGGCCACAGTGACTGAGATGAGGAGTCCTGGCAGCTCTGCCACTAGCTGGGTGACCTTGGCCTGCTAAGCGCACAACCTCTGCTTTGGTGTCCTCCTCTGTGACATGGAGACAGTCACGTTTGCAACATCCCAGTGCTGTGAAGATCGAACGAGACAATGCATGGAAAGTGTACAGTAAGTGCCCCTACACGTGGCAGCTCCGACTATCATTGTTGTCCTCGAGTCAGTCTTGTCATGCTGGGTAAGCCATACACTGGTTGAGAAATGAGAGCTGTAAGGCTATGATCATTCAAAACATGTTAACTGTGCATGCATCACGCACCAGTCACCGAGCTAGACGAGGAGGTAAACACATGAATAAGCTTGGCCCCCACAAAACAATTAATAAAGGGGCCTTAACTCCATCCACCTGGCCCTCAGGGAAGAGCTCCCTGGAGGGCTCAATGCCTGTGCTAACCAGCAGGAGGCAGTCAAGAACTTGAAAGCTCCTCATTTGTCCCAATGGGGGGAGGGTTCACTATCTACTTCAGAGCACCATGTAGGGACACGCCCTACTTATCCATCTACAGTCTGCAAGAGGTAAGACAGCATTTCTCAACCAGGTTTCCTACCTTAACACAAATAATGTCTCAACTGGCCCTTTCAGATGCCCCAGAGAGAGTGAGCGCACACAGTGGACACCCGAGAAGCGAGGGCAGTGAGCACTTCTCAGGCTCTTGTTCTTCATGCTCTCTGCAGCCCCCAGCATGTGGCCTGGAACACAGCACATGCTCAGCGTTTGCTAGGCGAGTCAAGGAACTGTTCTAAGAATCACATAATTGTGACCATGCCAATCACAGTGTGGGTTCGCCCCCAATTCTCCACGTTCGTCTACCAATTGTCCTAACTCTCTTCCAATTCAGTCCCAGATTTCTAAGGCTCTTGAGGGAAGACACGGCCATATCTCTGCTTCCTTGGACCTACACTGCCCAAGTGCACAACTTACCAATACACTTTTCTCTTTCTTCGCGTCTTTCTTTGGCTAATCTCTGTCTCTCATCACATCTTAAAAACCCGTCCATGCCTACAAGAAAGAAAACACAGTGAAATATTTCTTTACTCTTTGCCCACCTGCTGAGTGCCAGGGGCTGCTGGGCCTGAGCCCTGGGTCTGGCCACGTGCATACATCATACATCAGCATCGCTTTGTCCTCCGAGACCCAATCTGTCACTCCCCACCCACCGCACAGTCCCACCCCCACACAGCTGGCCCCAGAGCTGAGGGGCAGCAGCCATGGCGGCCACTCACCCACCAGCACCAGCCCAGGAGAACCAAGCCCATTCCTGTCTTCTGTTCCCGGGCCTGGCCCTGCAGGGCTCAGAAAGTAGTAAGTGCCCTGGCCGGTTTGGCTCAGCGGTGAGAGTGTCAGCCCTCTGATTAAAGGGTCCCGGGTTTGATTCTGGCCAAGAGCATATACCTCGGTTGCAGGCTTGATCCTGGCCCTGATCAGGGCGAGTGTGGGAGGTAACCAATCGATGTGTCTCTCTCACATCAATGTTTCTCTCTCTCTCTCTCTCTCTCTCTCTCCCCCTGCCCCCCTCCCATTATCTCTGAAAAAGCAATGGAAAAAATATCCTCAGGTGAGGACTGAAAAAAAATGAAAGTGTAATAAGTGACCAAGAGCCCTGGCAGTGTGCAGAAAAGCCCACCAGGCCTCCCCGAGCCTGGCTTCCAGGGGAGGGGAGAAGCAGAAAAGTGGAATGATTACTACACAGAGTGAACATTCTAGTGTCAGGAGGGCTAACAGCTGCAGGACACGGGAGCTCCTCGGGTGAACAGAGAGGATCACACACTCCTTTAATTTGGGTCATCAAAGTCTTCTCTCATGTGAATCTTGGTATTTTAGAATCACAAAGAAGCAATACACTCCTGTTTGTTACTTAAATATCAACAAATAAAATGGAACAATGGTGGTTCTCTCCCCTCCCTGCTTGCAAATGCCTGGGAAGCATCCCAGGAGCTCCTCATTGCCATCCATTTCATCTCTCCTCTACAGGACCCTAAAGGGCTTTCTAAATCGGAGATGAAATGATCTTCACTGTCCTTACGGGATGGGAAATAATTACAGCGCTAGGTCACAACTGGTCATCCATCACTATCATTTTTTTTAAATTTATCTTTATTGTTGAAAGTATTACAGGTGTCCTCTTTTTCCCCCACTGACTCCTTCGACCCCACACCCACCCACCCTCCCCAGGCCTTCACCACACTATTGTCTGTGTCCATGGGTTATACATACATGCATCTAAGTTCTTTGGTTAATTTCTTCCCACCCACCCACCCACCCACTCACCCATACCTTCCCTCTGAGAATCAACAGACTATTATTTGTATAATGTTCCAGCATAACATTCAGGAGCAATAGGCTTCAGTGTTAGCACAACCATCATCCGACCTCCTGAACTCTCCTCTGGTAACATCACAAGCTGACTTCATAGTGCCCGCTGCCATGGTAACCTGTGCCCCACCCCTCTCATGAAGGTTCCTGCACTGTCCAGGAGGGGCTAAGAGGCCTGGACTACAGAGTAGGCATGAGAACAAGGACAGGGATAGATGAGATAAACACTGGGTTGTCATGAATCCCCACCAGCACCTGCTTTTGCAGCCTGGATCACAGATAGGGCAAATCAATGTTTGTTAAGACACAAGCACTGGAAAAAATCAAAGCCGGACAAGTGCCACTCCCCACGTTTGGTTTCAGTCAACTCTTAGTCATTAAGATGCCACCAACAATGTGGATGGCATCAAGAATTTCAAGCCCTCCCCCAAATGAAAGAATTTTAAGGCCCAACTTAGCTCATCACTGCTGGCCCCTTACAATCAAACCCCAAACTCTCTTCTAGCTTTACCTGAGCACTGCCCTTCTCCCACCCCCTTCCAGCTAAAACCGCCCCTTCTCCCGCATTCAAGATTCCACAAGTCCCCAGACCCCAGGATGCTCTGTGCTCCCCCACAACAGAGGAAACCTAATTTCATTCTGCTTGGTTGCTGTGTTCTCTAACTTGGTCTCCCTGGAGACAGAGAGGCTACCGAGCCACGGTGGCTTATGCATCTCTGGGATGCCCAGCTCAGGCCACTGCCCCTTGCCCCACAGTGGCCTCGAGATACACACACAATGCTCAAAGGCAGGCATGTAGTTGGTGGAAGGGGAGCAGGAAGATAAAACCAGGTTTCTCTTCTCTAAATGAGCTCTCATCTCTATCACAGGAGTTTGATTAGTAAGAATATGCTCTGTGTGAAAAGCCACAAAGAGAAGTCTAGGAGCCCTGGACAGACACTCGTGTCCTCCCAAGGAGGACATGTGTCTCTCTGTATTGCCCATACCACCCTCCAGGTGTTAATGGGCCTGCCCCATATCTAACGTAGAGCCTAAGAACTACTGAAAATGTTCTTTAAATAGAAGAAAGAAAAAAACTGAGGGAAAAGGGCCAAGCACATTTGAAACTGGCCACATTACCTTGAGGCTTTACAAACAGAAGGCTAGGTTTTCCATAGACAAACATGATTTCAGGCTGCCTCCTGGTGGGCATCTGTGAGAGTCACATCTTCAAGTCAGAGCAAATCTTCATTATGATGCTCAGAATCATCCACACACACGTTTCATCATAATAGGAGGTGACAACAGAGCAGTTACCGTGGACCAGGGCACTGCTTGGAGTGCACTGCTTGAATTACTATCATGATCCTCATCTTATAGGTGCAGAAAGGGAGGCACCGAGAGGTTAATTAACTTGTCTGATGTCACCACCATCAGAATCAGAAGTGGAGAAGCAGGTTGCAATGCAAGAATCTGACTCTAAGACCCACACTCTTTCTTTCTTTTTTTAAATTTTTATTTATTGATTTTAGACAGAGGAAGGGGGGGAGGGAAGGAGGAAGGGAAGCATCTATTTGTTGTTCCACTTATTTATAGACTCACTGGTTGCTTCTTGTATGTGCCCTGACTGGGGATCGAACCAATAACCTTGGTGTATCGGGACAACGCTCTAACCAACTGAGCTTCCCGGCGAGGGCCAAGACCCACACTCTTAATCACTGCTTTCCTATGTGGCTCTCCAACAAAGAAGGAAGTGTAAAAGTTTGATCTTAGTGCTCATGAATGAAAGCCATGACTCAGTATCCAAGGCAGGGAACAAACCCCATCCTTGTCCCAGGAATGAGTCTGCAAATTTGGAGAGAAGTGCAAGTCTAACTCATTAGAGAAGTACCAACAAGCACTACTGTGAGCCAAGAAAACAATTTGTTTCCTCTTAAACTGGTGGTTTGGAAATGTTTGCTCAAGGCTGTTTTAGAGAGGCTGATGATGCTGGGTGGGGAAGGGTAGCCAGAGAACCCTGGGGATAGCCATGGCAAGCAATTCTGCCTTGGTCCCACTGTGGGGGGTAGAGTGACTAAAACGGCCCAACGTGGTTGAACCTGGAGTCTTCATGCCATCATATGGCAGCCACGAGCCACGGGAGGCTATTTAAATTCAAGATCATCAAAATTAAATGCAATTAAAAGCTCAGTTCCTCAGTCATACTAGACATATATGAGGTACTCACTAGCCACATGAGGCTGGTGGCTCCCATACTGGACAGCACTGAATGAGTGGCCTGGTGGCTCAGTACTGTATTCTCTCCCTTCACGTTTTGCTGTTCTGGGACACGTGTATAAGAAAGTTCTCAGAATTTAATCAGGGTTGAGTTTTGCTGAATGAGTAAGGCTGGCATAGAGCCTTGTCTTTCTACACAGCATCTGCCTCTCCTGTTTAAAAGAACTGTCAAGCACTCCAATGACAAGGGAAACAAACACAAGTGGGACTACATCGAACTAAAAAGCTTCTGCACATCCCTGGCCAGTGTGGCTCAGTTGGTTGGGTGTTGTCCCATGCACCAAAGGGTTGCCAGTTTGATTCCCAGTCAGGGCACATACCCAAGTTGTGGGCTCAATCACTGGTAGGGGGCAGGCAGGAGACAGCCGATTGATGATTCTCATAATTGATGTGTGTGTGTCTCTCCCCCTTCCTCTCTCTGAAATTAATAAAAACATATTTTCTTAAAAAAAGAAAAGATGTTCAACATCGCTAATTAGAGAAATGCAAATCAAAACCACAATGAGATACCACTTCACACCTGTTAAGACAGGAAATAAGTGTTGGAGAGGATGTGGAGAAAAGGGAGCCCTGGTGCACTGTTGGTGGGATTGTGAGTTGGCGCAACCATTATAAAAAACAATATGGAGCCCTAGCTGGTGTGGATCAGTGGTTAGAGCGTCGGCCTGCTGACTGAAGGGTCCTGGGTTCGATTTCAGCCAAGGGCACGTATCTCAGTTGCACACTCAATCCCTGGCCCTGGTTGGGTCACATTCAGGAGGCAACCAATCCATGTGTCTGTCTCACATCGATGTTTCTCTCTCTCTTTCTCTCTTTGTCTCTCTCTCTCTCCCCCCATTCCACTTTCTCTAAAAAGCAATGGAAAAAAATATCTTTGAGTGAGGATTAAAAATAATAAAAATTAAAAAACAGTATATAGGTTCCTCAAAGAATTAAAAATGTAACTACCATATGAGTCAGCAACCCCACTTCTGGGTATTCCAAAGAATATGAAAACACTAATTTGAAAAGATATAACTGCCCCTATGTTCACTGCAGCACTAAGATATGGAGTCAAGATATGGAAATAACCTAAGTGTCCCTCTACAGATGAATGGATAAAGAAGATAAGGTACTTACATGCAATGGAATACTACTCAGTCATAAAAAATGAAATACTGACATTTGTGACAATATGGATGGAACTTGAGGGTATTATGCTAAGTGAGATAAGTCAGGTAAAAAAGGACAAGAACAGTATGATTGCACTTGTATGTGGGACATAAAACAAAAGAGAAATAATGAAAAACAAAACAAAAACAAACTCATAGACACAGACAACACAATGGTGTTTACCAGAGGGAAAGAAGGGGTGGCAAAGGGCGAAACGGTAAAGGGGATCAATTATATGGTGATGGGTGGAAACTAGACTGGGTGGTGAGCACACTACAGTGTATACAGATGTCAAATTATAATGTTGCAAACCTGAAACTTATAAAATGAATGTTATTAACCAATGTTACCTCAATTAAAAAAAAAAAGTCAAGCAAACACTCCCAGAACATCTATTTAAAGAGAAGCCAAATAATTAACTCACACCTCCAACTTCTACCTGTGACTCTTGATGACCTTCCAGGGGCCCCTGGTGAGAGGCCCTGGGCTTATTCCAAGGGAAGAAGGGGAGTAGCACAAACCAGGCAGCCCCTATTTGTTAGGGGCGATGCACTTGAACAGTTATGACCACTACAGCAATGGAGCCAGAGGAATTGAGGTAGACAATGATTAGCAGACCCAGAGCAAGTGACCTTAATACTGAACACTAACAATACCAGGAAGCATCCTCTAAAGACACATATACTGTTGGTATACTCAACAGTTAATGCTGAATTTTATTCCAAAAGGAAGTCTTCTTTCTGTATGGCCCGAAGTCCTAAAGTATTTTGTTTTGTCAACTAATTGTCCTTTGTCCCTTGTCCCTTATATGTATAAATTTATCATCTCTCTTATTAAACTAGAGACCCAACTTTATCTTGGACCCTATGAGAACAGATGGAGAACAGTGCTTGTCAGGGGACAGTGAAGAGGGGCTATACAGGGCATCCTGGCTGTGACAGCGTATGACTGCTGCAAATTAGCACCAGTGAGGAAAACTGGGTAGAGTGTACATGGGATCTTTCTGTACTATTGCTCATAACTGTATATAAATCTACAGTGACCTTAACATAGAAAGTGTAATTTTTATAAATCTGGCTCAAGTGGGAAGCCCTGGGAGGGATTCAAAGACAAATGGAGCAGAAGAGGTGCCTCACCCAGGAGGACAAGGGGTACCCATGTCAGAGGCACCCCTGCCCCATTCTTGATGCCATCTTGCTTTCCAGGATAACAGATTCAGGTGACATGCACCCTTGAAACAGAGGCCTTTTCCTGGGCAATTCATCCCTACAGGAAATGAGAATGAAACAGGAATACTGAGCTGCTGAACAACTATTTTATGTTAATAGAACAGCATAAAATTCCATACTTCACTGATTTGCTCTTGCTTGGAATAACTTCCTGTTAGTTATGTCTTGGCCGCAGCAACATGGTTTTAAAAACTAATTTTGAAAGAAATTTTATTAGCCTGAAGCACTCTCCCACTAGAATATTAATGAGATGATATTAGTCAATTACTCATGGTACTGGTAATAACCATCATCGAAACACACAGTTTTTGGGGAAGCCAGCTGTGTTTGACTTTTAAAATTTAATTGTATTAAATGAATTTTAAAGCATCCTTTCCAACCATCCGTGCAATTGCAATGTCCCAAAAAAAGAAAGGAGACCAGGAATGAAAAGCTTATCAAATGGGAAGTCCAACTCCAGTTGCGATGATCTGGCTAAGTACAGGGAAACCTCTGGTACTCAACTGTGGCCAAGCAATGGAGTCACCTGGGAGCTTTAAAACTGACAGGTGCCTGTGTCCCCCTCTCAGAGGCTGACCTAGTCGACACAGGTGTGGCCAGGGCCTTGGTGCTTTCAAAGCTCCCATGCGACTTTAAGGTGCAGCAGCAAGACTGAGAACTGTCCTTGGCCTACTCTTCCCACTGGAGCGAGCACCAGAACTGCCCGCAAGGCTTGTAACCCCAGGCTGCTGGGTGGTACCCCCAGAGTTTGTGATGGAGTTAATCTCGTCTGTGGCCTTCTTCCAAGTCCTCCAAGTTACTGGTTTTACTTTTTCCTTTTAAATATCCAGTTGATAGATCTGGTTCCAACAAAACATTTTTAAAATTAAATTTATTGGGATAACATTGGTTAATAACATTATATAAATTTCAGATGTACAACTTTATAATATGACATCTGTACACTCTATTGTGTGCTCACCACCTGCAGTCTAGTGTTGTTCTGTCAACATATATTTCACCCTCTTCCCTTTGGTAACCACCATTCTGTTGTCTGTATCTATGAGTTTATTTTTTTGTTTTGTTTTGTTTGTTCATTTGTTGCTTTTTGTTTTATATCCCACATATGAGTGAAATCATATGGTTCTTGTCCTTCTCCATCTGACTTATTTCACTTAGCACAATACTCTCAAGAGCCACCCATGTTGCTGCAAATGGCAATATTTCGTATTTTTTATGGCTGAGTAGTATTCCATTGTAGGTATGTACCACATCTTCTTTACCTAATCATCTGTCAAAGGACACTCAGGTTGTTTCCATGTTTTGGATTTTGTGAATAATACTTCAATGAATATTTAAGAATATTTATTTTTAAGAATAAGTCTTTTCAAAATTTTTAGGTAGATACTCAGAAGAGAGATTGCTGGGTCATATGGTAACTCTACTTTTAAGTTTTTAAGGAACCTCCATACTGCTTTCCATAGTGGCTGCACCAGTTTACATTCCCACCAGCAGTGAATGAGGGTTCCTTTTCCTCCATATCCTCTCCAAAACTTGCTATTGCTTATCTTGTTGATAACAGCCATTCCAGCAGGTGAGAGGTGGTATCTCACTGTGGTTTTGATTTGCATTTCCCTTACAGCTAGTGATCCAACAAAGTATTTTTGCGGTTGTTAATCCTTACCAGGGAATATTTTTTCCATTGATTTTTAGAGAGAGTAAAAGAGGGAGGGAGAGGGGAGAGAGAGGGGGAAAAAAAAAACCACAAAAAACACTGATGTGAGAGAGACACATTGATTGGTTTGCAACCCAGGCACATGCCCTTGACCAGGAATTGAACCTGTGACCCTTCTGGGTGTGGGCCAACGCTCTAACCACGGAGCCACATCAGCCGGGGCCAACAAAGCATTTTTAATAGAATGCAAAGGTATGTGGGTCATTTGAGTATGTAAAAATCATATACCCCTGTAAAATGTGTTTGCCACACAATCTCAAGAGCTTTGTTATTAATTTATAAAACTGGGGAGCAAAAATGAATGTAGGCAAATTGAAAGAAAAATAGTCTACATGAAATTATGTATGTGAAGAACTTCCCACTGTAATAAATGCTCATTAAATGTTAGTGGCCATTATTTTTAGGAGGAGGTTATATTTCAAAATTAAAGAAATGGAGACTCAAAAAAGTCAAGTGACACATCTAATGTCATTAAGTAGAGGGACTCGCATTATCTCTCTGACCCTTTAATCTGTTGTGATTTCTCCTAGACTCTGCTGCTCTCCTGAGGGTGGGTGGGTGGGGCAAGATCAGATTCAGATCAATGAAGGGCAGGAAGGTGAAAATTCCAGGCAGGGGGAATGGTGTATGTAAAAACATGCTAGAGAGTAATAGTCAAAGCCTGAAGCCTCACTGAACTTCAGTCCTTCCAGTGGACAGAATCCAGAACCTTGGTGATGTTTCCATGCAGGTATATTGTTTTTGTTCAGAAAGCATCACATATTCCTGAATCATATTTTCAATTGAAATGTCAAAACCAATTACAATCCCAAAGGGTCAGTAAACCTTCCACTGAAATGTATTTCCTGGTGGAGCTAAATCCCAGTTCCCAGTAGCTCTCATCGGTGTCCATCCACACCTCAGGATGAGCGCTTTGGTGCAGTGGACTGTGATGAAAACCAACAGCACTAACAGCTAAAGAAGATTCTTCTCTGGTAACCTGATTTTTCTCCAAAATGATATCCATACCCATTAAAGGCAGTCTGAGGATATTAATAAATCAACCCTTAATACTGTTAAAATCATACCAGTGAACAATGCACAAAAAACCCTGAAAAGTAATTTAATGCATGATTGGCACTTTCAAAATTCCAAATCATGGAATTTCAGGGGGAAGAGCTCTCAGGGGCCCACTTCCATGCTCTACTTGCTTCAAGACAGAGAGATGGTTGCTCCCTGTCCTCCACCTGAAAGAGAACTGTCTTTATTCTCTCAGCTTCCTCCATGATGCTCATCCACTATGGTGGCTCAGTTCTTGGGCTTCTGTCATACAGATGGAGAATGCAGGTAGAAATGGTTTCAGGACTGCGAGAAGTGAATCAGCTTTGACTACTGACATTGGAAAGGGGAGCAAAAGCTGTGTGAGGGGGTGAAAGAGAAGGAAGTGAGACATGGAGGATAAGGGAGTCAGGAGCCACGTCAGGCTGCCTCTGGGGAGAATTATGCCTGAAAGTTGAGCACTGGAGGGAGTTTTGAATGACTCTCAGAAGGTAGGGTGGGTGGGTGGGTGTGTGTGTGTGTGTGTGTGTGTGTGTGAGAGAGGGGGGGGGGGAGGGAAGGGGGGGAGAGAGAGAGGGAGAGAGAGAGGGAGAGAGAGATCAGGAGCCAGAAGAAGAGGAAAAGAGATACAGGTTAGAATTCAATACTGACACTTTTCACCTGTCCAGTAAAAATCTGAATTGCTTTTAATCTGTTTTGACTACTGAATTCTACTTCTTTGGCTATCACATGGGGTTCTGCTACTTGGGATATTTATTTTAGAAACAAATACCTACGCAGACACTAGCCTTAGGGGAGTTGCAGGGTTACAGAGACCCTTCTGGGGCCATGCATTCCATTTTCTTTCTCTGATAAAAGCAGAACTAGGTGGCTTCAATTGCAATTTGTGTCTTTGGAAGATGCCATTTCTCCCAATAGCTTAATAACTCAGTTGAAAATTTGCGGGGGAGAACTAATCCAGTGATTCTCAGGCTTCAGCATACATCAGAAAAATTCCCTGGAGGGCTTGTTAAAACTGACTCCTGGGCCCACCCCTAGAGCTTCAGATACAGCAGATATGGGGTGGGGTCTGGGAATCTGCACTTCGAATGAGTTCCCAGGTGATGCTGATGCCACTGGCCTGGGAACCACACTTTGAGAATCACTGATCTACTCTATTCCTTACCTGCTATAACCCAGGTATCAAAATACAGTAAAAATATGTATACAGATACCAAAAAGTCCTTGGAAAGTAAGAAGTGGAGAAATAGGGAACCGCATAAGAATATACAAATCTATGCTATTATGTTTTTGTAAAACATGTTTGCTAAATTCCTAGAGGTTCCTTTAAAACTGATGAATTATATTTTCCAGAAAAATGCAGCCGTAATAAGGGTATTACCAAATGACTCCAATGATTCCTAAATGATTCTCTTAAATCACAATTTCACAGCTAAGAGAATGACCAGTTTTTTTAATGGATTTTTTGTTTGTTTTCAGTTTCTAACTGAGTGAAGTCCAAACAATCACAACGAACAGAGCAGTTTGACATCAAGGTCAAATAGTAGTGAGAATGGATCTCCTCCTCTTCGCCCTGAACCCTGGCTCCTAATCCTCACCAATCTATCATGAAGCCCTCTGCATGGGGTTACTGGAAGAATGTGCACCAGTCAGTCTGCTCCCAGTACCCCCTTCTGTAAAAAGGGAGGTAAAGGTAGTGCCTGTCTGATTTAGAGGCAGGGGCAGGAGAGATAGCTGGCACTGCATCGCTGCATCCAGCACACAGTAGGAGCTCCACAAACTGAGCTATTCAGTGTTAGTTATTCTAGCCCACCTGTTCCTCTTTGTCACCCTTTATCTTCCATCACTGAGGTCTTCTGCACACATGTCTGAAGACCAAGCACGCCACCTTTCCTAAAAGGCAATCAGAATGCAAGCAACACTGCCAGGGTAAATCCAGGGCAGGCATGCTTTTTCCATAAAAATTATACTAGAACAGGGATGTGTCCCCTTGATTCCTCATCTTCTGCCAAGGATGTCGGTTACTGATCACTGTTTGTGTCTACACATGTAGACACACGCCCCTTCTGGTAAATCGGTAGAAGTGAGATCCTGTCTTATATAGAGGACATTTCACACTCACGGTGAAGCTGGCGTATGACCATGCTTTTCTTCACTATTTCAACAGTAAATCACCTAATTATATTTAAAAAACACATATCTGCTCATCCCAGGAACTCCTGCACCAGCAACTCAGATACACTTCCCCAGAACCAAATAAAAACATGCCAAGTTACAAAATTCAACTGTGCCCAGTTTGGGGAACTGTACACATATTCATGGGCCAGACTGTCTTTCTCTAAAGGTACCGTTTATTAAGTATCTATTTCCTGCCAGGCATTACACTCTCCAAATGTTATTTAATGCTCACAATAATCCTAGGGTGTGGGAGGCATCCTCATTTTACAGATGAGGAAATTGAGACTCCAAGAGGTTAAGAAATCTGTCCAAAGCCACAGCTGGAATGCAGCAGAGCTTGGACTTGAGGCCAGTTTGGCTGACTTGTGAGCTGATGGTGTCAACTCAATTCTAAGAGGGAAGGGAGGGCACCTAAAGGAAACTGCACTGACCTAGGGATCTAGATGTCCAGAAACTGGAGCTATTCTTGCTGGGGTACATGCAGGAGCATAGTAAGCAAATGGGCTCAGCCTGAGCTCGGTTGAATTCCTGCTCAGCACACACTAACAGTGTGACCACCAGGGAAGCATCTAAGCCTGTTTTCTCAGAAATAGGTATAATATAGTACCTGTGTCATAATGTGAAGCCTGAAGAAGAATATACGTAAAGCTCTTAGCACCCGTTAAATGCTTAATAAATATTCACTAATGGTATCATCATCATCGCCATCAGGTTAGACATGGCCCTTAAACAGGAATGTAAATATAAGTGCTTAGGACATATTAAGCTTTCAGAAAGGATTAGCGTTCACCAGTATCTGTATTATTATCAGCCCACCACCATCATGGCTGCTACTATAGTCTAGAACTCGACCCCGATCCCCACCAATCTTTAAACCTTGCTTTCAAATCAGCAATGTCTTCAGCTTGCATCAGGCACCCAGCGGGGGACCCATGGGGCATCTCAGGAACTCCTGTTTCTGTCTGGGGCCCTGGCAGGCAGGGTCCCCATCTGCTAGAAGACTACTGTGCTAATGAAGGGGGCCTGGGCCAAGGCAATACGCGCATCTGTGAAAAATCACCCGATGGTACACTTAAAATGTGTGCAGTGTAGTATATGATACTTAATGCTACAACAACTGCAACAACAAATAGAAAAGGTGAAATTCAGTGCTGGCTGACCTGCCACATGTCCTCAGTGCCCAAGGCTGAAAAGAATAACCCTGGATCTCCCAGGCAACCACATCCTCGCTGTGGCCCTGTGAGGACGTGAGGGGACTTGGACTCTAAGGGCAGCGTGAAGACAGGAAGTATGCCTCGCTAGGGCCAGCATGGAAACTGAAGTCACCTGCAGACGCCAGGGGATTGGCTCGAGCTGCAGGACTCTTAGAGCACCTCGTGATCAGGAGATGAGGAGGTGTAACAGGCCAGCTCCTTGGTTCTGGACCCTACCTTGACAACTGTTCCCTTCCAGGGCCACTGTTAACCTGTCTTTCTCATGACATTAACTAAATCTCTGTCCCACACCAGATCCCAGCTGCCAACGTCCACATGGCCTGGCTCTGCCTACAGCCACCAGTAACACTGTCTCTGCTGGATCACTTCTCCATTCATGTGTAAAGCTCAGCCCTGGGGGCTGCTTCTTGGCTCCTTCCTTGTGACCTGCCCAATAGTACTCGAGTAAAGGGACCTTGAGTAAATTCCTTTATATCTCAGAGCTCCAGGCTCCTCCTCTGTGAAGCAAGAATATTATTACCTACTTCCCAGGGGTGGGGGTGGGGGTGGGGGTGGGGGTGGGCTTGTGAAAATGCTTGGCCGAGGAGCAACCACAGTTGGCTCCCTTCCCCTGATGAAAAATGAGAACACAGACCAAACAAGTTGTGGCAGATGCTCACTGGGGCCTGAGCCCCAGGCCATGGCATTATAAACTCCACATTTCAGTCTTCCCAAGAACCCCACAGAATTTCCCCAAGAAACCCCCACAATTTCCTAAGGGGTCACAGTTTCCATTCAAGACTTGTTCTGCCTAGCTGATAAGTCATTTAGAAGGTGAGTGGACAAAGTCAAAGGTGACTAAGAGACGAAAATGAATGGCTAGAAAAATTCAACTTAATTATTTACTGAGCACCACGATGCACAAACCTCATTCCCACCCTGGCTCCTCATGAGGCAGGAGTTACCTGGATTCCTGTGCTTCTATAATAAATCAAATACAAGTATGTGTCATTTCAAAAGGACCCAATATCTATTCACAATGTGACTTGCTAGTTAAGTGAAACCTACATAATTTTCCCTCTGCCCTTCTGAGTTCTTAGCTGGGACTCCTGTGACACAAAGAGAAGTTTAATAACATGTATACCTCTTGAATACATGGAAGGGGCCAAGGAAAACAGAAAATTTTCTGAGGTGGCCCGCACCACCACCTTAAATACAATCTTCAGCTAAAGATAAAAGAAAGGGGGGAGGGATTACAATTCATGGCCTCTGAGAAGAGGAAATGTTTGTTAAACAAAGGTTGCCCTACTGTGCAGAGCAGTCTGGTAAAAAAGTGACCTCTGGTGCTAGCTTTCTTCCTTCAGGCCCATTTCTTATGTTCATTTCTTTACAAGTGTACACTTCCTTGCAAAAGGGTTACTTTCAGTTTTCAGAACTTGTCTGGTGTGTGTAGCTTCTCAAAATAATCCTTACGCCAAAGGAGCATTATTTTGGGTGGCACATTCTGCCCCCTTCAATAGCTAAGCATGGGGCTTGCTCAGGTAACTGGGTAGCTCTGTGCTGAGGTCTGCCCACCCAGCCTTTTTCCTTGTGTGGTGGCTACACAACCATCTTTCCTCCACCTCCTGCTCCCCTGCTCTGTGCATCTCTGGTCATCACAGAATTGTTTGCTGCCACAAGAATTTGGAGTCTACTCATCCTGTCAAGGATAACAGAAAAACAGTTAAGTGGGAGCTGGCACCAGAAAAGGGAGCGAACACGGACAGCAGAGCAGGTATAAAGGTTTCTACCATGGACAGGGCACGCAAGGCCAGGCATCTCAACTTGGCTGGGTCCTCTAGAGATGGAGGGGCTCTGACATGTGGGGCTTTGGCATAAGCATCTGGAGGCTTACTTGATGCACAGCCGCAATCAAGGGGTTAGGCTGCAATCTGCAGACAGAATGACCCTTGAAAAGACTCCCCATCCCCCAGAAAGTATGTGTACAGTGCCCAGGAGCCAGAGCTGTGAGAGCTCAGGGAGCCAGCTGGCCTGGGTTCCATTCCCTCAGACATCATGGCACATCAATGGAGAGGAAAGGAGACTCGGAAGGGAGAGAGGGAGAGAAGGGGAGTGAGCATGTGTATATGTGTGTGTGTGTGTGTGTGTGTGTGTGTGTGCGCGCGTTATTTCTAAGCCTAGTTCAGCCAAGACTGTCCTTCAGCTAGGAGACAGAGGCGGGTCCCCTGGCTGCACACCAGGGGAAGTGATTGTTTACAATGTAGGTTGTGTAGTGTGAAAAAGTCAACCTCCACACTCCCCATCCTGAGATAAGACTCAGAAAGGCCTTGGACATCTGAAAAGAGGGCCAGACATGGGAAGAAAATAATTCTTATTTGCAGTTTTCAGCAACAAAGTACAAGAAGCTTACAAATGTTTCTTTGGAACTGTGGAAAGAACCCAGCAGATAACAGCTGGTAAAGATAAATTAACCACGGCCTCCCCATTATTAGCACTGTCATTTGATGTTCTCTTCAGGTTGCTGTGTGTTTAATGGCCATGGAAGTAAAAGATGTATAAAGTATCCCAGACACCAATGAAGACCCTTCTGGCCAGTCTTCACGCCACTCCGGGCCCAGTTACCCATAAAGTCCTTACTGTAGGAAGAGTTGTGCCCTTCAGCATGAGCGACGCTTGTCCCAAGCCCCTTATTTTGTCCTTGTTTCCTGAGTATTTGCACACGCCGACATGCTCATGGGCACTTGGGGTCCCTCCACTCCACTCTTGCTGTTATAGGGTTGGCAGGAGCCTTCAGGTCCCTTCCCTGAGGAAAGCCCCTTGGTTCGAAGGCTGCCTCCTCCCCCTCTGCCATCTCACTGGGCACCGGAACTGAACTCTGACCACTGCTGAGCAACTCAACCATCCAGAGTGAACCCTCGGCTCCACATCCGAAATGGCCGCAGTTACACCAGCCAGTGAGTCGAGGGGCCAAGGACAGAGCTCCTGAAACCAAATCCAAGTCATCAGGACTGCTTCCCACCAGCTGGCCTTGGTTCCGAAAAGATTCCTCAGTTTTAAAACAAAACACAAAGCGGAATAAAGAGGCTAGAAAATAAATCACTCTAGTATTGCAAATCATTTGCAGACACCGTATTAAGAACTTTGAAAACTGCAACCTCCTGTTCCTTTTCTCCCTGAGAAGCACTCTCAGCAAGGTTGCTCCAGCTTGCCCTAACCTACAGGCTCTGCATCTGGCACTGGTGGCGCAGCCATGATTCTTAAACAAGGACATCTTCAAGGGCACTTTGAGGCCTTGGGGCAGAAACAGCTTCCCAGCTCAAATAGAGTCTTTTTAAACTGCAAGAGCAGCACAAAACTTGAGTTCTCCCCACCATGGTCATGGCAGTCTGGCTGCCTCTTAAACAGCCTTGCAGATGGCTCCTGCTTGTGGATGACATTTACCCCCATACTCCTCCACAGCCACCCACCCCCAGGACAAGGCACATGAATCTTGAAGCTCCACTTACTGTTGCCAGTGGTCAAAAGTTTATGTTAAAAATGGTAAGATTACAGATTGTGATACTGACAAGAGGAAATGTAAAGTTTCTGGGAAAAATTTTTGCAAAGTAAAGGACAAAGCCTTCAGAGGTAAAGTCCCAAGGTTTTTGGACATGTGCAGACTTCTCTTTGGGCTGTTCTGCAGAAAAGGTCTCTGCCACTCAAAACAACACAGAAGTGCCCCTTTGTGCACCACAGCTCAGTCTGAGCATGGGCGCTTTGCCTATTGTGCCCATCACTGATTCTTTCCTTGTTTTCCATTGCAGGAAGATAAACACTGAGGATACATGTATTTTCAACCCCACCTGTTGCCTTTCACCCACCAAAACCATCATCAAAGAACCACAATATACTGTTGCTATTGGAGCATGCCACCCATCCCAGAAATCGGGTTTGGATTCACCCCATTATCTGTAAGTGGCCAAACATTTCTATTACAGCTGACCCAAAACCAGTGCTTAAATGACCACTGCCTTTTAAAACAGCAAGCTACACAAACCTTCCACTCTAATGCATTGGTTCTCAACGAGGGGTGACTGTGCCCCCAGGGGATACTTGGTAATGTCCAGAGATATTGTGGTTTGTCACAACTTGGTGGGATGCCTGCTACTGGTATCGAGTGGGTTGAGGTCAGGGAAGCTGCTGAACATCCTGGAGTGCATAGGACGGACGGACACACACACACACACACACACACACACACACACACACCCCACCCCCAGAATCATCCAGCTCCAGATGGCAGCAGGGCTGAGGTTGTGAACCTACTCCAATAAGCTGCATGCATAAGACAGGTAGCAAAACATCCTTATACTGCATATACCTTGGTTCAGGCACATCGATATACAGCACTAAGAAAAAAGCTAAAAAATGATAAATACACAATAAACATGATTCCCATGTGGGCAGCTCCGTTAAAAAACTGTAGCTATTTGCCCTGGCAGGTGTGGCTCCGTGGTTAGAGTGTCGGCGTGTGCACTGAAGGCTCCCAGGTTAGATTTCTGGTCAAGGGCATGTACTTGGGTTGCAGGTTCAATCCCCTGCCCTGGTTGAGGTGGGTGGGGGAGGCAACCAATCAATGTTTCTTCCTCTCTCTGTCCCCTTCTCTCTTCCCCCTCCCGCTCTCCTTTACACTCTCTCTAAAAAAATCAATGGAAAAAATATCCTTGGGTAAGGATTAACAACAACAAAAAAAACAAAAATAAAAAAACAAAACTGTAGCAATTTGTAGTAGTACCCATTGTATTATAAAATTCTTCTAGGTGTTCACCACCACCACCAGGCTGAATTTGTTCCCCAGGTAGGACTGTGACTAAATGCATTAGTAGTTGTGGTAAGGGGTTTAGAACAATCGTCATGGAAGTAACTGCCCAATGCTGCCTTCCTGGACGGCAGTGCAGTGAAGCCATGGTGCAAATTTGCAATGGAGGCAGACAACCTGCTGCCCTTGGGAACCGGAGGGAGAAAGCTTACAGGGCATGGTTACCAACCCCCAACAGGCCACCCGGGGAGGCAAAACACTCCATCTGCCTTCACATGGCTTTCACAGGCCCTCTGGGCAAAGAAGTTCCCTCCTAAAGACTTTAGTACAAATTACACCCTTAATCATAATCCCTGCTGATGGAAACAATCCATATTGAGTCTTACAACAAATATCCTGCCCACTTCCCGGGGGCACTGAGGAAGACAGATGGATGGAGGCAGCTCTGATTGTCGTAAAATCCAATAAGCATTTGAAAACTGGGTTTACTTGATTTCATCAGCACTAAAAGAAGTCTTAAGTATCTGATCAGAGTTATTACAAAATACGGCATTTCCTTTGGGCACTTTTCTGCCCAAAGAATCTGTAGAACACAGGTTGCCTCATGACTGCAGCCGCTGCTTCCCTTTTTATAGTAACAGGAAGGACGTCTATGTTGCCAAGGCAACCCAAGGTTTCAGTCATCAATGCAGCACCGAGTACTGTCATCGGGCACAGTATCAATCTTCTGGGGCTTCAAAACTGAGCCCAGGACAGGGCATGATGTCTTATGCACACCACAGCAGAGATGGTCACCAACAAATACAGGGAAGGTATTGGGGTAAAACACTTTCTAAAGTTTTTCTGCAGGTGATCACTCAAACTGATGACAAGCCATTTGTCCAATTCGGTCTAAGGCCTTCACTCTACGCAGAGAGGTGGCCAGCAGGGACATGTAAAAAAAAGTAAAGGGAGTTCGAATATATGGGTGCCCCAAGGTTCAGCCTGGTCGTTCTCAGAGCCCTCTCCCCACCTGCTCCTCAACCTGCTGAGGTCCACCCTGTACCCAATCCTGACCTCCCAGCCCACCCAGGTACGTCCAGGGCCCGGCCCCAGGAAACCCAACACTGTGAATGAATAATCCAGATGGAAGTTCATGAGGATTTGAACAGGAGTTGGAATGGAAGGCAAAGGGTGAATTCTAGTTGAGAGAGGGGTGCGCTACACACACAGGCAACTGAATGCAGGTGGGAGGAGAGCCAAAGGAAAGTTGAGGTTCTGGGCCTGGGGAGGCGGGAGAACAGTGGCTGGCGCCATGTGCAGAAATGGGGAAGTAGCCTCGGGACACTTGGGGGGCAGGTGATGATGTCAGTTTCATTGTTAAAGAATTTGGGGAGCTTGGAAAATAGCTAAATGAGAGATTTCACCAGTAGCCAGTTTAGAGACTAGAGATGATAGTAAGAACGATGATGATGGTAACCAACCTCGACCATGCCAGGCCCAGTCCTGCTTTACATGTTTAAACGCATTGAAGTTTTCCAGCAAATCTATGCAGTAAATACTGTTATTGTCCCCCTTTTCCAGGCGGGAAAACTGAGAGGTCAATCACTTTCCTGGAGTCACAAAACTGGTAAATGGCAGAGAGGAGATGCAAACTCAGCCAGTCTGATTCTAGAACTACAGGTTAGGAGGGGGGTGATGGTTGCCTAGAGGTGAAAGGCAAGGCCTTGCCTTAAAGGCATGGATCGCAGAGGAAAATACATTCCACATTCACAACAGAAACCTGCAACGTGTATGCAACCCTGGGCTTCTACCGCATGTAAGGAAAAGACTTTTAGAACCTGTCTCAGACGATAAAACTTCACAAATCTTGCCCTCTCTATTTTCAGAATTTACAACATTTCAGACACACTGACCACTGCTGAGCAAAATATTTGAAATCATTTCACCTCTCTGCAAATTGTCATGAGCTAACTCACAACCAGCCAATCCAGGCTCAAAAATATGTAGACATATCAACAAGGGTTTAAGAAGGTCAAGATTCTTTTAACTTATAATTTCTACATGTTAAACCCTGACTGGCGTCTCTCAGTGGTTAGAGCATTGGCCCACGCACCAAAGGGTTGCAGGTTCGATTCCGGTCAAGGGGATGTACCGGGATTGCAGGTTCGATCTCCAGCCCCGGTGGCAACCAGGAGGCAACCAATCGTTGTGTCTCTCTCACACTGATGTTTCTCTTTCTGTTTCTCTCTCTTTCCCTCCCTCCTTTCCACTCTCTAAAAATCAATGGAAAAAATATCCTCGGGTGAGGATTAACAACAACAAAATTCTACATGTTAAAGTGCCAGTCAATATAAATGCATTGCTATGTGACGGAAATTTACTAAAAATAACTTTCTGTGTAAAAATACTTCTGTGCTTGGAAGTCATGTCACAGGGCCTCTGGCCAATAAGGAGCCACTTTTAGCTGAGTGTGTGCATTACTGGTCCACTCAAGTCTGGACTGCACACTGTAGGTGGCTGTCAGTATTTTAAATAACTAGTGTAGGGTTGACTGTAAAGAGGCAAAAGTGAAAGTTTTAGGATGATGGAAGTGTTTTAAAACTTAATTGTGGAGGTAGCTGCACAACTATATAAACTCAAACTGTTCACTTAGAATGGGCAAATTTTACAGTATGTACATTATATCTCAAGAAAGCTGCAATGGGAAGAAAGGGAAGGGGTAAAATAGGGCAGGAGAGGAGAGGAAAAGGAAAAGAAATAGAAAAGCAAGCACAAATCTAGGAAGGGTAGGCATCTGTCAAAACCTGTTTCAGCTATATCAATACGGATGTTGTAACGTGTTTCTAATTGTGGAGCTATTCATGATCCAAAAAGCCCAAAAATCCTGTTTCAGGGGAATAACATCTAGGTGAGTGCTATGCAATCTTGGTGGGAATCCCCTGGGGAACTCCTTATAATGCAGGTTCTATCCAGCAGGTGTGGGTGAGGAGAGAATCTGCATTTTCGAAAACTCCCTAGTGGTGCTGACATTGCTGGTCCATGGACCACACTTTGAGAAACCTAGGCTTAAACCGGTTAAACCACAAAGACATCTGTGATCTCATTTATCAAGAGGTATCTAGAAAAAGTCTTGGGGTTCCTTCAGTGGCTGGAAGATGAAGGACCCCAAGATCCTTTTGCTCTTCACTCAACCATCCTCGTGTGGCCTGCCTCATGATCACAAGGTGGCTGCCACAGTTCCAGCTTCACATTCTCACAGGAGAGCAGGTGAAGCGGAATGAAGAGGAGCCAAATCGAGGAGGCAGGGGCTCTCTCCTCATGCTCATTCCTCTCTGCTCCCAGAAAGACCCCTAGTCGTCTTCCCCTAAGTCTCCTTGGCTGGTTCTGGGTCACTTGGCTAAAAGGGAGGCCAGGAGAGTGAATACATGGCAAAGGGGAATGGAACCACCAAGAATGACTTAGGCCTGAAGTGGCTCACAGCCTGCCCCATTGCTGTCTACCCCAATCCTTGTGCTCTGTAGGGAGGGAATTATGGCTGTTGGGTAGGCAGTCAATAGCCTGCCCGGTCCATGCTCCTGTGTGGATGCCCCACTGCCAGCCAGTAAGAGGGTGTCCCACCAGCAAGCTACTAAAAACCAATCTGCCTCCACACAGCAGCTGCTGAACTGACTTAGCTCGCTCGGCCTCCTTTCTTCTTGTAAAACAGGTTACTTCTGCCTTTGCTGCAGGGTGGAGGAGAGAACTAAATAAAAGAATGGGTTTGTTGCCCTGGCCAGTTTGGCTCAGTGGTTAGAATGTCAGGCCTTGGACTGAAGGGTCCCGGGTTCAATTCTGGTCAAGGGCATGCACCTCAGTTGCAGGCTTGATCCCCAGCCCCAGTTGGGCACGTGCAGGAGGCAAGCAATTGATGTGTCTCTCTCACATCGATGTTTCTTTCTCTTTCTCTCTCTCTCTCTCTCTCCCCTCTTCCACTCTCTCTGAAAAGCAATGGAAAAAATGTCTTCGGGTAAGGACTAAAAAAAAAAAAAAAAAAGAATGGGTTTGTCCACTTTCTATGTTTACCGGACTGGGCTTTGCAAAATGAGGGACCGTGTTAGCTCTGTCACATATCACAGGTTGGCACAGGTCAGGCACTCAATAAACGTTGCCGTTGCCGAGTGGACCAAGAGCTTCTGTTAAGTGCCTGACCTTAGGCTCTGTCAAGGCCATTAAAAGAAATACCTTCTGGGAATTTTCACACTAAAGGAAATGCTACTGCATTAGAAGCTGGGAGGAAATGAGAACACATATGACAAGCAGAAGAGACTAGCCGCTATAAAAACAGAGCGAAGAGTGTTACAGGGTTGTGATTCAGCCAGGCTCGTGTTTAGACAGAACGCTCAGAAGACACAGCCGTGTAGGAGCGGGGGTACAGGTCGGCAACCTCACCCACACCACACGCTGCAGGGGTAACAACCAGGCTGCGCCTCTCCCGCTGACCTTGAAGGTCTCACAAAGCAAACTCACCAGTCTTCTCCAGGCCTAGAATGGCTACTCAACAGCTCTGACCCACGAAAGGTAGTGTGCTGCATGTGTTTTTTCTAATTCTTAATACAACCCCAAGAAGTAGGTGTTACTGACCCCATTCTACTGACAGGAAACTGAGGTCCTGAAAGATTTTTCCCAAGACAACATTGAGTTAAGGGGCTGAGACTATATCTGAAGGTGCTTCTGGGAGGCGCTCTAACGCCCGGCCCCTGGCTCTGTTGTCCTGGGGGTCTGAAGGCTGAACCCGCATCAGACTCTGGCCAACTGATCATCTGGAGCCAGGTGGAAAGTGCTCCTTCCAGACTGAACCTGATACAAGACTTCTATCATTAGGATGCTTACCATTTTCTATTTTAAGAAATAAACAAAAACCCAAAGTTCCTCCCCAAACAGGAGCTTATTCTATTTCAGCCAACATAAACTCCGGAACACAAGGAGAGGCAGGACAGATCTTGTTCTAAGAGTTTGCTGTGCTTCTCTCTCACGTGGCTCAGGAAATTCCACAGCAAGGGCCTGCTGGTACTCGCCAGTCCGCAGCGATATAGGGATGAAACGGAACGGGAGGTATATACAGCATGGCTGGGAAGGAACGCTGCTGATGTCTTTTAACACCAAAAACAATTAGTAGATTCATTAAGCAGGACCCTGACTACCCTTTGTTGTCAAGGTTATTTGTTTTGAGCAAGATGGTTTGCGTTGATTAAAGCAACCAGTTGCCAATAATAAATGATAAAATGTTTTAATTTGCTCACAAGAAACAACAATATCTATGATTCCCAGCAAGAACCTAGTAAGCTTAGCCAAATCTTTCCTGCGTTGATGTTTATAATCAACAGTGTTTCATGAAAATTATTTAATAAAACTCAAAGGTCTAAAGAGAATAATAAAACATGGCTGCCACCCAGCCTCCACTTCCCCAGCAGTAAGAGCCCAGCTCCAGGTAAGCCTGTAACAGGGCTCTCATTCCATTCATGAGCCACTGGCTTATTCCTGACAGAAACTAATCGAGTGCCTTGTATACATAAGGAACATAATGAAATATGGCCCCCGATGCCAGCTAACATCGATTGAGCGCTTATTCTGTCAGATGCTAGATTAAATGTTGTGCACACATCCTTACTCAAAGCTCCCAACCTCATGCGGCTGGATGTATTACTGTCCCCGCTTCTGCAGAGGAAAAGAGGCATCCAGAAAGGTGAAGTGACTTGCTCAAGGTGATCCACGTAATAAAAAGAGCAGAACCAGTATTCAAACCCAGGGCATCTGGGTTTGCTTACAGAGTGAGCAACAGCTATACTGAATGAATAAATACATACGTCTAGTGCACCAATATTTTCTCACTGCCAGTAACAGTGATGGGTGGGCATGCTACATACTGATATTTGCAGATTTCAAAACTGCCCCACCATTAATGACTACTAAATGCTATTTTTGTTGGAGAAGAAGTTAGTGAATCTACACATGTAGAAACTGTGCATTTGATTTCCACCGCAGCACTCACATGCGATTGCAGATCAATCCCAGGGCAGCTTCTGGCCTTGTGGCTCTCAATGGCCTCACACTCTGGGTCCCTGCAACCCAGGCAGTGAAAGAAAGCCAGCTGCAGAGTGACAGAATGAAGGCAGGTGGCTCAGGATGGCGTTCCAGGGCACAACAGTGGCTACCTGTCCGTCCCTGCTCTTTTTGATGAATTCTGAAGCTGTGTCCCCTCCATCAATTCATCCATTTGGACAGCTATTTAAGGAGGATTTACAGCTAACCTGCTGATATCAGAAAAGTGGGAGGGAGGGAGGGAGGGAGGGAGGGAGGGAGGGAGGGAGGGGAAAGGAAAGAAAGAGAGGGAGGGAGGGAGGGAGAGAGAGAGAGAGAAAGGAAGCAAGCTAGCTAGCTAGTTCGCTCGCTCACCCTAGCTGGTTTGCTCAGTGGTTAGAGCGTCAGCCCTTGGACTGAAGGGTCCCAGGTTTGACTCTGGTCAAGGGTATGTACCTGTACCTCGGTTGCAGCCTCGATCCCCAGTAGGGGGCTCATGCTGGAGGCAACCAAACAATGTGTCTACTTCACATTGAGGTTTCTCTCTCTCTCTCTCTCTCTCACTCTCCCCCCCCCCTTCCCACCTCCCTCCCTCCCTTACACTCTCTCTGAAAAGCAATGGGGAAAAATATCCTCTGGGGAAGATTTTTAAAAAAAGAAAGAAAGAGGGCCAAGTATTAGAAGACCACAACAAAACCATTCCCAAAGCATAAAATACTAAAACCACAACTACATGGTGAGTGACATTCAGAGCCCCCTGGTATATATGAATGGCATAGAGTCACAAAAGGGTATGAGTTTTTATTATCTGCTTCAAAGCAAAGCACTCTGAAATCTAAAAATAAAATATTCAAGGCATTTGTTATAAACAATCTGGTTTATGTTTGCAAACGCTAGTAGTTGCAGAATTTGGGATCAGAACCAGAAAAGTAACAGAACCAGTTCCGAGCCAGGGAAGGACCTCTGACAAAGCAAACATGAGAGGTGTAACAAAACACAGAGAAGCCCCGTAAAGGCCTGTCTGATCCTACAAAACCAGGCTTCCAGGGTAATCCTGAGGAGTCTGACCCATTTGTGAGGTTATTCAACATCCTGTTCCATAAAACAAGGCCTCATAAGTAGCCGAAAATATGTCAGGTAGCAGGGGAGCCTTTCTGAATTTTGGTCTGAAGGCCTTGCAGTGGGCAGACTATTCTCGCTAAGGACTGCACGGCATTTCAAGGATTTGGTGCAAACATCCTTCTTTTTAAAGCAGGGGTGGAGAACCTTTTTCTGCCAAGGGCATTTGGATATTTATAACATCATTCATGGGCTATACAGAATTATCAACTTAATAATTATCTATGAAAAAAGCTCCTAGATTTATTGAATTTCAAGTCATGCCTGAGATTGCCTTGGCAGGGCCAGACCAAATGATTTCGTGGACCGCATACGGCCCGCAGGCCAGACGTTCCCCACCCCTGCTCTGGAGTCTCATATAATCCTGAGTTCCCTTCCTTACACCCAACCACCTTCAAGATTCTCTCCCAACCCCTCTGGTTCCTAAGAGGCTATAAAAATCAGTAACTAATGGGGATGATTGCACAAGCTTGTGAATATACTAAAACCACTGAACTGTCACTTTATAAGGGTGAGATTTATGTTATATGAATTATATCTCAATAATAATTTTTAAACTGTTTAAAAAAATCAGAACCAAATATAGAATTACCATATTACCTAGCATTCCACTTCTGGTTATATACCCCCAAAAACTGAAAGCACGGACTCAAACAGATACTTGTACACCCATATTTGTAGAAGCACTGTTCACAGTAGCCAAAGGATAGAAGCAGCCCAAGTGTCCATCAACAGATGGATAAACAAAAGGTGGTCTATCCATACAATGGGATCTTATTCAGCCTCACAAAGGAATGAAATTTTGACACATGGATGAGCCTTGGGAACACTATGCTGTGAAATAAGTCAGTCACAAAAGGATAGATATTATATAATTCCACTTATATGAGGTACTTAGAACAGACAAAAGCATAAAGACAGAGAACAGAATGTTGGTTACCAGGAACTAAGGGTAGGGGGCCATGGGGACTTATTATTTGCTACAGAGCTTCTGTTTGGGATTGTAAGAAGTTCTGGAAATAGATAGTGGTAACGATTACCAAGATTGTGAATGCACTTAATGCCACTAAATTGTACATCTTACAAGTTAAAATGGTAAAGTGTATGTTATATATATTTTACCACAATAAAAGACAATTCAAAAAAATTAGGGCCCTCTCATCTAAGAATCCACACTTGATATCTGCTTCCAATTAATAAGGCAGTACAAAAAGGACTTCAGAAAGTCAACACCCTACTGGCCAGGTGTGGCTCAGCAGTTGAGCATGGACCTAGGATCTAGGAGATCGCAGTTCGATTCCCCGTCAGGGCACATGCCCAGGCTGCAGGCTCGATCCCCAGTGGGGGGCGTGCAGTAGGCAGCCGATCAATGACAACCCTCTCATCATTGATGTTTCTCTCTCTCTCCCTTCCTCTGTCTGAAATCAATAAAGATATACTGAAAACAAAGAAAGTCAACACCCTTTTTGTATTACAAATCGGAGGTCAAAACACTTTAATTGCATTAGTCAAGTTTTGGTTGATTAGGGTATACATCCAACTTGGTCACTTGGAAGAAGAACCAAAACCATCACAGCATGGATGAACACCTATGTCTTCCTCTCTCTATTAAGTAGCTTGAGATAATCCTCTAGACCACCACTATGTCATAGAACTTTATGCAATGATGGACATATTCTGTATCTCTGCTCTCCAATACAATAGCCACTAGCCACATGAGGCTACTGGGTACTTAAAATGTGGCTAGTGCAACAGAGAAGTTGAATTTTGAATTTTACTTAATTTTAATTAATTTAAATAGCCATGTGTGGCAACTGGCTGCCATACTGACCAGCACAGAGTCTAAAATCCTAAACTTAAAAACTTACAGCACTCTATACAACTCTCTTATCTTGTCAGAAGCCACATGCAATTTCCACAGTTCCAGAAGGTTGGGTGATCTCTTGAACTCTGGGCCGTTTTGTCAGGTGAAGCACCTAGCAGGGTGTCAAAGAGGGGTAGAGGGCAAAAAATAAGAGTGTCCCTCTATTCTTTTGTGCCCTCTGTGGAAAAATGTTAAGTGCACAAAGTAGGAAGAGAAAGCTCACCTAGAACAATGAGAAACAGGACCCAGGAGGAGGCTCCGATGTATTTAAAGGAAGAGGAAAAGGAATGCCCCTGGCTGTATGGGCTCCCGAATAAGGCATGACTTTATGCTTTAGGAATTTCAATGTGTAAATTAAGCTCTGAGAGGGAGAAAAAGCACCATTACTGTACAGAAACTGGAGAGCAGGGCCCAAGAGGAGTCTTCACTATTTGCTGAGTACCTGCCAGTCCTGTCCTGCTAACCACGGGGGAACCTAAGGGTGACTATGGGACTCATACACACACAAAGACTGTCCTCAGTCCTCCAGCCAGAATGAACTGTTTGCTCTTCTATGGCCTCATGTTCCATTTTTCTATTTCCCTCTATGGTACTTTTCAGTGTTAGACTTACATTACAGTAAGTTAGAGAAAGCTTATTTTCACCAGGTCACTAGCTCCTGGAAGGCAAAACTAGTATATAAATACATCCATATAAGTATATTGATGTAGATGTATACTACATACAAAAATGTGTTTGCTGGTGTCCATAGACATGGGTCTGGGACCTTGTACTGGATGCACTGATGATCAGGCTCTTACTGGAGTATTATCAATGGGCAAGTCACTGCTACACGCTTTCCATGCACTACCTCATGTAATCCTCCTGGCGGCCCCACCAGGAGTTTCTGTTACTATCCCCACTTTGTAAGTAAAGAAACTGAGGCTAGACTAGACCAAGAAACTAACCTACGACCCCACCGCTAGTTAGTGGTCAAGCTAGTATCTGATCAGATTAAAGTCTTAAGTGGTGAATTCTTTTAAATTTTTTAAAATTTTACTTTATTGTGGTAAGAACAGTTAACCTGAGATCTACCCCCTAACAAATCTTTCAGGGCACAGTACAGTCTTGTGGACTCCAGGTGCAATGTTGTACAGCAGGTCTCTAGGACTTCTTCATCTTACTTAAGTAACTCCCCACTTCCTCCTCCCCCAGGCCCTGCCAACCACTATTCCACCCTTTGATTCTATGAATTTGGCTACTGTAGAGCCTTCATGTAAGTAGAATCATGCAGTATTTGTCTTTCTGTGACTGGTTTATTTTATAATGTCCTCAAGGTCCATCCATGTTATCACATATTGTAGAATTTCTTTTTTTAGGGCTGGATAATATTCTATTGTATGTATATATCACATTTTCTTTATCCACTCATCTCTCCATGGACATTTAGATTGTTTCCATTTCTTTTCAATGTTTTTTTTTTAATTGATTTCAGAGAGAGGGGAAGGGAGAGGGAGATAGAAACATTAATGGTGAGAGAGAGTCATTGATCGGCTGCCTCCTGTACACCCCCCACTGGGGATCGAGCCTGCAACCAGGGCATGTGCCCTGACTGGGAATTGAACCATGACCTCCTGGTTCATAGGTCGGTGCTCAACCACTGAGCCACACTGGCCAGGCTCCACGTTTTATTTTAATTTATTGATTTTGAAAAGAGGAACATTGATTTGTTGTTCCACTTATTTATGCATTCGTTGGTTGATTCTTTTATGCCCTAACCGGGGATCGAACCCATAACCTTGGGGTATCAGGACAATCCTCAAACCAACTGAGCTACCCAGCCAGTGCAGTTATTTCCACATTTTAGCTACTGTGACTAGTGTTATTATCTCTTTGAGATCCTGATTTCAATTCTTTTGGATAAATACCCAGAGGAAGGGTTGCCGGGTCATATGGCAGTTCCATTTTCAATTTTTTGAGGATCCTTCATACTGTTTTCCATAATAGTTACACCATTTTGCATTACTACCAACAATGTACAAGAGTTCCTCTTTCGTCAGCACTTGTCGTTTGTTTTGTTTTTTGTTTTTGTTTTTTTGATAAGTGCCATCTGACAGGTATGAGGGGATATTTCATCAGTAAGTTCTTAAATGAAGAAAGAGGTGAAAAAGTTACACTATGGGCAATTTGTGCAAAAGGTTAGAGAAGGGAAACACCAATGTCACAGGAATAAACACCACAGAAAGTCACGTTAGGAGGCTTTGGGGAACTGGGCCCCACAGACGGTCCCAGGTCTCTTTATGGAGACTGGGGGGGTTTGTGAAAAGGATGCTGAGTGGCTGTCCTGCCTGTCTGCCGAGGCATTAGCATCTATCCTCCTTTAGAGGAAAGATGTTTGTATGAACATAAAGGACTTCTTGACCCAGGAGGTGAGGGGTGCCCCTCTAGCCTCAGAGAATGTAGAGTAAAGATCCATGATCTGGAAAAAGTTAACATGGGTAGCAGCTCACCCCACATTTTCTCTTGAGATCCTCTCCAGACCTGGAGTCCACAGCGGGGACTCCAAAAGGCCAGGCCTTGGCCTCCTTGATCCAAGATGATAGGGAATGAAGAGAGAGCTGGGTCAGGGTCTTGGGAGGGACAGTTCTCAGCAGGAATGCCACCACTTGACTTTCCCCACAATCTGAATACAACAGGCAGAGAGGACAGTATGTCCAGGAAGCCACCAGGACTCCATTAACACAGGGCCACAGCCCTTTTCAGCCCGTCCCAACCCTCCTGGTGTGTGTACCGGCCACACTATTCAAGGCCCAGGCATGCCTCCATTGTGGCACAGCTGGCTTGTTTGCAGATCAGCCTGTGAATCACGTGTACTTATTCAGATCACTAAAGCAGTGACAGAGTCAGTATGTCTTCAAAAGGGACCAATAACCCTAACACAGGCCCGTTACAATAACGCCTACCTGATATATTTCTCAAAAGACCGATACCTTTATGATCTAGATACCAACCAGCCAGGTCTCGGATGACTACAGAGATTTTTCCTGTGAGGGACGAAAAATTCCTCTGCCATATCGAGGGCAAGGTTTCCCACACAAACACATGACACCCCGGAGGGTCAAAGTCATGTCAAGGCACAGGAATGTTGCCAACAGCTCGGCAGCCTGGAAAGATAAGACTGAGGCCCTGACCTGACAGCCCTCCTGACACCAGCTGTGTGCCCAGCAAAGTAAACTGGGAACAAACTAGAACACAGAAGGTGATTACTCACGTTAGGATGTTTCCAAATGAAGCCACAATCCTGTCTGCCTTTTGTCTAATACTAATCCCACTTCCAGGTATATCTCCCTGGCGCCCACCACCTTGTGTCTAGGGGCAGCAGAAATTCACTTCTACTCTGATTTCACCTTCCTCAGAAATTCCAGCCTCAAGTTTCCAAGGTGGGTTTAAGTCCATACAGATGACATTCCCAGTGCTTACCTTCCAGTCCTTCCTTCTGCAAGCTAGGAGCTGCGGTGTGTTGCTACATGAGCAGAGTCCAGGAAAAGGAAAACCGGAGTCTCTGCAGGTCCAAGATCAGGCTCCTCAGAAGCCTGACACCGGAACTGCATTTCCCTCCTCATTTACATATACGGTGAAGTCACTGCAACCAACGCCCTCAGGAGTTGGGGCCCACATCTCCTTCTATGGCATTAATCACTTAGAGATTAACTACCTTGGGAAAGACAACAGCAGAAGCTAGAAACCAGGTGATTTGCTCTGGTCCTGTTTTTATTTGGGAGAAACCCTACCTGGAGCCAGAGATGGGACTGTAGGCATGGGCTTTCACTTCCATCTTTGGCTCTGCTTGCTTCTCTGTTGAAAGTTGCCGAGACGCTTCTTACCATCCAAGGAGCATGTATTGAACCAGCTACTATACTACATGACTTGCCTCATGAAGGAGTATTCAGTTAGGCCAGTACAGAGGCACCTAAACAAATATTTATAAATCTATCACTAATAAGTTGCAATAAAACTGTATTGGAGCAAAAGAGGACACAGTGCTTGGGGGTGGTAGCTGTGGCTATGCCCCCACATCCCCACCAGAATGGCTAAAATTAAAAAGACTGACAATATTAAGTGCTGACAAAGATGTGGAAGGACTGGAAGTCTAATGTAAAATGGTATGGCCATGTGGTAGGCACAATAACAACCCCCCAAAGATGTCCACGTTCTAGTCCCTGGAACCTGTGAATGTTACCTTATATGACAAAATGGCATTTGCAGATGTGATTAAGACTCTTGAAATGGGGAGATTATCCAGGGTTTTCCAGGTGGTCCCCATGTAATCACAAGGGAGGTAGGAGAGTTAGAGTGAGAGGAGATGTGACAATGAAAGCAAAAGTTGGAGAGAGAGATTGGAAAATGCTACTCTGCTGGCCTTGAAGGTGAAGGACGGGGTCATGAGCCAAGGAATGCAGGCAGCCTGTAGGAGCCAGAGAGAGCAAGAAAAGAGATTCTCCCCGAGAGCCTCCAGAAAGGCTCTGCTGACATCTTGATTTTAGGACCTTCTCACTGCCAGACTTTTAAGATAATAAATTTATGTTGCTATAAGCCAGTAAATTTGTGGTAATTTGTTTTAACAGCAATAGGAAACTACTTCCAACTGTTTGGAAAATGGTTTGGCACTCTCTGCTAACACTGAACATATGCCTACCATAATACCCAGCAATTCCACTTCTGGGTATGTCTGCAACAGAAATGCAATGGTATGGGCACCAGGAGATGGGTACAAGCATGTTCATAGCAGTTTTAGACAAAAAATAAGAAAATGAAAGTAACCCAACTGTCCACGAGCAAGAGAATAGATAAGACAAATTGTAATAGTCGCACAATGTAATAGTACGCAGAAAGAAAAAGAAATGAAAGCTTGAGATCTGCAACAGCATGGGTAAGCCTTTTGGACATAATGTTGAGTGAAGAAAACCAGGCACAAAAAGCATATATTTGGTGAAAAAGTTCTGGAGATAGATTGTAGTGATGTTTGCACAATAACGTGAATGTACGTAATGCCACTGAACTCTTAAAAATGGCTGAAATGGTAAATTCCATGTTATGTATATTTTGCCAAAATAACAATGTACATACTACATAAATCTGTTTTAATAAAGTTCAAAAACAAGCAAAACTAATCCATAGTGAAAAGAAGTGAGAACAATGGTCACCTTTGGGGGTGGGGGATATGGCCTAAGAGGAGGCCTAAGGGAGGCTTCTAGATGCTAAAAACGTTTAGTGTTTTGATCTGGGTGTTGGTTACAGGGGTGTATATGTAAACATTCATTAGACTGTATGCTTAAAATCTATGAACTTTTGTTTCCAAATGCCAATCCCAAGTTTATTTTGCACAAGATCTGATTTGCCTGAGTTAATGTTATCAACACTGTAATGGAAACGGAAGAGAAAAGAAAAAACACACCCGAAGTGTGCATGGTCGGGGAAGCTTCAGGGAAGAGATGAGGTGTGAGCCGAGTACTGAAGGATGAACATGGCAGACATAGAGAGGAAGGGAATTCTGGGCAGAAGGAAGAGCATGCACGTGGGCAGTGAGGTGCAAGTGCGTGCAGAGTATCCTGCACACTACAAGCTGGGGGTGGTCACTGGCCAGAGAGAGGGGCCTGGAGGTGTAAAAAGGAGTCCATCCCAACACGCCTGGGAATCCCCATTAGCAGTGTAGACTATACCCAAGCTAGGTAAACATCAGAGGAGGTTAAGCCAGAAAGTGACGTGATGGACCCATGACAGAGAGGGTGACACCTGGACAGAGGGACAGAGACTCCTAAGGCTCTTGTGATAATGGTCAGGCCCTAGACGACAGAGTCTGACCCAGGCTTTGGGGATGAGGTCATGAGAAAAGAAGGAAGGGTATCTCCCTGTCTTGGTGGGGGAGGCTGTTAAGTCTGCTGCCTCCAAGCCTACGTGACTGGTGATCCCACTAACACAAAGGGTGAAGGTCAGACTACCGCTCCCTCTGCCTCCTGGGCCGGCAGTGGAGAATCACAGCATCTCAGAGTTGGAAAGCACCAGTCAGATTTCCTAGTGAACCATCTCACGTACAGACAAGCAATCGAGTTCTTCTCATAGGCCAACACCTGAGGCTATAGTTTGTGAGGAACAAGCTGGAACGAGAGAGCTGAGGCTTATCTACTTTAGTGAGCACGTCCTAGAGAAGAGGGAACATGACTCATTCAGCTGTGGCGCCTGATGCCCCCAGATGCTCTCGCCAACCTCACCTTCCACCACAGGGTTCTCCAGCCTAGGCCTGAGGTCTCAGTCAGTCCCTGCCAACCTCTCACTGGAAAAGTTCTCCCCACACCTCACCCAAATCCTATAAAGCCAATGGTTCCATCTAATGGCTTGATAATGTCTTGTGGGTCAATCAGGTCTCTCTTCCACCCAAGTTGTATAAGCAAAACGGAGGCAGGGACAGAAAGAGGTTAGCTGACCATGGGCAGCCCAGGGCTACCAGGAGCCAAACCTAAGTCTTGGCTTCTAGGTCCCTACAGACCTGGTACGAACGAACCACAGGAGCTAACTGCCGATTCTGATCTTGGTGGCCTGCGCACATCTGAGTGTGGTTGAATGACAAGTGCCAGTACCAGGGCTTGTAGAGGAGACACCAAGAACAGATGGGTTTGCAGTGCCTTGTTGAGGCCTGAAACTCATTCCTCATTTTTGTTCCCAATCTGGCAAACTAAGTCAACATCTAGTTAACTGCACAGTCCAATTCAGGAGCCACTATCACATGTGGCTATTTAAGTTATTTAAATCAGATGCAATTAAAAAATCAGTTCCTCAGTGCTCAATAGCCACATATGGCTGGTGGCCACCATATGGAACAGACACAGAACATTTCCATCTTCACAGCAAGTTTTTCTGGGCAGGGCTGTACCCACGTGTATCTCCTTCTTGAATTGGCCTGATCATAAGGGGCACTTACTCTGAAATCATCTCTACATGACAAAGTGGCAAGAATCCTTTCAATTTTAAACTAATAAAGATAAAATTATGTACCACAGAGGACATTCAACACTCCTTAGTAGAAAGGTGCTGAGTCTTCTCAAGTCCCTCCGTCAAAACAGAGAAAGTAAAAGATAGCTAAGAGAGAGGAAAGCTGAACAAGGTAGAGTGAAACAGTCCATGTTGCTCTCTTGACTATTCTGCTCTCAAAAAAGTTCATCTCATCCCAGAAGGTTAGGGATATGTGGGAATTAATGGGCCATTAATAAGAAGCAATTATTCTTTAGAAATAATTCGTGATTGAGGAAAACAAAATCAAGTGAAGTGGAAATCTGGGTGGGTGAGGAGGGAAACAAGGAGGAGGAACATGTCTTGCAGTAAGAAAACTGCAATTACAATCAGTAATTTTTTCAAGAGAGCTTTTAGTCTGAAGATGGAACTAAAACTGCTTATATAATATTGATTACTAGCTAATAAAAATGATCACTGTTAAACTGTGTTTGTAACACACAACTCCACTGGGGGGAAAATTACCCAAGTGTGAGGAAAGCTTCCACTGAAGGCTGTCACAATATTTCACCACCAATTGTCACCCCTGACTGGTGCTCGAGAGAAATGAACACACAATGAGTAAGGTAGAGAAGAGGAAAACCTCCTAAGCGATGACACTATCCCCCTGCATGAGGACGGTGGAATGCCGAAAATGTATGCCTGTGTGCTAGGGAAACAGAACATACAGGAATGGGGGGAGGGGGTGTAAAAACTCAGCATAGCAGGCCAATCTTGTTTTGCACAGTTCAGGTGGTTATTTCAAGTGAAGGACACATATCAAGGTGTTCTGGAACAGAGGCACAGCGCCCTGCTTATTAAAGGGCTTTAAGTGCCTGGGGAAAGACTCAAGCTGCAGGGGCCTCTCCTGCTCTGTGTTTCTGAATTTCAGGTATTGATTTATACCCTCCTTCTCTCCCTCCTTCTGCTTACATAAAATGTAGCAGAGATAAGTATGAAAAGTGGGCAAGAAGGAGAAAAACAAGAGTAGGGATAGAAAAATCCAGCCAAGAAGGAAATTAATCAAATCTATCTACCACAGCAATTGGGGTTCCTCACTGCTTGACTTGCTAAAGCAACAGTTAACTTTTTTTATTTTTTATTCTTCAAACACAGTTTACATTCAATACCATTTCGCACCAGCTGCAGAAGTACAGCAAAGTGGGCAGAAAACCATGCACTCTACACAGTGGTCCCCTCACTGCCCCAAGCACCCACCTGGCCCCATACACAGTTATCTCCACACTACTGACTAGATTCTCCATGCTGCAATCAGCGTCTCTGTGGCAATTCTGCAACTACCAATTTGCACTGCTTAATTCCTTCACCTATTTCACCCAGGCCCCCAACCCGCCCCTCTGACAGCTGTCAGTCTGTTCTATGAGTATGTTTCTATTTTGTTGGTTTATTTTGTTCATTAGATTCCACATATAAATGAAATCATATGGTATTTGTCTTTCTCTGACTGGATTATTTCACTTAGCAGGTCCATCCATGCTGCTGCAAAAGGTAAGATTTCCTTGTTTTTTATGGCAGAGTAGCTACTCCATTGTGTAAATGTCCCACAGCTTTTTTACCCACTCATCTACTGATGGGCACTTGGGTTGCTTTCATATCTTGGATATTGTAAATAGTGTTACAATGAACATATATTCTTTTTTTAAAAAATATTAAAAATTTTTAATGTTGACATTATTGCAGACTTCCCCTATCCCCCCTCTTTGCCCACCTCCACCTAACTCTGCCTCCCCCTCACTTGGCCATCACCACACCGTTGTCTGCGTCCGTGGGCTATGCATATATGTGTTTTGGCTAATCTCTTCACCTTCTTCATCCAGTTCCTCCCACCTCCCTCCCCTCTGACAGCTGTCAGTCTCTTCCATGTATCCATGCTTCTGGTTCCATTTTGTTCGTCAGTTTATTTTGTTCATTAGATTCTACATGTATTTGAATTCGTTGTTTCTTCAGATATATTCCCAGAGTTAGGGCATATATCTAACTTTATGTCCTGTCAGCCAGCCTGAACTTGTTGGCCACAGTCAGCAAGTGGCTTCTGTGAACAGGCGCTAGGAAGGTACAACACCAGCCCTGGGGGGGAAATGACCAGAAGTCACCTCACAGAGCCCATCTCAACCCAACTCCAGAGACTCCACCCAGCAGATGGGATTCCTACTGGGCCCAACTCGGAACCTGGAGATCCCAGGCCAGATACTACCGCCCTCTCCTCCTGCTTTCCCTTGGTACCAGCTCAACAATAACCACCAAGTCAAGCCCACCCCCTTTTAAAAAATACATTCTTATTCACTTTAGAAAGAGAGGAAGGGAGAGGGAGAGAGAGAAACATTGATGTGAGAAAAACATCTATCGGTTGCCTCCTGCACACCCCCTATTGGGGATCAAGCCTGCAACCTGGGCATATGCCCTGACCAGGAATCCAACCAGCAACCTCTTGGGATGACATCCAACCAATTGAGCCACACGGGCCAGGGCAAGTCAACCACCTTTCCACAGACTGTCAGGTCCCCAAGATGACGATCTGTGTGAGGACCTTGCCATTTGCCCATTCTGGGGAAAACAAAAGCATCTTCTCTCCCCAAGGGCCTAGGGCCTTATTGCCTTATTGTAGGTTGGAGAGAACATTTTGTCAAAGTATCTTTCCATTTTTGCTAAGCACACCCTTGCAGAGACCCAAGGCAACTAAATACCACAGCACATTCTGTACTTCTTCCCACACTTGACAGCACAGGGACTGACCACCTCACTATCACCATGACCTCGTTCTAGACCAAGAGAATTTTCTGCCAGGATAGAAATGTTCCAGGTCAGTGCTGTCTAATATGCTAGCCACTAGCCATAGCTGCTACCAAGCACTTGAAATGTGGCTGGAAGTGTAAAATACACACTGGTTTTGGATGACTTGGTGCAAAGAATAGAATGTAAGCTATCTCATTAATAATTTTTTATATTAGATGTTGAAATAATATTTTGGATATACAGGGTTAAATAAATGGTATTATTATATTAATTTCACCTATTTGTTTTACTTTTTAAATGCAGCTATTAAAAAATTTAGGATTACATATGTGGCTAGCATTCTGTTGTAGTAGCCACCACTAGCCTATGCTATTATGTAGTATTTTTCTTTAAATTGAATTTTCATTTTTAGTTGTTTCAAAAATATACATGAAATTACAGTTTGATGTACTGGTTGTAATTTTACAATTAAAGAATCCACAAAACTTTTAATGTAAAATTGAAGGGATAAGTTTGTCCATGTATATAACCTAAAACCCTCTTGTGTGAGACAGCCTTTCAGTAACGCCAGCCCAGGGCAGTTACTAAGAGTGTGGCCTGTGGATGGGTGCCAGTCTCCTTATTGTTCCTTTCGTCCACAATAAGGACATAAATTGAAACTGTACATTTAGTCCTGGCTGGTGTGGCTCAGTTGGTCAGCGTGTCATCCTGTGCACCAGAAGGTTGGGGTTTGATTCCTGGTCATGGCACATACCCAGGTTGCAGGTTCAGTACCCACTTAGAGCACGTGCAGCAGGCAACGGGTCCTTTCTCTCCCTCTCTCTCTCCCCCCTTCCTTTCTCGCTAAAGAAACGGAAAAAAAGAAAGTGTACATTTAGAAATGTTTATAGCAATTTGACAGAGTAATCTGATATTCACTGATATCTTGGAACCTAATATCTAACTTAATATTTAAATGTTAGAGCTTGTATATTCCATGTCTTTTTTATTTTTCTAGTAAGTCTTTTTATTGTATTTTACTAAGAAATTGCTCAACAACAGATTGGAAATTAGGGGGGAAAAAACAAGCCCAGCTGGTGTTGCTCAGTGGTTGAGCATCAACCCGTGACCCAGGAGGTCACGGTTTGATTCCTGGTCAGGGCACATGACCAGGTTTCAGACTCAATCCCCAATAGGGGGCATGCAGGAGGCTGCCGATTGATGATTCTCTCTCATCATTAATGTTTCTATCTCTCTCTCCCTCTATCTTCCTCTCTCTGAAATCAATAAAAAACATATTTTTTAAAAAACTGGCCCTTCACCAGAGTTAGTTTGACAGACACTGGCCTAGACTATAAGAGAGAATTTTCCATGGGCGTTCCAGAGTGATGACTGAAGAGCCCTAATCCTCAGTCATGCCCAACGCAGTGTCCCACAACAAGAAAGAGTACTAAGGAGATCCCAGACCCCAACAATAAAGGCTGGCGTAGAGAGGATGGGAGGCTAACTCCTAGCAAACCAGAAATTCTGTTAAATGGAACTTCTCTTCTTCTAAGCACTTTAGTTAATAACATTTTTGCTATAAGAAATGAGGGTCTTCATCACCTTTGGGGAGATAAACAACTGTGTACTAAGGAAAAGGCACATGAAATTCTCATAAAATGTGGATCGACAGTACTGAGCTAGATCTTGGGAGGGGTACAGGAGACATGGGCAGCATGGTCCATGTATGAAAGGAGTTGGTTATAATGCGTCTGGGAACGCACAGTAGTATAGATGCAAAACTACTTCACTCTGGAGTCAATCACACTTGGGTGTGAGGTCTGACTTGCCACTTACTGTGTGACCTTGAGCGAATGACTTTAACCTTTAATTTCAATGGACTTACCTGTTGCACTAGAGAATCTCCCAAAAGAGAGAGATTCCTCTTCTCCCAGTAGGCGCTTACCACTCCTCACATCAGGGAGAGGAGTCTATTTCCCCTCCCCTTGAATGTGGGCTGGCCTTGTGACTTGCTTGGAACACTGAGTGCAACAAAACTGACACTCCTGGACTTCCAAGCCAGGCCTTAAGAGAATTGGCAACTTCTGCTGCCTCACTCTTTTTTTAAAAAAAATTGTTTTTATTGATTTCAGAGAGACAAAGGGAGAGGGAGATAGAAACATTAATGATGACAGAGAATCATAGATCGATCATACCCTGCATGCCCCCCCACCAGGGATTGAGCTGCAACCTGGGCATGCGCCCATCTGGGAATTGAACCTCGACCTCATTCTTGAAGCCCAGCTGCCACACTATGGAGTCCAGGACAGATTCCCTGGACCATGAGAGGCCTTCAGAGAGACTTCAAGCCCACTGACCTCCCAGATGACTGCAAAGGCAGGAGCCACTCAGCTGACACCACAGGGACCAGAAGAACTGCTCACCACTCATCTGAACCCAACCAATCCCAGAATCCTGAGAAATAAGCTTGTAGTGGTTTGTTACACAGGCAGAGATAACTAAAACATCTCTAAAATGAGGATTAAAACAGAATAAAGCCCTAGCCAGTGTGGCTCAGTTTGTTGGCGCATAGCCCCGTGCACCGAAGGGTCATGGTTTTTATTCTCAGTCAGGAACATGTCCAGGTTGCGGGTTTGATTCCGGTTAGGGCACGAAGGGGAGGCAACAGATTGATGTTTCTCTCTCACATCGATGTTTTTCTCTCTCTCTCTTCCTCTCTCTAAAATCAATTTAAGAAAAATTTTCAAAGGGTATTTGTGCCCTAGCCAGTTTTGCTCAGTGGTTAGAGTGTCAGCCCTTGGACTGAAGGGTCTCGGGTTCAATTTCAGCCAAGGGCATGTACCTTGGTTGCAGTCTCAGCCCAGGTCCGGGTGTGTGCAGGAGGCAGCCAATTGATATCTCTCTCTCACACTCTCTCTCTCTCTCTCTCTCTCTCTCCCCCTTCTACTCTCTCTAAAAAGCAAATAGAAAAAATATCCTCAGGTGAGGATTTAAAAAAAAAAGCCGTAAAGTTTTGTGGGGCATAAAGTAAAATAATGTGTGATGAGCACAGTTGCACATCAGTGCTTGACAATGAGCGGCGGTTACTATCTGAGGAGCTAGAGTTACCACAAGTGCAGGAGGTGACTGCAGACTTCTCGGGAGGCACTTTCAGGTTCTGAGGGCTTAGCGCCCTGAGCGACGGCACAGAAGGTGAAAGGGAAGGCTTAACTTGGACTGTGAGGAACCTAGAGGAAGTGAATCCCCGAAGGGAAAAGGGAACAGGGGGCATTTCAGGCTGAGGGGAGCACAGGACCTATGTGACACTGAGGCAGCATGACAGCGGAGATCTGGTGATCCTACCTGCTGGCTAAAGGTATGTAAGCAGATCCAAGCAACAGGCGCTTGCTCCTGCGTTACACAGTGCATATAACACAAGCACTAAAAAGAACAGCGCATTTGAGCATCTCCACGGGGGAGAGGTAATTAAAAAGAAAAAACATTACTGGAGGATAATGGGAACACACACTGGATTTCAATATGAGAAGAAGCTGTTGCTAAAGGAAACAACCAGAGGTAGTCCGTTGGAGCCTTCTACAGCAGCTCCCAGGAAAACCACTCACCAACTCACATCCAGGAAAACTTCTTCCCAACTCATCCATCCCCCAACGTGCCCACACGAAATAGTCAGAGAGCCCACATATCGAAGGTCTTTCCATCTTTTCTAGTCCTCACAGCACTCAGCACAAACTTAGGAACAAAGGTTGGCGTTCAAGAAATGCAGGGTTGACTCTCATTAGGAATGATATGGATTCTGGGGTGGATTATAATAAAACCTCAATAACCAAGACTTTTCTGAGGATGACATTTTTCTAAGTACGTGACTTCATGAACCCTCAAAAGAACAAACCACAGTACTACCTGGCACCAAAACTGAACACTCCAATTTTTCCACACCAACCCGACTGCACACAGAAGTTTATTATTTTAAACTTTCACACACGTCTTTCCATATTTCCAATTTCAAATGAAGGAAAATGGCTTTAAGCTAATCTTGCTATCAGTAGTGAGTGCATTAAATGGTTCTACAATAAAGTTTCCAACTAGAACTTGGTAAGAATGCCCCATTAAGTTCCTTCAAATAAATTAAAATCCCAGATAAATTGTAGGCCCAACCATACAGCCGCTCCCTGCCTCTAAACACTGAAATAACCTATTATTTAAACTCCCAACAAAATAAAAATGTGAACTTCAACAACTTCCCCTTTCCAAAGTTTGATTCTACTAGGTCCCCCTCCCCCACAGCTTGCTCTGATGGGTGAGCGGGTGGTGAGGGGAACCAAAGTTTTCACCCCATAACGTGCCTTTTGGGATACTGATTTAAACTGGTTATTAAGGAAAAAAACCTTGCCCACTGGCATGGCTCAGTGGTTCAGAGTCGACCCATGAACCAGCAGACGACGGTTCAGGGCACATGCCCAGGTTGCGGGGTTGACCCCCAATAGGAGGTGTGGAGGAGGCAGCCTATCAATGACTCTCATCATTGATGTTTCTATCTCTCGCTCCCTCCCCCTTCCTCTCTCTGAAATCCATTAAAATAAAAACAAAAGAAACAAAAACCTTTGACCACCCCCCTTCCTGCTTAAAAAAATTCAGATTGAAAAACCTGCTCCAAGAAGGGAATCAGCATAATCACGACTTGGCCACATATGAATTAGCACATGTGATGGGCAGGAAAAAATCTAGCAAAGTAAGCTTGCCTTTGTGTCCCACTGTTTCTGGGTGGCCCAGCAAGAATTTGTTTACCATATGTTTGCTCTTTCTCCTACCTGTGAATTACCTATTTCCCTTTCGTTATCCTGCGCCCTACCCCCACCCCTTCTCCTTTGTCCAGAATCCCATAGAAGCCTTAACTGCCCAAGGCCGCATTTGGAGTTTCATATCTTATGACACCCTGGCATGTAGATCTGTAATAAACTTTGTGTATTTTCTCCTGTTAATCTGTCTCTGTTAATTTGTTTATTAGCCCAGCTGGAAGAATTTAGAAGGTGGGAGTAAAGTTATTTTTTTACACCCCTCACAGTGTGTTCTGGGTCCTTCCCTAGCAGATGCAGCCGAGTTTCTCAAGCAAAATGATGAAAACAGAAGTACATATTTATAGTATTTATGTCACTATCCTGATATGTTTGTTAAATTCTGCCTTAAAAATATGCGTGATGAAAAACGCAAACTGGGAAAGAATTAAGTCTCCTCCTCCTTCTATCAATGATGCAAATGGAGGCTCAATCACAAATACTACCCCCCACCCCCCAATGAAAAGCATGTTTTAAGTGACTAAAGAACATTTCCCTTGATTTGTTTCCCTTCCTCGGTACACCTTATATAAAATAATTAGATCTTCGCTATGTGATAATTCTTCGAATCCTAGACTTAAGATCCGTGAGCTTTTGTGGCACGCATGTTACAATGCAGCAAAATTTTTTTTTAAAATAGCTCACATTAACTTTAAAAAAAGGCGTTTCGAAGAAAACCCATATGAAATCAGTTTCCACGTTGCTTACACCGCCACACTACCTGCAACCACTTTATGGAACCTCAGAAGACGCGAGACCTGCTTGTCTAAAATCCTGCCAAATGTCCTCAAAACCTCGCCCTGCTCCGCTCATTTCTAGGCAGCCAGTCCGGGGCCAGCCTGCCCTCCGTGGGTCCTGGCAGCTGCAGCCTCGCGGGCTCCGAGGGACACTCATTCCGCGCGCTCCCACGTGAGGGGGCCGCGGCCCCGCAGACCCCAGGGCAGCCCACGCCGGCGGCACGGGAACCGGCCAGGGGCTCGCTCCCGCCTGGCCCTGCCAGTGGGTGACCCACGAGTCCTGCCCCCGGGGACGCCGCAAAGCGCGCAGCTGTACCACCTTCGCGTCGGGCTGCAGCAGGCGCTCCCGCGCCTCTCTAGAAGCAGAGTGGGCGGGCGCGCAGGCCCGGGCGACCCCCGCAGCCCGCTCCGGCCTTCCCAGTGCCCTCCACGCCCGCCGCTCACGAGGAGCCCCTCACCCCGGGCATCAAACGTGGGCCTCGGCGCCCCACGTCAAACACACTTGCCACCCATCCTGAGCCACCCCCAAGCTCGCTCACTCACTCAGGCCAGCCGAGGGGGACCCTGCCACCGCACCGCAAGGGGCGCGGCCCTCGATCCGGTGCCCAGCGGAACCCAGGCAGGAGAGGAGCGTCGATCCTACCTCCGCCCCGCGCCCTCCGGAGCCGCAGCCCCGCGCCGCCCGCAGCGGGTCCTCCCCGCCCCCGGGGGCCCGCAGCCCAGGCGCCCGCCGAACCCGGGGCCCCACCTGAAAACCGATGGCTGGGCGGCGAGGTCCGCACGGCGCTCGGTTCGGCCATCTTCCCGGGGAGCGGGGAGCCCCGCGTAGTCCCCTGCGAGCCGGCTCCCGCGCCACAGCCGCCGCCGTGCTCCATCCAGCTGCGCCGGCCGCACAGGCCCACTGCCCGCCGCCGGGGCCGCTGCGCCGCTCGGCACCGGACCCGCACGCGCCCCCACACGCGCGCGTCTCACACAGCCTGCGCACTCGCCCTGCAAGTGCGACGTGCGCACCGGTTCTCAAGCCGCGCAGGCGCGCCGCGTGCACGTGCGAAGTGCTCACCGGTCCTCACGCAGCTGGCGCGTACCTCGGGCACTTGCACTGTGGCCACCAGCTCTCGCAGCGCGCGCACATAACGCGTGCACGTGCGATGTGCACACGGGTCTCCGTACAGTTCGCCCGCTCACACGACGTGCACACACCAGTGTAAACACACCTCTCCATACAGTGCACACACTCAAAGTTATACACACAGGATGCAGTTTCTCACACACCGTGTGCACGAACGCTCTCGCCCAGGGCGCACATGTTCTCACACACCGCGCAGCACACACGTCTTCACACGGCTCGCATGCGTGCACCCACACTAGGCGTCCGCACACATACTCAGCGCTGCAGCTCTGGAACCGGTTTCCGGTCAGGGCCCCTTGGGCCAGCGCCAACGTGTGCGGACGCGGTGGGCTCTCCCCACAAGCAGCTCGGGTCCAGTTCTCCAGAAGCCCTGCTGGCCGGCGCTAGGCCCCCCTCACCCCAGCGGGCCGCGGCCACCCGGAGCCTGGCTCCAGCGAGCCAGCCCGACGACCTTCAAGGAAGGGCAGCGGCACCGTCTGGCCGACTTCGCCCTGCAGCCGTGCCCCCCGCCCTGGCTGACTGCGCCCCAGAGCTACTCAGTGGTTCCTTTTCTCCGGAGGCGCAAACAACAGACATCTCGGGGAGGAGGACCTCTCTGGGAAGACACAGAGCAGCTGTTAAACGTGTACTCGTGTGTGTGTGTGTGTGTGTGTGTGTGTGTGTGTGTGTCTTTCCCCTGGGCACCCTTTACCCCTGTCACGAGCATTTATCATCTTTTCAAAATCATACATATTGAGAAAGACATCTTTGTAGAGCCAGCTCAGGCCTCCAGGGTTCGCCCAGGTGTACCTGCCAAGCGATAACGCATCGCAGCGGAGCCCCAGGCTGCACCTTTCTCTGTTGGGTGGTGACCAGCCCGCTGAGGTTCTAACGCCCACCCTTAGGGAAGGGAGGAATACATGATTAAAAAGCCGAAGTTGAATAAAGGTACAAGATTTCTTTGGGGGATGATGAAAATGTTTTAGAATTAGATTATGGTGATGGTGACGCTGGTAAACTTTATGGTACGTAAATTATACAATTAAAGAAAAAACCCAAGCCAAAACCCTCAGGAACCGAAAAGCTTGGAGACTCCCTTTGCGGCACAAAAATATGATGAATGTGTTCATGACGCTCCCAAAGGTGTGCCCGGAGTAGGGCGAGACTGTGGTGAGAAAGCTGGAAGGGAAGTTTAGACACAATTGAGCAGGTGAGCGGGCATGTGGGGGCTGGTCCCTTGGCTGTGAAGAAAGCTGTTTCTAAGTTAATTCGGTCGTGGGAGCTGTTTTCTCCCCCCCCCCCCCCCTTCTTACAGATCTTGAATCTGTAGTTCATCCAATTTTTGAGCTCATTCATGGCTTGCTGACATGTCAGAGTAGCATCCCTCTCCAGTTTTACTCTATTTATTCCTCTTTTTCCTTTCTATTCCACTCCATCTTCTTTCTAGTAATGGACACCTCCTCTGTTTCCTAGTTTTCTGCTGTATTTTTCAAACATACATTGTGAAGATATACATGGTTTTAATTTATAGAAATGATATTTCACAACAGTTATGACTTTGTTTTTCCTTGCTTGGGATTGTTTTCAACATCTACCCATTGCAGCTGTATATACAAATCTATCAGAAATAGATTAGCCATGCATTCTGGTTTACTCTTCTGAAAATTGCCTAGTCGATCCTTGTCCATCTTTTTATTGGACTACTTGCCTTTTTCTGTTGATTTCCAGGAGTTTCCAGTATTCTAGATAATTCCTTGTGGGTTTAAAAAGGTTGCAAATATTTCACACTAGTCCCCTAACCTTTTCTAAGATTAGCAAACCGTCTTAATATTTATGCCAAAACCAACCCATTTAAAAGCTTCTTATATAGAAGCAATCTCAAATTTATAGAATTTTCAAGAATAAGAGTTTACAAAGAATAGTCATATACCCCTTATTGAGACTCACCTATCATTACCGTTTTACTCCATTTGTTTTATCATTTGTACTTCTATCTATATTTCTAATATTGTTTTGAAAGTTGCACACATATGCTTGGCCCTTTACCCCTAAACATTTCAATGTGTATCTAAAAATATTCTCTTGTACATCCACATTAGTTATCAACTTCAGTAAGTATAACATGGGTACAATTTTATCTAATTGGCTTTCTCCACTGTCGAGGTTCTATTTTTCTCTTGCAATTTACAGGCAATCTGTGGGGAGGCACTTTAAGGCCATGCAAATATCCTACTCCTTATCAAAACCTCCCCCTAGATTTAGCATTTATTGATAGTTCTTGCTTGACCCAATCTTTCCCATGGTCACAAAATAAAATCTATCATTTTTTTCCTCTATGGTTTATGCTTTAAGAGGTCTTTTCAAAATACAGATGTAAAAGGTCAAATTGTGGGAAGCTTATTGCAGCCCTTAAACCTCAGTGGAGTTGAGAGTCAAGGGGGAAACTCAAACTGTAGCATTAGGTAGTTCGTAGAAGGAAATAAAGATGAAAGAGGTCTTGTTTAGTATATACTTCTCCAGCCCCAAGATAGTCCGTTTTCCTCCATTATATTTACGTTAACTCTAAAGCAATTGTATTTCCTGTATACGGTATGATAGATCCATACTTACTTTATAAAGTTGTTTTCCCAGCACCATCTATTAAATAATCTATCCTTTCCCCAATGATTCTGAAACAAAGCATTTATCATATATCACAGCCCCATAGGTACATGAGCTTAATTTTGAGTCCTCCATTCTGACCTTTTTGTCTGTTATGGAATCTATTATTACTATGGCTTATGGTGTGACTGAATAACTGATGGGGAGTTCATGTTTTAGAATTCTTTTAAAAATTCATAATTTCCATATGAACTTACTTTACAATCAGTCTACTCCCTCCCAATCCTGCTGGAGTATTAATTGGAACCTATATTAAAGTCAGATTAATTTGTGGAAAATTGGCATCTTTATAAGATCATACCATCTATGAGCACATTTCTATTTAAGCCATGTTTAAAAAATGAGTTTGGGCCCTGGCCAGTGTTGCTCAACTGGTTGAGCTTTGTGTACTGTAAGGGTCGCCGGTTCAGTTCCCAGTCAGGGTACATGCCCTGGTTGTGTGCGGGAGGCAGCAGATTGATGTTTCTCCCCCCACCCTTCCTAAAATCAATAAAAAAATTTTAAAAAGTTTGCTAGGCTTTTCCCATTAGGTTAACCTCATAGTTGAAGGGTTATCTTAAAATCTGTACCCAGTCATCCAGTGCAGTATTGTCCAATTTTTTTTCAGAGTCCCTTCATAGCAGGGGTCGGAAGCAGGGCTTGTGGGCCAAACGAAAGCTGCCACCTATTTCCGTTAATAGTTTTACTGGGATGCGACCACACTCACCTGTTTACATGTCTACAGCTGCTTTGCCCTACAACGGCAGAATGGAGGAGTTGTAACAGATGATATGGCCTACAAAACCTAAAATATTTACTACCTGGTCCTTTAGACAAAATTCACCAGTTCCCACTTTACACCTAAAATCGAAATTCCCAAGTAACTTTTACAAGTTAATGGTGGTGGGTGTTAAGTCTTCCAAAACTCTTTAATTCTCACTTAAAAGCACAAGCGTAATATTGGCAACACTGTCAGTTGTCTTTGCAATGACAAGTTCTCTTGTGGGCTGTGTCTATGATTATGGATGTATCAGAAAATTTTAAAATATTAGTTCAAAAAGAAACCCAATGCTTTTAACAACATACATTTAGTGAAAAGTAACAAAAGAACAAAAAAAAATGAGGCAGTTTCATGGTTTTTGCAAATCTCTTTATTGTCTTGACAGAAGACAGTCTTGCACCTGCTTTAGTATTCAGTATGTTGCAGAACATTATTTCGGTTAAAGCGTACGAAGAAAATCTGGCCTCAGAGGTATATAGTTGGAAAAGGGAAAAATAATTTAATAGCCTTTTCAGATAACTGTGTATGTTCTTCGATACTATACCCAATCTTGACAAATAATTTCTTAAAGGTTACTTGCAATGTGAAACCTAACACTGAATCAATGATGTTTTCATACTATTAAATTAAAACCCACTGATCATTTAGAAAATATTGGCTAAGCCATGAAGATCTTCCAAATGTTAACACATTTCATTCTACAATATTTAAAAAGTCACATTTATTACCATCACTGATCTCTTCAGAAGTCTTCACTGTGAAACTGTCAAGCTAGTGGTAGCAGATACTAGTTTTCCAATTTTCAGTTTTCACTTGAAAGCTCAAATTTTATCACTACCAACAAATGCTGTCAATTGTTTTCCTTGAAGTGACAGGCTCATTTTATTCACTTGTGAGAAGATGTTGACCTCAAACCAAGTTTGAAAAACCAGTCAGTTCTTTCAAGTAAAAATGGTGTTCCACGAAAAGCAGTGGCCAGTTTAGTTTGTAACGGAAATAATCACTCAAGTATTTTTCCTTGAGACAACTGTACTTCCCAAGATGTACAGAAGTGCTTTATGTAGCACTTCCTATTTTGTCACATGAAATACTAAAAAGATGTGTACTCTGCCCTGGCCAGGGTGGCTCAGTTAAGCAGAGTCCTGCGCACCAGAGTCACTGGTTTGATTCCTGGTCAGGGCACAGGCCCAGGTTGCAGGTTTGGTCCTCAATGGATGTTCCTGCCCCCACCCCCCCCCCAAGTCAATAAAAACAGCCCTGGCCAGTGTGGCTCAGTTGGTTGAGCATCAGCCAATGCACCTAGAGGGTGCAGGTTTCATTTCTGGTCAGGGTGCATGCCCATGTTGTGGGCTCAATCCCCAGTAGGGGGCGTGCAGTAGGCAAGCTGATCCAGGTTTCTCTCCCTCCCCTTCCCCTCTCTAAAATCAGTAAACATATTTTTTTAAAAAAAGTGTACTCAAGGGCTAGATTCAATGAGATTTTTATTGCTTGTCAGAAACAGTCTTAGGTAAAATTGATTTTTAAAAAAACTGAGTTTCTGTTTGCTTTAGGTAGATAATCTTTATCAAGTTAAGAAAATTCCAATTATTCTTAGATTTCTGATATTTAAAATCATAAACTATGTATTGGACTGTATCAAGTTTGCAAAAAATCCAATCAATTCTATACCCGACAGTCCAGTGGATCAAATCAGCAATGGGACTTGACTCAGACTGTCCCCACTTTCTGATCTGCCATTATCAATGGGAGTTAAATGAAGCCTGGATTGGAACAGAAAAACACTGGCTTTTTATTTTTTCTTGATTAAACTCACATTTATTTTCAGCATGCCTGTATCTGTGACAAGCGAGCTTGAACTCTAACACTGGCTTTTTAAAAGTGAGCAAGTTGCCCAGAAGATAAATATCTACTTCACCTATGTATAAAATAAGGTCCGTTGAATGTGATTTTGGCAATTTGAGGTCATTCTGGACAACTGATTTGACATGAGAAAAATGCCATCTTCAGCACAGGTGTGTAACAAATTTACTCACCCAGAAAATGCAACCCCATATCTGAAGTCTGATTGAATGGATTTAACTGACTCAAATAACCAGAAACACAAAAATAAAAAACATAAGTACACATTCCCCTCATATATCACATGTAATTTTTAAAAAATCAAATTTTCAGAAAAGAATCATCATAAAAAGTTTTAGTTTAAAATGTCATTACGTTTGAAAAGAATCAATTGCATACAGTGTTGCAAGTTATTTCATATTTTATTTTCTAATTGCAATTATTTTGCATCTGATTTTTTTTACATAATCCCACATGATGGAAAAGGAAACCTCCAAATCTAGTCAGTACTAATTAGCTTTCATGAATTTATAAATAAAAAGGATGTAAAAGGACTCATTAAAGACGTAAGAGTGAAATATGACCAGAGCTATCACTATTAATAACGATAAACTTTCTCTTAAAGAAATATAGAGCAATGGTATTTTGCAAAACATCTTCAAGCAATTTGGAGGCTTCCAACTGTCAGTCTTACACTGAGTTAAATGAGGGTGGTAGCAATTATTTTAAATAGTGTCGACAAGAATATACAAATATATATTCTACCTATACGTTTCTTTTATTATAGGAACCCAAAACTACAAGTAAAAGAAATGGTAAATAGGGAATATACGCCGTGCATATTCTATTTTACACAATCCTGGATATTGAGTGAGAAGCGGTGGACACTAATGTAAGTGCATTACATGTATGAACACAAACTCTTAATCCCCAACAATTCTGATTCTGCAGGTACTGTTCTCATCAGCCCCATCTTATAGGTGAGGAGCCTGAAGCTCAAACAAGCTGAAGGTACCTGTGGTCACCTGCAGGTAAAGGAAAGAGTGGGGTTTGGGACACAGGCCCATGCTCTTCACTCCCCACCACATTGCCTCCTAAGTACTGGCAGCGGGGCGGGACACAAACACAGACACACACAGACACACAGACACACAGTCCAACACACTCTCCAAATTCCTTGGTTCTCTATACCTGAGAGGCTAGTGTCTTATCACACTTGTAGTAAGACTTAATTCAGATTGTGTACTTTTTTTCTGAATAGAAAGAAGAAGAGCCAGGATAAAAATGATGGTAGTTTAAGGTAAATCAAAAACACGAAGTGGTGTTTGAGAGCTCAAGGGAACTTCCCCTTGCCAAGCAGGATAAAGATCTAAACACCCCAGACCAATGCAAATCTTTTCTATCTTTATGACAGTCAGGTAACATCAAGAACCTCACTTTCATTCTGATACTTTAACAGTCAAGCCACAGTTAATACTGAATGTTGTTAAACCTGTACATAATACAAATAAAGTATAAATCCAGCTAGGTATTCTATTTGAAACATGCTTTTACCTAATTGATTACTCGGTTGCTTTTTAGTCAATACAGACAGCAATTTGTATCTATTAAAGATGTTATTCAACATCCTATAGTTTAATATTTACATATGATATGTGAGACTAAGTTAAACCACAAGTCACAAAGAGTCTTGTAAGCAACTATATTAATAGTCATGATACCAGAGATGTGGTGAGTAAACCAATGGCCATTTCTTAATAAAATACAATTTTCATCATGCATAGTTTACAGGCTCCTTAAAAGGGGGTCTCTTTAAGAGTCTGGATGTTCAAGGAAGATTCAACAGTCAAATAAATCTTGGCAAGTCTTTTTTCACACAAACACTTGGCTTGGCTATTCAGCCACTTTAGTAATACAACATATTTATACTCTAAGTGGAATAAATACTACATGAAAAATGCAAGCCTATCAAATTTGTTAGTAATAACTATTACACCTCTCAGCAGTAAGAACTATTATCCTTGGATTTCAAACATTTTATTTTCTTTCAGAGCACACTTTTTATACCATTGTATTTTAGGAATCAGGATAACCAAAAAACCCCTAAAACTTTTCTTAAGGACCACTTCCATTCCTCATTTGAGATATAATCAATCGATGAAACTACATTTCCATACTGAAGACAAGTTAGTAAAATAATTCCAAGTAGTGTTGATATGAGCCACAACTTTAGCCCAACTATTTTTAGATATTATGGTTTCAGATTTTCAAGGATGCAACAGCACTACATCGAGCTGTTACTACCAAGGCAAGAAAGAAAAAATCACTAGCAAATGCATGAATTGGGCCATTGTTGTAATTTCTAAGAATGTTAGATAAACCATACTTATTAGAGGAGTTAAGCAGAAAAACTAATGTTTGAGATACACCATCCCTACCATGAACTGTATCACAGACACAGAGTTAAAATGTCCTTGGTAAAATAACATGAATCTATATAAGGGTGGGCAAAAGCAGGTTTACAGTTGTGAGTACGTGAAAGTTTGTTCTTGTAATATTATTTCTTAATTATTGTATTATTTTCCATACGAACAACTGTAAACCTAGTTTTGCCCACCCCTATATATATATCTCAAATTTAGCAAAACATCTTCATTACAAAAGCCTAAATATCTTAGGAGGTTTAGACTACTGGGAAAGACAGTCACTATTGACAATTCTTAAAGGCTGGCTTCTTTTAAATATTAAAAACTAGCCCATAGGCTCAGATGCATTCTACCTAGGTAAGTGTTCAGGAATAGCAAATAAAAACCATGAACCCCAATTATCCACTCTTAATTTCTATTCTTTGATTCAAGTGTTTTATAGAACCTCAGATTTTGATTCCAGTGTTTACACATTTAGGACATCAAACTAAGCAAAGTTCTCTGGAGACCAGCAGAATAAAAGCTTCACATGCTACATGGTGGATCTCTTCTTTTAAAGTTGCATATGAATTCAATGTGGTTAGTTCGGTCTAACTAGTCTAGCCTTGAATTTCATTTTACTCCAGTTGATAACGAAAAACTAAATAAAACAGGGTGAATCTAAATTCCTAATATCAAGGGGGGGAAAAAAATCTGTACACACAATAAAATACACCCTAAACACAAAGGGTATGATATACTGTGCAGCATGATATTGTCTTTATTATATTTCCCGACTGTAGCTCTTCCATTCATTACCTTTTCATTAAATTATTATTCACTCCTTTCCCCAGCTTAGGGATAGTTTGAAAAGGGCTTAATTTGTACAAGTTGCTATGAAATTAAATTTTCATTTATACATAAGTCATGTATTTATAAAGCTTTCAAAACTGTAGCTTACATGTATGACTTCTGAAGTAAAATGACACAACAATATTTTAGTTCTTTAAAAATATTCAACATACACACATATGATCAAAACAATCTTGGTTAGGAATTTTGTATGCACAGTAAGTGTAAAAAGTTTACAACTAAATCAGTATTTCCAATGTTAAGTAACTGAGTGTGCCACCTAGTGTTCAATTTCTGCAACTACTAACCTTACAAATTCAAAATTGCTATTAAAACCCAGGTTCTACTATCTGCATGCTGGAAAGGCTTTCTTGCTGATGTTTATCATGGCAAAATAAGGTCATGAAAAGAATGGATGCAATATCAAAATTAGTATAAAAATAGCCACACGCTACTTAAATATGAAAAACAGACCTAATCATCTCTGACTTTAAATGCAGACTTCTGCCTCTCTTAAATTTTGTCAAAACCTCAAGGGTACATCTAGGTAACTGGAATACACAGAAAGTCACTGTACAGTTAACAGGCTAGTCAAAACTAGGGCTTAATCATAACCCATGAGTACAGGGCAAATGGTTTATCCAAAACATCCATTTATTTACTGGAAGTGGTCAAAGTAGGAAAGGTTTTTTTCCTTTTTTCAAAAATAGTAGATGTGCTCTTTTACCTATAAGCTCCATTACACCAAAAGAACAAAGTGGGCTTTACATTTCACTTAACTCAGCACTACCAGTTTTTAAAGAAACAACCTTAGAAACAAATCAGTCTGCTTTAACAAACCACACTCAAATTAACGAAAATTTTAATCTTCTTTTGTAGGCCACAGCCAAAATCCAAATGGTTGAACAATCCTCAGAGAAGTTGGAATGCAAAAATGTTGATGTCAATTTAGATCTGAAAGGGAAAAGAACGTCAGATCAAATGAAAAACGGATTCTTACACCACCACAGCAGCAGCAGCAGGGACACCTCCACGCCCTTGGGCTATCAGAAACAAAGCCGGCCTGGAAAGCAAATGCTACACACTGTGCTTTGCTCAATTCCGGTCTGCTGCCAGGAAATCTTTATAACCTCCTTCAGAATGCTACATGTTATACTGAATATTCTTAATAAAGTTTAGTGTCTCCTCCCTTCTGTGCTAGTGATTTTTTATTTTGGGGGTGGGAGCAGACAAGGGGAGCATTATTTCTTTAAGAAAGGAACAAGCATGATACTGACCAAATTCTCCTCCTCCTGGTCAAGCTGGTTATAGAATTGAAGACTAAAACACCTATAAACCATCTAGAGAAATGTCTCAGGGAAGAAGTAAGGTTCTCCGGTGATAAACAAAGCCACCCCCACAAGCGTTCAAGATAACTCCAATTCCCTTAATAACCACTGTCCTTATCATCTTTCCCCCGCCAGCCTGCTGGGCCCAGATACAAGGAAGCACTGGCAGAGATTCAGAAATTTTTTCCTTAGAAAACCTTTCTCCTGTCTAGATCCTCAACTATCACCTCTGTATGTGGCTTCCTATTCACGCATGTTCTCTGGTTAGGTTTTTAACTTCTAAAAAGGCCTTCTACCCCAGCTCAGCTGTCCAAATGTTTGGATCACCCCGTAACTGAACAGAAGGGCAATGAGGCATTTACTCTTGTGAGCACCACTGCTTTACTTTTAGGAAAAACAATACATTTTCCTCAAAATATACACACCAACTCTAAACCAAGAGTTTGCCAATAGTGCATACCCAGCAAATAACATCACATAACGGAAAAAGTCCTTGATTTTAACAAAGCTTCTAACGTATGTTGTAATTTCAATGCTTCTTATCAAGCTGGTTCAAACAGGATTCTTCTTTTAACATACTATTATTCAATTGAGAAGGTATGTTTTCTTTGGTAAGATCTTGTATTTCTTACAACTAAAGTTATTAAGAAAGATCTCTTTAGACACACTTTTCTTGGCTTGTTTTATTTATTTAAACTTTATTTTTATTGTTGACACTATTACAGATGGCCCCATTTCTTCCCACCGTCTTGCTCACCTCCGCCCAGCCCCCGCCCCCCTTCCCTCTGCCCATCACCACCCTATTGTCTGTGCCTATGGGTTATGTGTGTATGTTCTTTGGCTAATCCCTTCACCCTCTTTCATCCAGCCCCCCCCCCCCACCGCCTTTAGACCCTCTTAATTAAACAAGTTATGCTTCCCAATGCCTAGCATTCATATTGCCAAAGCAAATATTGATCTTTCTAGGAAAAAATGTTGAAAATAAATGAATCCTCAAAGTATAAACAGTTTGATTAGTTGTCTCCTGAGTATTTTAATTCATGGACAAGTCTCAAAATATATCCTTACTTAAGTATTCAAGATTCTTAGATTAAAGGAAGCTAAGGGAAAGAGCTGGTTTCTCTGTGGATAATTCACAAAAGTTGAAAAACGCAAGGTGCATCTACTTACATCATCAATGTCTTCATCGTCATCGCCAATGTCATCAAACTGAATTTCATCATCATCGCCAGGACCAAATGTATCAGTTTCATTGATTTTAGCTAAAGAAACAATAATAAATACACTCATATAACATAACCAAGATGTTATTAAAATGAATAATTGACCACTAAAAGTGGTCTGATATCAAATGTTGAACTATAAAAGGAGACTCTTACAACTCAAACTTTAAATCTAAGTTTTATGATCAGAAAGATCCTAACTTTGACCTAACAATGCTACTATACAGTACAGTATTTGATACAAGAAAACCTCCAACAAAGCGTCTACTAAGTCAAGATGGAATGTACCTGGGTTATAATTTTCTTTTGGTTTATCAAGGTGTTTTCAGCAAGGCAGACTCTAACGACACAACTTCCAGCTATGCTTTAAAAAAGGTTTGAGCACACCCTAATAATTCATCAACCATCAGACTTTTCAATCAGAAAGATTTGGCAAAATCATGCTATACCTAAGCAATGAAAACGAATCAAAAAGTGCTAGTTCTATTCCCAGATATATTAGCATTTCCTAGATTGGAAATGCCAAGTAATTCATTTCAGCAGGAGTTTCATGGTCTATAGTACTATGTGTTTAAAAATTCACAAATGCGTGAGTATTCTAATGGTTTGGAGATGCATCAAAATATAAGATATGATGCAAAATATATTGTTTTCATGATAATACGTAACAGGGCAAAAAAATAAAAAGGAACTACCAAATGAAAAAAATGCAGGTTTACTAAACAGTATGTAAAGTATATTTTCCCTTTGATAAGGTTGTGAGATACTTATTTTTTTTTGTTTTACTTAAGTTCTCTTCATTAAGAATGCCTAACTTTTGTATTGGGGGAGGAAACAAAGAACGTTGGCTTAAAAAATCTTGTGGGATACTGTGGTACTAGGGTATGATGAACTGAAGGCTGCCTTTTCAATAATAATCAACAGTAGTACCTAATTACTATCCTTGCTTCACATTTAAAGTTAGACGAACACTGACAGTCTCTTTAAGATATAAATTTTTAAAAGAAATACTACAATACTTTTCCTTTGACTGGTAATTACACAGAAGTCCAGGGCTTATAAAATATAACTCCTCACCAAAACTGTATTTATTAGAAACAGAATCTCAGTTTTTTCCTTAAGGCATCTAGTACTGTGAAGTATAGGCAGTCAGACTTAAAATAAATCATGTAAGCACAACAGTAGATATGCAAAATCCACAGAATTCTACCCAAATCCCGTTACGTTAATACAACTGACCAGGTAACAGCACCACGACAGGTTAATATAATAACTCAAACATTACCATGCTCCGGAAGCTCGCCATATGCCTTCAGGCTTCTCGCTTCATCTGCATTGTATTTTAAAATTACATCAGCTTTATTATCCTTAAAAAGAGAAAAATCACTTTTAGAACCAATTATGGCAAAATATTACATTTTCTCCTACCCTCTGAGAAACATCCTCAGGTTTAACCCAGTGTGAAACACATAAACAATGATCAACAAGCTTAGGGGAGGCCTTCGCAGATCTCACGTTAATGAGAACAGAACTGTGCAGACCCAATCTCATGGATTATTTACCATTACCCTTGATTAGAAGTCTTTTGAAATACAAAAATTCCCTGGGACCATAATTTACTGGGTGCTTAAATACTCTAATTAAAAAATTGAGACTGGTGTAATGAACTAAGGAAATTCATACACCTTTCCATGTATCAGTGGTTCCTAAGGTAGAATTGATCAAAATCTCCTGTGGAGCTTTTACACTTCCTGAAGATAGATTAGTAGATGTAGAGTGAAGCCATGAATTCATATTTTTAAAAGCTTTTTGGGTGTTTCTGATGCAAATGTCCCACTGAAAACTAATGACTTAGATATTCACACATCCTCATTTAAGAAAAAATATGACTTCGTTAAGGTAGAAAAAAAAGTTGAAGCTGATTGTTTCAAAGGCAACAAAAATGATTACAGTGACGCAAGGGCAGTGTGATTCAGACCTGCATTTCTTAAACTGTAATGTGTATCGAAGCCCAGAGGGGTCTTGTTAAAATGCATATTCTGATTTAGGAGGCTTGGAGTAGAGTCCAACGATCTGCATTTCCGACAAGTTCCCCAAAAGCTAGTGATGCTACTGGTTCCTGGACCACCCTTTAAGTGGCAGGGGAAGAGAAGGAGGATCATGAGAAATTAAGAATCAGAAAAGTTGGTCTTGGCTGTCATTATCTAGTCAGAATGTTATACCCTTTGGCATCTTGGTTTCCTATTTGTCAAACAGGGAACTATTCTCTCTACTTCTGGGGTTATTTTTGAGGTCAAAATAAAACGGACATTAAAATGGTGTGAATCTAAAGCAGGCTTTCTTAACCTCAGCACTACTGATATTTTGGGCTGAATAACTATTCATTGTAGGGCCTGTTCTGTGCAATGTAGGATGTTTAGCAGTATCTCTGGTCTCTAACCACTACATGCCGGTAGCACTGTCCCCCTCCCTTATGTGTGACAACCAGAAATGTCTCCAACACTGACAAATGGCCCCTAAGACTTAAAAAAAAATAAAAGTAAAATAAAATTACCCATGGTTGAGAACCATTGATTTTAAAGTAAAGATTTTAAATCTTTATTCTGGAGTATGTATATATTTTAGAAATCAAAGTATGACTAAAGTTATAAAAATAGAAACATTTTATCACACACAATGTGACTTAACAGACAGTGATAAGTTCTAGACGTAGAACCAAATAGATTTCACAGACCCACAATGTCTCCAGGTTGAGACCATCGGGGCAAACTACCATTTTCTTACCTAAGTGCTGATCTAAATTTAGAGTACATATTTATATCATGGTTTATACTGTAATTACCTGTGTGCCTTTCTTATTACCCTCATTACCAGGCTGTATACATCTTGTGGGATGGCAGGGGGCATCATTCAGCTGTAGCCCTGTGAGTAACAGCTTCCAGATTTTGATTTCAAGATGGATACATTTTTTTAAAAAATTGGGGTGGGGGTCCTGGCCGGTATGGCTTGGTGGTAGTTGGCCTGTGCACCGAAGGGTCACGAAAATGTGAACTCTACAGACTGGAAATTGGGAACCATAATCTCTGAGGTACCTAGCACAATGCCTTATGAAATGTTTGCTGATACAATGGTGAGGTGAATACTAGGATGGGACTGGTCAAATACAGTTATGACTCATGTTCTTAACATTAATGGGTCATCAGAATCAAGCAAGTGAATAAAAATTTTATTTAATTTTTTACCTGGTAGTCTCGTAGACCAACCAATATGATGTCTGAGGTATTTATCCAAACCTATAAAAGAAATAAAGAATCAAGAGTAACACTGATTCAGCATTCCCATAAAATGCTATTTACCCAGCTATTTCCTTTATTTAGAAATAAGAAAAAAACAAAACCAAAAACCAAACTATAGCAAGCAGTTGTGCCTGTTTCAATTTTTCTGTAATTTGGGATGTTAAAAAAATACTCTTATTTTAATTACCTGATAAGTTTAGTAATTCCAGAGGAATGATGATTAATTTAAAAATTAAGGGATTTTTCTCATAGTGAACCACTCTAAGTGGTTAGCTATCTACCCATTACATATAATAGAAAATTAGAAACCTGGCTTCATCTCCCTCCTTCCCTTCCTTCCTTCTACTCCCCCACCCCAACCCTTTAGTTTGTTAAAAGAAGGATGAACAAACAAAAAAATTTTTTTTTAAATCATAAAATCAGAGTTGGAGGGACTTTTAACCAATCTAATTAATAAATCTGCCCGAATACCTACTGTGATAGGAAATTAGTCATTACTTTCCAAGGCAGCCCATTCATGATCACAATTCAGGAAATTTAACATTAATGTAACACTTAATAGCACCCCAGCCTTTTTTCCCCCTTTCCTGACACTAACAATGTATTAAAAGCCAGGCCACTTGTGAGAGTCCCTCAATTTGGATTTGTCGATTATTTACTTATGATTAGATGCAGGTTAAACATTTTCGGCAGGAATACAACATAGGTGATGCAAATGAGTCTTCAAATAGAATTTGTAAATCACTGCTCTTCTGAACTCTTTTGGTAACTTACAAAAACGAGGTCCTTGGCCCATAAAAACTGTAGAGCCATTCCCCGTCTTAATCACAATTTTGTATTAAACTAAAACAAATCTCCACACCTACCTTTTTTCTCAATTTCCCTCTGATGTGACACAACCTCTTTACACCATCAAAACACATTGCTTCTAAGCGTCCATTTCCCAACATTTTGATTACCTGAGCATATTCTGGGGGAGGGAAAAGAAAAGGGCATAAGATAATGTTTAACTTTTGATAAAAGCAGTTTAGAAGTCCACATAAAACCGACTAGAATGTATAGGTGTACTAGTTGGGAATAAATATATGCAGTAAAATAAATGCAAGAAAGTGATAAACCCCGAGCTCGTCAATGGCAGAGCCACAACCAAGATTCATTTCTGCTATCAGAAATGTTTCTGCATGACTGTTTGCTTTACTTTTGGAGATCAAGGTGGCTTATCCCAAGTGGCTTACACACTATATACCCCCTCAATCTCTCAAAGCCTTTTCCAATTTTGGAGCTCCTTTCCCTTAGAACCTTTAAAGGCTAAACTCAACACATCTGGTACATATGGCAAATAAAAGTAGCTTAAATGTTAATTATGTCTTTGTTAAATTAGAATATCTTAGTGATTATTCTAAAGTTTTTGTAAAGCCAGAAAGATGTGCTCAGGCAAAATGCCAAAGTTTTCATTAAAATCTTTCCAAAAGGGTACCCAGGAAGCCAACTGGTTTCACTGCCATTTGAAAAACTGAGATTATGAGCATTAGCTTGCACATAGGCCTCTCTTTTGTCATTAAATGCCAGAAGACATGGGGGGGGGGGGGGGGATGGGACGATGATGCATCACTTCAGACCCTTTAGCTTACTCAAGTTGTACATTAGACTAACCCCCAAACAGGATAGCCACTAACTGGTAAACAGAGATGTAACTCTGAAAAGCTCAACTGTGGGATTGAGAAGTGGAAGTTAGTTACTCAGACTACATACAGTGAACCTAGCGCCTCAACATGGTCGGTCAATTCAAAGACAGACTCTCTTCCATAGTGGGGGAAAAATATGAAAAAGAAATAGTGGCAGTCAAAATCAAGACAACTGCTAACAGGGGCTAGAATGACTAAGGCTAAGAATCAAAAAGGTCTCTTAGCCAGAAAACACGTTTCATTTTTATACGGTGTGAACAAATCACCAAAGTTCTATAAAAAGACTACAAAAATTTTTCTTTGTTAAAAAGTGCTGGAGCCCGGCCTGGGATCCAGGGGATCGGGGTTCAATTCCCAGTCAGGGCACATGCCCGGGTTGCAGGCTAGGCAGCCAATTAATGACTCTCTCATCACTGATGTTTCTCTCTCTCTTCCTCTCCTTTCCTCTCTTTGAAATCAATAAAGATATATTAAAAAATATACAATTTAAAAAAAAAAGTGCTGGAAATTATTAGGATAACTGGAAAATTTTGAATATGGGCCATATACTGGATATATAATATATTCAGGTTAAATTACCCGCGTGTTTCTGTTGTTGTTATGTAAGAGAATATACCTGTTCTTAAGAGACACATGATGTAGTAGTAAAGGAAAAGTAATATGAAGTCCACAACTAACTTTCAAATGGTTCAACACGCACGTACCCAAAGGGTAATTTTTAAAAAGTTCATTGTACTAAATACTGGAACTTTTCTGAAGATTTGAAATTACTCAAAATAAAAATATAAGAAACTAGTATTATATATCTTCATTGGTTCAAAATGGTCAGTCAAATGCTCAATTTCATTTTATTATATTTATGAAATTATATGCTACTGGCACTGGAGAAGTGGGAAAGGCTTCAGATTCATCCCTCAAGTATCCATGGTATACTGCACATACTATGTAGCACCATTTACTATCAAAAAGGTCTACTAAATCATGGAATTGTCAACCATCACTTTTGAGGCTTACTTCCCTCTGAACTGTATAATTTGCTCTTAGCTATGGGTGTTCATGCAACACAATGAAACCTATACATTTACAAAAACACCACCAATCCTCACTGAGTATACCAAGAAATGATTACCAAAGGAAACGGAGAAGAGCAAAAAGGGACATGCAATTCACTGCTCAGGATTATGAATAGTATCTCTTTTACGTTTAGAAATTGAAATTCCATATTTAAAAAACAAAAATATTACTAAAAGAAATCTAACTTATGAAAACGCTTACCTTGCCCATCTTCTTTGAACACCAATTCTCTTTTTTCAGATTCATTCTCATTCTTACCTCTACGTCTGTTTTTACCTCCTTTACCTAAAGGTTTTAAAGAAAGAAAAAGATATTATCTACAAAACAGTAGGAAAAGAAACTAAACTAAATTGAGATTTATAAAATGGTTTAATAAAAGTACTTAATTTAAAAATTCACCTAATTTAGTGACACAATCATTATATTTACAATCTCTAATCATATTAAACACACATATTGTCACTCTCCTACCCTTCTTGGAAATTCCTTTTGGAATATTTCTGATATAAAATAAAAACCAAAGCAGATATTATACAGAAGTATATAGATCCCTTACTGAGGATATCTGCACTCAGTGACCCAGGATCATAAAGATAATGGCGACCTGGCTGACTACACTGCTCAGTGAACCCCTCCTACAGTGGCCCACATGGGACAAGGTGGGAGGTGTAATGGGCCTTGATAAATTTTATAAAAATGCCTTATCTCCCTTGTATCTCACCCCAATGAAAGGTGTGAGTGCAAGTAGGAGATGACTGAAAAGCAAAGAAAAGGAAAGAAAACAAAAGAAAAAAGGTAAAGTTATAGCAACTGGAATGGGACACACTGATTTTGTGGTGGTGGAGGGAGAGCAACAAGTCTGGCAAGTCGGAGTTTGAATTTAATCTTATTGCGGTACAATACATTGAGCAAGATATGTGAAGTTAAAAAGAAGGTGCTAAATGCCTGAACTTGAAAGCAACTGAGGTGTTCTTCACTTGGTGAACAAATAAATTGTGGTACAATAAAATATTATTCAGCAATAAAAGGAAATAAACTACCAAGCCTCCCAAAGACATGGAGGAACCTTTACTGTAATGGTGTATATGTGTCACTATACATTTGTCAAAACTCATACAATGTACAACATAAAGAATGGAAACTATAAGCTATGGACTTGAGTTAATAATAATTCACCTAGACTGGCTCATGCAAGATGTTAATAAGAGGAAACTGGTGTGTGGGGGAAATATATGGGAACTTTGTACTTTCTGCTCATTTTTCTATAAATATAAAACCGCTCTAAAAAATAAAGTCTATTAAAAAAAGAGCAAAGACCTAGCCGGTTTGGCTCAGAGGTTACAGTGTGTTGGCCCGAGGGCTGAAGGGTCCTGAGTTCGATTCCGACAAAGGGCAAGTACCTAGGTTGCAGGTTCGATCCCTGGCCTTGGTGGGGCAAGTGCAGGAGGCAACCAAATGATGTGTCTCTCTCACATCTATGTCCCCCCCACCCGAAAAGCATTGGAAAAAATATCCTCGGGTGGGGATTAAAAACAATGGTGCAAGTTTAGCCATGATTGATGGTGTCTGGAGCCGGGACATAAGTACATGAAGGCTCATTATACAGACTGACTTTTGTATCTATTCAAAATTCTTCCTACAATAAATTTAAAAATAAATAGAGCAAGGTGAAGAAGAGCATGAACCCACCACTGATGTAAAAAAAAAAAAAAAAAAAAAAGAAATTCATATTCATTGTGTGTGTGTGTGTGTGTGTGTGTGTGTGTGTGTGTGTATAATAAAATATCTCTGGAAGGGCATATACAAAAAAGTTAACAATGCCTGTGAGAAAGAACTCGTTGGCAATGGGATACATTTAGGAAGAGAGATTTCACTTTTTATACTTTTTGAAATTTGAATCATGAGTATAGTTACTATTAAAAAATTTTAATTAAAAAAATGTGACATGATTCTCTGGTTGGGAAAACTCTCAGGTCACTGTCCCTATTACACGAAGAATGAAGCAGGCTGAGCTTAGTCATGAGGAGGAAAGTAACTTGGAAGCAACCAAGATGTCCTTTGGTAGATGAATAAACTGTGATACAACCATACAATGGAATATTATTCAGAGGAATAATAAAAGGATTATTTCTGAGATGGAAACAAGAGAATTATGACCAGATATAGAGGGAGGCAGGATTAAAGGATACACGGATGAGCTTTCACACACCCCCGCACCCTGGATCTGTATCAGCCTCTGTAAAATGTGGGAGTTAGAACAGAAGACCCAAATACCTCCATTTAGGATTCTAGAACTCTTCTATCTACTGGTGTCCTTAAACATCTGTCATTCTCCAAGTTCCCCTTGTTTTTCATACTTTTCTGACTTTTAAAGGGTCACTTGTATTCTTCCGGACCTTTCATCAGCCCCCCCCCCCCCCATTATGCCAATCCCTTTGGGACTTCATTCACTCCAAATTCCTACCTTCTCTTCACCCACTTTCTAAGGAAATTTATTTTTCTCTCACCTATCACCTCTATGCTAATAATTTTACATCTCAGCCCCCTATTTTAACTAAGCCTTGGTCTCCTTTTTCTAATGGCTCAGTACACTTCCAGTAAATGGGTTACTGTCATCTCAAGCTCAGTTTTATTCAAAACTCCATTTACTTTATTTTACAAAGCTGGTCCTTAATCAACATCCCTGTTTCTGTTAGTGGTAACATAATTACCTTAAAGAATATAAGTCTCTCAACCTATAAACCTGACACCAACCTATCTCTCAATACTTCTATTCCCGTATGCTTCAATCCAAGCACACTACACACTAGTAACTCACTCCTAACAAGCCTAAAGCCTATGAGGTAGGTACTATTTTGTCTTTATTTCACAAGAAAACGGACTTTGAAAGGGTGACTTTTCTGAAGCTATATCACGTGACCTGAGATCTGGGGTGTGAGATCCCAGAGACTATGCTCTTAACCACTATGCAACTACCCATTTACCCCCAGTTTACCAGTGAGTTCATCCAAGCTTAGAGAAGTAATTCACTTAACATTAGTCAGTGAGTACAGGCGACCAGATTCAAACCTAATCTTCTTTTGTTCTTGGCCCCCACATTAGGGTATCTCTCCACCGCATTTTGTTCCCATTCCAGACCCTAAACCACAATGGCAGCCATTACCAAAAGTGACTGTAAGTGGTAGTGACGTTAAGGGACATATGGGAAGAGCGTGGCAGCAGCAAAAGGTTCACAGCTCAAACAGAATAAAGAACGTGCATTTGGCCAATGTAAAGACAGACACACTTAACTTCTTGAATTAAGTGCACTTACCCTGTCCTGGGCACAGACTCACAATGCTCTGTGTGATTGTTAGGTGAACATCTACAATTTCCTGACCCACCCAGAGTCCTTAGAATTCAGTATTTGAGGTACTCTTAGGGCACACCAAAACTAATTTCCTAGGAAGAGAAAAGTATCTTCTGCTTCATTAATCATGCCAGATCTTCAAACTAGAGTGAAAGCTCCATTAGGACAAGAATCACACCTACTTTGGTTGCTGAGTTATATGCCCAAGCTGGCAATTTAAATAAGTCAGCCAAGAGTAGTCCATATCTTCCTAAAGGAGTGGTGCTGTTAAAATCAAAGGTAGTAGTAACGTCCTCAAAGTGTGGGCGCACCTTACCCCAAATGCTCTTCTGAGTGGGCCAAAGGATACCCTTTTTTCCCGAGGTAATACACTGACAGAATCTAGAGGAAATAAGCTAAGAATCAGCCCAAAGCTAGTCTTTTGACACACAGTTCATGGAAATTTACATCCTTACTTGTGTAACTATCATCAAGATTATATTCACAGGGCTTCTGGCTTTTCCAATGAAGAAAAAAAAAGCAATTTTATTTCTACATTAAACCTCATCTCATAAAATGCAGGGGTCTTGAAAAGTATTATTCCTCTAAGATAACAACTAAGACAACAAATTGCTTTTACATGTATAAGAACAATAAGTTCAGAATGGTGGTTACCTCCGGAAAGAGAGGAAGGGGATTGTGGAGGAAGACACAGAGGGCTTTAACTGAAACTGTGTTATAATTCTCAAGTTTAGAGTAATGGACTCCCAGGTGCTCACTGCATTATCTATAATTTTTGTACATTCCAAATGTTACTTATAAAAGTGATTCATCACTTGTCAATATACCAGAATTAACCATACTCTGATCACCCCCCTCTCTTATTTTATTGCCATATAATGGAATGAACTTTAAAGGAAGGAGGCTAGTGAACTAGAAGTAATTTAATGCAGAAGTCCTGTCCTCTTGGAACCAAAGGGGAACCTATTATTCACCTAAGAGTGGACTCAACAGAAGAGAGGTGACTTAATCCAACAAATATTTATTGAGCATCTACTAAGTGTCAGGTGCTAGCAATCCAATGTTATTAAGACAGATACTATTACTGCCCTTTACAGCTTGCAGTCTAGTGAAGGAACTGGGAATTTCATGCTAGAAATAAAAGTGAGAATAAGATACCCATTGAAGTGGTACAGTTAGTACCACCATCTCATAGGGAATAAAAAAAGGATTTATATAGGTTACAAGAAAACTATGACTTTAAAAAACGCTATTTTGTCACCCCATCTTTCCAAGAATAATTAGCAGTAAAATCCTTGTTCCAAAATGGACCTACAAGTTAGATTTCTAAGGGCAATAAGGTGGGGTGCCCTGAGGGAACAGCACCAAATCCTGCACAGAACTGCAACCAAATATCCCAAGGGATAAAATGAGTAGTGACAGCTACAGAAGAAATGAGGTAGAAACGCTGGAGCCAGCTGTGAAGTAGAAAAGAGAAGAGAAGTAGGGCAGGGTAGGGCAGGGCAGGGCATCTCAGGATGAATAATCAAAGGAAGCTTCTTGTGGGTTCTGAAATATGCTCCTCTCCTGTCCGAAACACAGTTTTCCCAGTTCCTACTTGCACAATTTCCTTTGAGAAATTATAAGGATGCTCAAAAAGCAGAAACACCCTTAAGTCTAAAAAAGGGAAAATTTCTTTAGGACGGTTTTGCTTTTACCTAGACTAGGCTTTCCATTTTGGAAATTCCAAATGAACTTATCCTCAAGTCTGATAACTTGTGAATGTTTAACTTCAGAATGGAGAGAACTTAAAGATCATTACTTCCAACACAAGATATATATGATCTAAAAAGCAGAAAACTTGGCTAAATACTGAAGAAGTGTGTGTGTGTGTGTGTGTGGGGGGGCGTTTAAAACCCGTAAAGGGATGGGGAAGGTTGTATCTCTAGAGCTGAATCTCAAAAATGCATCCAGGTTTCGCCCACTGTTTATAAGAGAGGAGGAGTCTCCACAATATGCAACAACTGTCCATAAAGAAACCCATGCAGGAGTACCTGATGGTTACTAAAGCAAGCATCACCCTCTAAAAGTTAAGAACTGCTTCCAGGTTTAACTCCCCTTGCCCGGGAAGGCCCAAAGCGCCCATTTGCGAAGCCCAGGCCACCCCAGGGGAGGTCGCCCCACCAGGTCCCCAATGCGCCCCGGTCACTGTGGCGCGAATCAGCAGCAAAAGCCCACATTCTCCCGCAGGAGGCCCTACAAAAATGGCGTCCGCTCCACCCCAACGTGACCAAACTGGGAGACAGGAGTAACTTTCCAGCTCCTCTCCCGAGCCCAGAATCCCGTCCGGAGCGCCCAGCCGCCTGCATACAGGACGGAGAGGAAGGTCACTGCGGCCTGGGCTATCCCGAAGACGCAAGCATGGCCGGGAGACCCGGCAGAGCGGAGCAGGGGTCCAGGCGGCATTACCCTTATTCTTGGGCATGGCGGGGACAGCGGCCTCGCAGCGGCTCCGACTCTTTTTCGGGCGGTGGCGACAGCAGCGACTCCTCCAAGGGGCGACGCGTGGAGCAGCGCGGCACCAAGCAGGCGAGAGCGGCCAGTCCGGTGAGCCGGCGAGTGCGGAGACAGACTTCTTCCGAGATCAGCCTCCACACACGCTCGGCCGCAGCAAATGGCGTCGCATCTGCTTGCGTAACTTCTCTCCGCCTCCAGCACCGCCTGGGCCCGCCCCCCTGTCTCTATTGCGCAGGCGTGGCCTCCTAACTCCTATTGTTAAAGCTGAGGGACACGCACCCCTGGAGCTTTCACTACACTCAGTTCGCAGAACACGTAGGGGCGGGGCCGCGAGCAAGGAGGAGGCGGAGTCAGGAAGGGAATGGGCGGGGCGCAGGCGTCCTAGGAAAGGGCGGGTTCAGGCAGCGCTCTCTGCTGGCTGAGAGCAGACTTCCGGCGCTTTGTGACAAACCAGCCTCTCTGGGTTTGAGCAACTGGCTCATCAACTGTAATCTCACATCTCACGCAGCCCTTTCACCCGACCTACCAGGTTGGGAGTCTGAGGGGAAGGGCAAGGCTTTCCTACCATCCTCATTACCAAAGCGTAATAGCTGCATGACACTTATTACTCTAGAAATGTCTTCCCTGCCTCACTGTAAACCTCATTAGGCTGAGACCACATCTGTTGCTTTACCATTACCAGCACTTAGCAGAATGTCTGGCACACAGTAGATATTCATTACAGGCAGGAAGGAAAAAAGGGAGGGAGGGGAGAAGACCTAAATTCAGTGTGTACTCCCAAAATTCATATGTTGAATTCCTAACCCCTAATACCTCAGAATATGACTTTATTTGGAGATAGGGTGTTTAAAGAGTTGGCACCTTGATCTTGAACAACCAGACTCCAGAACTGTGACAAAATAAATTTCTGCCAGTCTGGTGTTTTGTTATGGCAGCCCTAGCAAACTAATACGCTATCATAACATTAAACTACTAAAAATGTCTACTGGGAAGGAAAGGGATAACTGCAGGCTTATAACCCATTCCCTCTCTATCAGCAATCAGTGACCTCAAATTTCCTTTTAAATGTTCTAATGATATTTACTAGTAAAAGAAAAAAGTCCTTCTCTCTAAAATGCTTTTAGCAAGATATGCTTAGTCTATAGAGATAGCTTCTTGTAAACTTGCAATTTATGGATTTATGAGGTATGGTTGGCTGGAGAATGGGGGCTCATCATTTAAATTGTGTAATTAACAAGGCATCAAAAGGAAGTTTGCAAAACCAAATGACTCCCTTTGTTTAAACAAAGTCTCCGCATACATCTCACAGAAGGAAACTTGTTCTTTAATTCTGAATCAATCCAAAATGTACCATAATGAGGGATAAAAAGGTTGTTTTGGAGCTAAATCTAATAATCTTGGACTTCTCAGGAAAGATTCTCATGTGTGCCAGGTGATTACCCTGTATCCTTTGAATGATTAATCACGTTTGGTATTGGGTAAGATCTATGACTGATGTGAGTCTGATTTGACAAACTTATTAGGCTAACCAAAACTTTGCATGGAGAAATTAATCTGTACTTCTTAACTCAGAAACATTCCTGTTTTAAGTTCTACCAATCCAATTTGATAAATTTGTACTTTGGATAGAATAATTTGATAATATGAAGGACTAATCATCATGTAATCGAAATAATCTGATAAAGGAGCATATGTGCATTTATTTGAAACTTTATTATATAAATTTTCATTTCTTTTAAAGATTACAAAACCTGTTCTGTGACAGGAATACAAGCAATATTGTTCCAGGATTATTCATGGATACATCTGAAAGAGCTTAGATTACACATTAATAGTATGATTTGAAAACTTCCCAGATTATACTCTTAAACAATTTAAGTATTCATTGATATTTAATCCTTTACAAGCATTTCATAATTACGGCAGCAGTGCCAAGCATCTGATACGATTTAACCACCAATAAAAGGTACAATACATATGAACTCATGATATGGTACCTTGGGCTTCTGGCATGCCTTACTAGAGAGAAACTAGTATAAAGTAAGATCATATATAATAGTAGAAAAATACTTGATTTTTTTCTTTTTTAAAAACCTTTTAAGTAGATGCCCACCCCATTCCCACCCATGGCCAAAAATGCAAAATAATTACATCCCTCAGGTGTATACTTTCCCTTCTGCGTAGGGTAACAGTTAAGGTAAACCTAATACATGTACATAACTTTAAGAATTAAAAACTCATCACCCATAATTATTAAGGATGCTAAGAAATAGCAATACCTTGAAGCATTTTTTGATTAAAAAACAAAGCTTTAGATGGAACACTACACTTACAAGAACACAAACTCAAACCTTTATCCTTATATGCCCTTGCTTTGTATTTAAAAGTTCTACTTTAAATACTTGTTTGAAAAACTCAGTATACAGTTCATTCAGTACTATAGTGATAATAGGAGTAAAGATTTTCACTTCCATTAGATATTGAACTAATCTACTTAGAGGACTACTATAGCAACTCTCTTCTCACATACACTTATGTATACTGTACTCAAATGGTATGTGCTCTAAAGAGGTTTCTTTGAGGTTTGCACCTCTGAACTTAGTCTCTAAACTTTCCTTTCCACTAGTCTCTATTCGATGTCATATATTTTGCTAGTTGCTCTGGGAGAAGTCATGGACATTTAAACAGCTTATCATGCACTTCAAGGTTACATGGAAAAATAATGAGGACAGTGCCTTAAGAGGTAGGAAGTAGGCTCTTATCCCAACCCTTGGTATGCCCTGTTATGAACAGTTAAAAGACTGGAATCAAAGTGGTAAATGTGAGACTAATAGTAAATACAAGGCTTAAGAAAATTAAGTCAACTTAGTTACTAGAATTCTTTGAGAACACTCACATTGGAACCAGTTACAAGTCGCTCAATCACACAGAATACAGCAGTGTCAAAAATACAGAAAGAGCCCTGTAGATATAAATTCTTCTTGGCCATCCACACTTAGGTATTATCATTCTGTAGATTCTTCACTAGAAAAAGTGGTTAAGCATGGCTCTGCAGAATACCACAGTCCCAAGAAAGTGAATTTCATTCCTTCATTAATTGGTCTCCACCAATGGTCACTTGGGGAGACCAGCAAAATGTAAGCAATCTGGAGGTGAAAAGAGGATGATTTTCATTTATTGAAATAAAAATATGGAGTTAAGTCAACCTCTCTGTGAATTAAATAAGGCTCAAAGTATACATCCAGTTTGTTAGTCACATGGAGTTAGACCTTTCGGAGGGATAGACTCTAGAACTAGACTGGAACCTCCTGGTTTAAGCACCAACGGTCAGCCATGAAACCTATCAAATTTGTTAATCAGAGAAAACAGACCTTTCTTACCCTTTACATTCCTGAGATATCTGTCCTAATGTCTTCATAAATCTCAAGTGCTCAATACTATCATGAGAGAGAATTTTCTCTATGAAATATAAAGGAAACTGAAATATTTCATGACATTTATAAAGGCCAGGAAGTAGAGAATATCAAAGCTATGTTGAGATGTGTACTGCTGGCTGGCTATCATGGTGATGAAGCGTATCTGTACCATGGCCCCCAAATCTTGAATGTTTTTCTGCTCTCATCTCAGGCTGGACCTACCCCAGCCCCTTTCCTACCCAAACTATTCTGCCTATTCGTGAAGCCTTTGCACACCTCCCCCTTCAAGTCTTTTCTGGTCCAAGGGTACAGGGCACAACTAACAGCTAACAGGCCAACCTCACCTCCCATGATGTCCCCTGGCCCCAACAGCACCACTTCTTAGACACAGATGGGAAACGGTTGACCCAAACCTGCTCCTTGCAGCCCACCACATGTGAAATGTGGAATCTCTGCCTTTCACACACCACACACACCCTCTCCAGACACTGGCTAAGTTAACTTTTCCCACCTGTCAGCTTCACAGAATCTCAACTCTGCCTTGTCAAAATTATTACATTTTTGGACTTTTGGGGTTGCTTGTGAATAAATGAATCCATATAAAATCTGTTAAAGACAAGGGTCTAACGGACTTAGAAAGAAGACATCATCTCTGTAAATTAGAGAGCAGAAATAATTTATATAAAAAATTAAAAAGGACAAAAAACTTACCTTAGTTTAACATCACTTGCAAGGGAAGATACAAAACACATGGTAGTATAATCTGTATTTTCCAGTATGTGCTCGGCAATGCTAAATGCAATCTACCATTTAGGATATTATTTTGGATTATAAGCTAAGAGGAGGTTTGTGAAAGTGGCCTGAGAGTTTAGTTCCTTCTTTCACATTGAAGTATCTTTAAGACTGAACTAATACCTCCTGGGAGAAGCCCTGGTAACCAGCAACACTAACTGGTAAAGGGCCTCACTACCACAACTATAGGGGCCTGGAGGAATTGGACATGAAATTAATGGAAAGGTTAACCCAGCACAAGCACTACATTGAGACACACTGTTGGCCAAGTCTGTCCGTTGTAAGTCAAAGGCAATAGGAACACCAGAACCACAGATAAAATAAATGATGCTTATGAACTGCATTTTAGGCAGAAAGCCTTGTTTTGTGAACATATAACCTGCTTTTCTCCAATAAAACTGGCAGTTGGACTAGGCAAAGAAGGCAATTATCTTTGAAAGCAATAAACTTGGCATTCATATACCAGTAGAGGAGTGCCTCAAGAAATATGTAGTTTTTGAACACCTCAGTTCCTGGTTGGCTGATAATCTGAAGGGAAGGCAGCATGGTGTTATGGGGAGAAAAACTGAATGGGAAATTAAGGATTCTAGTCTTTGCTTTGGGTCATAGGTTTCTTACATGCAATATGAAAAAGTTGTACTAGATGACTTATAAGGATTTACACATTCACTTCTGGTTCTAAAAGACTACAATGGAAAATATACCTAAGCAACTATGGAATAGCGTCAGTGTCAAAATCTGAAAATATATGCCCAGAGTTATAGTAACATCTTAAAAATGACAAGAATTTGGGATGAGCGTGGTTTAAAACACTGAATAAAAAGGAAAAAAAGAGCTTTCTTTCCAGGCAATGAAAAGCATCCATATATTCAAGAATTTAAAAAACCTTCTCCATCTGGATCTTCTGAAATCCCTCCTCTTATACATTTTTTTAGAAGATAAACTTACATTTCATTTCTAAGCAAGAATCATTTTGCGTCACTTAGGCAAAAGGAATGTTATAGATTTTCCCTCTCTCTTTAATTGCATAGAGGAGAAATTAAGGAATAGCAAGTGGCTTCCAAGACAGACAAACCATGCTTTCTTGGCTTTGTACTCTCAAGGGAAAGATTTAAAGCTTCTGGCAGGAAAAAATATTTCTGATGTAAATGGCTTAGTACATGATGAAGGAAGATCTGTTTAGGGACATTCTTGATGAAGTAAGTTAAATCACTCTTTCTTTACTCATGTGTTTTTCATATTACATATTGGTGTATGGTAGGTAACTTGGCAAAGATACAGGTCATAATGAATACAGAAATTTCTTTAATCAAATGAAATTACGGAAACCACCACATTAGATGTAGATAATGAATACTGTAATCTAAGCAGACTCAGTGACCATTATGAAAACTGATCATATCTGAAGTTAAAGGAAGTATTACATGGCTATAAATCATCAGGAGGAATTCAGAAAACACTCAATACTAGACATTCCGTTAACCTACCTTAGCTATGATTTCAGGTTAGAACAGATATTGTTTGATCAAGAATGTTTTATTCCCTAGAATAAGAAAGTTTAATCCAATTTTATATAGAGGCCTGTGGCTTTTACACACTCAAATTAGTGTTTAATACAAGAACAGGTATCCTGTTACTCATATGCTAAATTCTGCAATTTGATCAATTTAAACATGAAATATCCAATGGGACTTGAATGGCCTATTGCTAAAATTTCCTTTGCCAATTTCTTCACCATGACTCTCAAAGGCCTTTGATGTATATTGGCAAAATTCCAAATTATATGCCAATACTAAGTATGGACACTATTTAAGATTAAAAGTGCAACAACTACTTCCTTAATTTAAAAAAAAGAACCTAAAGAGTTGCAAAGTATATGAACTAACTTCATAGGTGTACTCTTGATGTCATGCCACAGACATATAACTTTCTCTATCGTAACAGCTCTCTAGGTTAGTCTGACAGAGCACCCGACTTTAAGTAACAAACGAACGAACGAACCAGTGAAACAGACATGGGGAAAGATATGTACATTTTGAAAGTATTACATTCAACAGCTGTTCCACAATCCGGCCATTTTTAGGGCTGTCCAACAATACTGTTAATCCAGGTGAACTATTTAACCAGATTTAATAGTCAATTGGTTAATAATAATAGATCCCAAGTTAAACAAGGCATGTATACATTAAAGAAAGCAGTACAGAAATGTACTGTGTATGAACTGTTTACAAAAACATACAAAATGTTGGATGGCACAAAGGATACAGTGCTAATATAAACGGATTGTTTAAGCTAAGTGCTTAACATAAACTGTCCATCCCTATAACTAACAAAGAATATTTAAGGGACATGAAATATTTTCTATAAAAATAATGCTATATGGTGTAGAGTACTTTATTCAGTGTATTTTAGGTGGTATTCATATGTTCATTCTTCTTCTTCTTGATTCAGTGAATGTATCTTCATCATGTTTCCATTTTCATTTCACCCGAAGCTCCAGGAAAATCTAACTTGCTAACAATCATGTAAAGCGAGAAGAGATGAAAGCGGGAGCAGCAGCAGGAGCAGCAGCATTATGGGTACCAGCTGGGACAGTGTGTGCTTGCAGGTGTCTCTCAGATATGTGCTACCTGTCGCCAGAACTTGTGCTATCAACTTACACCATGGTACCAAATATTTCACTGAGGTCACTTCACAGGGCTGTGGAGGTGATTTTTTTAATACCTCTACGCTGAGCAAGAGTAGAGCGGCCTACTGGTTCCAAAACTGGTGACTGATTACGGTTTAAAGCAGAATATGTAGCTGCCATGGCACCCTGAAAACAGGAAAGAAATGTCAAAACAAAAATGACAATGGGTAGTCATGTACACAGAACATGAAATGAACATTTTCCCCCCCAGATAATTTCTTCACTAGCAAACTTACATAGATTTTATTAGGCTTATAATGAAAATAACCACACTGGCCAAATCCTCTGATTTAACTACAATTGAAGAGGCCAGTGTAGGAGGAGGTTGAAATGATGGATGAGAGGACAGGGATGGGCCCATAACAAGCAGTCCTCACTTTTCTCAGGACCATTCAACTTTTTTCCTTTGCAATTTTTAATTTCAGAGGCAGCAAATCATGCTCTTTTGGAATTTGTAGTTTGCTCTGGGTTGTGCATAAGAGATTAAAGTATAAAGAAAAGAGGAAATCCATAAGCTTATCTGATGGATAAATTCAGAAATTTAGAAGTCATTCTTAAACAAGACTTATTACAATACTTCGGCACAGCCTGACTTTTTCTTTTCTAAATCACCCATTGTAAGAGAATCCCACAGGAGAACCGAACGCAGGCTGAGGGACAGTGAAAGGTGCAGGTGCTGTGATGTGGAGAGGGCATCTCATAGTCTCTCTTGGAGGATATGTGGGAAAAAAGGGCCTGAATGGGGCTCCTCACCTTGACCAGATGTGGTGCGTCCTGTCTGTTTAGCTGGTATTGTGGCAGTTGGTCCCAGTGGACTATCCAAGGGTGTCTGAGCACAAGGGCAGCAGTCAATCTCTGATGAGGGTCCACATGAAGCATCTTTGACACCAGGTCCTATAATGGGAAGAATAATAATAAAGCAAGCGTAAACCTTTTTGTTTGATTTTATAGCACTAGATACTGTTGAGATTTTTCCTAATTATGACAATATTTTTTCCTGATAGTAGGTAGACCTTGGGGCTTAAAGTGATAGGGGGAGGGGTATGTAATATGAATAGGACCACAGTTGTTTAATGATTACTCACCTAACTATAGATAAGAGGTTTTTGTTTTGTTTTGTTTTGTTTTGTTTTTTTCACAGACCCTGGGAAACTGGAAGATATGTTGCAAAAAGAAAATACACTTTAGCAGACCAAGGACAGGACATGCTTTGACTTGGTTGCTGTGCCTGGATCTTGACTTCCCCTCCAGGAGTTTGCCTCAGGAATGCTGACCATTCTCCTGTCCCAGGAACAGGCTGAGCTGTTTGTAACATCATAGAAGATTAGCCACCTTGTTATCGGACTTCATGCTCCTGAAGGCCGGACTACAGACCCTCCACTCCCCTTTTCTGTTACACTAGGTAGGAGCTGCATGTAGCTATCTTCCCTCTTCCCTATATAATCAGCCAGCTGGCAGAAAAAGGCAGAGCAAAATTTTCAGGATGGCCTGCTCTCCCCATACTGCCATCATTACTGGAATAAATGTTCATATATGATTTAACCCTGTCTCTGCTTAATTTGGCTCAAGTAGTAACAGGCGGCCTCGGACATGGTCCAGTATCAAAAGCAATTATTTGGTCAACATGACAATTTGTTTTGTGTGTGTGTTCTTTGTTTTGTTTTTTAAAAAGCAAAAACTTAATCTCTCCTCCCTGAGTAACAGTAATTTTCGTGCATTACAAATGGTGAATTACCATATTTTATGTATCTTTTGGGTTTTTTGGGCTCTTTTTTTAACCTTAGATATTCTGAGGTTTCCACATTTTTGGAGATTTACTTGTAAGTAATTTTTAGCCACTTAAGACTCTTTTGTGCTGCTAGTAATACTGAAAAGCAGAACTATCCAATAATAGGAACTTAATTAAGAGAGTTCTAAATGCCCCTCCTAAGATTACAGAATTCTGTTTTGTTCTACTTCAAAAGCAACTCATGGGCATTATAGAAAAATCAGAAATGCAGAGAAGCAAAAGAATAGAAAGAATACCCAGAATCCTACTCTTTCGGGGACACATGCTTCCTATCTATCCAAATGCTTTCCTATGCATGAAACATGGATCCATAAAATTACTATATAGTAGTTTTATACGCTCCAAAATAACACAATTGTGATTTATAAAAGCCATGTACCACTTGTTTATATATCCTATAGAATTCAAGTTTTAACCTATATGAAGCTCACAGGCACTGGGGGGAAGTTCTCCTATCAGTATAGCTCAGGGCAGCACGACTTCCCTCAGCATGTTTATGGGACAAGTCATTTGCTGTTCATCATCCTCTGTGTTACTAGTTCTTAGCGCACGTCGGAACAGCCACTGCAGGCACAGCATGTGTTAAAACTGTTGCAGAAAGTCAGGCCACAGGACAATCACCATGCGTGGGATGCGGTGTGATCAAGTGCTAATAATTCACTGAACACTGTTTATGAGCAGTGACTCTTGGATTGAAATATGTACACTATCGTTGAAGATATGTAATATTTATTTATGTTGGTGAAATTAATACAGTGTTTTTTGTTTGTTTGTTTTTAATATATCTTTATTGATTTCAGAGAGAGGAAAGGAGAGGGAGAGAGAGAGAGAAACATCAATGATGAGAAAGTCATAGATCGAGCCCACAATCTGGGCATGTGCCCTGACCGGGAATCGAACCTGGATAGCCTGGATCCCAGGTCGCCGCTCAACCGCTGAGCCACGCCCAGCCGGGCTAATACAGTGTTTTTTTCCAACATATGGCCTATTCGCTAAAATTTGTTAAAAATAACAGTGAATTAATAACAGAAAAATCTGTTAATTTAATTATTAACAGATAATAATTAAATCTTGGTTAAAAGCATTTAAAAATTAACAGGGTGTGAATTTTCACATGTGACAAATGGACTGGAAATTTTGTCCATTAAATCTGAAGTCTGTTAAATCGAGGTCTGCGAAGTGGATGGTTTACTGTAATAATGTGGCATTTATAAGAACAGGCTGTAAAATGGATGAAATTTTTGTGTGCTCTATTTGTATCTCCTCCTCACCTGTGTTTCTCTTTCACTCAAAAAAGGACACTGGAATGCAAATGAATGAAACCAAATTACAGAAATTAGAGAGACAGCCTTGACTTGCTTTAACTTATTAAAAAGCAGGCAATGTCTAAGTCCTAATACTTTATTTGGTAACATTACTTGATATGCCCACAACTGACCATGGCAAAGTTTGTGGCAAACTACACGGATAAAAATTCCTGCTACACAAAGTTAACTTAAAAAAGGAAAATCTGATCACTATAATGCTTAATATTTTTCAATAGTTCCCCAATACCTAGAGTGAACCCCCAAATCCTGAGAATGACCTACAAACCCTTTCATAATCTGGGTTCATCAGCTACCCTCTTACATGCACCCTGTACTGGTCATATCAAACTACTCACAGCTCCCTGGAGACATTCTGCCCTTCCTATGCCATCATGAGCACAAGCAGCATGTGCTGATCCCTCAGCGTGAGATGGACTACAGCCTTCTGTTCCGCAAAGCTACCTGGAAAATCCCTTCATTGCTTCTGGAACTTTTTCCCTGAAATCTTTCTGACCAAGCATCTTTAGCACAGAAAATGTACCACTGTAACAGCACACGTGACACTAGTTGGCCATTTCCCAACTAGATTGTGAGCTCCCTGAGATCAGGATTCTGAGTCATATCTTATCTATGGAGCCTTCATTTATTAAGTACACTGCAGTTGCTCAATACATGAATTAAAAAGGAAACAAATACGCAGAAAAATGAATTATCTGGTTTAAGAAATTTTATTGTTAAAAAGGAAAAGGCTAACATTTCATTTTAAATGCAGATGTAAAAGCAAATCAACTCGTTTCCACCTCTAAGAAAAATCAGCAAGCACTTTTACCAGTATGTCTCTTCTTCATCTCTTCTATATTTTTCTTATTTTGAAGTGGAAAAAAGAATTTTCAATGAATAGAGTGAAACTAGAGCAGAGGTGGAAACCAAGCCAGTGTTATTCAGGGGAGGGCAGACCTTTCAATGAGAAAGGCTTTTCAAATGGATTTCAAGTTGACACTATAAAACTATACTACTGTTTATTGTGAAATAGATAAGACCCCTTTCTTTATAATACAGACCGAAAACAGAACATGGTACAATTATTCTAGGGATTGAGAGCTCTGGAATCAGCTATTTACTTTGAAGCACCCACATGTATCTGGTGTGTAACTATGGACAAGTTCATACTAAAATTCTGTGCCTTGGTTTCCTTCTGTCAAATGGGGATACTACCACCTATTTTAAAGGGTTGATTAGAGGATTAAATGGATAATTTAGGTGAAGTGTAGCATGAAGCACAGAGTAGATATACAAATCATGAAGACTGCTACTATTAGTATTTATCATGTTCCTCAGCAAGAAGTAACTTTAGATGTATAGATAACAAAGCCAAATCAATTCCTTTTGAGAAAGAACCAAAATAATCGGTGCATTTTTGAGTTCAAGTTATTTGGTAACATCACTTCAAAATACTACTTTATGAACAAGTTTCTAATTGATATTATTTATTCTCACCAAGGATTATGAAAAATTACCTTTGCTGTGTCGGAAACAGAATTCCAATAACCACCACTGAGTGAGAATTTTCCGCTGCCGATGCGTGCCAATATTTCCTCTGGTGTATCATCAGGGCCATTTGCAAATGGAGTGTAACTAATTCATAATAAAATTAAAATGTTAATGAATAAAATGTCTCTTTTGGTTGGTAATCTTTATATTTATTTGCAGTATCGAAAAGTACTCTTGAGTAATTCAATTAATGTAATACTTTATTTAAAGTGAAAACTATCAACAATGTGAAGCTCCACAAATGAAATATTAAACTTAATATACAAAAATATAAATACTTTAAGATATGACACATTACAGAATAAAATATTTAAAATAGTGCATGTTTATGACATAAGAGTGAAAAAAGGTATGGAAAGATCAATTTAAGACTTCAAGACATTAATAAATAGTACATTATAGAAAATTAGTAATGACACAGCTATAAATGTGGTATATATATATATATATATACACACAGAATTGTATTAGAAAACGAGAAACCATGAAAAGATATTACAAAAAAGATTAAAAAAACCCCTAGATAATATAAACAAAATATTGATTAATAAATGCTTACAAAATATATAATATACACTTACCCAGTAAGCATTGTATAGAGGAGGACACCAAGACTCCATATATCACAAGCAGCATCATAGCCTTGTCGTTTCAAAACCTAGAAAAAGTAAAAATTAGTATTAACATACCACTGTTTATTAGATAGATTTAGATAAGTTGTGGGAATGGAATTATATCTCCTAAATCAATATATATAAGAGAAACCTCAAGCCCTGGCCGGGTGGCTCAGCTGGTTAGAGCATTGTCAGGATATACCAAGATTGCTGGTTCGATCTCCGGTTAGGGCACATAAAAGAGGCAACCAATGAATGCATACATAAGTGGAACAACAAATCAATGTCTTTCTGTCTGTCTGTCTGTCTTTCTCCTCTCTCTCCCTTCCTCCCTCTCTCTCTCAAGTCAATAAATTTGTTGCTCAGTGGTTAGAGCGTCAGGCCTCACACCGAAGGGTCGAGGGTTTGATGTCTGGTCAAGGACTCATGCCTGGGTTGAAAGTTCAATCCCCGGCCCTGGTTGGGGGTGTGTGTAGGAGGCAACCAATCATTGTGTCTCTCTCTCACATTGATGTTTCTGTTTCCCTCCCTCCCTTCCACTCTCTCAAAAAATCAATGGAAAAAATATCCTTGGGTGAGGATTAACAAAAAAAATAAGGAAAGGAAAGCCTCAACTGAACATGATTAACAAACAAGACAATACATTAATCCCATTCTAGAACCTTCTACTACTAACAATTCATTTATATCCATAAAACTGTTGCTATCTGAATTAACATTTACTGAATGCTGTCTTGGCACAGAGGACTATGAAAGTAAGTTTCTTATTTAAGTGAATGTATATTTTATATGGGACTGCAGAAACAGTTACATAAAATAGTACTTTTAAGAACACATACAACAGTACAAATGATATAGTGTAAAACTGTACTTTTATATCTACATAATTTGATTTATTCAAGCATTTAATAATCACCAATATAATCAGGCATGAACTGTGACAAATACAAAACAACTCTGGTTTCCTTAAGAAAATCAGTATCTGGCAGGGGACATAAACATATAGGGTGGGGCAAAAGTAGGTTTACAGTTGTTCATATAGCAAATAATACTATAATTAATAAATAATAATACAAGAATAAACTCGGTTTCACATACTCACAACTATAAACCTACTTTTGTCCCACCCTGTATATGTAGTTAACAATTCAACATAAGTATCATAAAATTATGTCTAAAGTGCTATGGTTATAAAGATGAGGAAGCAATTCATTCTTGATATGAGGAAAGAAGGAAGGCTAGGCGATAGCCTGCTTGTTCTGTGCCTGTAAGTAGAATTCAGGAGGCAAAGGGAGGAGGCGGGGGAGGGCAGATGACACTCAAAGGGCAGAGACAAGAGAGAAGAGCATAGTTAGCGACAGTTCTGTATGGCTAGATCTCCAGGTAGGGCATACCAGAGAGACTGAAGGGCTTTTATACATATGTTGTTAAAAATTTTAGATTTTTTTCTCTAGGCAATCAGATGTCATTGAAGCATTAGACAGGAAAATAAAATAAGATCTGTATACCAGAAACATAACTCAAGGTATAGAAGAAATGCTGGCAGGATCAGATACTGGAGACAATGCCACCCAATAGGAAGCAATTTGTAGCAAACTAAGTCAAAGGCTATGAAGACCTGAACTGTAGAGGCTGGATATATAGGGTAAGGTGAAAAGGGTCTAAAATATTTAGGGAACAAAATGGAAAGGATTTGGTGACAGACTGAATGTAGAAAAATGATAGGGAGGATTTGAGGAAGACTTCCAAATTTTAACTTGGATGACTAAATGGAGAACAGGAGACAAAGAATTAAAAGATCAGGTCTAAGGAGAGTTTAATCATGGAAGATATCCTGAAGAAGATAAATTTGGAGGCAGGTTTTGAAGCAAAAACATACCAATGGGCCAAGGCATAACAGCTACAGGGTGATTTCTAGAAGCAAATTCCTTGCATGCAGTAGGAAATACTCAAGAGGGAAGATGAGATGGCTAGAGTAAGTGGCCACATTTGGACACCAATGTGTCAGAGGCTGAGGATATGTGGACAAACAAGCAAAAAAATCTGTCCCTTACCAGTTCTAGTACCACTGGGAGAACAGATGCAAGTAGTCGTATAAAAAATACTTTATACCTCAAAAGTAACAAAATTACAAAAAAGTTTAAAAAATAAAGGGGAAATTCAACTCTATAATCCAACTACCCTAACATTACCAACTATTATTGTTTTTGTGAAAAATCACTGCATGATACAAGTACAGACTTTGCAGCCAGATGGTCTGGGCTCAAATCTAGGCTTGACCTCAGAAAAATTACATAACTTCTCACTGTGTACCTGGTTTCCTGTAAAATGCTAATAAAAGCACTCACCTCACATAGTTATAATGAGAATGAATTATTATATGTAAACTACATGTTGTGAGGATGAAATCAGTTACTATATGTGCCTGGCACATAAGCCCCATTATCAAGGTTTACTATTACTTTCTATTATCTTGTTCATAGTTACTTATTTTTTACACAGTGATAAAAATGTAAAAAATCTTGAGGGCAAAGCAGTGGATTTGAGATTTACTACAATGGGGAACTGCAATTTCTTAAGGAAAGAAGCAATTTGATCAAAGCAGTGATTGAAGAAGACTTTAGTAGCTTTCTGGCTCTCTTGTGGAATGACCAATGACAGCAGAATGACAAGAGGGAGTAATGTGCACCTGGGCTGTGGCAGTCACCTGCGGGGTGGTGAGAGAAGCGGGGGCTAGGATGGCGGTTCCATGAACAAAAGAACCCTGACATGGTTTTTGGGGATAAGAGATGGTAACTAGTTATGTAGCTAAAGCCAAGAAGAGACCATGATGTGTTAGCCTCGAACATACAGAAAGATAGTGACAAAACCAGGGAATTAGAAGGATATTAGGAAAAGTAGAAAATAAGCTAGTTTCCATTTAATTCTATGCACTTATGAACACAAAAGTGATAGTAGACATCTACAGATGTCTGATTATACAGAAAGAAGTCAGGGCAGGAAGAAGATTGTAGGTAGTGGTGGACTGATGACAGAATGAACTATCAACAGAAGAAAAAGGGTCACTATTTTATTCTAATTATTTGTTCATTAATTCTTCAATTAGAGATTAATTATTCTACATTAAACACAGAAAATAAGTTTTTAAATATACTAAAATACTGCAAGCAAACTATTTCATAATTACCTCTGGTGCAACAAAATTTGCAGTATAACAAGGTGTCATGAGAAGACCATTTTCTGCTCTTAGCTGCTTGGCAAAGCCAAAATCACAAATTCGAATCGATTCTGGATTGCCAGATTCATCCACATAAAGAATGTTGCTAGGTTTCAAGTCTCTGTGAACCACCTAAATAAAACACAAAGTAAAGAGGTACATTTACAATACATTTCCACTATAGAGAATTCTTTATTCAAAACTGTCAGGCAATGCACTTAACAAAATAATGAATGCTGACTTTTAAATTATCCCAACATTATAAAATGCTGATAATGTAAATGTAACTTAACACAGAACTGGAGCAAAGAGAGAGGGAAGAAAGAGTAGTATTTACTTCCCCCTCTTTGTCCAACTGAGTAAGTAGGTTAAGGAGAAATGCAAATAGCAATAGTGTCTGCCTCCAGATTATTCATTCATTAAACAAATATTTATTGAATGCCATGTGCCAGGGTATTATACATGGAGCTGCACATACTGTGGTGAACAAGACCCATAAGACCCTTGCCTTTACATGCTAGGAGCTTACATGGTAGTGGGGAGGCAGAGAATAAACAGGTGAGAGATGGGGCGCAACTAGGGGGGTCAGGGAGAGGCCCTAGAGGAGGTAACATCTGTTCTAAGAGCTTCAGAACAGAATGAACAAGCCAGGACAGTGGGGCACAGTCATTCTCAGTAGAGGGAACAAACAGCATGTACAATGCTTGTACACAGCGAACTTGTGCTGACAGACTCAATGGATCAGGCACGGGGTTTAGGAGTAAAAAGGAAAAAAAATCCAGACTTTATGTATTCGCTATTTGATACCCATGCAACACTGTCACACACACACAAAGATACCATTCCTTTAGAGTTTTGTATTATTTTCCCCCTTTAATCACCTACTTGAATACTTCTTTTATCATAAGCCTCTCTGACTCTCCTTGCTAGACTTATGTGTTTCTTTCATCATCAAATTCTGAGTCTATATTCTGATCAATCACCTCAGTTTTAGTTCCCAGCATCCCAAACATGACTTCTCCTGGCTACAGTACTAGGTGACTCTTGACCAGCAGGAAGTCAAGAAGCTCTAGTATTAAATCAAAACCATCCAAGTGTTAACTTCTAGGGGGCGGAGACAAACAAAAGGAAAAGAAACTCCTTAAGGAGCAATCTATTTTTTTCTTGCTTCCAATTCCTCTTCACCTCTGCTGTTCTCCTTTCCTCTCTCCCTCCCCTCGTTTTCTCCTTTGCCCTTGTTCCCCCACCACATTTCCCTTCTTTTACAAACATGATTTTTATGCTATTTACTAATAACCTGCAGGAGGAAATGGGGAGAGCATCCACCAGCCAAAAGCCAGGTGACTATTTGGCCTCATATGTTTGAAGGATTTCCTTTTATGAGTGAACACAACCCATGATTCTCTGGTTCTGTTTCGAAACTTGAAATAGGCCCATTTCTCAAGAGTACAGAGCGGCACAGCAAAACAATGCTATGTCTTCTAGTTCAGAGCATCTCATCCACTTTTTCTTGGGAAGCATAAGAATTTAATATAAACAAGCTAGGATTTCAAAGCAACACTTCAAGCTTAATGAGAGAAATTTATGTATAGGAGAATAGCAGAATTAAGCTAATAGCAGTTATTTCCCATTACATGCATAAAGTAACTTCTTCTACCTTTGTAATTTTAGCTCAAACATGAAGAAAAGAACAAAGGTATTTATGTGTATGTATGTATACATGTACATATATATATTTATAATATTTATATACATAACACGTTAAAAAGACTTACCCCTTGAGCGTGAAGATATTCAACAGTTTTGGTTATAGTAAACAGGACAGCGCTGGCCTCTCGTTCAGAGAAAAATTTCTGTCTAAGTATTTTATCCAGCAATTCACCCCCTTTCATAAGTTCTGTCACTACATACACATATTTTCCATCATCGTATACCTATAAAATTCAACACCAAAATGTAAAAAAATTATTTGAAGCTTTACATGTGCTCAGAACAAAGTTTTACGTATTAAAGATAAATTAAAACTTACTTTATATCCAAGGAAAACTTTACTTATCACAACTAATGGAGGATATAAATCTTGCAAACCATTTATACACATAAGAATATTAAAATAGGAATTGATGAGATCAAATGTCAGAAAAACCACCTGTAATTTCCTTCTGTGAAACTTAATTCATGGAAATCAAAGTAACTATGGGCATTGTATACAAAAGGACACTGAACTTTTGCATTTAGGGTTTGTTCCTCTTGATCTTTCTATCTACTGCTGAGGGCAGGGACTGCTACAAAGACATACTCCTGTGATTTTCCTGGAACTTCTGCAAGTGCAGAAATTCTGCATTTATATATATAGGACAATGAATTATTCTAGTTTTGGTTAAACCGAAAGTCAAGTTGTGGCAAGAATTAAGTAGGAAGATTAAGTAGCAAAGAGAAATTCTATCCAACCACCCAGAAGCACGCCAGTTTACTCCTAATGTAGAAATAGAATGCTTACTGTAATTTTGGATTTATATTCCTGGCAATTCTGAACTGAAATAACCCCTTTATTAAACTTTGGTCCCCTTTACTCCCCCTTCACCATGGTTACTACACACCTTTAATTAGCTTCAGAAAAGGCACCATGTACTGGGGCCCCAAATATGGAAAAAACAAGGCACCTGCCCTCAAACTTTTTATTCCAGTAGGGAGAAACAGACAAAGATATAAGAATTTTTAAAATGCTGGAGGTGTTGTAACAAAAGGGGAAAGTTTTAAAGACTTTGGAATTTGAAATTAGGAATGGATCAAAAAAAAAAAAAATGACAACAGTGCCTTGGCTGGGTGGCTCAGTTGGTTGGAGCATCATCCTGGGTACCAAAAGGTTTCAGGTTTGATTCTTGATCAGGGCACACATATCTAGGTTGCCGGTTTGATTCCCAGTCAGGGTGCATACAGGAGGCAACCAATCGATGTTTCTCTCTCTCTCTCTAAAGAAAAAAATAAAAAATAAAAAAAAAATATCCTTGGGTAAGGTTTAAAAAAAAATGACGACAGCTTAGGGAGTTTCCAAGGCAAGGATGTGAGACGTATTTTCTATACTTCCTTTTTTTTCCTTTTTTTTAAAGTTTCATTTTTTTAAAAAGTATATCTTTATTGATTTCAGAGAGAAAAAAAGGAGAGGGAGAGAGATAGAAGCATCAATGATGAGTCATTGATCGGCTGCCTCCTGTATGCCCCCGACTGGGGATCGAGCCCACAACCTGGGCATGTGCCCTGACAGGGATTAGAACTCTGATTGCCTGGATCCTAGGTCGATGCTCGGGCTCTATACTTCCTTTTTAATTTACTTGGTTGGATTCTTGGAGGTTATATTAATTAAAAAGTCACTTAGGTTAAAGAGCTTCGCATTTTTTTAAAATGTATTTTTATTGATTTCAGAGAGAGGAAGGGAGAGGAATGATGATGAAAGAGTCATCATTGATTAGCTTCCTCCTGCACGCCCCCTACTGGGGATGGAGCCCGAAAACCCGGACATGTGCCCTGACCGGGAATTGAACCGTGACCTCCTGGATCCTAGGTCGATGCTCAACCGCTGAGCCACGCCCAGTTGGGCAACAGCTTCACATTTTAATGTGACTAAATTAACATTCTAACAACGAGCTGTGATAAATTTATCTGAGGACACTGAAATTTTGAGTTAGGAGGAGAAAGGAGGGTGAACTTTGGAATTCAGAAAGTCTAAGAGGTGAAAGATGAAAGGTTTCTCAGAAGTCCTCTGGCTCAGCTGCCCACATGACATCTGTTCTACGACAACCAGATATGGCCTTTGAGCCTATATGACTACCATCAGCAAGAGAGGACTTAATGCTGCCGGGGGAATTCATACTCTTTGCAAAGAGCTCTATTATGATAAAAGTCATAAGTAGCAGGGAAAGGATACCTCACTTGTCCTGGGGGTGGTGATGGGCAGGGTAGGCTTCCTGGGGGAAGGAATGCTTTAGCAAAGTCTTAGATGTGCAGTAGTTAGCCAGGTAAAGAAAAGAAATGGTATTCTCAACTAAGAGAACCACAAATTCAAAGACAGAGCAGCACGAGAAAATGAGGAGCATAGGGTTTGTGAGGAAGTGTGAAAACTATGAATGGAGGAGAGCAAGGATCAGAAGTGATGAGAGGTATGAACTGTAGGCAGAGAAGTACCATGGTTAGATATGAGTGCTGCTCTCTCTGGCAGTATTATTAAAGACAGTTTGGGGAGTCCATGGAGTATGAGACTAGTCAATCCTGAATATTAACACTCAAATGTTCCAGTAAATGCAGATATTAAAAGCAATGATGTCAACAATACTTTTCTTCTTACAGCAAAAGTAGAAAATTTAACTATATAAACGTATTTTTCTTTATAACTAAAATTGTGCTATATATGTTGTCATTCAATCTAGTTTTTTACTTACTATATTCAGTTCTTTGTCTACCACATAACATCTGAAAACATTCCAGATGCAAGTTAGACAACTGATTCAAATGTCTACGTTAAAGAATCTACTTACATCCTTTAGAGTAATAATGTTTGGATGCTGTCCATAACGAAGAAGAATTTCAATTTCTTCTGTTGGGTCTCTCTTGCTTTTATCAATAATCTAAAAGGCAAATATTAATCACAAAATCTCATGAACTTTAGTTATAAACCTTAAATATTTACAGCTACAGACCTTGGGTAGCAGCTGATGTAAACACTGTATACATAAGCCATTTATTAACCAGTTTTATTCAAGTACCTGGCCAGACTGTCTAATGAAAATTCAAAAGCGAGTCTTGATGCAGATGACAAGGCTGTAAAGTAAATTCTATGCCATGAGTCACATTCCACCAGGTCTCTTCAGTTTAAGTTTGTAGTAACTTTAAGACTTACTAAAAACTCAAAAGCCTCAAGAAAAGGTACCAAGAACAGAGTTAACATCTTTCTTTCACCCTTAAGCATCTTAAACTTTTGGGAACCCAGTCAACTTCTAAGCCTTGTCAATACAGATAATTAAGAGTCATATATATATATATATATATAAAAAATACCACCATTAGCATCTGTTTATTAAATTAACTTTACTTCCTTTAATAAAATGCTTCAATGGAATATCCCATTGGTTGCAGACTACGTATAAATATTAACAGTTCAGTAGAACAAGATTATTTCTGAAGCTAGGCAAAAAGCTAAGGAGAAAACCACACCTAGAATTTTACTTGGCTAGAATTAAGTTTAATTATTATAATAAAGCCCTTTAAAATACTAATACAGCTTTCCAACCCTTTTATGTCAGCTGCTTCTTAAAAATACTTCTCTTAATGTTTTAATCTGTTAAAGAAATATTGTATTTAAATAAGGTTTGCTTTCATTTCATCCAAAAGGGAGTCAAAAATAAATTTTGTGACCTTTTTATTTTCAATTTTAAAACAGCTTAGGAGTTAATGTATGCAATAAATACCCAACTGCTCTAGCAACCTAGCTTACAACTCTGAACATGAGCCAAATCTGGTATCTGAAATGGATTTAGTTGTAAAATGGTTCTGTATTTGGAAAACAGGAAAGACAAACATATAGGTGTCCACTGTTAATCAACTGTAAATGACAGTGTGGAAATAGGCAAATGGATGATTAACAGGAAAGGTGGATGGAATAGACATGCTGATTCAAGGGATACGATCTGGGGTTAGTCTTTTGAAAACCAGAACACACTGGAAGTGTTATTTCTGGCAACATTCTGATCTGCTAATCTGAGCCCAGCTGACATCAAATCCATACTTGTGCTTGTGGATCTTAGATTTGTAGCAATTTTAGTAGAAGCAAGTTGTGCTGGGATTGCGTTTATGACTCTAACTTAAGTCACAAGAATCCACAAATAGCTTCAAGATATTCTCAAGGTTTTCGTACACTGCTTCTGGTTTCTGTAATTCAAAGAAGGCCTCAGGACATTTTTTGCCTTTTTCTGATGTGTTTATGAAGGCAAGGTACATCCTTAAACTGCCTACCAAGTACATTATTCACCTTCTCTCCTTCCATGTAAGCAATTTGAAAATTTCTATGTACCCCAGATTTCACTATGAGCAATGGGTAGAAGAGCAGATTAAAATGTATTTCTGGTTTATCTTTATAGCTGACAGAAAGCCTTATGGACACTGATAACTTGTTAAAGCAATTAGATCCAAGTTTAGAATAGTATTAACAATTTTTGTGTCTGCATGTTTTCTCAGATATTTGCTATGCATATGTAAAACACAATCATTTTTATTTTTACATATGAAATCCTACTATATAGTTAGATAAATAGATGGACGGATAGAAGTAATCACAATTAATGCCATTTCCCCACTAACTAAATACGAGCTGCCCATACTTACAGACTAGTTCTAAGGTTGCAGGTAAGTTGAAAGCTTTAGACATTACTTGAATTGCATGCAATGGGAGAGCAGAAGCTACCATTCCAAGAAATAAAAAGGCAGAGACTTGATTGTCATATCTGTTCACTTTCAACTAAAGGTTTGCAACTCAAACTTTATCATAGAGCCATGTGTCCTGGTTTCGGCTTAGAAAAATCTTACTGTCTTAGAACACTTGATGAAATTAAAAGAGCTAATGATAATAAATTTAATGACAGTGGTTTTTATTCTTTTATTGGTTCAGAGATCCTTTTAGATATGAAGGACAGTATGAACAATTTTGCTAGAAAAATGTAAACATATCAAATTTGGCATACAATTTTGTGGAATTCCCTGACATCTTGACCATAAAATGGAAGGCTTCTGAGGGTAAAAGATGTGCTACAAAAAATCAGGTCAGGAGTAAACTGGTACTGCCCTGAACAAACTGGATGCATGCTACCTTACCTTTTAAGCTCACTGGGGAATCCATGGTTCCCTGAGGATCACTAGCCAGATATTTAAATTAACTTTACCTTTTTATAACAAAAGGCACATTTACGAAAGAAGAAAAGTGAAAATTTTAACTGGTATTGACATGCATGAATAAAAACTGTAAAAGTTGCATTGTAAATCTAAAAACATTTACCTTCACTGCAAACTCCATGTTTGTGGCTTTATGTATACATCTCTTGCAAACTGAGTAGGAGCCAACTCCAATATCTTCTTTTACTTCATATCCATCAGTAAACTGAATACTGTTCCTGTGCAACTGCTACAAACACAATTATAAATTGACAGAGAGTTCCATAATGACTGTGGTACATTTCATAATAGGGGAATGTATTATTCAACATGCACTGTTGATGTTAACTATAAATGAATATCAGTAAAAATCAAAATCAATCTTTACATGATTTATTCTTCCACAACTGTATATTTTAAAAATGTCTACAATAAAATGTACAGCATGAAATATGCCCTTTAAAACACCTTACGTTAAAAAAGGAAGAAATTTTTACCCTTTGTGACAGTATGGATGGACCTGGAGAACGTTGTGATAAGTGAAATAAGCCAATCAGAGAAAGACAAGCACCATATGATTTCACTCATATGTGGAATTTAATGAACAAACTGAACTACCAAGCAAAATAAAGACAGATTCATAGATAGAGAGCAGGCAAATAGTGCGCGCGCATGTGTGTGTGTGTGTGTTGGAGGGTGTGGAGGGATTGAACAAAAGAGAGAGAGAACTCATGGACATGGACAACAGCGTGGTGATTGTGGGGGTGGAAAGGTGAAGGGGGTGGAGGTGGAAGGGGGCATACAGGAGATAAATGATGATGAAAAAAATTAAATTTTCTGACCATAAAGAAATAAAAAAAAAATAAAAAAGCTTACGTTAAAATGAAAAAATTAAATGTGTACAACAGAAAACGCAGAACTACTTGATAAGGGGCCGACAGCCTTGTCTGTGACTGACCCCATTCTACTCCCCAGCAGGCTATATGTCTTTGAAGTACCTTTGCAAATAGGGAGAAGTTTGAAACCTCTGTTATAGAAGAAAAGATTTTGCAGGATTCAGAATTAGAACATCTGGATTCCTGCCTCAGATGTATCACTTGTAGGCTGTGTAACCTTGAACTTGTGTTTTCTCAGAGGGTAATGGTGAGGATTAAATAACGTATTTGAATGTGATACCTATTATCGTTTTGGACTATTAATAGCCATGCCTTCCGTTCTCCATCCTCAAGTCACTGTTTTAATACAACTTTTGCTAGAGAAGCCATTAACGGGTTAAGGACTAATAACACAGAGGGTGATGAACAGCAAATTACTGGTTCCATAAACACGCTGAGGGGAGTTGTACTGCCCTGAGCTATAGTGATAGGAGATCCCCTCTGAGCTTTATATAGGTTAAAACTTGAATTCTATAGAATATGTTTGCCATTTCTATGTTAGGTACAGAAGTTATTACTTTAAAATTTACCATACATCACATGGTCGTCACAGTAAGAGACACAGACTATTTCAACATGAACTTTGTTCAAAAACCGCTGTTTAAATTGGTTTTCTAGAAAGTGGAAAAAGCAAGATGACTGACTCATAAAAAACACTAGAGCAAAAGCAACTTAATTATCAAGCAAATTCAAGCACTAATTTCACCCTCAAAACAATTCCCTCTACTATTAGGAAGATGAATTAAATTTATCTTTCCATGATACTAGAATGAGAAGAAATAAATCTAATGTTTTGTACCACTTGTGGGCCTCTAGTGACATTTAATTTGCTAGCCCAGTCTCCTATTACAACACACATGTGCACCTAGAAGCCCGCTTCTGTGGTTTTTACCTTTTTCTCCAACTCTGATAAACAGATGGGATGATGAGGTAGGGGGTACCCTTAGGGAATACCGTAACCACTTCTGCCTAATGACAATGGTGTTCCAAACAAACAAGGACGCAAAACTTGGCAAACAAAAAATTTAAGTCCATTTTTATTTCCTATGTTTCTATGGCAAAGGCTCGCAAACTATGACCTGTGGGCCAAATCTGGTTCACTACCAGTTTTTCTAAATAAAGTTTTATTGGCACACAGCCATGTGCATTCATTTTTGTATTGTCTATGGCTGTTTTGTGCTGCAATGGCAGAGCTGAGTCGTTGCACAGAGATCACATAGCCTACAAAGCTTCAAATATTTATCATCTGGCCCTTTACAGAAAAAGTCTGCTGACCCCTCTTTTAATGCATCAGGGAACCAGAAGACTTAAGCTCATAACAGCTGACCTGACAGAGGCACAGGACGAAACAGACTAGGCCTGATGAACATTTTGAGGCACAGGAGAGGGGAGAGACAAGACGGTGATATTTATCTCAACTCAGAATTCTACTTTCAAGTCAGACAGACATTCAGGATTCTGGCGCAAGCAACCTTTTCAAAGGCATACAAAAGAAATTTCTAAGAGTAACATCAATGATAATTATTGATACAATAAACTATATATTACAACACTTCAAACTTAAAATTACTTGGACATTCACTCACCTGAACAATTGAATGCACACCAACTGTCTGCATGGCTTGGCTTTCATCATCTGAGGTAATAGCAACAAAACTAAACCCCCGAAAAAGCTGATGTGCATTAGCACTAGGTGGAATGCCAGGTGAATCTGAAAAGTATAATAAATTACCAAGAAGGTGATTACTTTGAAAGGAAATTAAGGGAAGAATTGTCCACGTTACAGCCTTTCATACTTTTTCTGGAATTCTACGTTTCAGGCACCTAGTACTTCCAGTATAACTCAGTGAGGCACTGTATCAGATCTGTCCTGATGGCTTATTGCCATCACAACTTTAATATCCTAGTCCCTCAGAGCCCAGAAAATAGCTATTCATTTAATGTAATAAATCGATGAATTACTGGGTTAATGCTATTCTAAATTAGCACTGTCCCATAGAATTTACTACAATAATGAAAATTTTCTTTATCCGTGCTTTCCAATATGGTAGCCAGTAGCTACATATGGCTACTTAAATTTAAGTTAATTAAGATTAAAAATGTTGTTTCTCAGTCACACTAACCACATTCCAAATGCTCAGTAGCTGCATGTGGCTAGTTGCTACCATATAGGATGGTGCAGCCCTAAGTGGTAACCTACCAATGCTATGGCTTCTGGATAGGAGGAGATACAAGGTTGATATACAGATAATTTAGGAGAAAAGAATTTAGCTCAGTAGTCTCAGTACATAATGTCAGAATCTAAAATCTAAACTACAAGCTAAAAATTATTATATATTATATATTTAAGGGTCAAAAGTAATTTCTAGGGTAATCATGGTATGTAGTCCTTAAAATATATTGTATGACATGATATGCATTGTTATTAAAATTATTTATTGTAATCTATTGGCATTAACAAAAATCAAAAAATACTTTTACAGTATAGTTAATGTTCATTTTAAAGACAAACAATAAATAGTATGTGTTATTCATAAATATAAACACACAATTAGGCATACTAATATTTATAAACATACTCTAAAGGCTAAGGGCAAGCAAAAAACAAATAGGTAAATCTACTTAAACATCAACTCCATATAAAGCTCTTTTTGAACATCAGCTTGATATTCTCAGCAATATATATTGTTTAGTGTATTTTAAATCAATGTAACAGTATTGTACTGAAGATTTCTGCTAAGAGAACCTGTCTAAGCAGAATACAATATACAACTGCTCTGTTCTGAGATTTTTCCTCTACCAGAACAAATTGTATTGAGAAAACAAAGTAGAACACCACCATATATCATTAATTCTATGCATATCATTGTCCATGTATTTGCTAAAATTTTGTTCATATATTAACCCAAATTTCTAAGACTGTCTTATAAAAATAATAAACACCCATCAATGCTCAATATAGATTATGAAGATTTTGGCTAGAAAGCTTTATACTAAAGTTTGAGTGATATACTCTATGGAAAATATATGTAAGTACACTTTCAATTTATTTCCTTGTCAGTGATAATCCTGGGGTCTGGTATACCTAAGTGAGAGAATATTAGAGTGTAAAACACACCATTATGTATACACATATGCTAATTAATGAAATACAGATTATCACTTCAAAGATTACTTCTCTATAACAGTCACTGCTTATGTAATTTTAGAATAAAGTATGAATCAGGTGATTTATTTTGAAGTTTAATCAAATCCTTGTATAAAGTTTAAGCTATGTTTGAGATTTGAAACTTTACAAGTACTTCCAGAATACTTCAGAGTTTTAAAGAAAACTATTTACACTAAAGAGTATTTCACGTAAAAATAGCTACAGGTAAATAAACAGACAACAAATAGTTTTTCCACATAAACAGAATCAAAGTTTAAGGCACAATATAATTTGCTAAAAGATTTAACAAGGATCTTAATTGCTATAAAATACTGTAAAGGATTTATTACTTATCTAGTTATTGTGGCAGGGATAGGGTATGAAGGAGAGATATGAGGACAGCACAAAAAATTAAACTGGATGCTCAGCAGTTGAGCATCTATCTATGATCCAGGAAATCACAGATCGATTCCCAGTGAGGGCACATGCCTGGGTATCAGGCTCAATCCCCAGCAGGGGGCGTGCAGGAGGCAGCCAATCAATGATTCTCTATCATCATTGATGTTTCTCTCTCTCTCCCTCTCCCTTCCTCTCTCTCTGAAATCAATAAAAATATATTTAAAAAAATTAAACTGGAAAAGATTTTCTGATTGAACAAGAAAAATACTGTCTTGTATTTGGGTTTTCATGTTTTCTTCTTACCTTTGGGAGTTTTTGCAGTGAACTCAGGATCAAAATAGAATGTATCTTCAGGCCTGCCAGTTGCAGGTTTAAAAGGTGGATGAATTTCTCTTCTGTATAGTTTCTGGAGGAAAAAAGAGAGACTTAAGACATGTGTTAATTATAAAAAAAATTTAAGCAAGCTTTCATTCTATACTTACATTCCAATCTATTGTTGAGAAAAATAAATGTCTTTTAATTTCTTCAACTCCATCTGGTCCTGCGCCTATCAAAAATTAACCAGTTTTGATTAAATGGTAATTTTATTTCAAGGAGGAATATATAGTTTATTTAGCTTTCACTTTTAATATTTGTCCTAATAGTTTATAATCCCACAACAAAAACAAATATCTACCCTCACCCCCTCCAAAACCAAATCGCAACAAACACAAAAGAAACAAAATAAAAATTTTACCTAATCTGTTTGCAGGATTTCGTTTGAAAAGCATTCGTAAAAGACTCTGGGCTTCAGGACTCAAAAACTGTGGCATCCCAAGTTTAGCTCTAAATAATAAATACACATAATAACATTTTATATTTTGGAGGTTTCTGTATTTTATTTTTAAATTTTTGAAATTAAACATTTTAAGATAATTGTGGATTCATATTCACTTGTAGAAATAATAGAGATCCTGTGCACTCTTTACCCAGTTTTCCCCAGAAGTAACATCTTACAAAACTATATAGTACACTCTCACAACCAGGATATTGACATTGGTACAATCCACTGATCTTTCAGATGTTTCCAGTTTTACTTGCATTTTGTGTGTGTGTGTGTGTTTAGTTCTATCACATGTGTAGGTTCTTGTACCCACTACCACAGTAAAGATACTGAATGGTTCATCCCCAGCAGGATCCCTCACGATGCCCCTTCAAAACCACACCCACCTTCTTCCCTCCCCAAATCCTAACTACTGGCAACCACCAAGATATTCTCTATTTCTATAATTTTGTCACTTTAAGAATATTATGTAAATGAAATCATACAGTAGGTAACCTTTCTCCCCCCCTCAGCATGAATTCTCTTGAGATTTATCCAAGTTATTGTATGTGTCAATAGTTCATTGCTTTTTATTGCTAAGTTGTAGTATTCCATGGCTGAATGGACCACAGTTTGTGTATCCATTTACCTGTTAAAGGATATCTGGATTGGGTCCAGTTTTTGGCTACTACCAATAAAGCTGCTAAGAATGTTTGTGTATAGGTTTTGGTGTGAACACATAATAATTTTAGTCTACAATGTCCTAATGAACGTTTTCATTTTCAGAATTTTGCAAAAAGCACTACTGTAAGAGTAAGATCATCTGAGTCTTAGTTCTGGCTCTTCTACTAAGAACTTTGTGACCTTGGGAAAGCCAATCCCTTTGGGCCTGTTACTACTTCTTTATAAGCAAGGGAATGGGACATTAGATCAACGGTTCTCAAACTATAGTCTTGGAACCCTTTTTCAAAAGGAATTTTAAGAAATCCAATATTTAAAACTGCTAAAAGAATATGTGCTTCATATGTTTATTTTCCCCTCCCATTCCCTTTAATAGTCCTACAGGGAAGAGGAGTTGGTGGGAAAGGGGTCTGTGGAATATCTAAGAGTTTGTGGCACACAGTCTGAAAACCACTGGCCTGGATGAGCTTGAAGGTCTGTTTCAACTCTAATATATAATTTTATTCTTTTTCTCCAACCTACAAATTACAGAAACCAACGATCCTATAAGTATGAAAATAGTAACAGAGCTGGGGAAAATGGCTAGCAGAGAAATTTCTATTTCAGAAATAGATCCATTTATTATTCAGTGTGTTGTTATTGAGCTACTATGTGTTAGACACTGCTTAGTGCTGAGGATACAGAGATAAGACAGCCCCCAACAGTCAGTGGGGAAGACGGATATAGATAATCCTGGTACATTAAAGAATGCTAAGGGAACAGTAGGGGATATCTAATTTAGCACAGGAGATTATGGAAGGCCTTCTGTGCAATTTAAAGGCTGAGAATTTATTCATTTGGCCAGTGTTTCCCTCAAATTTTACCGAATAATATTAATCTCTCTAGCTAACAACAAAAAATTTTCATGATCCAATGAGTTGTGGAATGCTATTATACCCCTCTGCTGAAGACATAGAATTAAATACATTGCATACAAAAAGCTGAGACATCTAGAGTTAAAAAATCAGTATTTTTCTAAACATTTGTTTCCAACACCTCTTTCTCTAAGAATACCTATTAACATCTTGTAGAATTAGGGTTCTGTTGAACAAACCTGGGGAAACACTTCCATGTTAGGTAACAGGGATACAGCAGAGGTCTTTATAAACACTTGACTAACATGACCAGATTTATTTTCAAGAATTAACTCCAAGGGTAGTATAAAACGATCTGGAGTGGGAAGTGTTGGTAGCTAATAGGCATTCTACTTAGGAGCTTGTCCCAGCAGTGTGGGTAGGAGATCACCATGGTCTGAGAACTGTAAGCAGGTCAATGCAGAGGAAAGGCTGGGACACTAAAATATCACTAAGAGCAAATTTGGTGAATACCTGTATATGCAAAAGAGAGGAATAAAAAATGATTTCCAGGTTTCTGGCTGCATGGAAATGCTACTAGCTGAGGATACAAGGGGAAAAGTATAGCAAATAGAGATAAAAATGTTAAGTCATGCATGTCATATGTTTTGGGAGAACTAGGCAAGTGAGTAAACGGAAACATAGGTCTGCTGTCTGGTAAGTTAAGAGCGATTTGGGAGTAATTAAAATGGTGATAGTAGTTATAAGAAAGACTGAGGTCAGCCAGGAAAGTGAGCAAACTGAGGAAGAAAAGGATATTAGAGATGGAACTCTGGGTAACAAGAAAATTTAAAAGGTGAGCCTGGCTGGGCGTGGCTCAGTGGTTGAGCATCGACCTATGATCCAGGAGATTGTGGTTCGATTCCCGGTCAGGGCACATGCCCGGGTTGTGGGCTCAGTCCCCAGTGTGGGGCGTGCAGGAGGCAGCCAATTAATGACTCTCATCATTGATGTTTCTATCTCTCCCTTCCCTTCTCTGAAATCAATAAAGACATATTTTAAAAAAAGGTGATGAGAATAAGGACAATTTGGGCATTAAAAATAATGAATGCAAATGGCTGAATCACACTCATTATTAAATCCCACAAGTTCATTATAGGAAAAAAAGGGAAGTCAAAACTAACATAAAAACCCAACTCATTGGACACCACCTCCACTGAAGGTAACTAGGGCTCTGACAACTGGAAATAATTAAGAATAGAATTCAGCATTTATTCTGCCTTTCTTGTTTGAGCCTTATTTAAAGCTAACTAAATAGCCCTGGTCGATGAGGGAAAGTTCACTGTTTCAAAAACAGAAACCCAGCTAATAAATGAAAGAATGATAGTAATAGAAAACCACCATTTTTGAATCCCTAGTAAAACAATAGTTTCAAGTAATGATTATCAACAGATGAAACCGATAGATGAAAGCCTGACAGGGAACTTTATAATGGAGGAATCAGTTGTAACCACGGGAACTCATCACTTAAAGTAGAACAACCAGGTGTTGTAAGCCTCTTGATGTGATGCAACAGCTATAAAATAATCTTGCCAAAAAAGTTTAACCAGAAACAGGGATAAAGGAACAATTAAATGACATCACAAGGAGAATAAAAATATTTGCATACTCCTAGAAAAAGACTAATTGTTATGTAACCATGGTAACAATAGAGCCACCAGAACTGGTTTTAAATCCATCCAATTGATCAAAGACAACTTGCCTAGGTGTACATAGTTGTTGTTTTTGCAAACCAATCAGTAACTGCTCTCTGTGAAAATTAGCCAAACAAGAATGGGCTGCCTCCACTAACCACACCTGAATGCCAACTAATCAACAACAGTTCCGCCCAAGTAACCACACTGTTAAGAGATGATGTCAACCCACTTATGGCCCTGAAAAGCTGCCACTTCTTAACTCCACCCTTCCCCAAAACCCTACATAAGAACAGTGGTCTACTCAGCTTGGAGAGACTACTGGTCTAACATTGCTCTCCCTTACTACAGTAAACAACAGGATCAGCTTTATGTTTTTTGTTTCAGGTATTGAGAGGTGGTCTCATTTTTTCACAAGATAAATTCAGAAAGTAGAATTCTAAACTGATTGGCTTGGTTTCTACAAGTAAATGGCAGGGGAAAAAGAGGGGTAGACTGTTTTAAATAAACAGCAGCTTAAGAAATACAACCAAATGAGACGAGCAGACTTAATTTGGGACTATAAAAACACCATTTTGGAGAATATCCGAAAAATATGGTTAAAGATTGTTACTAGATGATACCTAAGCATTATTACTAGTTTTGTTAGATGTGGTTATATAAGAAAATATCCACACTTTTTAGTGGTGCAAACTGAAGTAGGTGAGAAATGACATGTTTGGAATACTTAAAATATTTCAGTAAATTAGAAAAAAAAAGAATAAATGAAGCAAATGTGGCAAAATCTTGATGACTATTGAATCTGGGTGACTGGTATATGTGTGTTCACTGTATTATTCTATTTCTGCAAATTTATGTTTGAAATTTTTCATAATTAAAAAGAGAAAAGCAGGCAGACAAGGAATGGTCAAGCAAGAGCCCGAAAGAGGAATGGTTAGAGGTAGGAGAAGCCAGTAGCAGCAGGGACAAACTAAGGGGGGAGGGAGTGGCCAACAGTGTCAAATACTTCTCAGAGATCTTTCTTAACTGTCCCATCTAAAACGGATCCTGCCCCTGCCCTCACACTTCAAGAGTATCCTGGTTTATTATCCCTATTGTTACTATTACTAACTGAAATTATTATATTTATTTGTTTAGATATTAATTCCTGTCTCTCCCAGTTGAATGAAAGCTCTGTGAGTCCACAGAAGACCTTGCCAGTCTTGTTCACACTGCATCCTAAGTACCCGTAGCAAGACCTCAATCACCTGTTGAATAAATGGTGTGAACAAATGGTAGAGAGCCACCTTTCTAACAATCTGCGAATGGTTTAAGCAACCAGATCACTGATGACAATAGTGAGAGGAGTTTCAATAGAGTGGTGGAAAGGAATGACGAACAGACTATGGAACAAAAGCAGCCCAAAAATGGTAACAGAAAGACTACTCTTTAAAGAGGCTTTGTGTCGAAAAGATGGAGGAAGATGGTGCAGAAACTTGGAAGGCAAGGTAGGTCAAAAAAAGTTGTTTTTCTTTTCCAACACTAGAGTGTATTTGTTAGCAGAAAGAAAAAGGCCAGAGTACATGGACTGAAGTTCAGTGAACATTCATTCCTACAATGAACATCTTTTAACCTTTATTATTGTAAAGAAAAACATGGAGTGCAAAAAAAAAAAAAAAAAAAATCCAACCTAAAATACACAGCTCAATGATTTACCACAAAGTGAAGAGTCATCTGACCAAGAAATATAACGTTGCCAGAGCCCCTCATCCAATGTAACCACTTTCCTTATTTTGCCTCAGGCTTCTGTGATCTAAATGTGAACCCTAAAAACTAGGCTTTAGTTTGTCTGTTTTAAAAAGTTTATAAATAGAATCATATAGCATTCATTCTTTTGTGTCTGAACTGCCTTTGCTCAACATTCTTATGAGATTTACTCAAGTTGTTGCATATAACTGTGGTTTGTTCATTTTCTTTGCTATATGGCATACTATACCCGTGGGCTAATTAAGCCTCAGCCTGTTTTTATATGGCTTTCGAGCTAAGAATGGTTTTTACATTTTTGAAGTATTAGAAGCAAAAAATAAACAACAAAAATATGTGACAGAGACTGTGTGTAGCCTGCAAAGCCTAAAATATTTACAGGTAGTGTGTCAACCCCTGCTCTGTTCTATTGTATGAATATACCATAATTTTTTAATCCATTCTACAGTTAATGATCGATTTGGTTTCCACTTTTGGACTATGACAAATAATGCTGCTATGAACATTTTTGTACTTGTTTTTAATGTACAAGTACCTTGATGCATATAAATTTGGTGCATGGCTAAAATGATTATTGGATGAGGGTGTATATATTTGACTTTAGAAGATAATGCCAAAAACTGTTTTCCAAAGTGGTTATACAAGTACTTATATTCCTTCCAGCTATGTAAAAAAGTTGCCACTGCTCCACATTCCGTCAGCACTTTGTACTGTCAGTCTTTTTAGTTAGTCATTCTGGTGGGTATGCAGTTGTAGCCTAACTCGCATTTTCTGACTAGTGAGGGGGAGCATCTTTTTTATAAGTTTATTGACCACTGAAGTCCCTATGTCTCCCCTACCCATGTTTCTATTAGGCTGTCTTATTGACTGGAGTTCTTGATATATTAAGCCCTTTGTTGCTTATATGTGTCACAAGTTTCTTCTTCTACTCTTTTTAAAAAATATGCCTTTTTGTTTGTTTTTGTGATTTGAGAAGAGAGGAAGGGAGAGGGAGAAAGAGAAACATCAACGATGAAAGAGAATCATCGATTGGCTGCCTCCTGCACGCCCCCTACTGGGGATCGAGCTGGCAACCTGGGCATGTGCCCTGACCAGGAATCAAACTATAATCTCCTGGTTTATGGGTTAATGTGCAACCACTGAGCAACACCAGCTAAACTTCTACTTTTTCTTAATGGAATCTTTTGATCAGAAACAGTTATTAATTTTAATGTAGTAATAATATATCAATCTTTACCTTTATAGCTAGTGCTTTTTCTGTATGAAGACTACTTTTCCTACCCCAAGGTCATGAAGATATTCTCTTATACGCTTCTAGAATTTTTTCTTGCCTTTTTACATAAACATGTATATACACACACACACACACACACACACACACACACACACACATACATATATGTATGCAATATACTTAGACATGATTTTTGTGTATGGTCTGAGACAGGGATTGTTTTATATTTTTCCAGCATGATTTATTTTAAAAAGGCTGTTCTTTCTCTGCTGCTCTGCAATTTCCAATGGTTGGAAACCAAGTGTCCATATGTGTATAATCTGTCACTGGGTTCTCTTTTGTACTGCATAAGTCTATTTTCTGTACTTTCAATGCCATATGTCCTAATTAGAGTAAAACTTGACACTTGGTAAAGTGAGTTTCCCTATCTTGATCTTCTTCAGAGTGTTTTAGTTATTTTTGGTCCTTTGTATTATCATATTAGAATCAATTCCACACAAAAAACTTGTTACGATTTAAATTTGATTTGCACTCAAACTATAGTTATGCTGTCCAATATGGTAGCCACTAGCCACACACAGCCACTTGAGCACTTGAAATGTGGCTAGCCCAAATTGTAAGTGTAAAATGCACATTTTCAAATAAGTATGAAAAAAATAATACACACCTCTCATTCATCATTTTTAATGTTCACTATATGTTGAAATCATACCTTGGATATACTGGGTCGAATAAAATATATTACTGTAGTGTGCTGCTTAAAGACAGCAATGTGTTTTGAAAAATGTGTCATTAGGCAATTTCGTTGTTGTGCAAACACCACAGAGCGCACTTACACAAACCTAGATGTATGTATAGCTTACTACACACCTAGGATCTATGGTACAGCCTATTGCTCCAAGACTACAAACCTGTACATCATGTTACTCTACTGAATACTCTAAGCAATTATAAGACAATGGTAAATACATAGTGTACATAATTGTATGTGCTTACACTGGCATCATCACAAACACCTGAGTAATGTGTCACAACTACATTACAATGGCTATGATGTCACTAGGCAATGGGAATTTTCAGCTCATTATCTTGTGGGACCACCATCATATATGAGGTCTGTCATTGACTGAAACATTGTTTATACAGTGCACGGCTATATAAAAAACAATTAATTTTAATTTTCTTCTTACTTTTCAATGCTGCTACTAGAAAATTTAGAATTATGTATGTGGCTCATATTATATTCCTTTGGATAACACTGATCTATAGAACCCACATTTTTATAACACTGGGTCTGTCATAATATAAATATAATACAACCTTCCATTTTATTTTGGTCTTTTAAATTTTTTCCTGTAGAGTTCTTATATAACTTTTGCTAGATTTATCCCTAGGTATTTGATATTTTTACAGTATTATAAATAGCATTTTCTGTTGCTTATATACAGACATGAAATAGATTTTATTGATCTTTTATCCAGCCACTTTGCTAAATAAACTCTTATTTTAAGACTTTTTATGAAGATTTGGATTTTCTATGGACACAATCATGTTATCTAAATAATGACAATTATATTTCTTCCTTAAACCTTACATCTCACTTCTTTTGTTTGCTTACTGTGCTTGCTAGTAGTTCCAGGACAATGTGAACAGAAATGAAATAATAGGCATCCTTGTTATATGCCAAATCTCAAAGGTAAAGCTTTCAACACTTCATCATTACCACGAAGAAAATATGAGTACTCTAAATCTATTGAGTTTATTTGTATTTAAACTACATAATACTAATGTCATAAGATTGATGAATTTCTTAGTTCTTTTTTATACTATAGCACTCTAAAGTCTTTTTTTCCCCCTAGCTTGAAGCATTTACTTTTAAATCTCACCAAAACATATCTATTGGGGAGTACTTACTTAAGGATCATAGTCATTGTTTCTTTTCGATCTTTTCCTTGGAAAGGTAGTGTACCAGTGAGCATCTCAAACTACAAAAAGGCAAAATAATCAGCGGTATTAGTCACTACACATAACATCTCAAGGCCAAAAGGTAAAGAAACATCATCTTAATTACAACCAAATCTTCTAAAATTGCTATATAATAAGACATGCGATTTATATTTCTACTCTCTTCATTACTAAACTTCTCAAAAAGAGACACCCCAAACCTTACCATTAACACACCAAAAGACCACCAGTCCGCACTCTGAGTATGACCTCGACGATTAACTACTTCTGGAGCCATATATTCCACAGTTCCACAAAAAGAATACGCCTTCTTTTCATGGTCAATAGACTCTTTACTTAGGCCAAAATCTGCCAAAATAAATAGAGAATTCCTAAGTATCCTTTAATAATTTGCACATGCAAAGTTTAAACTTTGAGTTCCAATATTTAAATTAATTATTTAAAAATTCTGATCCAATACCATGATCAGCCTTAAAGGAAATTTATATAGAGTAGGAAGAAATATTTTAGTAAAATGAGGAATTTTACCTGTTAATTTGATGTGACCTTCTTCATCAAGAAGTATGCTGGAAAAAAGGGACAAAGTCAGAAAAACTTCTCAAACCACTGGAGATTTACAAATGCTAAAACTAAAATTACTTTACTAAGCATCAGATCACCACACTCATTGACACACGGATATCACAAATCCCAAAAGTAAAGCCTTATAAACTTGTGTTAATGAGCCAGAAGCACCAGAAAACTCACAGAAAAAGAACCAAAACCTATATGCTCCTCTAAGTTGCTCTTTCTAGTGCCTTTCTGCAGAGGTGGCCTAACTAAACTCCCTGGTACTTGCACAACAGACAGAGGGTCCACATATTTAGGTCAAATGTGTTAGAGTGGTCATTCTTGGTCATTTTTAAGGCATCTGACTCAATCGTTCTTTCCTAGCTTCTTTTCTGACACAACCAACACAATCCTCCTCTCCTCAACGCTCCAGTGTTTTCAATAAACGGTATTTAGAGGAAAGCATTAGCTCTAGGCAATACCTCACACTAACAAATTTCTAGATGGAGTTAAAAACAAGAAAAAAGAAACTACAAAATTAGGGGAAAAAATCTGATCATTGGATTGGAAAAGTGTTTCTAAGAATAAAAGTCATAGAAGAAATCATAAAAGAAAAGACTGATAGATCTGGCTGAGGAAAAAAAATACTTGTGTAGGTCAAAACAACAAATAAAATGAAAAGATAAACTAGAAAAATGTATTTGCAATATACAGGGTGGGGCCAAAGTAGGTTTACCGTTGTGAGTACACAAAAGTTTATTCTTGCATTATTATTTATACTTGTATTATTTTCCATATGAACAACTGTAAACCTACTTTTGCATCACCCTGTGTGTCAAATGGTTAAATTCTTAATTTGTAAAGGTCTCTTACAAATCAATGGGAAAAAAATAACATTTCACAAGGCAAATGAGCGAACGTCATGAACAGAAAAATCACACAAAAATACAAACATATGAATACAGATTTCAACCTCATTAAAAATCAAAGAATAAAATTAAAGCAAGATAACATTAGCAGATATTTAAAAGTATGAGAATACATAGTGTTAGTAGAAATGTGAAGCACAGGGACTCTAATGTAATGCTGTGGAAGTTCTATGAAGGGATTTTATTTTTTATTATCTCCTAAACAATGATATTGCATTGGATTCAACTTAGAAGCATGATTCCTTACTTTTCTGGTTTTAAGTCTCTATAGATTATTCCCAGGCTATGCAGATGGTCTAAAGCAAGTGCAAGTTCAGCCAAGTAGAATTTGACATCTTCTTCTGTGAACATCACCTAAAAATAAAATAATATTTTTTCTGCCTTTATTTTCTTTTTGTCTGTAATTTTCATTTAAAGTTCTATCTCAAAGTTTAAATATTCAAAAATTATAAACATACTATTACATGTAATTTTACCCACAATTTACGTATAAAAGGATTTGCAAAAATTATCAGTCAACTAATTACTAAGTGCTAAATGTGCACTGTGGGAGAAACAGTTTTGCATTTTGGTAAGTAACAACTATATTAAGAGTGTGTCATTGTCGCCCACCACAGTAACATCTTAGAAATGAAAAGTGATCTTTATAATGCATGCTGAATATCCACTACCAATTGTTTAAGGATATCTTGTTGATATATTATTGCTTCTGAAAAAACTATAACTAAAAGCAGCAGGATGAAAGACCAAGATAATGAATCAATTTAAAGTCCTATTTTCAGAATAAATTCAAAAGGTGGAAAAAGAACTCTTTTGGCACTAATTCTTCAATGTAAGAATCTTGTGTCACTAGAGAAAATATGATAAACATAATATTGAAATATATCAAAGCTTTAGTTGAAACAGAATGAGTATAAATAGATTAAAAATAAAGATTAATTATATACCTCTTTGGATAAGCGTGTAAACAAATCTCCTCCCCTGAGAAAATCCAAAATAAGATACAACTTCCCTTCAGTTTGAAAAGCTGAATGAAGAAATGAAAATTTTTGTTTAATCCACCACAGTTTATTTTCTTAGGCTTATATTAGTTAAACTCATTCACAAATTATTTTTAGCAAATTAATAATTATATCATAGATCTAAACTGATTTTTATTTTGAAAATAACTACTGATTTCTCTTAGTTTCCATGTAGAAATGTTAAATGCAGTGTTTCTATGAAACCACTAGAACATTTGTTAGATTTTCTTCAGGCAATAGTCTCTCAGGAATATGATAGTTTTACAACATATGATCAATAAGAAAACATCTCCAAAGAAAAAGACTTACTTTAACATGAAACAAAATACAAAAACACCTCACTTTACTACAGAAAAAATGTGGGTTGGTTAGGTTTAATTACACATAATAAGAATCAGCATACATTCACCCAATGAGAAAAAGTACACATTTATTGCCTCTCTTTCCTTTGAGGGAAAGAGAGGCAATAAAAATTTCAGAACATTGGAGATCTTTTTTGTTTTTAAGTTAAGCTAACACATATGGGCTAAAAAAGGCTGGTACATTATTATTAATTAATATAATAAAAAATAATTATCACCTGTTACTACTCAGGCACTATAATGTTTAAAAAAATACATAAGCTAAATGTGATAGAAGTTTCTAAACTGTGTTTAAGTAATGATCTAATTTCAATGACTTTACTATATGTATCTGCTAACCACATAAATATACACAAATATTTAAACATATCAGCATATCTGAATGTACTCAAGGAGTAGGGATTGAGGTGAAGGAGTGAGGTGGGAAGCGGTTTATAACTTACCATAATGCAACTTGACAATAAACGGATGATTAACTTCTACCAAGATATCACGCTCCATTTTTGTACGAACACGGTCTCGAACTATAAAATATTGTACATATGGCTACATTATAATAGCTTTCAGAGACAATCTTTAAAACAAAATGTCTTTGGTGCATACTTTAAATAAAACTGTTCTCATATGTATAAAAAAGTAAATCACATTTTATATATTTTACTCTTGAATTTGCAAAATTAATAACTATAGTTTTACTGTTATATAACCAGAAGAAATTGTATATATTTATAAAATCTGTGCTTCAAGTTAAAAAAACACAGAGAACATATTTGATATTGGCTTTAAAATCAAGTTTACAAGTATTTTAATCAAAGTTATGAAAAAACCCAAAAAACAACATTTTAAAAATGAGGAATCCCAATGAAATATTAAAACATAAGAAAGGGAACAGGTTTCAATACTCCTACCAACCCTATCGACTCAACAAACATTCATTAAGCATCTAGAACATGTGGCAGACATAGGGAAGGATGGATATACCCCAAAAGGTCTATTTTGAGGGAGAGGGGAAGAGAGGGAGAGGATACTGTGGTGCAGATGATAGAGCAAAGACTTTTTAGAGTTAAAGAGATCTGAATTTAGACTGTGTAATCCTGAGCAAGTTACTTAAACTCTCTGAGCTTCAGTTACCTTTCATCTATAAAATGGGGATAATACCGCCACATATCTGGGGGATGTGTGACCATTTGAGATAAGGTCTGTACATCCCAGATCCTGATATATAAGAGATATTCAATTAAATGGTAGCTATAATACCATGGATATGATAAAGAGGTTAAATGATTTATTGCCATCAGTAAGTAGTACAGGAATTCAGAGAAAGAAAAGATAAGTGTTACTTGCATAAGAAAGCTAGAGGGAAAAGGGAGGGTTAGGGACTTTTGGAGTGGAATTTAGTGGGTGGGAAGGAGTGGGCCTGGAGAAGAAAAGTCCAGGTATGGGGTACCAGGGCAAGCAGGGACATGGAGGCCTGCATGATGAACAGGAAGGGTCAAATCAGTGTGCAAAGTGTGGAGGTGAATTAGGGAGGATACAGATTCTGGACAATTTGAAATGCCAGGAAGAAGTTACATTTGACCCTACAGGCAGTTCTCTTTTACTAACCAAACATTTCCTGAGTAATCTGTGCCAGGCACTATGAGACAAATACAAATAAAATAATGCTTAAGAGGCTCACAATCTGGTGGGAATAACAGACTAGTAAATAAATGATTACAATACATTTGACAAGTACTATAATTGTGTTGGTAGCTCAAAGGATTTAAGAGGTGAAAATGATCATTGATTAAAGTTTTAATTTTTTTCTGTTGCATAATAAGAATAAATCATAGATAACTTCTATTTTTCAGGCCAGAGTGACTAAAAATGGTTGTGCCAAAGATTAAATAGAAAGAATGGTAAAGAGAGTCTTTTTGGGAGGTCAGAGAGAAAAATGAATTGGTTTTCTTTTCAATTTAAGGTGACCCCAGATATTTAAAATACAGAAATAAGACCTCTGGGAAAAATAAACAAGCTAAAAAAAAAATCCTGTTTCCCATTCTACTAGTTTTCCACTTCCAACTGGGGGATTTTGGTGCCTGTGACTGAAAATGGTCAAACCAGGAAAAGAAACTGATTGCTCTCAATGTCTATGTAGCTCTTTTTCACTGACTTGTCCAGCTAGTGTATCAAATTCAATACCAACCTCTGATTTCATTATCTTGTCCTATCACTAACACTTTGGTGTCTGATATCCAACAGGTCCTTTCTATTATTTATGTGAATGAAGTTCATCACCTAGACCTGCAGATAATTCTGTCCCAGTCTAGCCTAAATCTGCCCTTTTTCCATTGCTACCCATACAACCTTGGATTGCATTCCTATTATCTTAAAGTTGGATTCCAAATTTCTACCTCTTTAAAATTATACAGACCTTACAAAGCTTATCACTTAAAATTCACTCCTCTGTTCAGTAAGCAGCAAAAATATCCATCAATATATTTACTGTATATCCCTCTTCTATTATTCTATCATAATGAAAAGATTAATTACTTGGGGGTCAAAAGCTATAGTTTAATGGTTGTGCTAATAACTAGATGAGTTACCTTGATCAAATCCTTTCACTGCTTAGGGACTTCCTGCTACCTTCTCTATAAAATGACAGGCTAGAACAAGATGATTTCTTTCTATTACAACTATCTTATGAGATAGTTTCCTTATATGTAACACTGATGAGACTTTGTTTAGTTGAAAATGTGCAGTGAGATTCACTCACTAAAGAACTCCTTCACTTTGTCTGAGGCAGGACTATATAATAATTATAATTTTGTTTCTTTTATGCAAAGACATAGTGACAAATAAAAATCATCCTATAATCAGGAATTTTGATTAGAATATACTGGTTCCGAAGAAGGCATGTTTTATGTGTTTATTATATGCCAGTTAAACCTCAATAAAGCTACTTTCTTTTAAAAGTTTTGTCAATTTTTAAATTTATTTTTATTGTTTAAATTTTATTTCTCAATTCAGTTTACATTCAATTACATTCAACATTATTTTGTATTAGTTTCAATCAATAAAGCTGTTTTTAAAATGAAGAGAAAAAAAAGGTATGTTTTATATTGGTTAAACTCTAAACCCTAATATAAAATTTGTTAATACTGACTTGTGCTGGCGAAGCAACTACATTCCTCTGAAATAATTTTTCTCATATACAAGTTATTAGTTTTTGAACCCTCCTTGACTTGAACATGAGAGTAAGCAAGAAGTGCTGTTTATGTTTCTAGTATGATGTATTAAGAAACTGCTTTAAACAATGGTTTACAAAACCTTTTAGGCCCAATTACTACTTTATTAGGACAAAAAATTCCCATAAGCTCAACCTAACGCTATTGACTTTTATTTGACCCCATTTATTTTATTAATAGGAACTTTAAAATGGAAAGAGACTTCTGGTTAAACATGGGTGTTCTACTTTCTACTTTATTCCACAACACCACTGAAATTACAATAATAGAAAAATTATGCACAAACTCACAAAGACAGAGAACAGGAGAGGAAGCAGTAGCAGAAGATGAGTAAGTGGTAACTCACACAGCAGATTAGAGAAAGCTAAAATCTAAGCCTAAGGGAAGGAAGCCAATGAGTAATAAGCAAATTCTTGCCATTGAATCCTTTCCAATCAGCTTTTTTGTTCCTCACTCTTAAGTGAGGAAAAGACAGCAAAGGATCTCCAGGCATTTGAGGAAAGGCTCTAAACATGAGAAAGTTATCAAAATAAACAGAAAAAACCCCCCACATGAATAAAGTAAAAGAAGGACAATGTAAAGAACAGAAGAAAACTTAAACAAAACAAAATTCAACCTTGTAATTTATATCCACCAAGAGAGCAAAGATCATATGGCACCAACGAAATAAGAAGCTTTAAAAGAGGTATGCGGGCGGGGGGGGGGGGGGGGGGGAGAAGGAAGCAGTATTTTCAACAGATACAGTTAAAAAAAAGAAAAGAAATGGAGACAGAGCTCATAGATTGAAAGACTTAAAGAGATATAAACCAATTGCAAAATATAGACCTTACATAGATCCCAATTCAAACAAATTGCAAAAAGAAAAATGAATTATAATAATAGGGACAACTGGAAATGTGAACACTGGATATCTATATATTAATTCTTAGGTATATGACAGTTATATTACTTTTTTTAAGAGTATGTCTTAGCGATACATACTAAAATATTTATGGAAGAAATTATACAATGTTTGGGATTTGCTTTAAAATATCAAGAGGGGAAGGGGCAGAACACATAAAAAAGATTATATAATGAACAAAATAAATTGATGAACAAAATAGACCCAGAGACACAGAAGCATGGAACAGCCTGAGGGATCTCAGACAGAAGGCAGGGGTGGGGGAAAGGGTGGGGAGAGGTTAATCAAAGAACTTACATGCTTATATGCATAACCTATGGACACAGACATTGGTATGGGGAAGGCCTGGCGGTGGGGTGGATGCAGGGTGGAAGGGATCAATGGGGGGAAAAAGGGGGACAACTGTAATATTTTCGACAATAAAGATAAATTTTAAAAATAGTAAGATAAAATAAAATATAAAACAAAAAATAAGAATGAATATGAGTTGAAAATACTGAAGCAGAGAGAAAGGTACATGGGGGTTCTCTATATTCTTGTTTCTTTCTTTAAATGTTTGACACTTACCATAATAAAACGTTTTATAAAATGGAATAATTAGAGAACAAGGAAAATATAGGAAGTTAAAAAATATGATAGAAACAACAAGGTCAATAGAAGGGTTAGAATACTTTCCCCAAACTGAAGAAATGAGTTTCTTAATCGAAAGAGACATTCCCTATCTAGTATGATGAATTTTTAAAAACCCACAATAAAAATAACCACTATACAAATTTCAGAACACCAGGGATAAAGAGTAGGTTCATTCTAAAGGCTTCCAAAGAGGAAAAGCAGCTTGCACACAAAGGACTGGAAGTCAGAATGGCAATAAACTTCATAATTGTGACACAGGAAACTAGAAGACAATGGAAACAATGCCTTCAAATATCTGAGGGAAAATTACTTCTGACCTAGAATTTTACACCCAGACAAATTATAAATTAAGTGAGGGGGTAGAATAAATGCATTTGAGACATGCAAGGTTACAAAAAATTTACCATGCATTCACCCTTTCTGAGGTAGCTACTAGAAGATGTGTTCCACCAAAACTAGAAAGTAAACTGAGAAACAGGTAGATACAGAATTTAGAAAAGGAAATCTAATACACCAAAGATATGAAGGAAATGTGATTCCTGTATATCATTTGGCTCAGTTAGGAACAACTGTCATAAAGCTGTAACAGTGAAAACAAAACATGAAGAGGGAAACTGTGTGTGGGTAGTAGTATAAGAGAACTAATGTTCCATGTTAGGATGTCAATAGGTTATGTCTCCAAATGAAAACAAAAAAATTGCAATATAAGAGTACTCAATGCGGAGGGAAATGGCAGGAGCAGAGGCTAAAGAGGTGAAAGTCACTGTCTCTGGGAGTCAAGAATTGGGATAGGGAGGAGGGTAGGTAAAGCGCTGCTATTTTATAAGACTTTATACACATATTACATTGATAAAAAATAAAAATTAAATTTAAGAACATATCAAGAATTATCCAGCAGCCTACAATTCCAATAAGTCAAATATTTTTCACTTTTCTATGTTCTCTTCTATAACTTATATCTATGTAATTTTATATACTTACAGTACCCAAACCTGTTATAATTGTTCACTTATATATTTTAATTAAGTTTTTGTGATTATATTTGAAATATTTCATTTAAATAATATCCTATTAAATGGTATCCCATAATTTTCTAAACATTCCTCTATTTTTCAATATTTGTGTTGATGTCTAAATTCTCGATATTGTAAATAATGTTACAATGAGTATTTTCAAATGCATGAATGCCTTCTTTGAGATTATTTCCTCGGGTTAATTTAGCAACAATAATGGCTCTTTGTACTTATTGCAAAACTGCTTTGCAATATTGCCATCATATGAAATGATAACTCATTATTTAATTTGCATTTCTTTATCAGCAAAATGGGACATTTTTCTAAAGGTTATTTCATTTATTCTCTTGCAAAAAATTTATTCTCCAATCCTTTAGGTGGAGGTTGTAATGTTACTTCTTAGGAATGCCTAACTCAATCATTCCTTTTACTTATGAGTCGGAATTCAACTGTAAGGATGTGTTCCCCCTTGTTCCTCATTAATTAATTCACGGATTAACTCATGGATTCTTATTTTATTCAGTGGGGTTATAATCTATCACTATCACTATTGAAATATTCAAATTGTCCTAGATTTGGCTAGTTAAGAACCCTTTAGTCAATTCCTTATATTAATATTTTATAATATTTGAGGCAAATCATTTCCTGATTTCGTATTTATACTATTTTTCATTGTATGAAAGACTAAATTGTTTTGTATTGTCAATTTGTTTTTAATTTGTAGTTTGCTCAGCATCTCACAAATTTTCTAGATTTGAAAAATTCACTTAAAGGAAGTCTAAATTTAAAGGTGGTAACAGGAACAGATTCAGAATGTAAGTGCCTAGGAGTCACATGATGTCTATTGAGACCTTTTAGTTTGTTTATATTACACAAACATTACAAATAGTAACAGCACTTACCTTTCAATGTGGCCTTCTTCAGTACTTTCATGGCATAAAGCTGTCTAGCATCGGAGCCTGAGATTTTCTTGACTAAGAAAACCTGTATTTAAGTAAGAGAAAATAAGTTTTACAAAGTTTCACAAACTATACCAGTTAAAATAAGACCCCTGCTATATCATTTATTATTAGAAAGATTCTGATATCTCTTTTGTTGCTTGCCAAATCCCAAAGAGCATGTAACATGTAAGACAGAAACAAAAGTCTTTAAACTATGTAGCAATTAGTGAAAAGTCTAACATGTTTAAAGTATAACACAGGTGGTAATTGTTCTGCTTTTTAACAAAACAAAAATTCTTCTGATTCTATAAAAATTGTTTTATAGGAGTTCCCCTTGACCACAGTTTTCTGTTGATATAATTATTTACTGATGAATAGTCTTTTCCAAATATAAAAACCGCACATAAATTTCTCATTGCTGGGCAGAACAATTTAAAACACTTACATTGAAGAAGCATATTCACAAATATTTAATGTAACTTAGTAAGAACTTACCTTTTAAAAATCAATGATCACATACACCTAAATATGAAGAACACAATTTCTAGGTATGTTATTGAGCATCTTCATTTTCCAAATATTTTCAGCTCCTTTTGACATATAGTGTGGGATTTATACAAAACCAATCACGCCTGTTCTAAATAGTTCATGGTTATGCTAGAACGCGGATAATACAAAACTATCAATAAATCTCTTCTACTCATTTTGACCACTAAAAGTTTCATGATCTTTTCCATCAAACTTTTAAACAGACCAGCAAATGGACAAGAATTTGAACTCTTTTCTCCTACCCATTCTTTTCTAGCAGTGTTATTGAGCTGCCACAGATGGGCAGAAGAGACAGTTACAATTAAGAATTAATTTAGGGTCAGCTCTCAATGATCTGCATTAGCAGGCTAGGCTATTAGCACATGCACAAAAAAAGATTCATTCAACTGATTCTAGAGCAACGCAGAGTTCCTCACTCTGAGAAATTGTGCCAAAGGCAATGGGCAATGACTTCAATTTAACTGGAGTACCAGAACTTGCACAGAAACCCTGATGGAGGGTATGTTCCTCTCCCCAAACCACTCCCCTTCACCCCCTTCACCATGCACCACCCTTTAGTTCCTTCCAGCCAGTTAGCAGTGAGCCAACCTAGGGTAAGAAAAGCATTCTTAGGTGGTTCCTAAGGATGGAATGATGTTCAAATGTTAAAGGTTACCAGAGATTAGTATTTATGAACAGAAATAAATTCTAATTAGGGTGGAGGTAATTAGGAATTATATTTATTCACTCTTAAGACTCCCTAATCAAGCTTCTCTGTGCCACTGTACAAGAAAAATTCTCCTTGTGGATTCCAAACTTTTTTCACCCTTCTCTGAAAGCGCACTTTTTTTTTTAAAGTATTTATTTATTTTTTTAATCCTCCCCCGAGGATATGTTTTCATTGATTTTTAGAGAGAGAGGAAGAGAGAGAAAGAGAGAGAAAAACACTGCTGTGAGAAACATCAGTTGCCTTCCGTACACGCTCTGAACTGGGATTGAACCTGCAACCTAATCCAGATATCTGCCCTGACTGGGAATCGAACCCGCAACCTTTTGGCATATATGACGATGCTCCAACCAACTGAGCCACCCGGCCAGGGCTCAAAGCACATTCTTAACATTTTTCAGCACTTCTCAGTTTGTAAGGGACCTTCACAAGCATTTTTTTTTAATGTTTCTTTATTGTTGAGACCATTACAGATGTCCCCCTTTTAACCCTACTGATCCCCTCCACCCCACATCCATCCCACCCCCAAAATATATCTTTATTGATTTCAGAGAGAGGAAGAGAGAGGGAGACAGAAATATCAATGATGAGAAAGTCATCATTGATCAACTGCCACCTGCACGCCCCCAACTGGGGATCAAGCCCACAACCCGGGCATGTGCCCTGACCGGGAATCGAACCGCGATCTCCTGGATCAAAGGTTGATGCTCAACCACTGAGAAACGCCCCGCCTGGCCACAAGCATTTTTAATGTATCATCACGATAATTTTGGGAGGTAGCCCACTAAGCAATGCCTGTTTTATAGCTGCCCAAGCTAGGGATTAGGGAGGTTAAATAATTTGCCTAGTGTTACAGTGGAGGTACTGGGACAAGAACCAAGCCAGCTACCCAGTTTTGTGCTCCTGCTCAGGGCACTCTTAATCTAGTCTCTTTGGCCTGTCACCAGTCAAGCACAGCAGGAGCAGCAGTCCCAGGTGCCATCGGATCTTCCCCCACCAGAGCATTTCTGACCTTTTGAACTCCCCCATGATGCTATTCTAGGCTGACAGGTCATCCCTGTTTCCTTGGCTTGAACTGGCTTTTTAAGATGAGTAAGGAAGGAGACGCCTTGTTTTTAATGTTTGCTATTTATAGTAAGGTATTTAAAGACATAAAGGGAGAAGCGTGCTAACTCTGGGAAACTTAAATATTGTGTTCCCTGAAAATCTGATGTATGGAAATAAACCCCTCTATTTTGGGTTTATCCATATATACTGCATAATATAATTTCATAGCAGATGTTATGTATTTGGCCTTATATCATTTAATTCTCACTACTATGTTATGAGGTCACGACTATTATTTACTCATTAATTCCCTTCTAGAATTATATGCTAGGTACTGTGCTACCAGTTCAATGCTGAGACATGGTACAAGGCATGGCCCCTGCACTCACAGAACATAGTTTTTTTTGGGAGATACCAATAAACAAGTAATTATGAAAATGGAAAACTGTAATTGTGGTGAGCGCTATGAAGATGAGGAAAATAATGCTGAGAGGATAAGACAGGAATATGGCCTGGTCAGGATGGCAGGGGAGACTTCTTTGAGGCCATAAGCAGGAGAGGCACTAACCAGGTGAGAAAGGCATGGGGCTGGGCCAAAGTGTTTCAGACAAAGGGAACAGCACATGCAAAGGCTTTCCAGTGGGATAGAGCCTGGTACTTAAGGACTGAAAAGGGCCAATGTGGCCAGAACACAAGACAGTGATTTTGAGGTAGCCAGGGGCCAGACCTACGGGATCCTCAGCCATCTTCACAATTTGTCTTTATCCTAAAAGCAAAGGAAGGTTACTAAAGGGTTAAGGGGGTGGAATATAAAATTAGCTCATATTGGCTGTCACGTAAATAATGGCTTTAGGCAAGAATAAATTTTGGGAGCCCAAGTTAGGAGCCACCTTCAAGAGCTCAGGGAGAAATGGTGGACAGACTAGAGGAGTGGCTGTGGAGCAGGAGAGGACAGGCATGATTTGAGAAATCTCTACTAAATCCACAGGAATTGCTGGTGGATCAGACTGTGGTGGGTGTGTGTAGAGGGAAAGGGGGAATTGAAGGATTAGAGGTATAAATCTGTTACATCGGCCGTATAATGGTTATAATTAAGATTGTGGGCATAGAGAAATTAGTAGGGAGTACACAGTGAGGAGAAGGCAGCCTAGAATGGAACCTTGAAGAACTTTAATACTAAATGACTAACTAGAAGAAAAATAGGGGGCTCCAAGAGGTTAAGTAACTGGCTCAAGCACACATAGCAAAGAAGGAGGAAAAAAAAATTGAATCCGAGTTTGGCTGACCAAGAGCCTAAGCTTGCAAGTATTATGTTCTGCTGGCTAATCTATATTTGGATTTAAAGCATCACTTTGGGTTTGAAAGAGGTTAAAGGCTACAACAGATTACCTATGTTAGCCAAGAATTGCTAACTAGTCTGATAAAAATACACAAGAGCGCTTAAACTGGTGTTGTTTTGAAGCTTGGAAAGCATATCTTCAAATGTTTCCTCACAGAGAGGTGGTAAGGAAGCCCTGCAATGTGGAAGTTGAAAGCGATCTCAGAATTTTCCTCTTGCTGAGAGAGGGACTAGACAGATCAAGCAGTAGTAACTGTAATGCTGTACTTCTCAAAATGGAGTACAGGAAGTGGTCCTGAGGTGTGTGGCAGGGGGAAAAGGAATACTCGAAGAAAACTGATACAGATGTTACATCTGCTGGAGGAATTTTCAGTTGGTGGCTTTAGGAAATATTTTTGATAATAAAAACAAACATGGATATCATTGATAGAAGGCAACTTTTGCATTCATTTTAAAGATAAACTGTAAGTCCCCCAAGTTTCATACTTGTAGTGGTACCCCCCCCCCCCCCACACACACACACACTAGCTCCTTGGAAGTACCCACTCACTTCTGCTGGTATTACGGATATTGTGGAGGAAAGACCGAGATGCACTGCAAGACCGCCTTTCAATTCCACACAAGGACTCAGAGGCCAGTGCATCCAGAGAATATTTTGTGATTTTTAATCACTCAAGAAGTGCAGTTAGAGAGGCGATATGGTCTTGAAGATAAAATGAATAAAGTGAATACTGCCAATTTATGAAATTTTGCAATATATTTTTTAATGACTATTAACTTTCCCACACTTATTGAGTCAGAAATGTAAAAACACAGAAAATACTGCTTGTAAGGAGATTGGAAGTATTTCATAAAATATTTCTGTTCCCCATCCATATGAAATATACAGGGATTCCAAAAAAACAACTTTTTAAAAAGCTCAAACTCTTGACTTACCTTTCCAAATGATCCCTGCCCTAATACTTTTAAAAGTTCAAATTGGGAAGGATCTGCCTTTTCATGTCCTTCCTTTACATGATGTGTGATTGCAATTTCTTTGATATTGCCTTCTTCCTGTTGATGCAAATACAGAGAGAAAACACGGAGTCAGAGCTACTTCCTCAAGGAATATAACTAGTATATCATATTAGAAATTCTCAAATTAACATACACCAACCACCTTTACTGATCCACCAAGTAAACAGAAAACACACGGCAAGCAAATATACTTTCAAATTAAATATCAGAGACAGAATAACACCAGCCTACCACATAGGCCAATTTAACCTCTACGTAACATTAGCACTGAGGACTTCCAAGTCTTCACTTCCTATGGGAGATAATTAGAATAAACAGTTTTCATGGGGTGAGGGCAGAAGGTGTAAAGAAGTCTGAAAACAGATCAGAGTAATGTGCTGTGCTCTGACATGTGGTTGCATTAGGTAGAACTAATGCTATGTACAACCCCCCCCCCCCCCACACACACACCCTATTTATTGGGAAGAAGGGTTGAAAAATATTCCAGGGTAAAAGTGGAGATTTCTACCCTCAGCAAGGCCATTTGAATTAGTATGCTGAAGTTTATTCTGTTTGAAATATCTAAGTTACAATCTGTCTCTACCTGAAATCTGAGAGGGGAGAAAGGAATAACTCGAAAACTGCAAAACGAAATAACTCTAAATGTTAAATCAAAAAAGATTTAACCTTTGGAGGATAAGACACAGAAAAAAATGATCAGCATAATGGAATAGTGGAAGGTCTCAGGGTTAAGAGAAGGATTTTTATTTTTATTTTTTTAAACATGTCTTTATTGATTTCAGAAAGAGGAAGGGAGCCTGGCCGGGCCTGGCTCAGCGGTTGAGCGTAGGCCTAGGATCCAGGAGATCGTGGTTCAATTCCCGGTCAGGGCACATGCCCAGGTTGCGGGCTCGATCCCCAGTTGGGGGCATGCAGGAGCCAGCTGATCAGTGAGTCTCATCATTGATGTCTCTTTCTCGCTCTCCTTCTCCCTTCCTCTCTCTGAAGTCAATAAAGACATATTAAAAAAAAAGAAAGAGGAAGGGAGAGGGAGAAGGAGAGAGAGACAGAAACATCAATGATAAGAGAGTCATTGATGGGCTGCCTCTTGCATGCCCCTGACCGAAATCGAACCTTGATCTCCTGGATCCAGGTCGATGCTCAACCACTGAGCCATGCCGGCCGGGTGAGAAGGATTTTTAAAGACAGCAGATCTTTCAGTATATCCAAGGGAAGGTGTCAGAAGAGAAAGGTTGACAAAATATGTAAATATACATAGAATTCCAATTACTTATTCACCCTGAGATCATTCAATTAAGTACACCTTATTTAATCAAGACACATACTATATGTTACAGCCAAAAACTACAGTAAAACAAAACTCAATAAAACCAGAAATTACATGTCTGTCAAAGACTATTTTTTCTATTCTTCTTTTTGCCTGCATTACTTTTTCTAGTGCATAAGTACTATTAGTAGAATCTAAGTGTGCTATACAAACATAAACAATTTTTTTATTACTATTACATTCCATATAAATGTTTGAGATCAATTAACATTTTCTGAGACACAGAGTATTGGCAATATAGGAAATTACGAAGGTTTCTCAAAAAGATACAGCAGGGTAGCTTTCAAAAACAAGCAGTAAAAGGAAAAAAGCTCCTGTAAGAGGACTTTTTTCAGGAATCCAGGTCCACCATTTTACTCTGTAATACAGAAGTCCTACTACTTGGTGGCTTAATCATTTTCGACTCTCTCAAAACTTTGGCAACAATAATAATATGGTGTAGCCCTTTATCATTTCATATGCATTATCTCCTTTCATTCTCACGACAATCCTGTGCAGTAGGTATTACAGGAGAATCCAGTATCAGCTAACTCTAAGATGCGAACCCCTTTACGGGACACTTCTCTCCAAATGAGACCAATGTATAGGGCCTGAGAGTAAGAGCTGTTCATAACTACATTAGGAAAGGCAGAAAGCCAATTACCAAATTCCTTTTTGAAAACTCACAAAAAGCAATGTATATGTGCAATTGATTAAGTAAGATTTAGATTAAAATCCAGAAAATATTTATTAAAAGTGCCTACCGTGTATTAAGCCTAGGTTAGGTGCTTTTTCACCTTTTATCTCATATTTATGATTCATGACAAATCTTTGACTACATATCAATGTTAGAAAGACATGATGACAACACAGTGGAGTACACCCCAGAGCAAGCAAAAACATTTCAGAATTTTCTATGAACTTCCTCATTCACCACCAGAAATTTGACAGATCTTTTAAAGGCAAAATGGTTTGAGTACTCTAGTCTGAAGTTTAAAGAGATTAAGTAAAGATCACAAGCCAGTAACTGGCAGACTTAGGGCTCAATTCCAGGTCTCCTGACCTCTAATGACACCCAAAACAAAGCTCTTAGCATTATACCACACTGAGACTGTCAGTGGCTCTTGGTGGTTCCCCATCCAAGATGTGACAGGAACAAACTAAATTATGCCCCTCATCTTTGTAACTGGTCTGTATTTCTTGGGTAAGTTAGCTAAACTGACTAGAGAAGTGGTCTCTGAACTTTTGGTAGCACATCCCTATTAGTAATAAAAATTCAGCATATACCCAATATTTGTGTACTTGTCTTATAAATCACATACATGTGCTTTCGGTATTATTAAATTATATACATTATACATGGAAATGAAACTATAAAGAAGTTTTCCTTTCTTTTCTGTACCCCAAAGTGCTGTCATTTCCCACTTTGAAGACTAGTGGATTAGTCTAGAGGCCAAGTTCATGGGTTGGATTCCAGCATGTGCCAGTTAGCTTCCTATGGAAAAAACTATCTGTTCAAGAGCCTAACTGGAATCTAATGGCTATTTATGCCCTTAAATCATGAGGCTGGGAAGAACTATACTACGTAAGTTTCTCTATGTTTTACCACTTTTCTTTGTTGGGTAAGTGGGATGTGACTTATTAGGCTGTAATATTTTATCATCTTATATTTCATAGCAAATACCTACAATTGTCTGTCACAAATAAAGATGCAACACAGGCAGGAAAGGATTACTGAATTAGAAAAGTTCTGCACTTTGTAGAACTTTACAGGATTAATACAGGATTAAGCCTTACTCTCATAGTGTGAGCTATGATCAAGCTATGGATCTCAAAATAAATAGCAGTTACTATTCAGGAAAGATTTCATCTTTGACATTTATCCTTCCTTTGCTCTGTCAAACAAGTTACTAAAAACCACAGTCTCCCTTTGATTCCTTCATTCAACATGCATGGTACTAGAGATACTTTTCATTCCTTTTCTATTTCCAATATCATCTAGGCATAATCCTTCATTACCTTTCCTGTAGAAAACTGAAACTAAGCTTGGTTACTCATAACGCCCCATTCTGCCACTGCCAGTCCAACTCATCCTCCTGACAAATTAATTTTCTGAAAGTAGACAGCTCCAGTCATATGACCCGACTGCTCAAAAACTTCTCCAAGTTTTCCTGAATTAAATGCACTGCTTCATTTGGGCATTTCAGGTCCTCTACGATATGGCCTCAACCTACTCTTCTGGTATTATTCCCAACATTCCCTTACATGTAGCTTGCCAATCTGGGTTATTTCCTGTTCCCTAAATTTTTTTTTGTTTTAAAAATCAAAAGTAATACATACATGCACGTGAGTGACAAATCAGTGACAGAACAGCTTATGATAAAAAGTCTCTCCTCATCCCCATATCTAGGCTTTTAAAAAAATTAGTTCTTTCTGCACTCACTTTATTTCTTAGTTTGTTAACTTTAAGACAATGCTTATTGGTTTAAAAATAAGAAAGATGAGGGGCTAACATATTATGCCCCTTCCTTCCACCATCTTCCTCCCTGCTATTTGACAATTCTATTACTTTTACATAAACCTCTTGTCTTTCCTATCAGTTTTAGATGAGTCCTAATTCCTCACTTTGTAAAAGGAAGCTAATAGTGCCCATATATTCTTTCTCTCAAACTTCCCCCCACCTGCTGCTACCTGTATTTTTACATTTTTATTAATATTAAGACAATTAACATTCTCTCTTGTAACCACAACCAAATCCTTCACGCTCTCTCCACAGCCTGATCCTGAAAGCTGAAAGCCGATACAGTAACATCCACATTTTCATGACAATATATGGGTCCAAATGCAGGCTAGGAAGTATATTAAATTTCCTTTTATATGGGCCTATAACAGTCACTTCCAGGGCAATAATCCAAGGGGACTTAATTTTAAATTCATGATACATTTTAACTTTGATTTACATAGATTTCTTGTAGTTTTCTACCTTTCCTGTTTCTAACAGCCCCACATCATTCTTGGGGGGAGGGAGAGGTTAATTTGATCATTAATCTTTTCTTAGCCCTTAACCATACTTCCCATTCTTCCAAGAACCCTCTCTTGCCCTCCCATTGGGGTTGTTTTTTTAGGCCTTGCTGCACAGCTATTACCTTGGGATATCTCTTTCCTGGTTGCATCCACTATTTTTAGTTTGCATGTATTTCTCTTTCTTGGATTACTCCCTTGTAACTTCCTAAGAAAGGTGATGTGGAAGGAAACTTTCTGAACCTTGCACATCTGAAAATTTCTTTATTTTGTCTTCAAATTTGTGTAGTTTGGCTTGGTATCAAATTGTAGAATAAAACAATCTTGCCTCAGAATGCCAACACCATTGGTCCACTGCCTTCTAACCACCAGGGCTGCTGATGAGATAGGTGATGCTAGCCTGATACACACTTTTTGGAAGGTGATCTGGTTTTTCTTTCTGGAAGCTTTAAGATTTTTCTCTGCCCTTGTACTTCTGAAATTCCACACTAGTGAGATAAATAGAGGTCTTTTTTCCTTCAGAATGCTAGATCCTTGGTGAACCTTTATAATCTAAAGACCTACATGCCTTACCTCTAGGGGAACTCTTAACATTTCTTTGATAATTTCCTACTATCCATTTTCCAGGGTTTCTCTTTTTTGCAGCTCCTTTATTAGTTGGAAATTATATGTTTGGAATTGAATCCTTTATGCCACTTATCTTTTTTCTCCTATTTTCTGTCTCCATTTTTCTGAGACTTCCTTGACTTTATTTTCTTACTCTTATACTGAACTTTTTATTTGGGAAAATCTTATTTTTAAATAAAATATCAAGTACTCCTTTTCTCAATGTTTCTTTAAAAACAAACAAATAAAAAAACCAGCACCTTCCTCCACTTCCTACCTCTTCCCCGAACAGTGAATGCAATCATTCCAAATCATTTTGAGGCTACAAACTGAAATTTTAAAAATCTTTTTCTAAATTGGGGCTCAGAGCGCACAAAAAAATGTTCTTGGGAGTGGAGGGAAAAAAGATCAATGCCTATGGCTCAAGTTCCAAAACTTGTCGCTGTTTTATCCTCAATACATGTCTGGCATGTATTAGGTGCTCAGTAAATAAATGTTTAAATGTTCTAAGTTCAATATTTACTAAGCACATCAGCAAACTATTTTCCATCTATTTTTATGTATATGTAAAGTCAAAGTAGTATAATAGGCAAAATATGTGGTATCGTGATGCCCAGATTGTGCTTAATGTCACCAATTTTTCCAAGTTATAAAACCATGAGTATTTTAGAAATGAATTTGAGGTTCAACCAGGACATACTACTAATGCTTGGGCGATCTTGCACAACAGGTAGAAAAGCAACAATGTGATCTTCCACTAGCTCATACCTGGAATCCAATGACATGGGTACAGAGAAAAATATCAAATTCCTGAAGGCATTGATAACCCAGGGCAGACTGACATTTGCATATGACAAACATATGTCACTAAATTACCTGTTACTGAAATAAACCTGTCACATGAAAACACAGAACTACAGTTTGATAGTTCGTAAAATTGTGGTTTTGCCTCTAAGTACACAGTGAAGTCACTATAATTTTATGGAAAAAGAACTTTGTCAACAAAGTGCAGCACAGATATAAGTTATATCCATTATAATTACTCTGTGAGGCTCACATATTTTTACATTCTTCAGCACAACTATATTTTAAATGATACATGGATCCCTGCTCATTCATTACCACAAAAATCTTATTTTGTGTACTTAAAAAATTATAATAAATTACGTATTTTTATTTTTACAATGTCTGTTTATTTGATAAGTAAAGGTCTGGTTGTAGGCAAAACTGTAAGGCTGGCAGCTGGTCTATATCACTACCAAGTATCATTCGTCTATTCTCCCATCACTTTCAACATTTGCCAACCCAAGACTGTGTTCAGCACCCTCAAGCTATGTATTAGAATTCATCCATTTAAACATTTATTTACTGAGCACCTAATACATGCCAGACATTCTTCTAGGTGCCTGGGATATATAATAAATGAAAAAGACTAAAATCTCTGACATTTGGAGGAGAGGCACATCATCATCATCATCATAAATTATTATTATTAATGTTAGAACATGACATACCATGGGAAAGAGACTACCTTGGATAGCAGGGATCAGAACTGCAGGGGTGGAAAGGAGGGTTTACAATTTTAAATAAAGGCACCAGGGCAGGCTTTACTGAAAAGGTACTGTTGGAGCAAAGACTTGAAGGAGGTGAAGGAGTCAACCACCTGAGGGAAGAACATTTCAGGAAAAGGGACAAGCCAGTACAAGGGCCAATGTGGGAAACATACACGGAGACAAGTGTCTCTGGAATAGAGAGGACATAAAGGAGAGGAAGAGAAGAACAGTTCCAGGAGGGGATTAAAACTCAGGTGGCGCTCATGCTTTTGCTTCTTTTTGATTGCCTGATCCTAATGAAAATGTTTCTGATCTATGACATATTATCTTAGGCCCATTCCTTTTTGTTAGAAGGCAATTCAGATTATGGGCCAGGTACTATGCTACCCGTTAGAGATACTAAAATAAAGAAGAGTATCTGCCCTCTAGAAATTTACCTAGGGTTTCAAAGATTTATTACTGGATAAATATCTGTTGAGACATGACCCCTGACAGATAAAACAAAGTCAATTCAGTTAAAAAATATATAATTTTAAGAATTCTGTAAAGAATATCACTTTAGGCATCACAGAAAAATGGCAAAAGAAAATTCATGGACAGGTAGATTTTTTGGTGTCACACTGAAAGCCACCTCGTTTGTTTCTTAGAACCAACAAAAGGTCTGTAGGTTCCCTCTTAAATGGTCTTTAAAGTTCACCCTTTAAAGGAAAAAAAATTAATTTTTTTTCATGTTGAGACGAAAAAAATACAATTTTGTTCTTAAAATGTAAAAAAGATTACAGAAAAGAAACAAATCAATGCTGTCTATTTGAGTTATAGAAAACCTAATGGTGTAACATGCTAATATTAAGAAAACAAACTGGGTGCTATTAATTGATTTTCAAGTATGATTCAACATTTGGCATTATGCCCTGCCTTGTATACATAATTTCCTTTTTCCTCCCCTCCCTTGAGTCAGGAAGTGTGTTCTTAAGGCATTTGTATTTTCTAAATTGTTTTGAATGTCAGAAAATATTGTTGAAGCTTGAAGTAAAATATTTAAATAGTCCTTGGTAAAAGCCAATAAATATTTTCTAACCATGGATATGTAATCATTTTTTGGCTTAAGATAAAAACCTTACAAATGAAAAATGTAACTTTTAAATTATATTTAAACGTAATTCAAAATTTAAATATCACTCTATATACAGATACCTATAGTTCTATAGTGTAGTTTTTTATTTTAAAAGATACGTTAATTTTTTAGATGACCAAGATACATAAATATTATTTGGCTGTGACACATTGTTAGGCTGGTTATCCAAGTCATGGTGAGAAACCACATTTTAATTTAGTCTAGATTACAATTTGACCAAATCCAATTTACTTGATTTGCTAATGGATGATAAATATGCTCAGCATTTTTCATTTAACCAAATTCTTAAAAAGATTCTTCCAAGCCAGCTTCTTGTTTCCATGTTTGAGAAAATAGCATTGCTCGTTTTCCAGAGTAAAACTCTCAATCACTGCCACAAAAAGCACAGTTTCCTCCCAATCGAAAATCCCAGTCAACAAATTTAATTAATTCTCTTTACAGAGCAGCAGGATAGCACAATTCTCACAGCAAAATATGATTTGGCAGGATTTTAGATTAAATATAGCACAAATTACCATACACTACGCACATTTTAACAAAGTAATGCTTTGAAAACTGTGCCTATTCTAAGTTAGATAAAATTACTTGCTTAAAGTTACTTAAATATAGTTGATTAAAACTTCAAATTTTAAAAGGAACCAATTTCAACAAAAATATGACTTTAAGTTCTTCACTGTTTAATACAGTCTCCTACCCATAAAAATACTGCTCATATTATATGTAATCTCTTAAATATGAGTAAGTTCATGATTTTGTTCATGCCTGATTTAATACTGAGAAGTACAGCCATCCATTTTACTATACGATATTACAAACACTAGCAAGATAAAAATTACTCCAGCACTACAAAACCAACATAAAAATAAGTTTACAAAACACAGACTTGAAATATAGAATAACTCATAAATGGCTTATTTTTAATAAACAGAAATATAATCCTTTTAAAGTTCTATAAAAACTGGTTTTGAATTTTGAAAAGCGTCTTAAAAGAACATATAAAGTAACTGTTTAATTAGTATATTTATACTGAGCACCAACTAAAACACTTTAGTCTTTAATGAAGTTGAATAAAGCTTACCTGTATAGAGCGAACACGAAAAGACAAAAATTTAAACATGGCTACGAAACCATGATGGTGATAAAAGAATTTCTGACGGTAAAACTTAAGTTAGAAAGGGAAGGCCAAGCCCCTGCAAAGTTTTCTCCTACCAGCTGTTCCGGCAATTAGAAAATTTCCTGTCAGGCGGGTCCTGAAATGCTAGAAAAAGAGGCCTGACAATTTTCCTGTGGTAAAAGAAAGGAGAAACAAATGGCAAGGGTACTAACGTAGCTGATAGGTAGAGAGGCCAGAACAGGAAACCAAAACAGATCTGCTGATAGCAAAATCCTGTTGAAAAGTTCTTTACTCCGTGTTCCCAGCAATCCAGTGAATTTTCACAATCAGTGAAGTGAACCTTATTTTATTTCTGAATTCTGAGAAATGCCAGTATTTCTTAAGTATATGACTCTAAGAGCAACTGAAACTAGTCAGCACTGTTAAAATGGATGCACATGTGAAATTTAATCCTTTGTTGTGTTTATACATACAATCCAAAGGAGAGTCTCAAGACTATTTTAAGGTTATATATAGATATGTCATGGGTGTTCCCTGTCATTGAGGAAGAGTTTCATAACTATGGGAAGAAAATGACCACACGCAAAAGAAACTTTTTGATTGTGATATAAGGACTAAGTCTTCCTGTCTTAAGTGAAAGTAAATTACATTTAAATTCACATTTGTCACGAACATCAATTATCAATCAGGTTAAAGACTTCAAGGCTAAAACGTACATTTCTAGTTGATAAAAACAAAATAAAAAAGTCAATCCCTAGGTTATTACTGAGCAAAAGGAACACTTACTGAAGAAGCCAACCTGCAAAAGGAGAGGTGAAGTCACCAGACAATCCCTTACTGCATCTCATCCTCTAACAGCCTCTAGAAGCTCTTCTAAGGTATTTTGCTTTGGGAAATATTTTCTAAAGTATGCCAACAGTCAGAATATTACCAAGATAGTGGCATTTAAACAAAATCAAAGGGCAGAAGCATTGAGAGCTGTGGGAAAATGCAGTACTTACATTTAATCTATGTGGAACCAGAAAAACCTCAAGCATTAATCTACATTGCCAATACAAATTTAACAAAATCGCTAAATTTTCAAAACCTGAAGAGCTTCTAAAAACACCAAGAACAGTCGGCTCGCTTTCTGGATGAAGGAACTATGGTTCAGGTAGGCACATATTTGATGATGGAGCTATCTATAATGGGAGCTTAGTTCAGCACTTCTTTATTGAGCAAACATTAGAGTGCCCATTAGGTGCTACAGGTACCACATGAAAGGCCAGGGGCTTTTCTGCTATATCAAATTTTTATGGCAATGTTCTATAAATGTTCCTGCTATATCAAATTTTTATAATGTTCTATAAATGTCCTAATGGAAGATGAAGAATAAAAAATTTTGCTCAAGTAAAAAAATATCCTATGTAACCAAATACATTAGAACCAACTGGGAACCAAATAAATATCCAAAATAAAACTTTGAATTCTGCCTGGGAAATTGTGTACTTCTCTTGATTAAAAATACACACCTAAATTTTCAGCAAGGATAGTACTTAGAAAGTTTTTCATCAGAACACGAACCCTCCCATTTTCCAAAAGGAATTACTTAAGTCTCCTTACAATGCTGCAAAAGGGCAGTAAGGCTAGAACTGTCAAGAAGCAGCATATATCATGGTTATTGTACAATGGATTAAGATGCACAAAACAAAATAGAAGTGTCTCTGTATGGAGCAGTCATCAACTTTATTCAAGTAATATTTAAGTACAGGAGCAACCAAATAACCTTCCTGGAATTTAAAGGATTAGTCTAAATTGGCTTTAATGACTACTGATGCTCAGGTTAACAAGTCACATTTTGCTGTGTGTTGTGCTTTTTAATATTAGCATTATGAAAATGAAGCAGTATTTCAGATACCCAAATCTGAAATAAGTCTCCCTGAGTTGAAATGACACCTTAATTAAAACAGTGTGGTGCTGCTATATAACACTTTGGGAAAAATAGATTTCACTCATTGCCTTGTTTTTCTTTTATGTCTATTGATTTTAGAGAGAGGAAGGGATGGGGGGGGGGGACTGACTGCTTGCCTCTCATATGCGCCCCAACCAGGACCTAACCCACAACTCTTTGGGTAAAATGATTATGTGAAGCTAAACACTGTATTTTGTAAAGTTGGATTTACTCACCAAATCACAAGAAAACAAAAGTAACAAACAGGACAGTAAATGATGGTGCTCAACCACTGATATAAATTAATAGAGCTACAACTTGTTACTGAAAAGAAAGAAGTTTCTGTTACTGCATAATGAAAGGGCAATCTACAGAGATAAGCAAAATACAAAAATGCTGCATATTAAATAGAGAGAGACTCATAGAGAGCAGGCAGACAGCTCTGGTGTGTGTATGTGAGGGGCAAGTATTGGAGGGGATGGAGGGATTGAGCAAAAAAGATAAAAGAGAACTTGGACATGGACAACAGTGTGGTGATTTCAGGGAATGGGGGGTGGAGGTGGAAGAAGGCATAGAGGGGATAAATAGTGATGGAAAAAATAAAATAAAATGCTGCCTATTCACGAAGAAGATTGGCTATGAGCAGACATTTATAGCCATTACAGGGAGAACAGACACCTCCATTTTTCATTGTTTTTAACCCTTGAAAGAGGGCCAATTTTACTGTGAACTTAAAATTGCTCTAAAAAATAAAGGTGATATATGGGGAAAAATAAAATAAAGCTAAAGAGTGTCAAAAAAGAATAAATACGACACTTTACATCTGAGGGAAATGTTAGGACATTTGGCTGCCTGTTTGGAAAACACAGAAGCCATAAAGGAAAATATTGCCATAGATTTGATTATAAAACTCAAAAACTTCTCTACATCAAAAGGCACCATAAACAAAGTTAAAAGATTAGTTCACGTGACTGGAATCCCTTACAATAGTGTTACAACTCACGACTGAGCAACTGCTTTATTTGGGTGTTAGCTATCACCTAACCAGAATGAAAGCTCTTAAGGCCCTTTGGTACATTGCTTAAGGCATTTATTACTATTTGAGCACATCCGATTGCCCCCACCAAATTAATCTTCAGAACAGACACCATGCTTACATTTGTATCTCGATAGCAAATAGTATAGAATAGGAACTCAAATAATGGCTGCCTGAATAAGTATCATATACTGAAATCTGAAATGGACATTACTTGTGGGGTTGTGTGAATGAAACTAGATATTATTGTTCATATTTTTTCTGCCTCTAACTCAACTTTCTTTAAATTTATCTTATTATTATAAGATTTTCACTAGTTTTTCTTCCTTTGTAAACCTTACTGGTTTCCTCTACCTTATTATTTAAAGAGTAACTTTTGTTATAAAAATTATGCATGTAAATTATAAAAAACTTAAAAAATACAGATACACAAAAGAAAAAAACAAGAGAGAACAAAAATCTTTATTTTGGTGCATTTTCCCCCAGTCTTTTTCTTTATACATACATGCACACACTTAGACAATACTACGCATATTATCACTTTTTTCTGCAAAGGGCCAGACAGTAAATGTTTTTGGCTTTGCAGGCCATATGGTCTGTCAACTCTGCCACTGCAGTGGGAAAAGGAACAGGTGAGGTTGTGTTCCAATAAAACTTCATTTACAAAAAACAGGCGACAGGTTTGGGGTTTACTTTGCTGACTCCTGTTCTCTATTATTAAATAACCTTCAATGCATTATTCATGATTGCAGAGGATTCTACTATACAAATCCCCTGTGGCTGGGTATTTGATTTTCTATACCACTGGGATGTCCCTATCCTTTGTGCACATTGACAAACATTTAGAGATAATTTCTAAAAGTGAAATTGCATTTCTAACAAACAGAGTTTGCAGCATTTTAAAATTTTTTGATCCTAACTTATTTGCCAAGTCGTCTTCCAGGAAGAACCTAAATAATGAGGGAATCACACCAAGACCTCAGGCAGGGGCAAACGACAGGCCCAGCCAAGAAAGGGCCAAACCTGGTCATGCCCATCTTTGTTTACACATGAGCTCCTGTTGTTTTTGCCCTACAATGTCTACTGCTGACTTGAACAGTTGCTACAAAGACCATATGGCTGACAAAGCCAGTAAAATATTTACTACCTAGCCCTTTATAGAGAAAGTTTCCTGACAAAGTTTGGTCTAGAGCCCTCAAACAGAAAAAAACAGCAGTTGCAAAAGACTTGAGATAGGAATCAACTTAATGAATTCAAAACACAAAGGAAAGACCTCTGTGGCTAGAATTGAACACTGAAGAAAAACAAGGAGATGGGGAGGTAGGAAGGGGCCATATTAAGTAAGGCCTTATAGATTAGCAAGAAGTTTGGATTTGGATTTTATTTCAAGTGTAATGGGAAGCTAATCTTCCCAATTTTAGGCAATGGCATCATTACCAATCCCCAAAACCTTAAGTCCTTTTTGGCTCTTTCCTTTATCCAACTTCCTTCCCTTCATATTTGTTCCATCAACAAATTTTACTTATTTTATCTCTCAAATTAACCTCAAATCTAATTCTAGTTCCTCTGCTACTCTCAGTACAAATCTTCATCATCTAGTGCCATCTAACTGGATTTCCCGCTTTCCAATTTTCCCTGTGTAATACCTTCTCTTCTCAGCAGCCAGAATAATCTTAAAACAGAAATCAGACCAGGTTGTGCTCCTACCTCGAATTCTTCAGTGGCCTCGCATCACAGAACAAACTCCAAATTTCTCATAGTCTATGGAGCATAAAGCAAACACTAAAAAATGGTACCTTGATCCTGAGTTGGGAATATACTCACTACATCATTCAAATGTGATGTTAATATTTGGTTTAAGACATATTTTATCATGTTTAAAGTCAGACTATTTCTTTTTTACTAAAAGAGGAATGAATATGCAATTTTAAAAAATGCCTTTTTATTATCTATTAACATAGTCACTTAGTGTTTCTCCTTTGATCTACCGATTAAATAACAGATCAACAGACGTCCTAATATGCTTGTATTTCTGGGAAAATCCAATGTTTTGATAAGTCTGTACTTGATTTGTAATTTTTAGGATTTTTACATCTATATTCATAAGTTAGCAGTTTCCTTTTCTGTGTCAACTTTCATTTTATAAAACAAACTAGAAGACAATGAAAATTTTCTCTATGCTTTGGGACAATTTAAAGAAAACAGGAATAATGTATTTCTTGAAAGTTTCAAAGATTTCTCCTACCAAATCATGAAGGCCTGGCCCTGTAGTTATGGAAAGAGAGCTCATTCTATAATAACTTAAATTTCTCCCTTGTTATTGATATACTCAGTTTTTCTATCCCTTCCTAAATGATATCATTTAGATTTTCCTAGAAAACCATATATTTCAGCAAGACTTTCATATTAGTATAGAGTCACACTTAGTACTCTAAGTTAAAGTTAAGGAAAATTTCAAGCATATCTAAAAGTAAACAGAATAGTGTAAGTCTTTTGTACCCAGCACTTAGCTTTAACAATTATCAACTCATGTCCAATCCTGCTTCGTTCACTCACTTCCCCACACTCCCATACTTAATTATTTTGAAGCAAATCCCAGACATTATATCATTTCATCTGTAAATATTTTAGTTGTTATGATGCTTTAATCTCCTTCCTATCTGTGGTTATATCCTGTTTTGCTTTCCTAATGCTGTGCATTTGTGTGTGTTTTTCCTGTTTTCTAATTCACTCTTTGTGGAATTTATATTTAATTCCTTCCTCTTGCTTTTTATAGGTTTATGCTATAGTTCTTTTTCTAGCTTCTTTCACTGAGTCCTTAGTTCCTTTATTTGAATTCTCATATATTAATATATTATCTTTCAAGTATAATTCTAACAATGTCATTTAAGATACTACTATGTTCTAAGCACCATGCTTTACATGAAATTATTTCAGCTAATTCTCACTACGATAAGTACTATTATCCACACTACTGATGAAGAAACTGAGGCTTAGAGAGAAGTTAAGGAACCTGCTACCCAAGTTCACACAGTTTGGAAGAAGTAATGGCTGTGACGTTGGTGGGAGTATAACTATGTAATTCTATCTGGCAAAGGAGTGTGTTTATGTATGGCCAGTGGATAACTTAGGTCAGAAATGAGGAGGAGCTAAATCTTTTGATAAGACTCTGAAGGAAGACAGCTCAGTAGAGAATCCACAGCAGTGTTTCTGAACACTGTTCTACACTATACATTTGTCTGGCAAAACCCTAACCCTGGTCAAACTCAATTATCAACCATATTCATGACTCCATGATGGCTGAACCCTTCTGGAGAAATCAACCCCTATGATAAAAACTTAAAATTAACATGTTATTTCCTGGGCAATGTTGCTCAGTGGTTGAGCACTGACCTATGATCCAATAGATCGTCGTTTGATTCCGGGTCGGGGCACATGCCTGGGTTGCAGGCTCGATCCCTAGTGGGGGGTGTGCAGGAGGCAGCCAATCAATGACTCTCTCGTCATTGATGTTTCTATCTCTCTCTTTCCCTCTCCCTTCCTCTCTCTGAAATCAATAAAGATATAATTTTAAAAAAATAAAATTAACATGTTATTAACCAATTCCTTTGGATATATTTTTGTATGGATCATTCAATTTTTCAGACACTAAAGGATATCCATTAAGGAGAATTACTCTCTAGAATACATCCATCAGTAGATAATGTTATAAAGTGCTAAGGTTCTAAAGTTTTAAATCAGAGATGGAAAAAAGGTTTCATGATCATCAACTTGAACCAAATGGTAGTGGCTCTTGCAGTAAGTAGCAATATACCCTAGGTGGTATTGCTCATCTCCCTATCCAGACATTTTTTTCTGCTTAGTCTGGGGTTGTTTTACTAAGTCATGCTTGTCTAAAATGGTTTAAATTAAAAGACTCATTTAGGTAAAGGAGTTATAACTTTCAGTATGCCAGTATTTCAGACTGACTCAATAGAACATTCATACTTGCACAGAACTTAATCAAATCAGTTGACTCTCTTTCTAATTATGGATTAGATCACTCAAAGTGAAAAAAAAAAATGGGTACTGTGATAAATAAACTAGAGCAGAGGAGAAGCAATTTTGGATCAGAGGCACCATATGAGTTAGGCAGGCCATGATTTAAAGGTGGGGGGAGCTAAATTTTTTAAAAAAACTCTTAGGTATGAAGTGAAGGGACAGTAGGAAGTGAAAAAAATAGCCCTGGAAGAGAGCCAAAAATGTAGCAAAAGGAAATCTTACATGCTTGGAAATTCTGCCTATTATAAACATACCCCATATAATGCTACTATACAGTGCTAATTATAATGCTATTTATATAAGAAATATTTTCCTTAGTGGTATATACTTAATTCTACTAGAGTGTATTTTTCCCATGCTCTGAGTGCTAAAATATACTCTCAGCCAGCAAGAATTAGAACAACAGACAATACTCTATACCAGCAATTTTCAACTGGTGTGTGCTGCAAGAATTTTTAAAACACGCAATACCTGATTATTTAGTCAAGAGCACTGACCTCTTTTCCCTTAGATTGTTAAATAAAAAAATGACAACAGCCAACACAACAATAGCTGTTCGGCGTAAATTAATCAAAATTATGCCCTTTATGGTCAGATCAGCAAAAAATATATTTTTTGGTGTGCGGCAGAATTTTAGTAATTAGGTGTGTCATGAGATGAAAAAGGTTGAAAATCGCTGCTGTATACAATTAGTCAATAAGTGCCATTAGTGTATCACTCCACAAATGTTCCCTGCCAACGAGCACTCTACTGTACTTTCCTGTGTTGAGTGGGTTCTTTACTGTTTATTTTCAACTCTGCTAGGGCTCACTTTCTGTAGTTTCTTTTGTGTTTGTGCCAAGATGACTGTAAGAGGTGTGCAAGTATGTGCTGGACTCATGGCTTATATCATTTTGGATCTTCAAATGCAAGTTTTAAGGCAGCTTGAGGGAACCTTCAAGGACATGGAGGAAACCAGCGGACAACTAGAAACTGGTGAAATTCCCTGGATATTGTGAAGGTCATCATACACATCACTTCAGCCTTCGGGTTACTGTATAAATGGTAGCTGGAGTAATGGCATGCATGGAAGTTGGAAGAAACTACTGCTAAAGAGCCATGATGACTTCAGAGGACTTGAAAAGAACAGGGCACTGCCAGTGTACTTCTGCCTGTGATCTTCATAGAGGTGCTGCTCCTTAATTTGGGATTTAAGGTCATCTATAATCTATCTCCACTTTACTTTTTTAAACCATTTTTATCACTACTACTTTTAACAAGCTTTCTCCAATCCCTGACAATCATGCATGTGACTTAATACAAGAGCTACAAAGACTGAGTTGATATGTATAGTGTTTAGGACTATAGTAATACAATATTTACGAAGTTGATGCTATGAACAATTAATGTGTGCGTGGTTATTAGAAAGAAGGATAAGGGGAACAGAAAAATCAAAGGGCCAAGTTAAAAGAAAGTCCAATTATTTCAGAATTTTGTCTGAGGCCAGGCCTATTGTCAGCAACAAAATCACTAGATACCACCCTAGTTCCTAAGGGGTCTATTTTATCCCTGGTGAATAGTCTGAGAGAGCAGGATCTACCTCTGGAAAGAAGAGGACAGAAAAATTAACATTCACTGGGCTCTTACTTTGTGCTAAATATTTATCTCCTTTAGTTTTCAAGCCCCAGAAGAATCTTTCTCTGGTACTACAAGAACCATTAAGAGAATTATTTCCAACTAAACAAGAAACTGCTTTAATGACTCTTAGATGACTATGGAGACCTAAACAGTCAAGGCTCCCTATTTCTTCAGCATGGAGTCTTCTGGCCAGATGATGAAGGATGAAAAATTCTGGACCCCAGGAAGATGTCTTGGCTTGAGGTGCTATACAGCACTCTATCTTCTGCTAGATAGTCTGTCTCTACAGCCCCACCAAAATAAAAGATACAAATAATCAACTGTCCAGCAGGGAAAGGAGAACAAGACACTGGCTGGAGCAAGTTAACTGGTGAGAAATTCAATTAATTAGACATAAATATGGATTACTATACAAACATTCCTGGGGGAGGGAGATGGGGAAAGGTGATGTCTATCTGTTACATTCTGGTATGAATGAATTTAATTACATAAATTTTCTTATATTTTCTAAGGTACATGGAGGAAATAAAAGTTTTCACTTCAGGTGTGTAAAGACAAGAAAGGATGAAGCCTTTAGAAAGCCAGAAGAAAGGAAAACAACATCAAAATTCCAAAGATGGAAGAGAAGTAGATCTAGGATACAGGAAGGAGTCAGATTGCGGGCAAAGAATAAAGGGAAGAGAGGAAGAGATGAAGTGTGAGGGGGAAAATACAGCCAAAACGAAACCAGGGGACATGTTCAAGAGACACCACAGGGGCAGCTTAGTAGGCCTTTACTTGATCTCCCTATTTCCAGCCCAATGCCTCACCCCACTTCCTACTATGCCTGGGGTTTCCCAAGTCTGCAGTCTCTGGTTCATTTTCCTCTATGAAATACCTCTGTCTCTTCCAGGGGTAGGAAAGGAGAGAGTGAAGGTGCTTTATATAGACAGTGAACCAATCTGTTTCAGCCCAGCGCCATATCTCCACTTTCCATAGTACCTGGTGACCTCATTCTTAAGCTCTCTGGGGCTTTGGGGGCCGTGAATAAGGCTTGCTTCCTGCTGATATACTCCTCTAAAAGCACTCAGGTCCTATAACTTCCTCTTGTATGACTCTTTTATCTGATTTTCACAGTTATATACTGTGGTTCAACTACAGAAGTCTTCTAATTCCAAAGACCACATTTCTGTTTTTCATTCTTATTGTTTTGGGTGATAATTTCCCAGAGGGGAAGCAGACAAAAACAGCTTTACCTTGCCATTTTAAAACTAAAAGTTTCCCTTATATGCTTTTGTGTTTCCAACAACCTAACAGAGTTCTTGGCACCCAATAGACATTCATTAACTACTTGGTTAACGAATGATTAGCTGTAGTTACAGACTAAGCTACTGTAACAAAAAGACCTCAAAATGCAATGACTCAAACAGGATAAGTGCCTATTTTCCTTTCACGGTGCACTCCATAGGTAAGAGGGTAGGTTAGGGTGAAGAGGTGTCGCTAGATCATTAGGTCATTAAAAGGCCCAGATTTCTTCTCTCTTGTTATTTTCCATGCATTCTAAGGTCATGTCGTGGTCAAAATTTAATCATTACACTCTGCATTCTAGCTCATGGAAAAAGCGGCAATCAGCCTTCTAGAAAGCCTATCAGTTGACAAGTTCCACACATAAAATTATCATCTCATAATTTCCATAGGCCAGGAATCTGGGCCAACAAACGTGTCAGCTTGGAAGTAGATCCTTCTCCACGTTAAGGTTCAGATGAGACTCTGGCCCTGGCCAACTGCCTGACTGCATGCAGTATGTGAGACTCTGATCCAAAGAGCCCAGTTAAGCTGTGCACAGATTCCTGGCCCACAAACTGTGAGATAGTAAATATATGCTGTTTCAAGCTACTAAATTTGGGGCAATTTGTTATGCATCAAATAGATAACTAATGTGAAATCTCAACTTTCACTATTTAAATTATCAGTAACTGACAAAACACTCTTAATTATACATTAAAGGCAAATATAATTTAAAAGTATAAAGCTAACATATATTTTGACAATCTTTTGTATTTAACACCACTAAAGAAATATTAAATACTTAAACCTAATTCCTATAATCTGGAATGACCTGCTCAATAATTTCACCCATACTGCTGGTAATATCTTAGTCATGAACCTTTTCACCCTATCTCTAGAATGCAGTTTCCTTCCAGAGGTAAGTGTTGCTAATGCTGTGAGTGCTCTGAGGGAAAGTACGAGCCATGTAATATTGCAATGGAAAATGCTTTGATTTTAGACTGAAGAAAAAAAAATGTAAGGTTTTCCTTCCAAAGGAATTGTTATATAAAGATAAAAAAGGTAGCTGGTGGCAGAAAAATCAGTATTAACACTTACTGATTGTTTTCATGTTTGCTTAAATGCTAATAAATGCATACTACAGACTAATGAAGTAAAATGCCTCAAATGGTTTGGGAGGTACAGAAATCTAGACCAAATGTGAAGGCAGCCTTGGGCACTAGGCCCCATGCCCAGGTCCCTGTGGTAGCCAAAGCATAATTCATGCATTCATTTAATTAACAAGCATTTATTGGGGTGATGGATATAAAACAAGGAATAAGTCAGACATGGCCACTGCCTCATGCAGCTCACAGTTTAGTAGGGAATATAAACAAATAAGCAAGCAATAAAAATCTAGTATAATGCTGCTATTTAGGGTATGCATAGATGCTGTGGCAGCACAAAGAAAAAACACTGAACTCAAGGTGAAAATGGCAGTGAAAGGAAGATGTCTCAGTTGAAGAGGTATCAAAACTTGGATCTAAAGGATGATCAGAAATGGAGCTGCCATTTGACCCAGTGATCCCACTTCTAGGAATGTATCCTAAGAATCCTGAAACACTCATCAGAAAGAATATGTGCACCCCTATGTTCATAGCAGCACAGTTTACAATAGCCAAGATCTGGAAACAGCCCAAGTGCCCATCCGTAGATGAGTGGATAAAAAAGCTGTGGGACATTTACACCATGGAATACTACGCAGCTGTAAAGAAGAAGGATCTCGTACCTTTGGGACAGTATGGATGGACCTGGAGAATATTATGCTAAGTGAAATAAGCCAGGCAGCGAAAGACAAATATCACATGATCTCGCTTATACGTAGAATCTAAAGAGCTTAATAAACTGATGAACAGCATAGATTCAATGACATGGAAGCAAAGATGAGACTGACGAATGTCAGAGGGATGGAGGAGGGTGGGTGGGTGGAGGGGGAGAGAGTAACCAAAGAATTTATATGCATATGTGTACAACCCAAGGACACAGACAATGGTGGGGAGAGGGACTGGGGAGGGGGAAGGGATGGGGTAGAACAGGTCATTGGGGAGAAAAAGGGACATCTGTAATATTTTAAACAAAAATTAAATTAAAATAAATAAATAAAGGATGATTAGTAATTAACTGGAGGGGGGCGGTAAGGGGAAAAAAATTCTGGGAGAGGGAATATCGCCTCTGAAGGCCCTGGAGCAAAAGAGAACTCAAATGACTGGACTTTCAGTAGAGGGCAGAGGTGTGTGGCTGGAAAGGATACAAAGGAGTACACAGAAGCCTTATCACACAGCACCTGGTAGGTCACACTGCAGAGTTTGGACTTTATTTAAAGGAAGCACAAAACTATTAAAGGGTTTTAAGAACAGTACAATAATCTCACTCCTCCATAACTGACTAAATGTTCATGACAATTTGTTTGGTTTCCAAAAAATTAACTTTCCCACGATGTTAAAACACATATAGGTGCCTGGCCGGGCGTGGCTCAGCGGTTAAGCATCAACCTAGGATCCAGGAGATCAGGGTTCAAACCCCGGTCAGGGCACATGCCCGGGTTGTGGGCTCGATTAATGACTCTCTCATCATTAATGTTTCTATCTCTCTCTCCCTCTCTTTTCCTCTCTCTGAAATCAACAAAATATATTAAAAAAACACACACACATATAGAAACATGAATGTCCTTGGATGTGAAGACTTAATATTATTAAAATAACTTTCTTCAAGGTAGTCTGTAAATTAAATGTACTTCTGATAAAAATCCCAATACATTTTTCAGGAGTACTTGATAAACTGTAAAATTCATCTGGAAGATCTATAAGACTACAATTTTGAAAAGTAAAACAGTGGGAAGGCTTGCCTTGCCATATATAAAAGTACAGTAATTGAAACTGTGTGAAGTCAAAACCTTCAGGGATGTTGTAGATTGAACTGTGCCCTCCAAGGTATGTTCGGTATTCCCTATCTGTACTTTACATGGTGCCACACAGGTACTCGACTTATTGGGGTGATCACTTTGTAAGATATATAAATGTCTAATCACTATGCTGTATACCTGAAACTAATATTGTATGTCAATTACAATTGAAAAATAAATTTTCAAAAACTGTTAAAAGGGTATGTTCAAGTTCTAATCCCCCATACCTGTGAATGTGATCTTATTTGAAAATAGGGTTTTTGCAGATGTAATAACGTTAAGATGAGGTAAAAATGGAGTAGCGTGAGCCCTAATCCAATAGACTGGTGTCCTTATAAGAGGAAGAAATTTTGGGCACAGCAACACACAGGGAGATTGCCATGTGATAATGGAGGTAGGGATTGGAATGATGTGTCTACAAGCCAAGGAATGCCAAGGACTGCCCCACCAGAAGCTGGAAGAGGCAAGGAAGGATCCTCCCCCAGAGCCTTCAGGGAGAGCATGGTTCTGTCAACACCTTGGTTTCAAACTTCTAGTCTTCTGGACTGTGAGAGAACAAATTTCTGTTGTTTTATACCACTCCGCTTGTGGAACATTGTTAGGGCAGCCCTAGGAAACTGATACAACTGGTATATGGCAATTTTATACATAATAAAAGAAGGATCTCAAATGAGTGAGAATGAATGGGTTTGTTATTCAATAAGTAGAGATTAAGAAAAGAGGCTATTTAGAAAGGAAGGTTAGATTTCTACATCATGACAGGTACTAAAATTCCAAGTAGTTTGCAGAGCTAAATGCTAAAAATAAAACCATAAAAGTGGTAGATGAAAATGTAAGAGAATATTTTTATAACTTTGGTGCAGGGAAGGATTTTCTAACTAAAACATGAAACCCAGAAGCCAGATCTGATGACTTAAAAATGAAAAGTTTACATATACAATGACAGACAACATGATTAATCTTAAAAAAATAGGGAGAAAATATTTGCAAGATACATTATAAACATGGAGTTAATATCCAGAATATATATAGAGATAATACAGATCAAAGAAAATTGGATCAACACAAAAATATAAAAGCCAATAATGCGTGGATACTCAACTTTACTAATAATCAAGTGAGATGCAAATTGAAATGAGAAAGTATTATTTATTTAGAGTGTCTCAAATTAAAAATAATTTCTCATACTATCCAGTGTTGAATATCCTGCTTGACCGTACCCTATTCAACATGGAATTAATTTTTGGTCTGAAGGGCAATTTGGCAGTGTCTACTGAGATTTAAACGTTCATACCCTTTGTTCCAGCACATCTTTTTCTAAGACTATATCATACTGAAACACAAGTTCACAAAAATAGGGGAAAATTACATTAAGTATAGGACAGGCATAAAACAGAGTATTATACAACCAAGCAAATATTTAAAAGATGTAGATCTATATTTTCTGTCATAAAAGATGTTTAAGACAGTAAGTGAAAATAACAAGTTGCAGAATGTATGTATTTTGTAAATATCAACAATAATTGTCTTATGTATAGGACAAAATGAAAATAATAACTGAGCTGCTAACAATGGTTACCTTGCAGGGGGAGATAATTTATTTACTCGCCTCTAATAAATCTATGGTTAGTTTGATTTTTTAAAAAAAGTTTTAAGGTACTAATGAAAAACTTTCAATAATATAAAAGCATTTTTTTTTCATTCTCAAAATCAGTCTTATCAAACAGTTTTTAAAAATGTCACTGGCATATTCAAGAATGTATTTAGGTAAAATTCATGTGAAAGCATCAATAAATTTCTAATACCATAAAATCATTATTTTACTCAGTTTAAAAGAATACTTAAATTTTATGGTATCTGATTTATCTATATCCCTTATAATACAACATTTGACTTACAGTTTGTGGATTAATCTCCTCCTCTCCCATAGGTTCATCCATAATTTGCTGTCCATTCTGTGAAAAGCACAGCAAGTAGAAAGTTACCAAAGCAGATCTTACATCAGTTAAAATTAAATGAAGTCAGACAAAACAAAATTGTATAGGATTATTTTCACCCCTAAAGGGTTCTAATGAAGTACAAAACCACCATACAAGTATGCAGTTGCCAATTTGCAACAGGTTGTGCTTCAAAAGTTAACATGTAAATTGTTCGTTTTAAACGATAAAAACATTCTTCAATGGAAATGATGATAATAATAAATGATAATTACCTTTCCAGGTGAGCCCTTGAATTTATTTTAATAGTTAAATGCATTACAAATGATCTTATTCAAACCTCATCAAACTTCATTTATAATACTTTCTATGGGAAAACACATTCTAAAATCCAACTCCATTGATAATTAATCAGGGCAACTGACTATTTCAGGGGAAAATTAAGCTAGACCTCTATATCAAAATAGATTCCAGATGGATTAACATTTAAATGTCAAAAAGAAAGTTATACAAGTACTAGAAGAAAATACAGGTGAATAATACTAATGGGGTTAGGAGGGTAGAAATCATAAAGAAAAAACTGACATTTGCATCCATAAAAGTTTAAAATGTCTTCTGCCAGACACAAAAAAGTAGAAAGACAAATTGATTACAAAAAAATAAAAGCAACATATGATAAAGGGTTGGTATCCTCAATATATAAAGAGCTCTGTTTTACAAACCTGTAAGAAAAAACGATGAACCTCAACAGAAATGAGCAATAAGGGAAAAAAGAGTTCAGCCTTAGTACTAATCAAGGAAATGCACTTAACTGAAAGATACTTTTGCTTTTCAAACTGATAATGATTTACAGAAAAAATAACACCCAGCACTAACATGGGAGAAAGAGCACTCAGGATATACTGCTGGAGAAAGTGTAAATCAGCTCAACCTTTCAGGAAGGCAATATAAGTCTATATTTGAAAAAAACAACACAAAAGTTTGAAAGAGCTCATCATGTCGACTTATTTTTTTTAAACAATGTACAAGTGTGCAAAGTTGTACATACAAGAATGCTCACCATAACTTTTTCCAAAAAGAACTCCAAATTGGAAATCTAAATTCCTAACAATAGAGAACTAGTTAAATATGTTTGGTACATCCACATTATGGAATACTATGCAGTCATTAAAAATGATGATAAAGATGTAAATTTATTGACATGAAAAGACACTCACATGTAATAAGTGAAAAAGCAATTTACAAAACAATATGAATTGTAATGATCCCATCTTAAATAAATATATACATGTTTCAATGTATATATTTCTATGGGAAAAACTCTAGAAAGATATACACCAAAATGTTAACAATGGCTATCTCTGGGTAGTAGAAATTTAGACAATTTAAATTGTTTGTTTTTGCTTGTTTGAATTTTCTAATGTGTCTACAATGAATATGTATTATTTGTGTAATTTAAAACAAAATAAAACAAAACCAGAGTCAGGAACATACAGTGTCTTCTCTAGTTCCTTCACTGGAAAAAGGAGTCAATTCCCTTGACCACTTGTTAATTCAGCAAATGTACAAGAATCTAAGCTAACCATCTTTGGAGCACTGTCAACTAGAAAATAAAAGGTAACCCACCCCATTACCCTATACCCCTCATGAGGCAGCTGCTCTGAATTTGAACTCCTCTCTCTACTCTCCCCATTCCTATTTATCCATCCATTCATCCATTTATTTTATTTCATTCATGTTATGTTCTAGGCACCAAGCTGGAGATGAAAAGTTAATAAAACATGACCCCCATCCTAGAGATCCATCCTAAAGGATCTCACAAATCTACTAACCCATAAAAAGGGCACTTTTCATTTTCAAACACTCACAGAGTATGTTCTTAGGTTAGGAAATGCCTATACAATATTACAAAGCACAGAAATAGTGCCAAATGAAGAAAAGGGGGAAGCAGGTATAAAATCTTTATTTTCCTAAGGCACTTTCAGAAACCTATTTCTATGGTAAGGACTCAACTCCAGGATACATCTTTCTCCTAAAAGCCAAAACCATTTATTCAACTGAACACTGATTATTTTTATCCAGACATCCCAGGTGAACCTTAAACTAGCTCTTAAGAACACTGGCTTTGGAGTCAGACACCTAGATCAGATTTCTGCTCTTGTACTAATTATGAAGCCTTAGATACATTATTTAAACTATCTAGGCTTTAGTTTCTTCATATGGAAAGAGAAGATTAAAAAGTCATATCTTCAGAGAGTTATAAAGACTAAATGAGATCAATATAAAACCCTAAGCACAGTGCCTGGCACTTAGTTAACAACATATGATAAAGGGTTGGTATCCTCAATATATAAAGAGCTATATATTGTCAGCTATTTTAATTATGTCCAAAATTCAATTCAATCACCCCCTCTGTGGCCCACCAATCTGCTAACTTCTCCTGTGTTTGCTATTTTAGTGAGTGTTACCATCATTCACCTAGTAACCCAAACTAGACTTTCTCATTAATTGTACAGTTGTCTTTCTATAATAATCTGCTCAACAACTCCCCTATTATTTGGCTTTTAGAACCCCGGTCTAACTAGAGCTACACTTACATTTTCCATGGGAATATAATTTGAGAACCATATGCTCCTTGTGACTTTCATGTATGCAAAGCAAGAATCACAACTTATAACTTACTTTTAAGGCAAACTGGTACAGCAGAACAGCATTAAACTTCGAATTGGTGGACCAGGTATAGAATCCTAGGTCTGCCACTTACAGCTTTATGTTTTGGGGCAATTCAGATTTTCTCCTAGGCTGTTACTTTATCTGTTCAAAATGAGGAAACTTGCCCTGTCTACCCAATGGGTCACTGTTAGGCTCAAAACTGAGTTAACTCATAAGAAAGCACTTTATAAACTATAAAGAGCTTTACCAATGCAAATTTACTATTATTAAGGTGAGGTAGATTCATGAGAAAAAATAATACTCCAGCTCTAGCTGGTTTGGCTCAGTGATTAAAGCGTTGGCCCTCAGACTGAAGGGTCCCAGGTTCGATTCCGGCCAAGGGTATGTACCTCAGTTGCAGGCTCTATACCCGGCCCCAGTTGGAGCAAGTGCAGGTGGCAACCAATCAATGTGTCTCTCTCATATCAATGTTTCTCTCTCTCTCCCTTCCACTCTCTCTGAAAAGCAATGGAAAAAATATCCTCAGGTGAGGAGTAAAAAAAATAATACTACTCTATAAAGTCTTTTTGATCTTAGAATTTTAAAATGTTTAGGATTTGTAAGGGATCTTGAAAGTCATCTGTTCCAAATATACATCATATGCTTCAGTTCTTTCTATCCCATTCTCATCTGTATTTGAACACTATCAAGACAAGAATGTACTGCTTCACCAGGCAGCCTACTACACCATCTCAGGAAAAGCTTTGACTGCTGGATAAAATTCATTATACAGGAACTTTCCTCAGCAACAATTCCCTTTAAGAGGATTACTAATATATGATGGCTAACTTGCCTGCACTATATCTGCAAAGTCACAGGAAGTAAATCTACAGCTATTACTACAAACCACCCCAAGTCTGTTTTTTTCTAGATAACTTAAGTTCCTTAAAGCATTCCTTTTAGACAGATGAGACCATCTTCTTTCTGAGCATGCATTCAATTCCCCTTAAAGAGGAGTATACAGAATAGCATGCAGTGAACATTCCAACCTTGATAGGACCAATGTAAAGGGCATTATCACCTCTTCTGTTTTAGATAATAACTTTAATATTAATGCAATTCACATATGCAATATATTTAGAATGTCCACCATACATTGCTGAGTCATACTAAGTTTTCTGTTGATTCAATACTCTATTTACACTGTAACTAAGCCCTGTATCCTCTATTCTGTACTGGTTACTCTTAGCCTTGTGAATAAAGCCTTATTTTAAATTTTCGTGTTTTTCCCAAGTTCTGATCAATTGCTAGACTCCATAGATTAGATTCCAAATTTGGCAATCAGCCTTTTCTCTTCACTATTTTCAGCTTCATATGATCCATAAATTTTACAATATATTTCCTTTTCTGAACTCCTCACCCAACTAATTAACAGTAATATACTACCAAAGGTATCTAAGAAAAAAATTAAGTGAAACGTGATCTAAAGGTATTTTTGCTCCACTTTTTGCAAAAATATCTAGTTCCTTTCTGAGTTTAGCAAAGATTTAAAATTTTGAACAATTTAATTTTTAAAGCAGGAAAATATGAAGGCCAATGTTATCCTACATACCAGTGCAGGATCTTTACAAAGATCTATCAAAAAAAGGACCTTTACTTCAACAAATGTTTTGTATCATTTTATCAGAACAAGGATTCAAATGCTATCTGTTAGAAATGAACAGTTACTTCTGCAGCTAAGAAGTTTCCCTTTTTGAAAATGACCTTGGCTTCATTAAAGATTAGGTTACATGGACCATCAGTCAGACTCAATACTGCAATTTCTATAGTTCCAAAAGTTCAAGAAATAGCATCTACTAAACAAGGAAAGTTATTTCTCTAAGTTGAAGAAGCAGGGAAAACAGGTGGCCTGAATCTGGCTAGCATCAAGTTGAAACCTGTCCTGCCACTTACTGCTGTAGTATCTGACCCTGGGTAAGTTACTTACATTTTGAGTTTGTTTCTTCATTAGCAAGATGCATATAATATCTACCCCACAGGGATGTTGTAATTAAAAGGATCCACCAAGGGACAGTAGATGCTCAATAAAGGCTACATCCTGTCCTCTCTGTATAACATTTTCATTTCTATAGTTAACTTCTAAATGCAATTCAGTGAGCAAGTACAGGAGAGTGTTGAGATACCTTTTCACCACTTAGTACAGCCAAATTCCTGCCAAGCAGGGTGGAAGAGATCATTCATGTGTGTGGTATATTTTTATACAATGTGGCTAAAGAATGAGAACAGACAAAAAAAAAATAGTTTAAAAGAGAGGCAAATGTATTTATCCTCTCTCATCCCACCATAATGCCTTTCAGCCAAAAAAACTGCAAAGCTTGGCAGATTATACATATGCAAATATTATGTGAAATACTGGAAAAGGTTAGAAAATTCTAATCATGCTTTACTCTGTTAGTCTGAAATATGTAAAAGTCAAAAATCAGATAATGTACAATGTGGGTCTCATCAGAACAAATCAGATAAAGACGACTGTTAGCTTGAGTTCCGGTAGGAATTATTTTCAAAATAACTTCTAATGTGGTATAAAATTATCACTTAAGATCATCTTCCTGGTTTAAGTTAAAGGGGCTGAACAATTCACATCGGTAATTCTGAATCAAGGTTTTAGGACTTCTAGAATATTCCTACGAGTTTTAAGGAAAATCCTGAAATGTTAAAAATAAGAACATTTTACTAATTTAAAAAATTCATTTTAAGTAACCCTACTAAATAGACTGTTTTGTTGTAATGGTATGTTTACAATAATGCATATTTCCAGGCTGCTGTTTGATACCTTTGAAGGAAATATAAAATAAAAATTTAAAAATGCTTTGAGTTCAGCAGATCATCATGTACAAGTAAGTATATGGGGACTAAAAAATGATCTGTGATTGATCAAATGCTAACATGAACTAAGCAGGACATACCATGTACTGACATCTTCCTACCTAGATATGAAAGGTACATATGAACATAGGGAGAAAAGGGTTCCTCACAGAGAACAATAGCCTAAAATAAGAGGAAGGGAAGAGGAAAGGAAAGGGTCCAGAGCCCTAGTGGAGACCCAGGTTGTAGGAATGAGCAAGGACCACACAAATTTTTTTTTTTTTTACCACCTTCAAGTTTCCACAAATACATGTGCCTTCCAAACTCCATATCAGCAATGATTTTCCTGCCAAAAGTGTATGCAACAGGAGTTCCATAAAGGTGCTGAGGATGAGGCATTAGAAACCTCTCTCAAACTGCAGTTACGATACCATCAAATTGTTCAGAATCCAAAGAATCCTCTATGCAATCACATTGAAACAATAAGAAACAAGCATTTTATATTCTTAATAAGGAAGGTATATAATCCTTACCAATGTGACAGGATTAAGAATCAGCTCCTCATTTATCCTAAGGAAATATCAGAGATGTGCATAAAGACTTATGTACAGTGATAGTCATCATACTCATTATACTGAAAAATAGAAAACAATCTAAATGACCAACAGGGGACTGGTAAAATAAATCATAATACATCTATTCATATGTAGGAATACTAAAAAATGGTTAAAATCAGGGCCTCAAAGAAAAATTAACGATGCAAAGGTATGCTTGCAATATATTAAATTAAAAGGGATACAAAACTACCATAGTATGACCCCAATTTTGCACCCCCCCAAAATGTGTGCATGTAACTGGCAAAGCATACATAAATCTTATCAGTAGTTACCTGGGTCATAAGATTTTCTTCTTTGTACTGTATTTTCAAATTTATATGCATTTATTATATATTATTTTAAAAAAGATAAAAGATAATCAATGTAATTAGAAAATCCGTTTATTCTAGTTAAGGTGCCCTTATGCCTGCTTTGCTATTCCTTCAGCAACTAAAGGCCTGCTAGTACTCAAGACTGTTCTATTTTCTAGACAAGGGTAGGAATGGCCTCTGGTATATCTTCATTTTAAGCTTTTTCTTTCCTTTCTGGTCCTGTGGTTTTGGCCTCAGAAAATAGATATATTTTAGGCCTGAATCCACCTCATGTTTTTTGGAGTATACCCCTAAGGGGAATTCTGCTTATGAAACAAGAGTATGTTGAGATAAGAATAAAGAAAAGAAAATACGGTAGCCAAAATTAAATCTGCATTGTGAATAGCAAGTATTAGAATTGACACTGCAGAAAACGGAATCCATGCCACGGAGGACAAACTTGAGTAAATGAAAAAGGAAATGAAAGAAAATATTTAAAAACTATGGAGGACAGACATAGAAATAATCTATGAATAACAGATGTTCCTAAAGAAAAAACAGAGCAGTTTAATCAATCAAAAGTATAAGAAAACTTTCCAGTTCTGAAAAAAAATACCTGAGACTGGAGACTGAGAAGGTTCAACAGAGATCATCAACACCAAGACATGTCCTGGCAAATGTTTTTAAATTTCAAGGGTAAAGATATAATCCTACAAGCATACAAGCAGAAAAAAATAGGTTATTTTCAAAGGAACTAAAACCAGATTGACCTCAGTTTTCCTCTGCAACAATAAAATGTCAGAAGACAATGAAGTAATGACTTACAGAGAGTTGAAAGGGAAAAGTTATGATCTAAGAATTTTATACCTTGTCCTAGTTTTTCATGTACAAACGTCACAGGAAATTATTCTTAGGTCTGCAAAGCCTTATAAAATGTCACCATCCTGGTAGTATCTTTTTTCATAAATTGTTCAAAGGTGTGTCCTAGACTATTGAAAGAGAATCAAAATAAGAACTCAAGAATATTGAGGTAGGAAAGAACTGGTGAAGTATACTGACACCAACTTAATATCTAGAAATAACTGAATAGAATAATTAAGCCCACTAAAAAAGGGTCAAAAATGAAGAATAAATAATTGATATAAGTATATAAACAACATAAAACTTTAGAAAGTTAACGGTAAGATCTGTAAACTCAGAATAAATTAATGTGGACTCAAAATAAAAGATTTAGTGGAAGAAGGGAGAAATAAAGATTCTAAATTTTGTCTTTCCTAAAGGAATATTTAAAAACCACTATTTTTAGTAATTAGCTAGTAAGTATAAATTTTGCAATGTTTTGAAAAACCATACAATAACCAAGAATTTTATTTATTTATTGCAGTCCAAATCACTAGAAGATAATAACTGGCAAAGACTGTGAATAATACTTTACGCAGGTATTACATTCAACCCTAAGATCATGAGGCAGGTATAATTATTCCCATTTTACAGACGAGGAAACAAAGGCTCAGCAAAGTTAATTAGTGAATGGCAGAAGCAGGATTCAAACCCAGGTCTTTCCAGTTCCATAATTCTTTCATCACTATTTCATAACCTCCTCAACAAAACAATCCATATGGCAAAAGTAAAAACACACACAACACAATAAAAAACTTAAAATAAGATGAATGAAATAATTCCAAAAGTAATAATGTAAGAAATGTAAAGTATCTAATTAAAATCAAGAGTCTTACTGTATATTTAATGCAATTACAGAATTATTGATGCTTTTATGAGTGATGGTGGTATGGTAGTTAGTGTTTTTAAAAGTCTTTATATTTTCAGAATTATAAATGTAAATATTTACATCTGACTTGATGTATATAGGATTAGCTTCAAAATAATCTACTGGAGCCGGGGAGGGGAAGAGAGAATACATGTGGGGGGTGATAATTCTTGAGGCTGGGTTATGGGAATATGGTGGTTCATTATACTATTCTCTCTACTGTGGCATGTGTTTAAAACGCTTGATGATAAAAACGGAAAAGGTTAAAAACACCCACACAATCACATACTACTTTAAAGAGAAACCCAAACAAAAGAGATAAGTATAGAAAAGCATTAAGAAAAAGAAAGCAAGTGTTTTTAAGATTAAGACCAAAAACAAACTGTGAGGCAAAAACCTTAAGCTGATTAAAAAGGTCATTTAATTTGGACTAAAAATATAATTAGTACGTAATACCATATAGTTAAAATAATTGCTATCACTTACTGAGGAATTACCATGCACCAAGCAAGTGCTAAGTGCTCTAGATCATCTCTGATGCCTCCGACAATGCTCTAAGTCATTATCACTAACTTACAAATGAACAAGTCAAGCCAAGATGGGTATGTCAGTCTTTTTGAGCACTGTGTCCTCAACCCCTAGCAAAATGCCCGGCACACAGGAGGTGCTCAATAAATATTTCAATAAATGAAAAAGTCTAATGTCCTGCCTAAGGTTAATAAGCAGAGCCTAAATTCAAACCCAAATCTTATTCTAAAACCCCTATTCTTAATCACATTTAAATCTTTTAATAATGATATTTCATAGTAACAGTAAAGATGTTCATTTCCTTCTGTGTTTGTTTCTCTATTTTTCAGATTTTCTATAATTAGCATGTTATTTTCCCAAACAAATAATTAAAATAATAAATGCAAAATAGTTTTGAACATTTAATCACAGACTAACTTAACCACAAAACACAAAAGATATTTTGGGAACTATAACATGAAATAAATGGAAAGAAAATAGGAGGAGAAATTTTAGCACACTAATATCAACTAGCATAATGAACAAAATAAGGACAAAGCATATGAAGTAATTTATATTAGAATAGGTAGACACTGAATTTTATAATGTAAAAAGAATATATTCTTTTCAAGTTTTTATGAAAAATTATAAAGACTAATCATGTTTTAGACCATAAAATTCAAAATTCCTAAAAGCAGAAATCACATAGATCATATTTTCTGATTATGATAAAAAACTGAATAAAGAAATAAACTAAAGCACTCATTCAGAAATTAATACTCTTCTAAATAACTACTGCCTCAAGGAAATAAATAATAACAACAGCTATCATTTATGTAATGCTTATTTTGTTCAAAGCATACTATTAGTTATGTTACACAAATTCTCTTGTTTAATCTCAACTAATCATTAATAAACCACGAGGAATATTATGCATAGTAGAGGGAAAAGGTTAGGTTGAGATTTAATAACTTGTTCAAGATCACAGAGCTACTAAGTTTCCATATAAGATCATTGAACCCAAGTCTGAATCCAAAGCTCATATTATTACACAGAAATGCTGTCATATATTACTGTTAGAATTTGTGTAGAGGCATCTAGTTATGCTCATTTTTCTTTTATAAAATAAAATTTTGTAATAAAAAGTGGAAAAAGCTAGAGTTCCTCCTTAACACATGTTCTGAAAGTGGCCACTTGTTAAATACACAACTCTAGAGAAGGTAATGATTCATTTTTCTAACATATCATTGATCAGATATATTATTTCAAATTGCATAATCTTCTAAAAGAGATTCCTTTGAATACATTAATATTCTCAATAGGACAATTAAAAAAGGAAAAAACCATATTAGATAAAGCAGGGAAGGTAGGGTAAACATGATTTGTCACTAAATTTATTTCTAAAAAGCAGCATGACCTTGGAAAAGTCACTATTTTCTGGTATTTATGTGCAATCCATAAGAGTTTGGTGGAACCTTGGCCAGAATGGATTTGAAAGTCTGCCGCTAACTGTGGGCAAGCCCTTAAGCCTTGCCTGAGTTATGGCTTTCTTCATTCATAAAATATGTGGATACCTGAGAGCTCTTCAAGCTTGGAAATGTTATAATCCTGTGACTTTAAGGATTCAAGTTATTTAAGGTTATGTAAGATTTTTACACCTGAGGAAATTACTGATTCTGTATTCAAAGCTGTTTTTATGTTATTTCTAATTCTTTCTTTCTCTTTTGCATCCAAATTAAGTTTTATCTATATCCTTTAGTGGTGCCTTTGTACCCAATCGTAAGCAAGAATAATGCCAAAGAATGGGATTGCACAAATGTTGTCACCTGAAAGAAAAATACTAATAAAAAGAAAACACAGTTTTTCTGTGCAGTTTAAGGAACCTAAAGCAATTTTATAATTTCCACAATCCAATCTTACTATTCTTACTTTGCTAGTATTGAAAAGAATTAAAATGTCAATTTGTTTTTTTTAAGCGCCTGTCTACTCCCAGCCAGCCCTATTCCTGCTCTCCTAACACTTTCAAACCCCACTTCTTAGTACTAGTGGAGTTTGTAGTATTTCCCATACCTGCCTGATGATCAGAATCACCTAAGATTCCCGTTAATAATACATTACCTGGCCTTACCCCAAACCAAAAACGAATCAGAAGTTCCAGAAGCACCATGGCTTAATATTTCATTTTTTAAACAGACACCTTAGATGATTCCTGTGATTAGACAGTCTGGGGAATCACAGTGTAGAGAAAAGATCATGGGCTTTGGAGTCTGACATATCGTTTCAATACCTGGCTTTGCCCTTTATTATAGGTGTGACTTTGGGCAAGTTACTTAACATGAGTCTCAGTTTTCTAATCCACAAGATTTGGATACTAGTTATGTTGAAGGTTGTGGTCAAGTTCACTATGCCTAGCCATGTTGGGTGTTCAGTAAGTGTTAGCTTCTCTTTCTTCCTGCTCATCTTGCCACAAGAAATGACAAATACAAATACTTGAGGGGATTCTGATGAGTCCCTTAGCCTAATGGGTCCACTTCCATTTCTAGGGCTAAAAACCAGAGTACTAGATAACTGTTTAATGCACTACTTGGGTTGGCTAATTTAAGAGTTTGGGAACAAGCCTAATAATTTATTCTGGTTTCCAGAGGCTTAAAGAAGGCCTCCTATTTAAAACAGACATAACCATTTTGTTAGGCTTCAAAGGCTAAGCTATGTGACTGTGCCAAGATTACATGAACCTCTGTTTCCTCATCGGTAAAACAAGTGCTGCTTCAATGTTTGCCGAAATGAGCACAATACAGTATTGATAACATAACTGTTAACTAATAATCACCTAAAATAATTAACTTGTACACAGTCTTACAAACATCTTTATGAACAAAAAGAAGACAGCGATAATAGCTTGTAAGTAAGTGAAATGAGACAGGATGGGACTTGCTCAAATACACAATAAATCAGAACTTAACATCCAAGCAAAATTCTTATGTAGTATCAACTGCATCTTTTTTAAAATTTAAATTTATTGGGGGATAACAGGAGTTAATGACATTATATAACTTTCAGGGGTACAATTCTCTAACACATCACCGGCACACCGCACTGTGTGCTCACCATCTGAAGTCCAATCTCCTATCACCATTTATCCCCGCCCCTCTGGTAACCACCACGCTTCAGCTGTATCTTAACACAAAATGCTTTAGACAAGTTTGGAGCTGACTGAGAAAAAAACAATCCAAACTACTTACTCACTCTAAAAAATGTGTGTGGGTACTTAAAAATTATCATAGGTATAAACACACAATCTAGCAACAGACTTATTTCCAAAAAAGTAATCATAAATAGTTTCTAATTACAGCTCCATGATTAATTCTAGCTACACATATATTATACATATACATTAATAAGAGCATTTTACTAAAAACTATTAGTATTAATTGTTCAGATAAGCTATAAAATAATTAAAAGAAATTTTTAAAAAACTAAAAATCCGAAAACATTCAAGACAGAAGTTACCCTCAATTCTTAAAAATAAGAAAAAAATCCTCAAATATTATTGAAAATAATTTATTTTTCTTTTAAAAGTAAAGAACCACAGCTTTTCTCTTGACTTATTCAAATTATTCTTTAATGAAACTGACTTTCATGCAGTTTCTGCCCTTTCCTTATTATGTTTATTTCCAGACATTTAATATTTTTACTGCTATTTTGAACAAGATCTTTTTTTCCATTATCGTTTCTAACTAGGAAAGCTATTTATCGATTTCTGAGTATATTTTGCATAATATCATCTTTAGACCATCATTAGTTTTAACAAACCTTTTTACTGGTTTCCTTAGATTACCTAAGTATGTGATATATATATATATTATCTGTGAATAGTAATCTTTTATCCTTCTTTTGAGTATCTTTAATTTTCTTGCCTAAGGGCATTAGCAACCTCTTCTAGAACATAAAATAGAGGTGAAAACAGCTGGCATAGTTTTAATGAGACTTCCTATAATATGTCCATCAAGCACGATGCTGGCTATTGGTCATAAATAAAAATTATATATATAATTTTTTCCATCACCATTTATCCCCTCTATGCCCTCTTCCACCTCCACGCCCCCTCTACCCCCACAATCACCACAGTATTGTCCATGTCCATTAGTTCTTTTTTTTCTTTTAATATTAAGGACATACCCTTTTATTTCTACTTTACTAATTTTTTAATTGAAAACAGACATTGAATTTTATCTAATGCTTTATAACTTTTCAAGCTTTTTAATTGGAAATGATTATAGGTTCACAGGAAGTTGCAAAAATAGTACAGAGAGGTCCCATATACATTTAACCCAGTGGTTTCATCTTACGTAAATCCCTGTCAAACACAGGAAATGTATACTGATGCAATGCCCAGATTTTATTCAGATTTCACTGGTTTTACAGGTTCTCGAGTGGGTGTGTACCCTACATATTTTACCACATGTATAGGTTCCTGTATCTACCACCACAGTAAAGATACTGAACAATTCATCATCACCAAGGTCCTATGTTTTGCCCCTTTACAACTGGACCCACCTCCCTCCATACCCTCTTCCTAACCTTGGCAACCACTAACCTAGTCTCCATTTCTACAATTTTGTCATTTCAAGAATGTTATATTAACGCAATCATACATTATGTAACTTTTTATCACTCAGCATGAATTCCCTTGAGATTCATCCAAGTTTTTCTGTGTATCAACAATTCATTCATTTTAATTACTGGGTAGTATTCAATGGTGTGATTTACCAGAGCCTGTTTTAACTATTCACCCATTGAAGGACATTTGGTTTTTAACTTTTAAGTATTACAAATAAAGCTGCTATGAATATTTGTGTACAGTCTTTTGTGTGGACATACATTTTCACTTCTCTGAGATAAATGCCCAGGAGCATGACTGCTGGGTCACATAAATAACTGTAAGTTTAATTTTTTAAGAAATGGCCAAACTGTTTTCCAGAGCTGTATCACTTTACATTCCCACCACCAGTCTGTCAACATTCTCAACAACATTTGGTATTGTCACTATTTTTAATTCTGGCTGTTCTAACAGGTATGTAGTGATATTTCATCATTTTCTCATTTCACTGACAGCTAACCATGTTGACGTCTTTTCATATGCTTATCCATATATCTTCTTTGGTGAAATGTCTGTTCATCTCTTTTGTCTAACTTCTAATTGTATTGTTTTTGTCTTTGTTACTATGAGTTTTGAATGTTCTTTATATATTCTAGATGCAACTCCAGTCTCAGATACAGGTTTGAAAATATTTCCATCTAATGTGTACCTTGTCTTTTCATCCCCTTAATTGTTTTTTCATAAAGATTTGAACTTTGAGGAAGTCCATTTTATATATCTTTTATGGATTGTGCTTTTGGTATCTGGTCTAAGAACTCTTTACTTATCCCACTGTCCTGAATATTTTCCCTTATGTCTAAATTTTAAGTTTTAGTTTTACATTTTATATTTAAATCCACAATCCATTTAAATCATTTTTGTGTAAGCCATGAGATTTAGATTGAGGGTCACTGTTTTTCCTATGGATGTGTAACTGATCCAAGCACCACTGTTTAAAAGGCTATCTACCCTACCCTTCCTCCACTAAATTGCTTTTGCACCTTGACAAAAATCAGTTGGCTATACTTGTATGGGTCTACTTCTGGGATCTCTATTCCGTTCCACTGATCTATGTGTTTATCCCTTCAGCAATACTAGAGAATTTTGATTACCGTAGCTATATAGTAAGTCTTAAAAATGGGTAGAGTGATTCCGCCCACTTTACTTTTATCTTTTCAATATTTTAGTTCCTTTACCTTTCCATATAACTTTTAGAGTAAGCTTGTGTTAAACCTATAGAAGAATTTGGGGAGAAATGACATCTTTACTATGTTGAGTCTTCCAATCTATGAACATGGTACATCTCTCCATTTATTTAGACCTTTGATTTCTTTCATCAGCATTTTTTTAGTTTTCAGCACACAAATTCTGTATCTTGTTAGATTTATACCTAAATTTTCTTTTTGGGCAATTTCAAATGGTACTGTTTTTCATTTCGGTTTCCACACATTCAATTTACTCTTTTTTTTTTTTTTTTTTTAAAGATATCTTTATTGATTTGAGAGAGAGGAAGGGAGAGGAAGAGAGAGAGGTAGAAACATCACTGATGAGAAAGTCATTGATCGGCTGCAGCCCGCAACCCCAGCATGTGCCCTGACCGGGAATCAAACCCGATCTCCTGGATCCTAGGTCGATGCTCAACTGCTGAGCCATGCCCGGCTGGGCTCAATTTACTCTCGTATGCTGATTTTGTATCTTATCATTTTGCTGAATTCACTTATTAGTTCTAGGTTTATGTAAATTTCTTGAGATTTTCATTGGAGACCATCATATCACTCGCAAATAGGGACAGTTTTATTTCTTCCTTTCAAATCTGTATGTCTTTTATTACTTCCTTTTCTTGCCTATTATGCTGGTAACTATGTTGAATAGCAGTGGTGAGAGTGGACATTCTTGCTTTGTTCCTGATATTAAAGGGAAAGCACTTAGTCTTTCACTATTAGTGTGAAGTTAGTTGTGGTTTTTTGGTAAATGTTCTTTATGAAGTTAAGAAAGGTCCCCTTTTATTCTTGGTTTTCTGAGTTTTTATTATGAATAAATGTTTAATTTAGTTTAATGCATTTTCTACATTAATATTATTTTTCTTCAGCTTTTTAATATGATGGGCTAAATAGAGTTATTTTGGAACACTGAACCAGTCTTACATCCTTGAAATAAAACTCACTTGTTCATAGCATATAGTTTTTTCTACATTGCTGGATATGTTTTGTTAATATTTTGAAGATTGTGTTCTGTATTCTTGAGGGATACTGGTCTGTAGCTTTCTTAGTTTTGGGATCAGGGCAATACTGGTCACATAAAATGAGTTATGAAGTCTTTTCTATTTTATGGAAGAGACTGTATAGAATTCATGTAATCCCTATCTCTTTAATCTTATGTTCCAGATCCTTCTTTTACCATTTCCTTTCTGCTTGAAGAACTACCTGCAGTCCTTTCAGGGTCTGGTACAAATTCTCTAAGCTTTGCTTTATCTGAGACTGCTTTAATTGCACCTTCATTCCTGAAGAATATTTTCACTGGGCATAGAATTCTGGGTTGACAGTTCTTTTCTCTCAGCACTTGAAAAACAGTGTGCCATTTCGTCTGGCTTCCATGGTTTCTAACGTGGGATCTCCTGTCATTTGAATCATTGTTCCCCTATAAGTAATAGTTCATTTCTCTCTAACTGCTTTCATGATTATTTCTCTTTATTTACAGTTTGATTTAAAAATTTAATTGTGGTAAAATACACATAAAATTTATCTTAAGCACTTTTAGTGAACAGTTCAATATGTTAAGTATATTCACGTTGTGCAACCAATCTCCAGAACTTTTTCATCTTGTAAAATTGAAACTCTATATCCATTAAACAACTTCTCATTTCCAAAGGTTTGATTATGATGTGTCTGGGTGTGAATTATTTTGGGTTTTTATTGTTTGGGTTCAGCCAGCTTCTCAAATCTGTAGGCTTGTATCTTTTGCCAAATTGGGGACATTTCAGTCCACATTTTTCTTCTGCTGAGACTCTGATGTCATGTTAAATCTTTTATTAATGCACCCCAGACCCCTGAGGCTCTCTTCATTTTTTTTCCTTCAGTTTTTTTTCTCTGTTGTTCAGAGTGGGCAAATTCTATTGCTCTATCTTAATTTTTACTGACTCCTGTCATCTCCATTCTTCTCTTGATTCCATGCTTATTTCAGTTATTGTATTTTTCAGTTCTAAAGTGTCCATTTTCTGCTTTATGCCTTTTATTTCTTTTCTGAGACTAACACTTCATTTGTTTCAAATGTTTGTGATTGTTCACTGAAGCATTTTTATGATGGCTTCTTTAAAATCCTTGTCAGATAATTATAACATCTGAAGCATCTTGGTGTTTGTATCTGTTGACTGTTTTCTCATTTGTGTTGCATTTTCCAGGTTCTTAGTATAAGTGATCTTCAATTGTATAATAGACATTTTGGAGATTACAAGACTCTGGATCCCATTTAATTTTTTTAGTAGGCTGTCCAACAGTTGAGATATAAGTGTGCGGGCAGGGTGAGTGCGTTTATTCAACTTCCTGCTGGGCTCCATCGACATCACCCTGGCAAAAGTGGAGCAATGAGTCACACTGCATTTTTGCAGATGGGTGGGATGGAAGTTCAGCTCCACTCTCCGCCCCAGTGAAAGTGGGGCACCAACCTGCACCACCTCATTCCCTCTTTGTAGGGGTGTAAGCTCAGCTTCCTGACAGACCCCACTGACAATAGTGGGTAGGGAAGCAGAAGGCTGACTCACATTGTTCTGTTGCTGCAAGGTAGAGTGGAAAGCTCAGTTCCCTGAAGGCCCCAGTTAACTTGGGAGGGGACAAGGGGAAGCAGAGTGCCAACTATCCCTGCCATCCACCACTTTGTTCCCCCTGGTAGATACCAGATGAGGGTGGAGTCTCAGCTCCCCAGTGGGCCCCACTTACATCAGGGGAGGGGGGAAGCAGTGTTAACTAGCCTACCTCCAACCATCTTGTTCTGCCTTAATGTTTGGTGAGGGTGGAAGCTCAGCTGACACAGGGCAGGGGAAGCTTAGTGGAGACTAGCCCTGCCTCACACCACCTTGATAAGTCTCACTGCTTCCAAGTTGGAGTGAAGGCTCAATTGTCTACTGGACCTGGCTGACACTACCCTAGTGAAAGCACCACCTCCTGCAGGGGGTGGAATGAGGAAAGATTGGGTCCTTGATCACCCTGCCAAAACCACCTAGCAGAGGGAATCAAAGTGCTGTCTGCTTTTGATAGGCAAGGAATGGGAGATTAGGTCCCTGATCTACCGAGCCAATACCACTGAGTGGAGGAATCTGAGCACTGCCACTTGCTTCCTTGGACTAGGGTGTTTTTCTGTTGATGTTTAGCTACAGTAGGGTGTGTAGTACAAAAAAAGTTTGCTATTGTTAGCCTACCCTTTCCCCAGTCATCTGGCTAACGAGAACAGGCTTTTTCTTGGGGCCCATTTTGTCTGTGCCTGTTAGTGGTTTTAGGTTGGAGGCTTTTACAGCACCCAATCCAGAGAGAGAAACTTGGGAGGGGACAGGGGGAAGTAGAGTGTCAACTAGCCCTGCCATCCAGGGGTAGTGTGTGTGTGTTAAAAAGAACTTTATTGGGTGTCGGGGGTGAAAACATTTATTTCCTAGTTTTCCACATTATGGTTAAAAATGTACTATGGAAACTGCTAGAAAATTATAGATCATAATTTTGCCCTAACGATCCAATTACATCTATTTATATCATTCCTGGCTAATTTAGCTTGCTTAGTGTTTTCCAACTGTCTGTCTACCTCAGTACTTTTAGACTATAATATTCCAAAGAAAAGAATTCTATTTCACTCATTATCACCTAGTACTATACTATACTATACTATACTATACTATACTATACTATACTATACTATACTATACTATACTATACTATACTATACTATACTATTACACTTTCAGAACAGCCAGGGAGAAAAGATCACTTTGAAACTCATTTATGAGCTCTTCTTTTTAATAATCCAAGGAAATCTTATTAACATGTCTATGACATTTATCGCTTTAAGTAACCCCCCCTTACTGCTATCAACATCCAGTGTGATATTCTTCTTGAATTATACCAATGGCCAGCAGGAACTTCAAGAAAAGGAGGCAAATATGGGTTTTATTGTGCATTTTTACTTCTTTAAATAAAACACCTATATATTTCACTTTATTTAAGAGACGAGTTCTTGAAAATAATTCATTTATCTGTTGACATGCTTAATTTAAGATATTCTATAACTTTTGTTGTGATTGACCTTCAATTAATACCTGTACTCTTGCTTTAAATAAGAAACTATAAAATAGAATAACAAGACTGAGAAGACTGTAAGGAAATTATTACTGCTTCAATCTTTGCTTTCTTTCTATAATTTTCTATAATTAACCTTCAACTCTTTGTTGTGTTCCTTTAGGAATTCTGCTCTGGCTGGAGAAGGGGTGGCCCAGGTGATGAGGTATCCTAAGGTACTTCCACAGAACATGGGGCTCTACTAACCCAGGTGGAAAACCATTGTTCTAGGAAAAGTTTTGTATTTATTACATCTAGAAGTGAAGGAAATCTTTTAAAAGCACAAACTGAAACTAAGTTTTCTGTGAATTATGTATATAACATAACACAGATAAGGATCCTCTATATCAGCATTAGAGCAAAACTCCATTTAAGTCCACAAATCAGTAACATAATAAGCATGAGAGTTACTTACATATACAAGCAGACAATAAGCACATGAAAAGATCCTTAACATCCTTAGTCACTAGGGAAATGCAAATTATAAGCAACAATGAGATACCATTTCACACACACTAGGGTGACTATAATGAAAAAGAAAATAACAAGTGTTGGTGAGGATATAGAGAAATTAGAACCCTCATACACTGCTGGTAGGAATATAAAATGGTACAAGCAAGTTGGAAAACAATTTGGCAGTTCTTCAAAATGTTAAATATAGACTTACCGCATGACAAAGCAATTCCATTTCTAGTTTTTACCCAAAAGAACTGAAAATACACGATCACATAAAAACTTGTATACAAATGTCCACAGCTGTATTATTTATATAGCCAAAAAGTGAAAACCCAGATGTCCATCAACTGATGAATGGATAAACAAAATGTGGTATATCCATACAGTGGAATATTACTCAGCCATAAAAAGGAATGAAGCAGATACATGCTATAACATGGATGAACCTTGAAAACATTATGTTAAGTAAATGATGTAAGACACATATTGTACGATTCCATTAATATGCAATGTCCAGAATAGGCAAATTTACAGGCAAAAGTAGATTATTGGTTGACAGGGAGAAGGAAGGAATAGGGAGTGACTGTTAATGAGTATAGGATTTATTTTGGGAGTGATAAAAATGTTCTGAAATTAGTGGTGATGGTTGCACAACTTTGTGAATAGACTAAACACCACTGAATTGCATACTTTACAAGGGTAAATGTTACGGTAGGTAAATCATACCTCAATTTAAAAAAAGATTAGCCCAGCTGGGCGTGGCTCAGCGGTTGAGCATCGACCTATGATCCAGGAGATCACGGTTCGATTCCCGGTCAGAGCGCATGCCCAGTTTGCAGGCTTGATCCCCAAAAGGGGGCATGCAGGAGGCAGTCGATCAATGACTCTCTCATCATTGATGTTTCTAGCTTTCTCTCTCTCTCCCTTCCTCTCTCTGAAATCAAGAGACATATTAAATTTTTTTTTTAAATAAATAAAAAAGATTAATTAGGGCTATTTGACCTAAGTTTAACCCCCTCACCCCAAAAAACACCAATGATTGTGTAACTTTTCTTTAAATTTCCTTTTATACTGTAGCAAGATAATTGGCAACTTTTCCAGGTTGAGCCAGATCCTGTTTTCTGGTACTTTGAGGGAGTGTAAAATAGATTTTTCTGAAAAGAAGAGGCAAATACAAAGAGGTAATGATTTAATACGCTACAGTTAAAAAACAGAGCAGTTACTCAGCACATACCTAGACACTTCTGTATGGAGAGCTGTTAAATAACATCTAGGCAGTCCCCCCTTTTCCAATACTATAGTTTTTGTTTCAAATGTTCATTTATAAGATAGCTGCTTAGATATCTCAAAACATTTTCCCATACAATATCATAAAGGCTGCTTCTCAGGCCAGTTCACAAAAGCCTATTTAACCCATACTGTATTTGGAGCATAGTATCTATTTTATTTTTCTAACTTTACCTATACACTCCCATAAAAACATCTACTCATGCAAATGCCCTGAAACCTCTCTCCTTTGTAGATTTCATCTAGACTGAACCACTCACCTAAACTAGAGCAGGGTAGTTTAGTGGAAAGCCAATGGAATTTGCAATCTGTGAGACTTGGGTCTGAATTCTGTCTCCTCCACTTACTGGCTATGCAACCATAAGCAAGTTACTTAACCTCTCTACACTTTAGTTTCCTTATCAGTAACCTGAGGATAATTATGTCTACCTCATTCAAATGGAAATACAAAAGTGTCTAGTCAGAGGGGGCATTCAGTAAATCTTAGTCTCCAAGATGTATCAATCCCCCTTTCCAGTATTAATATAGCACAGTATAGTGAAAAATGCAACATATTTTGAAAACTAAAATTTGCCAATGTGTTGGTGTTATCACTTGAATGAGAAATGTCACTGTAAAACTAGTGAAGTTGTAGAAAGTGCAGAATGGTGATTTGGGCATGTACCACCTACCAGGGCTTATCAAAATCTTCAAGGTAGGAGAAAGACAAAACAAAGCTGATTAACCATAATTTGAAAAAGTTTATTAAATATACTTTTCACTTAGAAAAAGCTTTAGCCTATTAATTTCAATATATAAATAATATAGGGTGGAGCTGAAAAACACCAGTGTAGAAAAAAGGGTTCTATAACCTAGAACTGTGTTGTTCAATGTGGTAGTCAATAGCCACAAGGGACTATTTAAATTTAAATTAATTAAAATTAAATTTAAGATTCAGTTCCTCAGCCACACTGGCCACATTTCAGGTGCTCAATAACCACAGGTGCTAGTCACTGCTGAATAATGCCAATCTAGAAGTTTAAAAAAACATTTTAAGTGAATCTTTCCCATTATTTTATATGGTTTTCATGAAGACACCTTTGCCCCTAAATATGAAGAACTGAAATAACATTCTGGTAACTGAGGTTTTAGATATAGGTTCTACAAGATTTCTGGAGTGAAGATTTCTCCCAAAATACTGCACTTGAGATGCACTTCAATCTATTAATGTCAAAATGATCTTTTGCTTCAGGCTATCATTTGACATCTGCTTCTAACACCTATCAAATGACTGAACCAAGTTTCCTATAACAAGCTTTGTGGACCAAAGGATTAAAGGCCAAGCTCTGAGAAATCTAGATGACCAGGTCAGATTTGAAGATGAGATCATCATCATATGTCAGATTATAAAAATCAATTTACATGGTGGATAAAACATAATTAGTGTTTAAGGTATGTAAGAAACCATGGATATATTCATCAAGATGGGACATCTGATTTACGTATTGCTGTAATTCTATTTATATTAACAAAGGAGAAGAGTGACAGGAAATATAAAAGCACTTCTGGATTTACACAGAAGTGTAAGTTATCTAATATTCAGGAAACTAGCACTATTTTAACAACCCCCTCCCCACACACAGAAACACAGCCTAAAAGACAATGTGGAGACCTGACTCCAGGTGGGGCAGTAGGCCAGCTTTCCGTCTTTTAGCTGCTTGTTCTTTAGTTCATTCACATTCCTTCCTAGCTGACAGCTTCAAGACAGGAAGGTAAATATGCAGAGTAGGTAATGCCAGTAATTGAGCCATTCTGTTATGGTATGTTGAAGCATAAAATTAGTTTATTAGTAGGTAATATGCCCATCAAATACTCCTGACCCCAGAAGTATGTGTATATGATGGGCAGACATCAGAAAAAGGGTGAGGATGCTATTTTACATTGTTTGGTAAGCTGTAAGTGTAATTCTTTTTAAAAGATGAAGTAACAACATTCCGAAGTTAAAAATGGCTGCATCAAAATATCATTAAGCCTAGCTATCTGTCTGCTAGTAACTGCAAATTAGAAGCAACTAATTTAAAAAAAAAGAAGAAGAAGTAGGCAGATTGACAGCAGCAATAAGTAGCAAATGATAAAAGTCTTTAAAAACTATGAATATTACACATAAGTTACAGAAAAAGTCAATGAAGGGGACATTTAGCAGGGGCCATTAGTTTGACTTTAAGGTAGAATATGACCATTACTTGTAAGAATGTTGAATTAAAAAGTTTACATTATTTAAACTTTTATTTAAATTATTAATTTAAATTTTTAGTTCACTATTAAGATGGAAAATTGTACAATTTAATTTAGAAATATTTCAATTTAAAATGAAATAAAAACTCTTGACAGTTAAAGAAAAAGGTTTGATACAGTCAATTAAACATAACAGTTCATTTCCAGGCAATACTGGATCATGTTACTGTAGTTATTAGACTTTCCAAAACTGTGTTCTGCAAAGCATTTATGTCCTTTGAGACTTCATAGATGGTTCAGAAAAAAGAGGTTCTTACATCAAGTCTCAAATGATGGGAATATATCCTTTTTGCAGATTCATCAATCCTAAAAGTTCTAAGAAGTTATGCAGTAAAGATATTGGTCAAATCTTGTTTAACTCCACAATTCCCAAATTTATTTCATTATGCCATGCTTCTTTGTTTCTTTTGGTGGGGGAGATGGTTGTTGGGGTACAGATACAGACTTCTCAGTTAAAAATATTGTAAGTGATATTTAAAGTTCCTTAAGTATCAATACCACCTAACAGACCAAATCTAAAGGATTATATTCCTAGACAGGAAAATACAGTTACTCACGGCATATTCAAAAGACCAAAACAAATGTGTTTAGACTAATTGGGAGGGAGGTGTGGCATTATGAATTGTTGTCCCTAAAAATGAAATTAACAGAACTAACTGATCCTAAAATTAAAAAGCACATTTTCTTTTGGTATATTTTCAAAAGTTAAAATTCTACCTACTAATGCTATATATTTACTTTATCCATTTCTTCAGGGATACACTTCCCTCAAGGGGTTGACATACAGGATATATCATATTTCACTGATTAAAAGACACCATCATGTGTAAGATACACTATTATCTTATGTATCACTAAGGAAAAAACCTACTGCTAATTAACGACTTGCCATTGATTGTAAGGCACCTTCCAATTTGAGCAATGCTGAAATGTGAACATATTTCCCTTTCTTCCTTCTTCCACACATATTCTTCAAAATGTTTTTTATCTGTTTTCCCCCTTTAAAGACAATATCAATGAGGGGAACAATACAAAAAAAGAACAAGATTCAAGAGATTTCTGTTCATCTTACCCTTACAATCATATTCAGATATTATAATGGTTCTGTTTAAATAGATCAATCAAACAAATCATTTGTATTTGTTCTGCTTGATTCTGAAAAAAACAAAGAACTTCCTCAGATATTGGTTAGAGATGATTCATTATAACTATTATTTATTAAACACTTAAACCATGTACTGAACCAAGTGCTTTGCATATATTATCATTTCATTTAATTCTCACCACAATCCCATGAGGTAGATATTATTTTCATCCCTATTTTACAGACTAGGATGTTGAAGCATAGAAACATTAAATAACTTGCATAAGATTAGAAAGTTATTAAGTGGCAGAGCTAGGACTCAAATCCAGGTCTTTATGACTCCAAAGCTATGTTCTTTAGCACTTTGCCATACATCCAAATTATCACACAAAATGACTTCCAAATTGTAAGGAGATAAGTAAAATTGAAATATTTTATAGGCCAAATGTATTAAATAACAGTTCTGTTCTATATGCACACATTTTATCTCGAATCTGTTTTATAAAATGTATATAGTATATTTGTGTTGGTTTTGTTAACTCCATACATTTTACTTAGCAATTAAGATTTATAGTTGTTTTTGCTTTGCTTTTATGCTTTTTGGTATTAAGTTGATAAACTGGTATATCTGATAACGTTCCAGATAAATGATACAGGAAACTATACCGACTCTGAAAGGGAGGGGGCATCTAATGCCAAGATTTAAAATACAGTTGCTTGTTTTGTCTTTCTATTATGTGAATTGGGGAATAGGATATGTAACATATATTTGCACAATAGCATTCCAATGCTTTAAAAGTTATTATCTACCAAAGCACGTATCACCTGGGCACTATCACACTCATGCATTACCGAGAAGAGACTAAGATGTCATTGTCGTACACTGTGATCTGAACAACTGCATCTAAAGCATCCAGTCTGTACTGGCAAATTGGGCCACTTGACATCACCCATCATTACCAGTCTGGCAGATCACATGCCTCTGAGCATGAAACTTTAGAGCAAATCTTGTCAATGACCACAATGGTATGAATTTTTTAGTGGATGATACATTAAAAAAAAAAAAATCTTTAGAACAATTCTTCTGCAATTCAGACTTGTGATAGCCTGCTACATTTTTTATCACTCTATAATTTACAAAATGTCATATCCTTGGTCAAGAGTACACATCCCAATTATGCCACTCTTCTTATATAAAACAGAATAATACTCATTGTGATTTCTGTAAACATACTAAAGAAAAGGCAAAATCTGCCTATACTTGTTTCTTTAATTAGATAATTTTACTTCTTTATCTTAAAATTTAAATATATCAAAGAAGTTTCACATTTTGGATCAACCCCATTAGTATAGGATCAAGGTACCAAAATAAAGCAAACTTTCCTAAATTTTAGTTTAACAAAAACTGATATATTATAATCATTGAAAACAATGAAATGTTCAGTAATGTGTCACAGTTACTTGACAGTTGACATGTAACAATACCTGTCCTCTCCTCAGATCTTCACTTGGGGGAAAGAAAAAAACCTGAAAGGTGGTAAAAATGAAACAGGAAAAGGAAAAGAAACTTAATAAAACATTTTTTGCAAAATCAATGATTATACTTTAATAGAATGTTTTTCCCTACAGATGAAATATAAGAAATCTAATATTGATATAGTAGAAATACTATAGAATCCAATAGAATCATTGAGGTTAAAAATGGCTGCACAACCACTGAAGATGGTTTCCAATACAAGGGTCTCATTTTTTGTAAGGAAAATATTTATATAGTTATTATTTTTCAATGCACTATGGGTGCTTGTTATTTAAAGGAATTCAAAGTGGCTATTTTTATATAATACTTTTATTTTTGAAATTTTTTCATATTTAGCTTTACTATCATTTATCAAAAAATCATATCACTTTAGGTCAGGCTTATGATTTAGTAAATATTAGCAGTGGCAAGGCATTTGTAGAACAGGATAGCCACAATTCTTTGAAATCCATCTCCTAAGCAGTCAAATATTCAAAAACATACTAGCACCTTGAAACAACTCCTTAAAGATTCTGAATTCACCTGGACTATTTAGGAAGCTATTTTGTTTTTAATCTTGTACCAACCTTGACTTTGCTAACATAGTACCTCCTTTATTATCCTAAATTTGCTTCTTCAAACATTCAGCCTTATTCTAGCCTATCATGTTCTGACCCATGTTTGAGTTCAACCACAAGGGCTTTTGTTTTGTTTTAAGCACCATGAGACCTGTGTGAGGTCTTAAAGCAGGAAGGTCCTCTAAAGGAATAAAGAAACTGCCTGTACGTCTGGTGAGGTGCTCAGGTGTTTTAAGATTGTTCATACTTCAATGTAAGAGTAAAATGATAAGAACAGAGATAAGATTGATAATCACCCAATTCCTGACCTTCATAATTCATTCAGTGGACATCTACTTGGTCCATAATATGTGTGTGCCAGGCACTGTGTTAAGTGCTGAAGATACAGAGAAAAAAAAGTTCCTGTTTTTAAGAGTTCTACTAGGGATGAGACCATAAATGTAAATTCTATTTGTTTGTTTGTTTGTTTGTTTGTTAATCCTCACCTGAGGATATTTTTTCCATTGATTTTTTTTTAGAGAGTGGAAGGGAGGGAGAGAGACAGAGAAACACATTGATTGGTTGTCTCCCACAAGGGGATCTAGCCTGAAACCAAGGTACATGCTCTTGGTCAGCCCATGGACCAATGCTCTAACCACTGAGCCAAACTGGCTAGGGCAAATGTAAATTTTTATAGAGACCAACCCTGAAATCTTTTAGCCTGGAGAGAAAAAATTTGATTATTTACTCAAGTAAAATGACTATTTTTAAACATGATTTTAGTCTGGTAAAATACAATTATTCTCTGCTTAGAATTGACTGGGGAGGAGATGGCATAATAAAAGTCCAATATTAGACTTCCGAATGAACATTCTCAACCTTTTCTTTACTGGCTTCAGTATTTTAAATTTGTATCAGAAACAATTTACTTGAAACAGTTGAACAATTAAAGACAACAAAATATTTAAAGGAAATTTGTTAAAATTTAGTTTTAATAAATCCAGGCAACAATGGCTCTGTTTTGACATACCTTATGACAGAATATCAAGAAAATTCTCTCAAAATGGCAAATTGTATAATCCTATCTTCCAGGTTCTGGAAACCATGACAGTAACTGAAATAACTAGGCTTTAACAAATGAGACCTCTGTAATACCATAATTGTTTCTGAAAAATACGGGACCTCTAACTACAGGCTTATTTATTTATACTATGAATTTTTCCACAAAGGATTTGAAGCAAGTACTCTAATATAAAGCAAAGTACATGAATTATATCCACCTGGCCTTGAATTATGGCTCTACCATTTACTATTTAATCTTAGTGCCCTTAACTTCTGAGATTCAGTTTCTCAATCTGTAACAATGGGGACCATAATCCTACTCTCTTGGGTTATAGGAAGGATCAAATGAAACAGCATGTAGCATAGTGTCTTGTATAGTTAAGTCCTAAATAAATATCAGTTTTGTGCCTTCCTTATCCAAAAGTATGATATACAGAAAAAGGATAAGATGGAATTTTAAATGATTTTTTTTTACACATTGATACGTGCCAAGCAGAAATGCGGACTGATTATGAGTTGCAAATGTTAATGTCTGCATCTAAAATTCAGGCTCAAAGCAAATTACATTTCTTTCCACAAGGTCAGCACTTTGAGAACATATTGTATTAACCTTTTAGCTGTATTATTTAACCAAAAAAATTCTGAGGGGAAAAAAATGAAAAGAGCCCCGAAATACTATTTTTCACACTATCCATTCACAGGATGATTGAACATTCTAAATTTGATTTTCTTAGAAAAGATTTATATTATTAGCCTGGCTAACATAATTTTAAATGAAATTCTCATAATTCTGCCAGTCTTAAAAGCATGATTTCCTTTCAAAAAATTTAGGTAACACATATCAATGTCTTTTCTATTAAAGAGCAGCGTTTAGTTTAGGGTTTAAAAATACGATCCAAGTAGCAAAATGCCAAGCACCAATCGTAAGCACTATTACAACTCTACTTGCGTTAAGCAGAGCATTTTATACAGCAGTGGAAGTGACTAAGAAAAAATTGAAAAGCGATTGGAACTGATCCCCCTCCCTTTCCCCTTCCCCTTCATTATTCCCGAACACTGTGTCCCGCATCTCAGATCAAACTGAGCCTTGGTCTTACTGACGTAACCAGTAACCCTATCCACCGCTCACACTGCGGAGGCCGGCAGGGCAGCGGCTGCCGCCAAGTACACCACTCATCAGAGCCTGCCCCATTCCGCCCCCGCGTTTCAGTCATGCTTTCCAGAAATGGGGTCACTCACACAGTAACTATTACACACACGCAGCCTATCATCCTGTAATCCCCCAAAGTCCGCTGCGGGGATAGAAGACAGCAAAAAGTCAAGAAGGAAGAATCACAGACGCGCCACCATCAGGAATTGATTTTCCACTCCGGAGAGGAGCGCGGATGCCCTGGAATGGGTCTTGTCTGGGTTATTTTTGCAGACCCCGAGTTGGTTCTGGGACGGGGGCGGCTGCAAAAAGCTCGGTGCTCTGGTGTGTCCGGGGGAACTGTTTTGTCCTGTTTGGGTATATTTGGGTTTTTGGCATTCGGGTGCGTGTCTCGGGGACGGTCACCAGATCCCGGGAGAAGAAAACCAGAAAGCCTTTTAAGGCGGCTGCCGATCTCCTTGAATATCACCCTCTCACCTCCACAGACAGGAAACTCAAGTTAAACTCACAAGAACGGGGTCCTGGAGCTCAGGGACCTCAGAAACGGGAGTAGGAGGAGACCTCAGGCTTCCACTTTCTCCTTTGCAGCAGCAGAAGCCGCTGCGGCAGATGGGGGGGCAGAAACCCTCGGCTGTCCTGCACCCCTTCCCCGAAACCCCCGCAGGTCTCCAGCCCTGCCCTGGGCGGTTCCTGCCCCCGCGCTCGTCTCCCCGCTGCAACCCCGTCCCCGGGCGGGATTCAAGAGTCCCTGCTCCGTAGTAAAACAAATCCATACCCCTCGCTCAGCCCGCAAAGCCACCAAGGTCCATGGAAGCCCCCAACCACGCAGGGCCAAACTTCCCAACTCCACGTAAGACCCTGCTCCGCCTCCCGCTCCCCCCACGCAAAGTTGATTCAAATCGTCTCCTTGCAAAGCCCCAGCGCCCACTCCAAACCCCACGCGCCACGGCACCACAGCCCCTCGAGCGAGGGAGGGAGGGTACGGGTGGAAGAAACAGAAGGGCAAATAGACCACCACAACTACCCGAACCGGAATCCCGGAGCGAGGGGACGCGCAGCGCCAGAGAAAGGGGCCGAGCGGCTGGCTCCGGGAACGGAGCCGGCCGGCGGGGTGGAGTGGAGAGGAGGGAGGGGAGGAGAAGGGAGGGGAGGGGAGGGGGCGCGCCGGCCCCGGCCGCCCGGCGGCACTCACCTCAGCGCTGTCGGACGGACTCTCCACAGCCATCTTCTGCCACGGGTCCGCCAGCTGCGCCAGCGGCATCTTCCCCCCCCGGCCCGCCGCCGCCTTCACCGCCTCCTCCCTCCCCGCCCGCCCCGCGGCCGGCCCCACTCAGTCGCCGCCCGAGCCCCACGGCAGCGGCGGCGGCTGCCCGGCAAAGGGCTCGGCGTCCGCACCGACCCTCGAACACCGCGCGCCCAGCTGGAGACGCCCGCGCGCCAAGCGAGAGCCGCGCGCCAACCGAGAGCCTCGCGCCGCTGCCCGGCACCGGGTCTCGCCCCTTTCTTCCTCTCCTCCTTCCGCCGCGGGGACTACAGCTCCGCCCCCCGCCGCCGGTTCCCGCGCCCGCTCCCAGCAGAACAGCGGCAGCCGCGCGCTCCCCACTTCCGCTCACAACATGGCGCCTAAGCGGTACCTGTCTCTCAGAGCTGGGCTCAGCCGCCGCCGCCACCGCGCGCGCACTCGGGGGCGGGGCTCGGGAAGACACGCCCCCGGCCCCCGGCCTTCGCTCCGCCCTCCTTCCTCGCCCCAGCCTCAGCTTCTGGGCCTCGCCTACTTTCAGGAAGGGCGAGCCCCAGAGATCTGGGGGCGTTGGCGGGAGGCGGGGGAAAAAAGAGTGGAAAAGGCAGGACGGCCGAAAGGCTGGGAGCCTTTAACTGCCTTGGGTTCGAGCAGGTTGGAGGCTCCTTGGGAATGCAGAGAACAGTGGTCTCCGCCCAGCTGTGGAGGGAGATGGGCGAGGCTCAGAGGGCACGGTCCGGTGCCAAAGACCCAGGGAACAGGCGTGGGATGTCTGTTCGGCCTGACTCCTCCGTGCGTGCGTGTGGGCTCGCCGATTCTATGGGCACATCCCGCAATGGCCAGGACCCGCCCTCTCCAGGGTCACACGCTGAGCATTCACCTGCCCCCCACCTCCTCCCAAGACAGGGACACCTGCAGGCTTATTGCCCGGGAGCTCCCCTGGGCGTTAGGCTCTCGATTTGATTCAAGGCTCTCCAAATTAACGCTCTTCTGTTATATTTTTAATATTTGGAATTCATTCGTCTTATATGACTCGTTTCCCCCCTCCCCAACCAAAACCGCAGAGCCCTTAAAGCCCCCCACTCCTTGCTGCTTAAATCTTCACGAAGGAGAAAACGAGGTTCCTTAAGGCTACCCGCGACTCTAGGCAGAGGTTGGGGAATTATTCTAAAATATCTCGTTGGCAGGAGCCCGGGGTTCCTGCTTCTCTGTTGACTTTAAATAAGAGATTAGATTAAAAAAATCAGGCAGGCCGTGGGTGGAGGAGGGGGAGAAAGGGAGGGGTTCTAACTCCTCCTTCCCAAGAGAGGGAAGCCCTGTGTTGAGGAAACCCAAACCCCAGACGGTGACGGCGCCCAAGAGGACGAGGAGAGAGTGAGGGGAGAGGCCTGGGCGTCAGGAGTGGGTCGCGGGGGCGGGCGCGACCCTGAGCGCCTCGTGCCAGGTCCAGTGGCGAGCTCACAGCGCCCAGCAGAAAGGTGTAAAAGTCGCCGGGCTGACTGTAAAGCTAGGACAGTCACTGGCTAATGGCCCCACAAGGCGAAGGAAAAAAATAAAGGGAGCTCTCCAGGCTGGCCAGTGGCCTCGTTCCCTCGGGCCTCCGCCCAGGCGTGCCGGGCCTCCCACGCCCCGCAACCACAGCGCGTCCCCCGCTGCGCTCCCAGCGCCAGCCTTTTAACAGCTTCCTCTCACCCTCGGGACCCAGCCGCCGGGAGAGCCCCGGCCTCCTTTCGAATGCAGGTGTGCGGAGCAGATTAGAGCCCCACGCGCACCCCGCCCGCCGTGCGAGGCTCCTCGCCGGGCCAGGTGTTGGGCTTTCCCTGCGCCCTTCACCGGCGCGCGCTTGGCACCTGAAGAGGCTCCATCTGTTTCGGGAGCCGAGAACGGGGCCGAAAATCCTTGCTGCCCTCGCTCTCCCGCAGCCTTGGACTCTGGCCCACCGCTCAGGGTTGAGCAACCTCTGGGCAGGCTCAGCGTGGTCTGAGGGGTGGGGGTGGGGAGGGTTTAGCTCGAGATTTTGTCACCTCCCCCAACATACTTGATTCAAGAACTGCAAATCCAATCTGAACCCTAACTCAGATGATTTGTCAGCACGGTCCAAGTAATTCCTGATGTGAAACCAGCTTGCAGAAGTTCGAAGATAAGGAGTTGTGTATAGTTTTGCATCTGTGTAAAGTGCCTAATTTATCTTTCATTTACATTGCAAAGCCACATTACCATTCTTATACTATAGCAAAAGAAGTTGGTCAATTAGGTTAAAACTAAATTAGCCCCCCAAACAGTGATCAATTATTCCAGTTAACATTCTTGCTTTAGTAAAAACATTCATAGTTGAGACAATTATTATGTGTCTACACTGTTCAGTGCTGATCACTCAAAGGGTGAACTAATCTTTTGAAATAAATTGTTTGCATACTGGAAAGTTGATTTCAGTGTCAACTTCTGTTCATTTCTCTTTACTTTGAGAACTTGAGGAATAACTTTTAAGACAAAGCTAATTGATCTGCAAAAGTAATGTGAATAGTGTCCACATTGCAGGAATTAAACATTAAATAAACTGTTAATAATGGTCTGAAGTCCCACTAGAACAGCTGTCTTACACTTAGGATCAACTTGATAAATACTTGTGAATTGATTTAGAAAAAAACAACACTATTATCCCTCCCTTTGCCCCCAAAGAAAAGAAAGTGAATTTTTTCCCTTTTGGTTAACAATAAACTTTTTTTTCTTTTATCCTTTTATTAAACCAAAGAGTGGTGCAGCCACTCTCTTTGGGAGAATTTGGGAAAATCAAATAAGGCTGGGGAATTTTTCTTGTAGGTGGCAGCAAAAGGAGTTATTTGAACATAGAAGCTGATATTGCCCTGAGCAGGATTACCTTTTTTTTTCCTGTTTAAGAAAGAAAAACTCCAAGTGCAGTTATTAAAAAAATAGCTGCTTCTAGAGATCACCCTGTGCAGCCTAATGTGGTAGCCACTAGCCATACGTGGCTCTTGAGCTCTTAAAATAAGGTTGGCCAGTAAACTGTAAAGTTCACACCAGATTTCAAAGACTTAGTACAAAAAAAGAATTAAAGTATCTCAATAATTTTTATATTGGCTACATGATGAAATATTTTGAATATATTGAGCTAAATAAAATATTTTGTTAAAAGTAATTTCACCTCTTTCTACTTATTATGTGACTGCTATAAGATGTATCCTTACACATGTGGCTTGCTTGTCAAGTTTTGCATTAGAGTTCTATAGGACAGTGTTGCTTTAGAACTTTCCTTTAACATTGAAACCTATATATTCCTACAAGGCATATAATGCGATATCCTCATATTATGCTGTCTTTTTGGACTCCTGGGTGCAGAGTCAGCAGAAAGGGCTGATTCAGTTACCTACTGATTCTATGCTCCACCCCCCAACACACACATGTAAACTTCTTGGTCAGAACCAAAATATTGGAAACTTACTACTTGAAACTATAGCAAAGGGAAACAGCAAACCTCAGTAGAAAATATGGACTAGATTTCCAAGAAATCATTCCTGATGTATGACAGGACAACCAGATTTAACCTCCTCTGTCCCCAACAATTTCCTGCTATAATTATAACCTTTGTATACAAGTTTAAATGGGCATTTACTTAACAAAATAACATTTGTCCAAAAAATGGATTTACATCAGTTTGGAAAAGTTCCAAGATGACTATGGCTCATGGCATAATCTCTAGCTCACATATATCCAAAATTCACAGCTCTTTTACTTATGGGTTTGTCACTACTAAAGAAAACCCATCAAGTGTAATTATCACCTCTCTGAAAAAACTTTTTTTCTTTACACTATCTGAAGCATATTTATTTTTCACACAAAATGAAAAAATAATCACTGGAAACTATTTAACTATTTCTTTCCAGAAAGAAAGAAAGATTAAAGCTTAGGTTCAAATTTCATCTCGTGGAAGACAATAATGAAACAAAATACATGGTGACATATCTTTCACGTGTATGAATTTGGGGTTTTCTTCGAAATTCGCCCAAATAAAAATTAAGACTATTTTCCTGATTGACACACATCTCAAGAGAAAACAGGAATATCTAGATCTATTTGAGAGAATTCAAATTTTGGAAAATGTAAGTATCTTCTCCAGGTTCCCCTCCAGAAATAAAGTTCAATGATTCTATAGTTGCTTATGATGAAAGATGCCAATAAAATCTATAAGAAACTAAAGAGAAGACATTCTATGATACATATTCTTGAAATGTTTACTTTAACATTCTTCCCAGTTGGGCAGTATGGGATCATGGTAAAAGCAGAGACAGGCCTGTGTCCATACTCCAGGTTCCTTTATGTCTCTAAGCTTCAACTCGACAGCCTAGAACAAACAGGGTCTGGCACAGACTAGTCGCTCAACAAATATTTGCTGAATAAACTTTGTGTTCCTTACCTGAAAATAAGGATAGTAATAACCACCTCACAGAATTGTTGGGAGGATTAAATGGAAATAATGTCTGTAAAGCATTAAGCACAAGTGTCTGCCACATAGTCACTCAATAAATGGAACTATTGTTAGCAGCTTCAGAAAGGGAGTATTCGTGCGTACATATGTAATGCAAACACTTCACCCTGGAACCTTATTTCTTTCCTTTTGTTGTGTGAGCATTTTCCTATGGCGTAATCTATTCTTTAGGGTACTCTTGTATCCCCAAAAAATGATACTGAGTAACTTCCTGTGGAACTCAACAAAAGAGCGTAGAGGGTAACTTAGGGTTCTATTTTTCAAGCCACTGTATGTTGAAATGCAAATGATTACAGGTCAGTTGCCTCATAGGCTATGATCAAAACTTTGTTTATGTAATGCTCAAAAGAAACTAACAAATGTATGATTCAAAGTTAACATTGTCTGACTCATAGTTATGTTGGGAATATGGGAGGAACAGGGAAGTATGGAGGAGAGGTCTGTGTCAGACATGCTTTAATGTTTTCTTTTATTGGTTTCCAAAATGTTTAATCCTTAGAGGTGTCATTTTGTTTCAGAGTTGTTTGAAGGGAAAGAATTATGGGGCTTTGAGACTTGACAGGGAACGGAGAAGCCATTCTTGGAGCTTTAATAAGCTACTGTTTTTCTTTAGTTTTCATTTTACTAGAACAGAAAAGATCCACTAGATGTTCTTGTTTATAAATACTTATTCATAAGAGAGAGATAGTACATTCAAATTTCATTTTCAAACTGATATTAAAACAGCTGCCTTAACATTAACCAAAAATCACAGTATACAGTATTCCTTCAGAGGATAAACATTCCCGTTTTGTAACTATCAATTTAGTTTGGTTAGTTAGAGCACTGGTTCTCAATTGTTTTCAGTCCACAAACCATTTTGAAGCAAAAACCCAAGGACCACCGGTTCCTACTCATCACTATGAAAAAACAACAACAAAAAAAACCAAAACCCCAAGGTTATGAAACTGCTGTTTTAGAGCATGGCTGTTATTGTGGTTACATTCTTTTTTTTTTTTTTAAGTTTATATTTGTGCTTTTGAATGTAGATTTGAGTCTGCAGCTAGAATAGATAGTTCAAAAAATATCCTGACTCTTTCAGTGACTTGCGTTTAAGACTAGCCCATCATCAGATCTCAGCTGGAGAAGTGACTTAGGAAAAACTATGGAATTAAATGGAACTCCATTCCTTGACCACCCACTAAACTCCAAATCTCTATGTTTGGGAAATATGGAGCTTTAATTACAAAAATCATGTGAGTGAGGCAGCATTAAATCGGGTCTGTTGCTGGAAAAACTGGCTGTGGATTAATAATGCCATATTCATTAATGAAGTACATTTTCAACAAATGACACGTCAATTATGATTTCAGTAGCTTATTTTCAAGTCATGTTTCTGGTAACTAGTGAAATAAATACTTTGGGGGTATAAATATTAAGGAATTCTTTATTAAAAAGAAATCAAATCAAATTTAAAGAACTATAATTGCCTGCTAAATAAGGGATGGATTTTATAGGTTAGATTTTAAGAAGCCCCACCTAATGAAACTATATGCAAATGTTGAGTTCATATGTAAGCAAGAACAAATCAACTGGAAATATCACTGGCAGTGCTGGACACTTTGCCCTCTTCTATAATGATGGTAACAGCTAGACATTATTGAGTATATACTATGTGTCAGGCTGTATTATAAGTGTTTCACATGTATTAACTTCTTTAATCATTGTTTCACTTCAAAGAATGCTAAATATATATTAATAGCATTCAATAGCTATTGAGTACATGCAAATTCTTAAATGGTTTATATACATTATCTTGTTTCACTCTAACAATAGGTTTTGTTAGCAAAAGTTAGTGTTTTAGTGTGATAAAGAATGACTGTTTTTCAGTATAATTAATTCTTTTAAAAAATTTCAGGAAAATGCTTGGGAAAAATGTATCATAAAATATAATTGAATAAGTACTTAAAAATGTCTTTATTAATTTTATCTGCATGTCATATCACTTTCTTATTCTTCATTTTATTTCACCTTTGCGGAGACAGCAAGATTCTGTGAATGTCATTTTGAAAAAAAGAGATCCAGTTTCTCCAAAGAGCAATATAAGACTTTTAAAAGAATGCTAAAGAGATAATTTTCAAATGAAAACTTTCTTTGCCATAGTTCATAATGGATCTTTTAACATTTATTTTACTTTTCAATTACAGTTTATATTCAATATTACTTTGTATTAGTTTTAAGTGTACAGCATAGTGGTTAGATAACAATATACTTTACAAAGTGTTCTCCCTGATATTTCCACCTGGCACCATACACAGTTATTACAATATTATTGACTATATTCCCTGTGCTGTACTTTACATCCGCGTGACTTTTTGTAACTACCAATCTGTACTTTTTTTTTTTTTTTTTAGAAAGGCTAGTGCCAATTTTACTTATTTATTTTTTATTATGATTATTATTATTTTTAAATTTATTTATCTTTCTTGTTTAGGGTATTGTGGGTTGAATTATGCCTCCCCTCCCCCAGGAATCTGTTGAAGTCTTAACACCCAGTACCTAAGAATGTGACCTTATTTGGAAACAGGGTCATTGTAGATATAATTAGTTAAGATGAGGTCATACTTGAACAGAGTGGGCCCCTAATCCAATATGACTGGTGACCTTATAAGAAGATGGCCATGTGAAGACAGAGACACTGGGAGAATGCCATGTAAAGACAGAGGATTGGAATGATGGATATACAAGCCAAGGAATGCCAAGGATTGCTGGCAAACCACCAGCAGCTAGGAAGAGGCAAGGAAGGATTTCCTTACAGGTTTCGGAGGGACCATGGCCTTGCTGCCACCTTGATTTTGGACTTTTAGCTCCCAGAACTGTGAGCAATAAATTTCTGTTGTGTTTAAGTATGCAGTTTGTAGTACTTTATTATGGCAGCTCTAGCAAAGTAATACAACCACTGAAAAGATTTTTGCTCATATGCTTGCAGAGCATTTTTCACATCTGAAACCACTGTATCTACTATTACAGATTTCCTAAAATAATAGGTACATCTCTGTAAGCAATAGGGAAAAATAATGATAGAGGGGAATTTAGAAATTGTTTAAAAATGGATAGGAATAGAGCCTAGAATTTAATTTCTTCAGGCAAAACACTTAATGCTAGCAAAATAATCCTTGATTTTTATTTATATATCTCTGTGATCCAGACAATTCTATATGAGCAATTTCCCCATAGTATAGTATGCACTCACTATTATTCATTAGACTTAAGTGAAAAATTAATTATGCTATAGCTTCCTAAATGTTTCCTTCTGTCTGGGAGGTCCATGTTTGGGCCAATTTAGTTTTTCATTTAGTAACTTCTCTGTACTGCTCTTCCTGTACTCCTCAGGGTGGTTTGGGGCATTTTTATCTGCTTAGTTCACCAAATTAGAATTCTAGGGTTCAGCCTGTTATCCTACCATACTCCCTCTCGCCCCACCACCCTCTACATTATTTGACAGTTGATTCTGCTTTCTAATCTAGATTTTGTCCTACTCTCCTATCCATCACCCCACCAGGGTTCAGGCTCTCACCATCTCTGGCCTGTATTATGACAGATCCCTTTGGAACTTTCCTAACCCTCACCTATTCACCACACTATGGCTAAAGGGTGCTTCCTACAAGGAAAATGTCATGTTGTTCATCCCCTGCTTAAAACTCACAATGGATTTCCATAGCTTAGAATAAAATCCCAGCACCATTACATAGATGCAAGAAGCCTGCTTTTTTTCCCAGCCATTAATGACAATTAAAGAGAAAAAAGAATTTATCATGCCCTTTCTTTTGTTTTTTCAAATATACCTTTTTATTGCTTTCAGAGAGCAGAAGAGAGAGAGAGAGAGAGAGAGAGAGAGAAACATCAATGATGAGAGAGTTGTCATTGACCGCTGCCTCCTACATGCCCCCTGACTGGGGACTGAGCCCTCAACCGGGGCATGTGCCCTGACTGGGAATTGAACCCGATCTTCTGGATCCTAGATCGATGTTCAACCTCTGTGCCACACCAGCAGGCTATCATGCCTTTTATTGTATAAACTGTATTCCATATAATATTAGTTGATGAAAGGTCTTTATAGAAAAATACTGGCTTATAAATGTAGAAGGAATGATAGACTTAGAAAAGCACCATAATGAGTGAATTGATTCAGGCAACAATTATAAATGAATGAAACCATTAGATAAAAGGTAGATGGGGAACTTGAAATGGGAAGGATTAGGCTATTGTATTGCCACCTCAACTCACTGATCAATCTTAGCATCAAAAAAGTTGAAACAATTAAACACTACAAGCCTTTTATGTCATGCAATAAAAAGAATATAGTACTCCCTATGAAGTATTTGTTCCAAAAAACTGAAGTGAAATTTAATTAAGTCATTTAGATTTGTACTGGTCAACATGGTAGCACTTGCCACATGTGACTATTAAAATGTAAATTAAGTAATAGACAGTAAAATCTAAAAAATTCAGTTCTTCAGTCCACTAACCACATTTCAAGTGTCAAGTTTCACCTGTGGCTAGTGGCTACAGGGTCAGTGCATGTTATAGGACATCCCCACCATGGCAGAAGGTTCTATTGAACAATGCTGCTCTAGAGCTAACTTCTGTTTTGGGCAAAAAGGGGGTTAGAGAAAGAAAGTAAATGACACCAGAAGCAAGCAAATAGATAAATATATTGAGTGTGATATATTATTCTGGTTTAGTTGATCCAGTTTCTGCAACAAGTCAATGTAATGAATAAAAAGGGGGAAGGGGTAATGTTTTATACTAAAAGAGCCAATCAGATGTAATGCATGAACCTTGTTTGGATCCCAATTTGAACAAGTCTATTATAAGTATATTTTTGAGACAGTCATGAAAATTTGGTGTTTTGTTTTTTTTTTAATCTTCACCCTAGGATATTTTTCCCATTGCTTTTCCAGAAAGAGTGGAGGGGGGAGAGAGAGGGGGGGAGAGGAGCATCGATGTGAGAGAGCCATATCAACTGGTTGCCTCCTGCATGTGCCCCGACTGACTGGGGCAGAGCCTGCAATTGAGGTATGTGCCCTTGGCCAGAATTGAACTGCGGAGCCATCAGTATGCGGGCTGACACTCTAACCACTGAACCCAATCAGCGAGGGTGAAAATTTGGTGTTTTTAAATTTTCACTGTATGCTGATATCCCATTCGGCTCTTGGGGTGTGCATTTCCCTGATTTAAATATCTGCAGCAGCTTCAGGTAAGAAGGAGGGATCCAGGTCTAGTTACAAGACATCCTGAATGTGGAGTGAGTGAGCAGGGAGCAAGGCAGAACTAGGCAAATGTGGACATCTGGGACATCTGACAGCAAAAGGACAGACCACAGCAAACAAATCCCTGAGTGTAGCAGAACTTGCAAACTACTCTAGGTATGTATCACTTGCAGGGATGTCTGCTCTCTGGGAGCAAGATGGGTCTGTGGTTCTGAGAAGGGCTGGAGGCAGACTGTATTATTAGTTGGGAATGATGAATTTGATGTGAAACTAAGAGACCAGAATTGAGGTCCAGGATCAGGAGATGTGGCTGGCATTAATGAGAAAAGAAGGTGGGTCTGGGGTTAGAATTTTCATCATGATATTATAAGCTTGGATAATTGGAGAAATCATGTGAACTCTAGAATCCTGTAGAGAAGAGGACACATGAGCAGATGCTCTCCTCTTTCCTCCACTGAGGAAAGAATAAATTCTAGAACCCTTTATCTGACAGTGATCCTTAAAGACAGAAAAGTAGAGAACTCCTACTCCAATTTTCAAGCTCCACTTGCCACACTGGTTTCCGTTAGTTCCTTTGGTTCTCTTTTTTCTCCTTTCCCCAAAAGATGGGAGAAGGTCTATCTTTAAAAAATGAGTACAGCCCTGGCCAGTTCTGCTCAGTGGTTAGAGCAGCAGCCTGCAGACTGAAGGATCCTGGTTCGATTCTGGCCAAGGGCACATACGTTGGTTGCAGGCTCCATCCCTGGCCCCGGTCGGGACTCATGTGGGAGGCAACTAAGCCATGTGTCTCTCTCACATCGATGTTTTTTTTTTCTCTCTCTCTCCCCCTCTTTCTGAAAAACAATGGAAAAATTATCCTTAGGTGAGGATAAAAAAAAAAAGGTAGTCCAAAGTCCTATCTTTAAAAATATTTTATTTTTAATTATAATAAACTTATAACAATGTATTTTAAAGTGTAAGGGCAGTAGTGTTAAGTATATTCACACTATTGTGCAATCGATCTTCAGAACTTTTTCATCTTCCTCAACTAAAACTCTGTACCCATTAAACAACTCACATTTCCCCTCTCCTCTCTGGCCACGACCATTCTACTTTCTGTTTCTACAAATTTCACTATTTCAGATACCTATACAAGTGGAAACATACTTGTCTTTTTGTGACTGAATTATTTCACTTAGCATAATGTCAAGGTCCATCCACATGTAGCATATATAGAGTTCCTTTCTTTTTAAGGCTGAATAATATTCCACTGCATGTATATACCATAATTTATTCATTTGCCTGTCAATGGACACTTAGGGTTGCTTCCACCTCTTGGCTATTGTGAATAATGGCTATATGAAACATGGGTGTGCAAATTCAAAGTTCTTTGACTATGTGGTAGGTGGCAATATGACCATATATTATTCTCCTTTCTGTATCCACATACCTTTATAATGTGACTTTGCAATTTCTCCCATCAAAGTGTGGAGTTTATTTCCTCACTACTTGAATCTGGGACAACCTGATGAATAGCTTTGGCCAATGGAATGAGATAGAAGCAGTATGGTACTGGTTCCAAGTCTAAGCTTTAAGAGGTCATGCATACTTCTGCTTGCTCTCTTGGAACCCATGCGAAGAAGCCAAGGTTAGATTATTACAGGATGAGAGAGTATATGGAGCAGAGGTGAGTCATCTCAGATGAGGCTTGAAAGACGTACATTCTACATAATGAATAGGTAGTGATTATGGGGTCATGCTCATAATGTTTGAATGGTGAGTTTTATCAAAATCCATTTCAACATAATTCCAACAATTGTCAGGAAAGCTGACCTAGCAGCTGATGCAGATATATGAATGAGCCTACAGGAGACCAGTATAATTTTTTTTTTAGTATCAGAAAGGTTTATTAGAAAATTCTCACCCTGAACTGTGTAGCATGTGATGCAGTACTGCTACTCATTAAAACTGTCTGGAGCCTGGCCGGGCATGGCGCAGTGGTTGAGCATCAACCTAGGATCCTGGAGATCGTGGTTCGAATCCTGGTCAGGGCACATGCCTGGGCTGCGGGCTCGATCGCCAGTCAGGGGCATGCAGGAGGCAGCCGATCATTGATGACTCTCTCATCATTGATGTTTCAACTGTCTCTCTCCCTCTCTCTTCCTCTCACTGAAATCAATAAAGATATTAAAAACAACAACAACAAAAAACCGACTGGAGGAAATACACCTGTTTCCAAAGTGGTCCTTATACAAAATATATCACGAGCAGCTTCTGATGTGACTTGTGCTCGGCAACTCTGCCCCTTGCCATTTCAAAGCATCCCATCAATGGCTATGGACACCCATTTTACAGATGGGAAACAGAGGAACCAAGAAGCTGCTCTACCAGTGTTAGGAGTTGCCCTTCTTTGCCAAGCCCAGATGGGACAGAGAGACTGAGGGTATGGGGGGGCAGGGGCTGGTCTGTGTGGTGTCTTCCCAATCTCTGAAGGAGGAGGGAAGGTGCTCAGCCCAAGTTGCTAATCTGTAGAATTATGAGCTACAAAATGATTGTTGTCTTAAGCATTTTTGATTTGCTATGCAGCAATAGATAACTAATACATACTATTTCTCTTTTAATTATATGTATTCTTTCCTGGAAATTGAATCCATTTTCATAGGAATTTTAATTACTCTCCCTAGCCCTGACTCTGGTCTTCTGCATAGCTCTATCTTGAACTTGGAACTCCATATTGGATACTCTATTATGTAACATGTTAACACTTCAAACTCAATATTTTGAAAGCTTAATTTGTAATCAAATATCAAAGCCTTATATCCTCTATTGATTTTTCTATTACTGTTGGTGTTACTACCATTCTTTCAGTCAACCATGCTTGAAACTTCAGCGTCATCTCTGATTCCTTTCACTTCTTCCCATAGTCAGTCAGATGACATTTTTCAAAGTAACTTTTTGCCATATTTCCTCTCTTCATATCTGTAAAACTACTCACTCATCAAAGCTTCCTCACTGTTCCCCGATCTCTGGCCTCTGCATCCTCAAGTTAATCTTACACACTAATTTAAGATTCATTCTTCTAAGATACAGAGTGATGAGTTCACTCCTCAGCTTTATTCATTACAAGCATATTTTCTTTATGTCTACTTATTTCAACATCTGGGTCATCCCCATTGGTTCTCTCCACTTATTGTTTTTTTCTCTTGAGTCTGGGTCATGTTTTCTTATTTCTTCATATGACTAATAATTTTGGATTGTATCCTGGATATTGTAAATGACACGTTTTAGAGATTCTGGATTCTGTTCTGTTCCTCCAAAGGAACTTTTTGTTTGTTTTTGCAGGCAGTTAACTCGGCTGAGCTCAGATTCCAAACTGTCTCCCCCACGGTGGGCAGCAGCTGAAATTTTGGTTCAGGTTTTTTTTAACCTTGCTTAGGCTTCTTGGAGTCTGCCCTGCACATGTGTACCTCTAGGATCAGCCAATGACTTAGGCAAAGTTTAAATACAGAACTTAAAGTACTCCCTTTCTGTCTCCATTCAGACATTTGCATCCCCCCACCTCACTCTAAACTCTGTCCTCTAGTTCTTCAAGTTAATAAGACTGAGGGTTTAGCTGTTCTGTTTGGTGAAGACTGGGACTTGCCTTGAGGCAAAAGCTGTAAAATAAATATGGGAAACTCACAAAGAGCTGATGCTGCCCTTCAAATGTTGACCCCTTCCAGTATCTGCCTGCTTTTGTTTGCTGGTAGGTGTCTTCAGGTAGGATTAAAAAAAAATCTTGTCCAGGGTTTATAGTTGTTACGTAGAGAAAGATGGTCACAAAGGAGCTACTTGGACACTATCAGGAGCAGAATTGCTTCACAAATTAAAAACCTTCCATAATTTTTCAGTGAAGTCTGTGTACCAAATTTAGGACTTGATATCTATTATAGGCTCCCCCTAAATGGGTTACCCATGCTTCCCCACTTCTGCTAAACGCTTTCCAGTCTCTGAGCTTTTGTTTACTTTGTTCCTTCCTGTTAAATGCCCTTCTCATTTCTGCCTATCAAAATGTTATCCATCTTTCAAGTGCCCCAGTACCTGGCTCTCAGTCTCTGTCCTACTCTATCAACACTTTCTCCCTATTGATCTTATCCAGGTCCATGGTTTTAAATACATCTATATGCTAATGATTCACAAATCTATATCCTTAGCCCTAATGTCTCCACTGAGCTACAGATTTGTATATGTAACTGTCTACTTGATATCTCCACTTGGATGTCCAACAGATATCTCAAACTTAACATGGTCAAATTAGAATTCTCTTCTCAGCCCCACTTCCTTTCCAGGCCTTCTCAATTTCATTAAATGTCACTGCCATTCATAAGTCAAAAGCCTAGGAGTCCTCTTTAATTCCTCTACTCCCCTCACATTCCATGTACAATCCATCAGGAAGTCCTTTTGGCTCTATCTTCACAATAGATCTCGAATCTATTCACTTCTCCCTAGGCCCCTCACTATCAGTAGAATTTAAGTCACCGATGCTCTCTCACCTGAACTCTTCTAGTTGCCTCCTGAGAGGTGTTCCTGCTCCCACTCTTACCTCCCTACAATCTCTTCTCCACCCTGCAACCACCGTGATTTTTAAAAAATGCAAACCAGATTATGTTATCCTCCTGCTCAATCCTTTAATGGCTTTCCAAAGTAAAATCCAAACTCCTTCCTATGGCCTACATGGTTTTACATGATTTGAACCCTACCTGTTCCTTTGACTTCACCTCCTATCGCTATCCCCTTTTCTCTTTACATTCTGAACACACTGCCCTATTTCTATTTCTTGATTTCAACAAGCTCTTTCCCTTTCCCTGTAGCACTGCATTCTCAAATCTTCATTTGCTCATTGCCTGCCTTCCTGTTGTACTGCAACTTCTTTGAGAGCTGGGACCTTTCCAGTAGGTTTCTTCTTGAAAGGTGGAATGAATTCATGCTCTTTCTCCACAAAGCCTTTCCTATACATCTCTGATGGCAATATACTCTCACTGTCCTTGAATTTTATGTCCACATCTCTTTTAGCATTTACCACTTCCTATTTTATGTTATAGATATTTATACATGTGTTTTAGCCTCCTAAATTAATTGTGATATTAGGATGGGCAGAATCCCTGCCTGATTCATCTGAATATTCCCCATATGTCCTACTACAGGGCTTTGTGCAGAGGGATGCTGATAAAAGTTGAGTGAATAAATAAATAAATAACCAAGTCAATATTTATTTCTATTGAAGGGGAGTATCATTAACATTAAAAACAGTACCAACACTGTCTTAATTAAGTTACTGTCAAATTCTTTTAGAATAAGTAAAACATAATTCACCAAAATCTATTCTACGAAATATGTTAAGTGGTTTGTGATGTTTTAGTGCTTAATTAGAAATGGAGAAAATTACTGAAGTATTCTGATTGTGGTACATTTGAACAACACTGCCTGAAATGTTCAGGCAACCAATATATCTAAATGTTCTAAAAACATACCAATGAGTCATGACTAATTCAGCCAGCAGAATGCTGTGGGTACATTCTATATAATGGATAGGTAGCAATTATGGGCTCATACTCATAAAGTTTGAATGGTGAGTTTTATCAAAATTCATTTCAACATAATTCCAGTCCCTGAAATGGAAAAGTTTTCACTTTAATTATACAAATCTCAGACCTAAACCTCAAACAGACTGCTTTTATGATCTCATTTTCCCCCTTGGCTCAGATTTACTTATTATTTCTAGTCTTACAGCCCTTGCTGCTGAACTATGCCTTTCCCTGGTACTATTTCAAGCTTTAACTTAGTATCTAAACTCATTCATCAAGTCCATTAGTGTCATAACACCTTCACCTCAGAGAGAAATACTATTTAATATATTTTTTTATCTTATAGGACTATTCACAAATTTTAGTTTACTGGTCATTTTTAGCTCTTTTTACTTGCTTTATTGACTTTTTGTACAGCAAGGCCAATGTTTTAGATTGTGGGTTATTTATTTGGGGGTGATTGTTTACTTATTTTCATTTTTTCTACTTTTGTATTTTGCATGTATTCTGTTATATTTTGCTCAGGTTCAACAAAGAAGAGTTTTAATAAATTGAAAGGAGGAATTGAAGTATAACCATCGTGGAAAATGTATAATTGAAAACTATGTGACCAAGGTAAATGAAATGTAAAGTTAAGATGCTTCTAATCTTGAGCTGTTAAAGACATTGCTCATAAATGACACTGTGGAACAAAGTATTAAATAATTCAAAACCACTGATGTCATTCTTATCTGCACAAAAACACTTGAATGAAGATGAATAATCTTTTCTCTCTTCAAGTTACATTGTATGAGAGATTTCCCCCTTCTGATGCAGTTTCAATTCTATTCGTCTTTTTTGTCCCAGTGGTTAAGCTTTTAGAGTAATGCAAAAAAATCTAGTTAACATACAAAGTCCTACAAAACTCGTTTTTGTTCTTCCCCTGTCCAGACAGTCTAGAAGAATTGGTGGATAAATTGTCACAAATATAAAAGCACCCTGCTCTTTCACTTATGTAACAGTTTTCACACTTATAATTACTTATTTATGATCTTCCCCATCCTAATGTAAGCCCCCTGAGAACAGGGAATAAGCCCGTCTTATTCATTTTGAGTCCCCAGAGCTTGGCACAGTGACTGACAAAGGAAAACAATGAAATGTTTTTGAAGCGAATTGAAATAGAAAGGTCTTAAATCCTATGGAAATAGATAACTCTACTGCTAAATATTGAATGAGATTTCCTGTTACTCTTTTAAAAGTGTTGACTTTTTTAGATAATGTATGTGACTGATACTGCAAGGTGCTCACCAGTAACCATTCTCCCCATCTGTAGTTGTGAAACATGGCCACCCAAAATGAAAAATACATCTCCCAGTTTCCCTTGCAACTTAGTGTGGCCAATGGAATATTAGCAGACATGATGTGTGGCAGTTTCCAAGAATCTTCCTTAAAAGATAGCCAGTGCATGCTCTTTGCCTCCTATCTTATTTTCCCTTTCTTCACCTTGTTGCCTAAAGCACAGGTATGATGAATGGAGCTCTAGCCACTATTTTAGATCACAAGGATGAGGGCCACACCCTAGGGCTGTAAGGAGCTTGGGTTCCTGAGGACTTTGTGAAGCAGTGCTGCTATGCCAGCCCTGGATTGCTTACTTCTCAATTTTTATGTGAGAAAGAAATAAATCTTTACCTTGTTTTAGCCACAGTTATTTTGGGTCCTTGTTATTTGCTTCCAACTCTAATAAGAGTGATAGAAATAAGATTTTAGGATGTTACAACTGGAAGATGGCTCAGCTGGAGATCACCATTCTGATTTGACAGCTGATGACTGAAGAGGTTAGATCATATAACCAGGTCACAAAAGTAGAATGGAGGTAAAGCCAGGTCTAAAATCCAGTTCACTTCAGATCTCTTTCCTATTCCATGTTGCCTATGTGATGATACACATTCATCAAAACAGTCTGTAACCTGATTCCTATTTTCCCATTTACTTTAGTTACAATATTATAGGTATTACTAGTCGCAAATAAATAATCTTTTAGCAAATTGACTATTTGTTAGAAAGGAGGTGTTTCTTCCATATCTACTAATTCCTTACCTGTATGCTTGAAAAAATCTCAGAATTTTGTCTCTGTTTATGAGGACATTAAATTGGGCTCTGGATTACAAGATAAAGCTTCATAACTGGTGTAGTCACATACAATATAACCTACCCTAACTTTAATATTCTTTAGACATGATTTTAGGTTAGTACAGATAAACTACCTATTTTATCAAGTATGTATGCCAAGTTTATCAATAAGACATACTTTTTTTGTGGACAGTTTAATGAAAGCTGAATAAGGAGGTCATGAGAGTAGATGCAGTTTCCAGAAGTAAGCTCAGGTATCAGGAGAAATCCTTAACTATAAAATATATTAAGAGTAATCAAAGACAGAGGCAAGGACTTTTTTAGCTGAGTTTTGGTTCTCAATCTGAAATAGTTCATGCTTCATTTCTTACTAGTATAAATCTTGGAACTATCATTGCCAGACCTTAATCAAAGATCACATACATAATAATGATGCTTTTCTAACATGACTGGTGCCTCCCATTAGAGTAAAGTGATAATACATAACTAAAAAAACAGTCAAACAGTGCCAAGGGATTCACTATGAAATTTGTCTGTCTGGCATGATAAAGTTGCTAACATGATTTTAATAATTTAGAATTTGTGGGTTTTATTGTATTTATTTTGTACAAGCCTTAAGAAAGTTTAACTAATGCCTGGCCAGGCGTGGCTCAGTGGTTGAGCATCGACCTAGGATCCAGGAGATCAAGGTTTGATTCCCAGTCAGGGCACATGCCCAGGTTGTGGGCTTGATCCTCAGTTGGGGGCGTGCAGGAGGCAGCCGATCAATGACTCTCTCATCACTGATGTTTCTCTCTCTCTCCCTCTCCCTTCTTCTCTCTGAAATCAATAAAAAGATATATATATATTTTTTTTTAAAAAGAAAGTTTAAGTAATAATGTAGCATGGAAATACTGAGGGGAGTATATGTTTATATACCCTGGTGTGGGAGAATGTTAAAAGACATATGTGGTACGAAGGCAGTAGCTCATAAATATTTTGAGGTCAGGATCCCTAGAGAATTTGATAATGTTTATGGATCTATCCCAAGAAAATACCTATACTCAAGATAGCATACATATATTGGGATTACAGTGGTACCTCAGTTTTCGAATGTAATCCGTTCTGGAAGCCCATTCAAGTTCTGAAACATTCAGAAACCGAGGGATCAACAGCCGACAGCTGGGCCTCAGGATCTTGCCCTCAGCGGGAGCCAAGGGTCATGTTCGACTTCCGAGGTGTGTTCGAAAACAGGGGCATTTCCTTCAGGGTTTCCATCATTCGTAAACCAAAATGTTTGTTAAGGGAGACATCTGAAATGTTTGTCAACGGAGACGTTGTGTCCAGGGCATGAACCATGCACGGGCACAGACCAAAAGCCAAGCTGAGATAAACAAGGAGTTACTTTGTCCTTGGCTGATATGAGACAAGCACCACCAAACCAGGTGCAACTCTAGCCAGATCAGGGACATCTGGGAGAAATCTTTATCCTAACTTCCTCTTCCTGCTTGAACGAATTTAGTTTGAGTTTTATTCACTTGTGAAAGAGACAGTACTGCTTACAACACACAGATACAGATGAAACTGTCTCTTCAGTATCAGGGAGTTTACCAGGGGTGAAGAACTCTATGCCTTGGTGTAACTGCTTGTGAGCAAGTGGTTTTGGCTAATTACACATGACTTGTCTAATAAATAAAGTAAATTAAACACATCTCATATTTACAAAAGTTTGTTAGCAGGTTAGATTATTGTTTCATTAGCGGTGTCCTACGATTCAGACTTTTTCATATTTCAGACTTCTTCATCCATATTTATCAAGATTTTTAAAAAGTTTTAGGTGCTTTTAACATTAATGTATTGATTTTCTTTTTGAATATAAAATGAGAGAGAAAAGAAACAGTAGCATGCCACTTTATTTCCTCCTGCTCTAGGAAGCAATCAGGTCCCAGCAAACCATAAAATAAAATTTATAGGAGTCTAGTTTGTAAACCGGTTAAAAATTTTATTAATTTATGTAAGAGTGTAGGCATTTCTAGTGACTTGAGCCACAGAGTCTTCTCTCCAAGGTACTCCCTTTCTGATATGTCTAGAAACATCTTATTTATCAGAAGGTCAAGCAGATGAGGGTAGAATTATAGAGAGGAGGAATTGGATGATTATAAGAGATGGAGTATCCAGGCTTTGCTAGATCCTAATGCACTACGCTTCTCAAATCCAGAACTGCAGCCAGTGGGAAGGTTCTAGGTATCCTTCTCATTGCACTGATACTTTTTTTTTTTTTTGGTATCTCTTCTGCTGGGTGGATCCTGGATATTTTCTTGAATTTTATTAATTTTCATTCAATACATTGCTTTCTTTCTGACTTTTGACTGATTCACTATTTTTTTTGATGTTTCTATCTCTCTCTCTCTCCCTCCCTTCCTCTCTCTGAAATCAATAAAGATATATTTTTAAAAATAATAAATTTAATAAAATGAAAAGAAAAATATGGAACAACAACTTATGTAAATTGTAGGGTCATAGCCTAAGACTAAACTTGTAACTTAATTCTGAAAGAAGAGACTAAGCTCTTTGAGGATGGAGTAATTCTCTCCAGCCAAGTCTGCTCCCTTTTTATTTACACAAGGCCTCCCTTTTACAAATACGTAGATGTTACAGACTCTCCATGCTGAGAAATATTGCAATAGAGTAGGAACTACACACAGTATTTCATCAAGGAGATTCTATCAAAATCTGGAGGCCCCTCATATTTCTTGCTTTAAAATATTCATGGTTCTTTTCTTACTGTCCTCTTGATCTTATAAATGCTGTTGTGTTTCCAAAAGAACACTCACAGGCTTTAGAAATGTACATGATTGTAATATTTGTAGCCAGGGTCTGACATTTAGATGGGTTCATATTAAAAAACACATCTTTCAAAATTAGCATAGGAGCCAAGGAAATATAGTCAGAGAAAGGTGACTATGCACACATTTCAGGGTTTTACTTCAGGCATTAAGTAGGAATTGAATTGGTTGAAACAAAAAAAATGTCTGCAGCACTGTTCTTGCGAGCTAACTATCTTAGAAGTAGATCCTCCAGCCCCAGTCAAACCTTCAGATGACTAGCTGACATCTTGACTGCAACCTCAAAAGACACCAGGAGCCCAATCCTCCCAGCTAAATGACTGACAAATCTTTGACTCACAGAGACTATGAGGTAGTATATGTTTATTGTTGCTCTAAGTGGCTAATTTTGAGGTAATTTGTTATGCAGCAATAGATAACCCAATGCAGCCCATAAGGCATCTATGTAATCTTGCCCAAGTGCTTCTCCAACTGTACCTTATACCACTGTTCTGATTGCCCACTGCCTACAGCTATGGTGATATTTTTATTATTTATTGCCTCATTAAGCATGTCCCCTCCTCATTAAGCATGCCTGTGCTCTTAATGTTCCTTCCACCTGGAGGCCTATTTCCCCAGCTCTCTACATAATGTACCCCTTCAATTCACTTGTGTGAAGAAAAGAAGATATGTATTTTAAAAATCAACTGTTTTTCTCTTTTCTAGCAATAAGTACCTAGAAAAGGAAGTAAAAAATCTATTTCATTTATATTATTGGAAAAAACACACAAGATTCTTAAGAGAAAGCTAATAAGAAAGATTCAGAGCTGCCATAAAGAGCTTATAAATTTCAATTGAAGGTCATAAAACAAGAGCTGACCAAATGAAAAGACACTTCTAATCTTGAAGAAGACAATAAGAAAACTTTATTTTCTTTAAATTAATATATTAATTCAATTAATTCTAGTTAGAATGCCAATAGGTGAATTTTTGTATGTTTTTTAAAAAAGTGAATAAAGCCCGGCCGGGCATGGCTCAATGGTCGAGCGTCGACCTAGGATCCAGGCGATCGGGGTTCGATTCCCAGTCAGGGCACATGCCTGGTTGCAGGCTTGATCAATGACCCTTTCACCATTGATGTTTCTATCACTCTCTCTCCCTCTCCTTTCCTCTCTGAAATCAATAAAGATATTTAAAAAAATAAAAATAAATAAAAATAAAAATAAAAAAGTGAATAAAATATCCTTTATTTCTTAGGTGGAAGACTAAATGCCTGAGAAGAGTTAAGGCATTTTTGTTTTGATTTGTTTTGTTTTTAAAATCAGAATAGAAGGGGAAACGTTTTGCAAGGTGAGAGAAAATATTATAAGGCCCAATTAATATAGTAATTTAATAAGAATAAACAAATGGTTTAATGAAATTATATAGGGAGTCCAGAAAAAAGATTCCAACATATATAAGAATTTACTAATTACCAGTAGTTGTGGGAAAGAATAGAAAATTGCAAGAGAAATGAAGAATTATGTGAGAGGGAATTTTGAGAACAGAGAATTATGAGAGAGACAAGAAAGTGGGAGAAAGTTTTAGAAGCGACAAAAAATTGTGGGAGACAAAAGGAGTTTTGGAAGAGACAAAGAACTGTGGAAAAAACCAGAATCATGGGAGAAAATGTAGAAATGTGGGAAAGAGGGATTTGTGGGAGAGAATGGAGCACTGAAAGAAGAAAAGGGAGAAGTGTGGGAGAAAGATGGACTATTTAATACATGGGGTAGGCTTACTGGCCTGTGCATCTGAAAGAAAACAAAACTGGACCTTATATATTGGATACACAAATAAATTTCAGATGGGTTAAACTCTTAAATGTTAAAAATAAAATAATAGATATCCTGTTAGATAATCTAGGAAACTACATGTAGCAGGTGGGGTGGGTTAGATGTTCTTAAGTAAAACTGGGCTCAGATATATTTGAATTTATAAAATTGTAAAAATGTCCATAACTTTAACAGAAAAATAAGATATTTGGAAAAAATTAGCAACAGTAGACATACATAATTTATAAAAAGAACGTTTTAACTCAATGTAAAAATGGGCACCAGGTTTAAAGAGGCAATTATTTCAAAAGTCACTCTTGGAAATAATTTGTTGACCTATGTTCTTCAAGGAGCACATATTTTTATTGAACAACTGAAAAGCATTTAAAAATCTAGATCAGCTTACACCATATATGTTTCAACAATATTCTTTGTAGAATAGGCAAAATGAAGATAAGTATCTAAAAATTATAGTTATATGTCCCAAGCTTTCTATATTTCTGTTTTATACATACAGTTTCTCTGCCAATAGAAAAATTGCCCAAAGTGCAAATCCAGATGGTTAACAACACTTGAAAAGATGCTCTTAACAAAGAGAAAGGCAAATTAAGGTAACAATAAGACACTGCTCAAGAAACAGGTACAAAATTTAAAAGTCTATAACTCTTATTGCTGATTGAATGCAGAGAAAAGAGAACTTGTATTCATTGCTGGATGAAATTTGACCTACTACAGCTTTTTGCAAAACAATCTGGCAGCATCTATTAAAACTAAATATATCCATGCCACTTGGCCTAGTCATCCCTTTTCAGGGTATCCAACTCTTAGAAATTAAGAACAATAATTGTGAACACACACACACATTGCGTCTAGTGGCAGAAGATGGTTATCAAAGTAAATGCTCATCAACAGGTAATGGCTGAATAAAAATTATGCTATATCTATCCAATGGAATATTGTGCAAGCAACTAAAAAAATGAATGAGAAGTATTCTAGTATAGTTGGATATTTCCAAAAGGCATTTCAGAATGAGAAAAGAAGCAGAAAATCAATGATCAAAATAACGCCTTAAATGTACATGTGCAGGTGTGTGTGTATATAAAATGAGTTTGGAGAAAATATGTATTGAGTAGAGACTAAGTTCCTATCATGGATTATTTGGAAGGGGATATATGCCAGGATATATGCCGGGATATATGCCAGAGAGGGGGGCAAGAAGTGGGGAGAGGGAAATGAAGTTGAATGGGAAAAGAAGAAAAAAAGACTGCACCAAAAATCCAAATGATATGATCACATTTATGCCTTTTTGTAAAATTATATTTGTGAGTAGAAATGTAAAAAGGAAAACATTTTAAATGTGAATACCACATTTTTTCTTTAGAAAAGGAAAGTAAGTATTCTGAGCCCAGGGCATAATTTGAAAACATTTTTGTAAGGTGAATTTCTGCCATGAAATTCTTTTCATTTTTTTCCTTTCCTTTTCCTCTTTCACTATAAGCCAAAGACCAGAAAAGAAGTGGTAGTGCAAAAGTTCTAATTGCCTTCTGGTTATTATAAATTTTCCCTAAGGAAAGAGAATTAAATTGGCCAGCACTCCCAGAAATTTTCCACAGAGATGCCCTTTAGCAGAGAACAGTAAATTTATATTTTGCATTTTGCTCTTTAGTATATCCATGTTTGTGATAATATAAAAATATGTAAATTACTTAGTCAAATTACTTAATGTCCTGTTTGACTATCAGGGTCTTGCCTGGACACAGATGGCACATTCAAACTGGGTAACTGAAGAGGGTTTGATAGATGGGCTACTTACAAAAGCATCCATAGGGGTTAAAGAAACCAGGAAGGGATAGTGCATTACCCTGGAAGTAGTATTATTGAGAAGCTGTTACCACTTCTAGGCTTGGAGGAGCAAGTAGAGGGAGTGGCTATTGGGACCCAGTTGTATGGCCTGGACTGTCTGAAAGTAGCTGTGGCTTTTAGCAGAGTGATGCAGCCAACCTGTAGAGATTCTGTGGAGACGGAGCTGAGGGAGTCAATACCCCAACCTCCTGTTCCTCCTGTGTTCCTCCTGCCCTCTGATCTCCTGGTGATGCTCCCCATTCTTCAAACCCAACTGGAAGCCAGGGACAAAGGAGCTCAGTGATGCAGTCCATACAAGTCAGCCTCCAGGAGCACATAACTGGGTAAAGGAGGGTGGAGAGTAGATCTGAAGGGGCAAAGATTTCATCACTCTTTTCCACAACCAATTTCTTCAAATAATTGGATGATTTGTAAAGACAAATCATAATATTTAATCCATGGCTTCAATTATCCCATGAACTTGGCCTTATATTGATGGGAATCCATATTTGAAGGCTTAACATGAAGCCATATGACACTAGCCATTACGTGATCTGATTAGTTAGATGCCACCCAAAACACTGAAGAGAAGCTCCTGAGTTGAAGACCCAGGACAAGAAACCTCTGACGGAAGTTAGGAAGGAGAGTAGGGAAAGGAAAATTTAAGTTTTCTCAAGAGGGCAGGAAAAACTCAGGGCACAGGGGATGTGGTTTAGAAGATAAATTCACTAATATAACAGTTTTACCTGAAGTTGGTTATGTTCAGTTGTATGTACTCTATATGCAGAGCAAAGATTATTTGTTCAGGAATTAGAATACTGGGTTCTGGAGCCCTGCTACTACTTAGTTCTGGCAATTTGGGTAAACCATTTTCTTTCTCTGAGCTTGTTTCATTCTCTGTATCAGAAAAGGGTCGGACTAATGATCTCAGCTTCCATTTGGTTCTATATTGTATGATGCTATTATTTCACCCAATCAGAAATTTTAGGAATGACTTAAAGCTGAGTTAGAAAAACAGTTCAGAACATTCAGAACAAGAGTCAAATTAAAATTATGATTTCAAGCAACTTATAATTTTCCCCATAAGATACCTCACCATAGAATTCAGCAGGCCACTAGGAGACAATAAACCTCCCTCTTTATATCCTTAGGGAACAGCATTAGTGGGTACAGGGGATAATCTGGTTTTAGTATATTGTATTATAGCTGAAAACCATTAAATAATCTACACCCTACTTCTTGTAGTACCACACAGAAATCTCAGAAGAACAACACTGGTGAGAATGTAAAAGGAATGGAAAACATACAAAGATGGAACCATGGTACACTATGGCCTGTAGCATCCCTTCCTATTTAGCAAAGAAAGTACCTATCTCAAGGCTACCCCAGAATTACATGATCAGGTTTAAAAACAGTAGTAACATTGCCTAAGAAAGTGGCAATTGAAGTCACAGTTTGATTTTTTCTTTATTTTTTATGTATCTATCAAATGATATGTTCTTAGAGCATTTTAATAAATATATTCTCTCTCCCATGCTGGAGAAAATGCCATTGATATCTATAGAAATCTTTTTGGTGATGATACTTGCTACCAAGAGTATCTCTTAATTTTAGAGCAACACTGATTTAGGTCTAGTTGATTAACTCATATAAATAATAAAAAAGGAGAGGGTTCCCCAAACAGGGGAGAGGTGGAAGCAACTTATAATTTGTTAAGATATGAGTACGAGTAACTTTACTTTAAGGACATAAAGCCCCAGGAATAGGCAATAATGTCTAGGAGACTAGAAAGCCAATATCTATGATAGTCAATGTTGTATGGAAGAACATATTCTATGATAGAATATGGCATGGCCCATTAGTCAATGTTGTATGAGGGAAGATTAAGACAGGACCTGGGATTTGGCCCACCTGCTAGAAGCAGGGCAGTGGGTGACGGGAAAAGAGAAGATCAAGTTTGGCGGATAAAGCACAGTGTCCAAAGAGGGTAGTAAAAACATGTTGTACTCCAGGCAAGCACCTAGCACTAGGAGTTAAGGGGAGATACCTGAGAGTTCTAATGAACGGGTTTCTATACATTTAGAGGAGAGGAGAGAAGTGGATGAATCCAGGTAGATAGGCAGTTAGGGTAAGCTGGCAGTAGGGCACCTGCTGCAGTTTTGTAACAGTATTGTATTAGTCTGCTAGGGCTACCATAACAAAGCATCACAAATGGGTGGCTTAAACAACAGAAACTTATTGTTTCACAGTCTGGAGCCTGGAAGTCCAGAATCAAGGTGTTGGCAGGGTTCTTCCTGAGAGCCATGGGGGAAAGATCTGTTCCAGGCCTTTCTCCAAGGCTGTCATCTCCTGTGTCTCTTCACATCATCTTCCTTTTATGCATGTCTCTGTGTCCAAAGTTTTCCTTTTCATAAAGACACCAGTCATACTGGATTAGGGCCTGCTGTAGTGAACTCATTTTAACTTGATTATCACTGTAAAGACCCTATATTTCAAATAAGGCCACATTTGGATGAGGGTCAGGAATTCAACATGAATTTTTTTTGGTGGGAGGGGGGCACAATTCAACCCATAACAAGGACTGATGAGCACAAGATAAAGCCCTAGTGCTAGAAGGGATTGTGGGATGAGGCCAGCTCCCAAGATAGGAATTCAGACACAGAAATGAAGACAGAACTTGGATATTAGAGCAGGGGCACATGTTGGGCAGAGTCTTGGAAATAAGACAATTGCCAGAACTGGGGTCTGGGGCGAAGGCTGGTAGATGCTCTAGTACCTGAACTGAGGTAGAAAAACTGAAGAATGGGCTAGAATTGGCTGTCTAAGCCTGTGTGTACCATTAAGAAGAGGTCTCAACTTCTAGGAGAGGGAGGCTAGCCAAACTAAGAACATGGGGCTTCGTGAAGAATTAGAAAATTTCATGGAAAATGGAAAATCGAAGTGGGAGGCATTGACTCAGTGTACTCCCTAGTGAAGCCTGTACAGAGAAGTTTTGTGAAGATTGCTTGCTTCTCCTCAATGCCCAAATGGGTGTAGGTAGAAGTTGATTCTCTTTGCTCTTGATTTCCTCAAAACTGGATGTGCTCACCCTAGTTTCTAGAAGGCATGTCAGGGACAGGGTACTTGAAGGTACAGGATAAACATGGTTCATATTCCTAGAGCAAACCTTTACCTTGAAAATTATAATGGAATTAGATGCAAACTTAATGTGAATTTAAAAAAATATGTTTTTATTGATTTCAGAGAGAGGAAGGGAGAGGGAGAGAGAGACAGAAACATCAATGATGTCAGAGAATCATCCATCAGCTGCCTCCTACACACCCCCTGCTGGGGATTGAGCCTGCAACCTGGGTATGTGCCCTGACCGGGAATCAAACCCCTATCTCCAGGTTCATAGTTCGACACTCAACCACTGATCCACACTGGCCTGGCAGTGTGAAATTTTATAATAAATTATGAGGCTTGAGAGAAATTTCATGCTTGCAGAGTGCAGCTGACTGTTTCAGGACTACCCATGTCCCCTTGACACTTACCATTCCTGTACAAGCCTATTGGTGTCTTACAGCAAACACCTGAAACTCTCTACTCGAGGGCTTTCTCTTGGTCAGAGTAGCAGGCAGTTAACAATCCTGGAAATAAGCCCTTAGCCAATGATGAATGGGAGTTGGAATTTAAATATCCCAATTTCCTTGACTTTGGGCAAGGGTGAAGGAGTGGGGAGGGGAAAGGAAGCTTTGACTTACGTTCTACACTGTCTCCCAAAGTTTCCCAGTAGGATTGAGCACATGCCTACAGAGGTAATGAGCTCATTAATGCACCCTGGAATGACTTCCTTTCCTTCCTGGCTCACTTTCCACACACTCCCATTGGTGCTTCTTGGGATCACCTCCTGAACAAACGACTCAAATCCTAGTCTCCAGGTCTGCTTCTGGGGAAACCTTGCCAGAAGACACTGAGTCTGATCTGAACCAAGCCCCCAGACTATGGTGGAGTATTAAGAGATTATATCCCTGTGCTTTTAAAGGAACTTTGCTAGTAAATTAAGAAACACAGGCTTAAGAGACTTAATCACATTGCACTTGAAACTTTTATCAGTGGCCCTTAACCTGTTTTCTCCCCTAACTCAACTGTGAGGTTCCATATATTATTTTCAATAATTTAAGTGAATTCTGGCAAACATACTTTAAGTTATTCTCCTTTTATAATCAGCACAAACAGAAATCTAAAAGTAGCAAGAAGCCAAAGCAATGCACCAGCCCACAATGAAACCCAGTGCCCTAGGAACACACCACAGGTCATTGAGGAATCACCATCACGATTCCCCCACAGCTAGCTTCATTCCCTCAAGTGTGATTTACTTTTTATTTGAATGATATGTATATAAAAAAGTGATAGTGGATATCTGAGTTGTTAGAAATGATTATTTTTCTTTGGTTGTTATTTAAAAATAAGAATTACAAAGAATCTCCCAGGACTCTTTATTGTTGCTTAATAACACACATTTAGTAGCAGAGGTGTCCCTTGTCTTGAGCTCAAACAGTACAAAGTGGTAAGTGTGAATTATTCCATCATCCTTCATCTTGCTCCTGCTTTATTACTTAATAATAGTGCTTTACATGGAGTGTAAACTGGCCACATAATAAATCAATCACGGCATCATACTAAAGAGAAGGCACATTGCTGCTGCTGCTTCTGCAAATGTTGCTCTATGATCTATGCATTTAATTTTTATTTCAATCTTCTTTTATTATTTCTGTAAACAAATTTTGGTAGCAAATAAAGGAACACAATAAATAAATGAAACAATAAACAACTTGCTCTTGGAGTAAACTGAATGCTAGTAGAGGCATGTTACTATTGATCATTTAACTAAAATCTTTATAGTTTACCGTCATTCTTTATTAAAAAGCACAGTGGGGAAAAAAAAGCACAGTAATAATAAGCTGTACCAATTTAGTCTTCCTGTCTCCCAAAGGATTCCTTAAGACAAACAAGCAGGTATGTTTGAAAAAAAAATTAAATAACAATAATAGAAAAGCTAAGGAAGATATATCCAAAGTACATCTACTGGGTGCTAGAATGTTCTCTATTTAATTTTTTTGTTTGTTTTTACTCACATTTCTATGAAAGAATGTGGGATAATTAAGGTATTCCTAAGGAAATGAACATAATTATTGATTTGAATGTTATTTATGGAGAAGTCACTAGCAGGATGCATTTATGCTTAGGGTTTACTTTTGTCTTGATTAGAGAGTAACCTCATGAAATTAGTGCTATCATAAATGGGTTATTCACCTCATTTGTTTACTAAAACACTGAATTTTTTTGTGGACCTGGACCTAAAGGGAATGGTATGGCCCTTTTCTCATTTTTCTAAGTTTAGAGACTTACTCCAGTTTTAAAGACATTTTTTCCCTGCAAGAATTGAGTCTCTGCGCTCTGTACTTACTTTTTTTTTTTGCCCTTGGAAAATAAGTATATATATAAAATGGGGTAATTTTAGTAATACATTTATTATTTATAATCTTTAAAATATAGCTGTCTTTTCATGAAGGTTTATAGTGATTTTCTCTTGCAACTTGATCCAGATTCTGGGATCATGCAAAATAGCTCAAATTCTCTGTATTCTGGGATTTAAAAAAAGGCTGGTAGGGCATTTGGAGTAAGTAGGATGCATGTGACATTAAAACCACAGAATTGTAATTGTCCTACTATGACCGCTGTGATTTATTTAGGACATCTATTAAAGGTCAGAGAAATGGCCACTTGTAGGTGTCAATGGAACCAAATGCTGATTTGAAATTCAAAATAAATTTGAATATTGCAATGATATCATATCCTCTCTTCAGTAGAATTGGCTTTCTCTCCATCCTCTTTACCTTGTCCTCACTTTTGATTGTAAAAACAATAGTATAAAATCTAAGACTGTTAAGAGAAAAGAAAGAACATTCCTAATACTACTATCATTTCTATTCTTTGCCCATACACATTTATATTTTTAAACATAGTAGCAATCACAGTATATATACAATATTGTATCCTGCTTTTTATTGTTAACTCTCTTTTGAAAAGAGATCTGGAATTTCTATAAAGAGATTGCAAAATAGTACTAAGGAAGTTATGTCACACTAGCTGGGGTAAAAAAAGAGGGAACATGTGTTGATTATGAGTTTTAAGCTTTTCAAAAGTGATGTAACATTTACCTCAGATTTTCTTAGCCAGAGATTTGAACCCAGCCATCTTGGGTTGGAAAAGGGTATGGAATATAATTAAACTAAAATTTGTGAATGAAAGTAGGGCAGCATTTGCTTTCTGCCAAATTGCTAATTAAATGCCATGGAAGACTTGCATATTTAATTTTAGCCATGTAAAGAATGTGCAATAGTTGGTAGGCAAGGATTTTGGCCAGGAAATAAATGACAATATTTTTAGATCATTTTGCTACCCCTGTTAATTTATTATCCTTTGATGTAGCTAAAGTGTAGAAATGGGAAAGTTCCTTCATTTGTCCAGAGTTAGGGTTTTTCCAGGCAAAAGGGCAGCGTACTTGAGGCTATTGGCAAAAAAAAAAAAAAAAAGGTTGAAATGATGTGTCATGAGTTCTACACAGAAGAGGGAAAGAGATGGAGACAGGGGAATGCTGATAGATGAAGACAAAGCAGGAGATGTCAAGGGGCCAGAGGTCTCTGTAATAAGAACAGACGTAATGGTAAAAATAGAACAAGAAAATTGGAAGACTGGAAGGTTGCATTCAGTTGGTTTATTAAAACTGAAATAAAATCTGAAATGTAAGTGAGTTGGCCTATTAAAAATTTATTTTTGTTTTTTCTTGGTTTTAATGCTGTAAAACATTTGAACCAGGACAGAGAACAAGGCATGGGAATTGAAACACTGTCATTAATTCATTTATGCATTCATTTGACAAATACCTTGCTAAACCCTGCCTATGTGCCAGACATTATTTTAGGGGCTGGGAATACAGTAGGGAATATGGCAGAAACAATTTTGATGGTTTGGAATTTATACTCCAATGGAGGAGTTGGACACGACAAATAAAATATCAAATTATAATAAGAAAAATAAATTATAGCAAGGGCATAGATGCATGAGGGCTGGGGAGCTATTTTAAACATGAATATTAGAGAACTGAAGAGGGGAGATGGAAGGGGGAACATGAAGGAAATGAGAGGGGAAGCCAAACAGACATCTGGGGGAAGGATGTCCTAGGCATAAAAAAAGCAAGTGTGAAAGCCTAGAGGGGAATATGCTTGGCAGGCATGTCCCTAACATTTGTGAAGCCTGGGGCAAGAGTACAAATGGAGGTCCATGAACTCTATGTCTAGACGTTAAAAGTTATAAAACATATCCTGTCATCCAGACTTCACTAATATACCTCAATGTTGGCTTGGAAGGTGAGATTTAGATTTAAAATCCTTGGACTCCTCAGGGTTCTGCACCTGAACCTAGTGGTATAGAAGCCTCTGGTTTCTGGTCCCAAACATAGTTTAATCCCCCTTTCTCTTTCCATGCCAGGATTCTCCCATCACTGCAGGGGGTCTTGTACAATACAAGTGGACAGCCCTGCCTGCATGTCCAAGCTCAGCCCCTATCATCTACCCTCTGATTGCTCCTTGCAACTAGGGATGTGCACACTCATGAGAGTCTGCTCTTGGGAAGATGAACCAGGAAGGGGATCATGCTGCCCTGGAAGCCAGCTCTTGGCTATTTGGGCAGCACATTCATGGATCCTGAATACCCAGGATGTAGTCTTTATGGGACACAGGCTCTGGATGGGCATAGCCCCTTGACCTCACTGACTCTGCCCTGTGGGAAAGGGTGTGGCTGAGGAACGGACAGAGGAAGATCCTCGAAATCACGGGGCTTGCGGCAGTGGCTCCTTTTGCCAGGACCTAAGGGTGGCACTTTTGCTTGTCACACTTGAGGAGGAACAAGGAGGCTATTTCTTATATCCTCAGGGTTTGAACTGTGATGATGAAGTAGATATGAAACTTCCTTTCTCTGGAAGGTCTATAAAAAGTAAAGGAAGGAAGAAAAGGAAACCAGAATGTATGGAGCATCTGTGCCAAGCCCGGCTGTGTGCAATACGCTTTTGCTCGTGCAATCTAATTTAATCTTGCAAGTAATCCTGGGAAATAGGCTTTATACTCTCCTGCATATAGGTAAAAAAAAACAAACCAAAAAAAAAAAAACCCAAGGAGGTCACTTCCTCATCCAGAGTTACACAGCCAGTGAGGCTTGGAGCAGAGGCTCAAACCCAGGGCTCCAGCTAATTCTAAAGCCTGTATTGTTTCTACTACACCACATCACCTTTGAAAGATATGCTCAAAGAAAGACTTCCTTTGTAACGAGGTTGAGGAGCAAAAAGGACAGTAAAATCCTACACATATTGTGCATAGAGGAAAATTAAAGCAGAGATCCTTAATCCAGAGCTGGTTCCCATCCTGAGGTCCCTAGAGCTCCTGGAAGTCATGAGGATAGTATGTGAGTTTAAAGTCTTTAGATATTTTTCTTTTAATTGAGATAAACTGCATATATAGTGAAATGCACAGATTTTTCTTTAAAAAATATATCTTTATTGATTTCAGAGAGAGGAAGGGAGAGGGAGAGAGAGAGAGAGAAACATCAATGGTGAGAGAGTCATCATTGATCGGCTGCCTCCTGCATGCCCCCCACTGGGGATCAAGCCCCCAACCTGGGCATGTGCCCTGATTGGGAATCGAACCTTGATCTCCTGGATCCTGGATCCTATGTACATGCTCAACTGCTGAGCTACCTGTTCATTTCTTGATAGGTATGGGGCTGCCTCCTATTTTTGGCTGTTATGAATAAAGCTCTTATAAACATTCTTGTACATGTCTTTTTGTGAATATATGTATTCACTTATCTTAGGTTTAATCTAGGAGGGAGGTTGCTGGGTCATATGGTAGGTGTAGATTTCACTTTTTAAGAAACTGCCACACTTTTCCAAGGTGGTTATATCATTTTGGACTGCCACCAGTAATGTATAAGAGTTTCAGTTGATGATGCTATTTTTAATTCAGCATGTTTAATTTTGAAATATTTCAAACATAAAAAGAAAGAATTATACTAATAACTGACAGCCTTTATTCTACCACTCAGATTTAACACATTAACAATTTCCTGTATTTGCTTCAGATCTTAATAAATGAAATATTACAGATGTACTTGAAGACTCTCTCCCAATCTCCTTCCTTTTCCTCCTCCCTGGAAATTAGCATCGTCCTGAAGTTGGTGTGTATCTTTCTACATTTGTCTATTTTTAAATACATGACATAGTATATGAACCATTTTCAATATTTCCCAAAGTCTAACAAAGATGGTATATTTTCCTATGATGATCCTGGGCATAGTATTTGAAATAGCAGCATCTTAATAGATAAGTCAATTTGATCCTTATAATTTTTAAATTTCCTATTTATTATTGTTTATTGATTCTAATAGTAATTAGGTTGATTATACTTACAATTAATAGAAAATGGGGAATATTGTTTATTTTAAAATGAAGTTTACATGGCAGATGAAAATCCTGTAAAGCTTGAAATCCTTGAAAAGGAAGTAATGAGGAAGTTCTTGGCACTTGAGCTGGTGAGAACTGAAGAGCTAACACAACCTTTCCATATTACAGATAAGGAAACTGAGTCACATACCAATTGTGACTTGCTAGGTTATTAGAGCTGTAGAATGCCAGGCCATTACAAGAACCAGTCTTCTGATGCCCATTTTAGAATTCTTTTGACCTCACCATGCGGCTTCTATGCCGCTGAAGGCGATCAGAGATAAAGAAGGAAGGAAGGAGAGAAGAAAATGTGATGTGGAGGTGGGAGGAAGCAAAAACTTCATAAAAACAAGACGGCAGAACTGTGGTATTTTAAGGAAGAGGTTTGCCCTTCATATGAATGATTCTTGGATTTTGGTGTATATTTTTGGTAGCAGTATGCGGTGAGTCACTAACAAAGAGCTTAAGACAGATGAGTTAACATAAATGGACCAAAATAAGCTGTGGTCTCTAGGCTGAGCAGCTGTTGGACAAACCTGCCAATATTTTATTTCCCAGAGACACTTGCAACAGATTTAAGTGAGCAGGCAGTGAGTGCCGCATTAGAAAATTCCATACCATTCAGAGTTTGCTGTGCCTGAAATGTGGCTACCCAGGGGAAAGGGGAAAACCCCCAGCTATTTATTGAAGCTGCACTTTGTGGAAGAGGGTAGGTAGGGCTGCAGGCCACAGTGGGATGTGCAAGTGGAGGGATAATGCAAGGTACAGGAATCAGCCCTGAATGTCCCACCAGCTGTGTACCCTTTGGCTACTCAGTGGCTCTTTTTTTCATCTTCTGAATGAGGGGCTTGGATTACCTCCTAAGTCCCTTCCAGTTTAAAAATGTATATAGCTTACATTTATTGAGCACTTACTTTGTGCCAGGCACCTTGTGAAGTGTTTTACATAGGAATTTCCCCGCCTCCATTAAGCCTTTGAGGTTGTTTCAAGAGTAATCCCATTTTACAGATAAAGAAACTGAGTCTTAAAGAGGATAAGAGACTTGCCTGAAGTCATATAGTGAGCATAGCTGAGCCTGAACTCAAATCTGGGATTGTCCCAGAAACCTGGTTTCCTAATCACCATTTTGCATTGTGCCTTTGCCCTAAACAGGAAACTAGAAATAAGTTGCTTTCACATCCTTCTTCCTCTCCATAGCTTTATATCTGTTTCAAATCATTAGGCTTCAATTGCACTGCAGTGGATTTTCAGGTCCTAATTGGACCCCTCACTGCATCCATATACTGCACTATGGGTGAATGACGTTAAGATGATAGTCAAATTCAGGACATACACATTTCACACAGGACAGAAATAGCATTGTGTGGGGCACAGCAGGGCCATTTGATTTACAAAATCATCATCATCTCGAATATTTTCTGAACGTTCTCTCTGGTGGACACTCTGTACTTGGTGTTCCTGCTGATGTCACTGGCGGAGATGTCTCATGAGGAGACACCCTGTTTGAAAAGCCAATTCAGTAACCTCCTCTGTCCTGATTTAATATGATATGGCCATGGCAACAGTGGTAATAGAGGCAGCTCCTCTGTTCCTTTTCATTAATGACACACAATTTATACCCCTCTTGCACTGCCACTCTTCCAATAAAGATTTCAGCTGTAGAAAGAACATCCCTCTCTCCAATACAAAAAAATAAATAAATAAACTCTAAGATTGTGGATGATTTCATCTAACTTCTGCTCAAGATCAATTTTCAGTTGGTGACTGACAATTCTGTTTTTTAAAGTCTGTGGGGATATTCATGACCGAAATCTCACATTCCATAATTCTTTCTTTGATATTTATATATATAGGAATGGGGAACTGAAGCAATATCTAATAAATCAAACCAAAAAAGCACTGCTGCTTCTATTTAGTTGTATGTTTTAAGACAGAGAAACTCTGAGCTGAAAAGGGGAGGAAAAATACTCAACCTGTTGCATTTTTATAGACCAATAATGAACTATCAGAAAAGGAAACTAAGAAAACAATCCCATTTACAACTGCTTCAAAAAAATAAAATACCTAGGAATAAACTTAACCAAGGAGGTAAAAGACCTGTACTTGGAAAATTATAAGACAGCAAAGAAAGAAACTGAAGAAGATACATATAAGGAAGCATATACAGTGTTCATGGATAGGAAGTATTAATACTATCTATAGATTCAATGCAATTACTATCAAAATGCCAATGACATATTTCACAGAACTAGAACAAATAATCCAAACATTTATATGGAACCACAAAAGACCCTGAACAGCCACAGTGATGTTGAGAAAGAAGAACAAAGTTGGAGGTATTGCGCCACCTGATATCAGCCTATACTGAACAAGTGAGTAAATGTGGATTTTCATTTAAAACATTTTAAAACCAAAAATCAAGTCAAGTTTTATTGACTATCTATTCCATGTGTTGTATGCAGTAGAAGAATCAAAGGTGAATTTGTCTAATGAGAAATACACAACTGATTATATAAAATGGCAGCATGTAATAAATTCTCTCAAAACAGATGCCAAAGAAAGTGTTAACAGGGCTGGAAAGAGAGAGACATTTTAATTTCAGCTTTGGGAAAGTGATATTTGATCTAGCCTTGGAAATATTTCTGCAGGTAGGGCTGGGTGGGAGAGGAGACAGAGAAGGGGATGGGTGTGAGTGGCAGGGAACAAAGACTCCGAGGCAGAAAGTCCAGGGCACATTCATAAAACGGTGAAACCTGAAGTGGCTGAAGTCAGGGGTGGAGAACCATGGGGGAGTGACAAATAAGAGTCTGTCAAAGCAGGCTGGAGCCAGCTCATAGAGGGCCTGGACTACTTTGCAAGGAGTTTGGCCTTTACTCCACCAGTAGGAATGAAGTTTCAAAGGTTTTAAAGCAGAAGAGTAATTTTGAAGGGAGAACTGTTATTTCCTAAATTAATATTTAAAGTTATGTTCACTTATAGAAAAATCTAAAAAGCGAATTCAACACAAAGAACAGAAACCTAATATAATCACTGCTATCACTTTCACATGTCATCTCTAAGATACTTTTTAAAAAAATCGATATAATTCTCATATCGTAAAACTTACCATTTTAAAGTGTACAATTCACTGGGTTTTAGTATATTCACAAGGTTGTGCAACAATCACCACTGTCTAATTCCAGAACATTTTCATCACTTCAAAAAGAAACCCCCATACCCATTAGCAGTCACCCACCATCCTTCTTCTCCCCAACTCCTGGCAACCACTAATCTACTTTGTGTCTCTATGGGTTTTCCCAGAGATACTTTTCTAGGCATATATGTGCAAATATATATTATATTTATATCAGTGTAATTATATATGTATATTTGCTTCTCCCCCCTTCACACAAATGGATTTGTATATACTGTGAAGTAAGCTGCTGACTCTTGAATATATCAGATTGGTTCGTGAAAAATTAGTCTGGGTGACAGGGCAAAGACGGATTGGAAAAAAGAGGTTAGGGGCAGTGAGACTATTTAGCAATGCCTGCAGTAGGAGAGACAAGAAGGCATGTGGGCATGATCTAGGATGCCAGCAGTCTAGCGGATGCCATCCCAGCTTTAGAGCTCCCTAAAAGCTGAGGTGTTTATTGTGACTGCATTGCAGCCCAACTCCTCCCTCTGTCCAACCCTGCTGCCCTCACTCCTCCGCAGGTGTTGTTCTTAATAAACTTCTACTCATATCTCTACCTCAGAGTCTGTTTTTCAGGGGACCCAGCTTGTGGCAAATAATGAGGATGGAAATGTAGCTGGCATAGGTTTTTGAGGAGCATTAATGGACAGAGCATGGTGACTGATTAGGGATGTGGGGTGGGAAGGGTGGAGGGCTAAAGAGGAGCAAAACAAACATATATATGTTTATATAATTTATACATTCAATTTATATATACAAACACACATGCATTGTTTATATATGTAAATAATAATACAATCTCAGGCACTTACTCAGTGTCTACTTTGTACCACAAATCGTTCTGGAAGCTGAATGTACAAGATGAGTTAGATCTGGTTATTTTGTTCACTGAATCCACAGTGTTTTGGGGCAGACAGAGAATAAAACAGCTAATTATAATACAACTTGTTGCATACCATGGTAAATGATAGAGAAAAGTGATGAGGAAATATTAAGGGAGTGAATGAAGATGCTGCCAAAGTTCTAAGCTGAGGTGTCTTGAAAGATGGTGAGGGCATCATATGACATGGAGAATGCAGATGAGATTGCAGTTAAAAATAAATATGGAGGTTAATATGTCCTCCAAAAAGTTGGAAATATGGGTTTGGGACTTCTCAGGAAGGTCTTGAATAGAAATATATATTTAGGTGGCATCTATAGAGAAATGATAGTTAATGCCTTGGAGGTACATGAGATTGTTGAGATCATGTAAGTTGGAAATTTGAGACAGATATACAGCAGAGTTGACTAATATCTGAACTCAGGCTGCCATTCCCTATACCAAAACACGTGCCAGACATAGCTAATTGAACATAAGGCCTCAAAATCCTTCTCAGTACATGGCTTCAGGCAGCCATTGTCAATAAATCTACTTACCATTCCCAGTTTCTTCTCAAAGTCTAGGTGTGGTGACCAGGAACAACTGTGGGCCTCCAAGGAAGAGGGAACTGCTCTGGTTATTAGGTGCAGAGGAGCACCTAGGAAGGCAGGGGCACTTCAAGGAGAGTAGGAGTCCCCAGAAGGAAGAAAAGTATTTCAAGAAGAAAATAATAACATTTGTCATATGACTAAGTTGAGGACTTGAAAAGAAAATGAGATTTGAAGTGGGAGGTCAGTGGTCACCTTATGGAGAGTGGTTTCACTTTAAGTTTGCAAGAGGAGTGAGATGAAGGAAGTATGAGTAGAGAGTGAGAGATATTTCCAAATGCTTATCTATAAATGGACTGTGTTGACCCATGGAGGAGCTTGTTGAAAATACATTTCTAGGACTCACCCCACAGTCATGGCCTCAGGCAGTACTTTGACCTCCCAGGAGTGCTTTGATCAGGATTAACTGTGGGGCACAGAGAGCCTAGAAGCTACAGGTGGTTACTCACTGTAGCAGATGCTCTTGATATCCCTTTCAACTGCATTCAGCACTCACTATTTGGTATACACTGCTGGCGTCATCCACAAGCACACGTGACTTTACCTGAGGACTTTCTCTGGCCACTGACGCATGCTTGTCTGCTTGCCAGAAATGCCAAAGATTAACTTCCCAGGGAGCAACTCTCAACCAACAGAGGATGGAAATTGGTGGATATCTCAGCTTCCTCACCTCTCACATGGAATAATTTGGGGCTTGTTTTATAGTTTTCCAGTGGTCCCCAATTGGATCGAGCCTGAGGTGTGTAGTATGCTCATTAACATACTCTGTATTGGCTTCCTTCTTTTTGTCTCACTTCCCTACTCTTTTCCCTAGGTGTTCTGAGATCACATCTCACCTACACTATTATCCTTGTCTCATATCCTTGTCTCAAAGTTAGCTCTTGGGGAAACCCCAAACTCACGATCTCATTTCCTTTTCCTGGACACACAGAACAACTACATATTCCAGTGGCTCTTGCAGTCTGGTTGAACCCATGTGATTAGGCTCGGAGACATGGGCAGAAGTTATATACATCACCTCCAGGCCTGCCCACAAAACTCCTGGTGTGATCATCCTTTTGATCTTTCCTTTCCATGGTGACTTCAGAGGCCATATGTTTAAGATGCCGGCATCACAAGATAGAAGGTGCCTGGATTCTTGAGTCACCAATTAAAGGGGACCTACTAAGGAGTGCTGTCCCACTTGTACCATTCATGTCTTTGACATAAATGACTGAGAAATAGAACTTTACTATGTTAAACCACTGAGGGGTTTTGTTTTGTTATAGCAGCTGGCATTAATTATTCTGACTAATATGCCTGCCATCTAAGTCTCCCCTCACTCAATTCTCCAAAATTACTGCTCTCCATCCTCTTTTAAAAATTTCCATTCCCTCAGTGTGGCTGACAACATAGCTGAAAATAGCCATGTGTTAAAGGCAAGATATATAATTATCTGATTAAAGTGCACTCAATTGTGAACAATAAGCTCCAAATTAGCTCCCAAAAGATAGTTCTGTTTTCAAATGGATTCCTGAGTGGTAGGACCTATGAGGGGGACCTTCTTGGTATCTTTGTGTAATTGTTGGTATAGCCCACTCCCAGCTTTATTTGTGTTGTCCAGAAGAAAGAGGGGCCAGCCGCTTCTAAGGGGTTGATGACCTTTGGAATAAAGTCCAAACTTCTTAACCTGGTATCTTTCAGGGGTCCCCAGTTGGCCCCAGACTACATTCCTACCCTGATCTTTGCCAGTCTCACCCCCATAAAACTTTCAAATCATACTACTCATGACAGGGTGTGCTTTCCGACTTCTACTCCTTGTCTCCACTGTACCCTCCACTTGGGGTGTCCTTTCCTCTCTTCTGTTCCTTTCCAGAGCAGGCCCCCATTCATAGGCCTGACTCAAATTCCATCTCTCCTCTAAAACCCCGAAATCCCATTTTGTCTTTCCTTTTGTTGCTACTACTCCTTTGGCCTCCAGCATTTGCTGCTTATTATTATTATTTCTATCTTTTTATGTCCTTTCCTCTAAACTAGAAATGAATGATTCAAAGAAAAATATTATGTCAATTCTTCTTTTTAATTCCTATAGCTTGTAACAAACTGCCAAGGGCATGATTACTGAAAATAGATAGATAGGTAGTTAGAGATACAGCAAATGGAACTTAAATATCACAAATGCAAAGTCTTGTTCACATGATTTTTAAAAACTATTATTTGGAAATAATTTTAAACTTACTAAAAAGTTGCAGGAATAAAAATACTATAATTAACTATAATTACCTATAATCTAGGTAAAGCATTTATAAATACTATAAATGCTTTACCTAGATTCACTTATTCACTTACTGTAAACATTGTACCTCATTTCCTTTATATTTCCATATTTCTATTTCTATCATCTATTATCTATCTACCTATCTATCATTTTCTTTCTACACATGCACACACAATGCTTTTTTGAACCATTTGAGGGTAACTTACATACATCATGAACCTTTACTTTTAAATACTTCAGTATGTATTTCCTAAAGAAAAGAAATAGCCTCTTACCTGATCACAATAGAATGATCAACTTCTGCCAACTTAATACTGATACAACACATATGTATCAATAACTTGTTCTCATTCTAATTTTGTCAGTTGATCCAATAATGTTCTTTATGGCATCTTTTCCCTCCCGTACAGGATCCAGTATAGGATCAGACATTGCATTTCACTGTCATGTCTCTTTAGTCTCCCTTAATCTGGAACATTTCTACAGCCTTTCTTTGTCTTTCATGACATTGTTATTTTTCAAATTAACCCTTTTCCCCCTTTTAAAAGAATGTCAGAATTGTGGAAAAATCTCCTAGGTTTGGCAGGCTATTTTATGTACATACAAATGGACGGATATGAGTTTCTCAGTAGTGTCATAAGCATTCCCAGTGCAAGACTTCAAACTTGAATCCCCTTTTATTCTCATTCTGAACTTCTAATCAATGGCAATATTATTAACGCTGATCTACAGGAACCTTTGTCTTACTTTATTTACAATATCTTTCTCCTTATTTAAGTGGAGTTGGAGTGGAAGAGGAAATTGCAAATCTCTTTCTCCTTCAACCTCTGCTGGCCTGCAGGCTGCAAGGGAGGAAAAGTCAATAGAGGAAGTGAGAGAGTAAACTGAGAAGTCGAAATCAAAGTGGTGGGCTGCTGAGTCTTGGCTGTGGTGTATTTCTTCTCTGAAGTCGAAGCGTTTTTAGAGACAGCATTCAACCATAGTTAAATAAAATCCCTGTGCTGTGGAGAGGGAAAGCATTAGTAATTTCCGTCATCTATGAGTGGAAACAAATATACTGACAGGCACAATGTCTCTTCTACTTTTAGTCTGAGAGGCAGTGAGGAATCATGGAAAGAGAGCTGATAAAAGAGTGAATCTGTTCAGGAGATTTGAATCAATTTATTACCACTGCTGCCAAATAGTTATGTAGCTTAGCAAGTCATATCCTCTCTGAGCCTTGATATCATTATCTGCAAAATGAGTGTTTGGAATAGACTAGATTTTCTTTAAGTTTCCCTCAGTGATTCTAAAATTCAGTGATCATGAATTTCAGCATACATTCAATGCACATCTATGGAGTATCCACTATATGTTGGGCACTGGGCAATGATGAGTAGGGCCTAGTTTTTGTTCTCCCAGCATGATGATAGTAGTGGTGAAGGGAAGGCATTTAAACAAAGAATTGTGAGAAGAGTCACAGTATTAACAAGCTCAAGGTACAATAGTGTTACAAAGGAGACAGTAAGCAACTTTCCCTGGGGAGTGGAATGCTTCATAGAGGAAGTGACAATGGTTGTTGAACTGAGTCTTGAATGTATGAACAGGGCACTCTAGGCAGAAGGTGCATCATTGTTTGTGGACTGGATGTACTATGGGTTTGCTGGAACACAATATGTCTGAGGTAAAGCAAGGGTAATGAGGCTGGAATGGTAGCTAGGCAGGGCCAGATCTGGGGGGTGCCACTTTGGCAAGCAGAAAGGAATTTGAGGGGTGGCGTGAGACTCAAGGCAAGGAGATCATGGGGTATTTATTGCAGAAGATAAAGGATAAAGGATTAAGAGACATGGGGCAATGAAGAGTGGTGGGAGACATATTTAGGAGAAAGTATTGAGAAGGCTTGCCAATTGAGTGTGGGGTGTGAGAGAGGGAGGACTGTGTAGTGGACTGGACTGTGGTGCTATTAAATGTAGCCAGAATCCCCCCAGGAGAGGCAGATTTGGGAAATCTATACTGAGTTCAGTTTAGGATATGTTGGCCTAGAGGTGTGGACGGGGCAACCAAGTGGACATTTCCAGCAGGCAGTTGTGTAAATGAATCTGGAGCTCAGGAGAAGCCTGAGCTGGAGACAGATTGGATGGTTATAGGTGTGAAGGACGTCACCCAGGGAGAGTGTCACTTTAGGAAAGGACTGTGAGAGGGAAGAACAGGAGTTCTGTTGTCTTATTAGGTCTGGATTCTTATTGGCTGAGATCTTAGCTAGATGATAGTGGGCAAATAATTTTGAACCTGTCTCATTGTTTTTAACAATGACCCCAATTTGTAGACTGATGAGAGTTTGAGATTTAAAAAATCCAATCAATAGAACTTATAAGAGGATCAGGAAGGGCACCCCAGGACACACTATTTAGCTACTTCCTACAGGTGTCGGGAGAAACCATTTGCTAGGTTCCTTGCACCCTCACTGCTTTTCTTACCACATCAATTTATTATAAGTTACTTAATATCTCTGAGCCTTGGCTCCCTCCCTTCCAAAATGGAGACAATAACAATGCTTCTGGTTATCTCAGAGAATTCTTTTGAAAATCAAGTGAGGTAAGGTTTGTGTAATCACTGCAAACTGTGATATAAATGTCAGTTATTATCAAAATGAATGCAACAAAGAGATGTGATCAATTCATCAGCATTTTCTGTGCTGTTACCACAGTGGAGTGTGTCTGTCAGCATCAATACCAAGGAATGTTTTAACAAGTCAGTGGCAGAACTGGACTAAAATGAAGGGTCTCTGACTCTTGGCAATAGTCTAATCACTGTATGATGCTATCTTACTGACCTGGGAATTACCCATGATTGTGGGGAAGAAAGAAATAGAACTATAGATTGGAGAATTTGTGAGGCCACCAGGAGCTTGAGGTTTCTTGTGATCACCACTTGTCTATCTGCTGTTCCCTTAATGGGGAAGTGTGAAGATGAACTCTGCCCTTAATGGTGTAATGGCAACATCAAGTGCTCGTCTCCGGGTGGAGAAAGATAACCCCCACTGCATAAACAGTAGCATTAATGCAACAATATGGAAAGTATGCCAGCACCTAGAAAGCCCTCAGTAGGTGGTGGTTCACTGGGCAGGCCAGATATTAAGAATGGAAGAAGACAGCAGTAGTCACTGGGTGAGGAAACACCAGGTCCACACTAGTCCATGGTCACAGAGAGATTAGGCCAGATTCCTATGGATGGCAAGGATGAGCGAGGTTGACAACTTGAGATCAAGTCAAGGGTACTTTTACTTCTGTTTCTCCCAAAGCAGCTAATAAGCCATGCAAACAATATCCAGGAGATAAGAACACAGGGATGTAGATGCAATGCCTCATCACTTCTCTTGCTTTTATTAGTGATCTTGGCAGCCTGGAAACAGTGAGATGTCCCCTAGGCCAGAGGAGCCCGGAATTGTGGGCCCATTGCCTTTTTAACTCCAGTTATGTCTGCATTCAGAAACAACTTGTGCAACCAAATAAAGCACTACTCTTACACTCAGCAAGCCCCCCTCACTCAGGCTCAAAGTTAAGGTTTGGTCCCTGAAATTCTTGCTGGAGCACTACAGGGGAACTGCCTCTTATCTGTGTCTGCGCTGTGGGCCCTAGGAGTTTTCCATTTATGGCTACCACAGGTTTTCTGTAGCAGGCCTGCCCATGGCCTATAGCACAGAGTTAAACCCTATTACCTCCTCCTTTCCCTTCCATTTCTTCTTCCTTCTCTCTCTCTTTTTCCTTTTTATTGAACTTGTTGGGGTGACACTTGTTCACAAAATTATACAGGTTTCAGGTGCACAATAGGCTTTATATTTTAGAAGTTTTATATTTACAGAAAAAGTGATCAGAAAGCACAGATAGTTCCCATAAAGCTTACCTCCCCCACTACCTTACACACATTCCCCCTAGTAGTAACATCTGACCTCTTAGCAAGATACGTTTGTTACAATTCATGAACCAAAATTGATACATTATTATTAACTAAAGCCTATTGTTTATTCATATTTCCTTAGTTTTTCCCTAATGTCCTTTTTGTTCCAGGACCACATGACATTTAGTTGTCATGTCTCCTTAGGCTTCTCGTGGCTGTGAGAGTTTCTCAGACTTTACTTGCTTTTGACGACCCTGACAGGTTTGAGGAGGACTGGTCAGCTGTTTTGTGGAATGCCCCTCTGTTGGGGTTTGTCAGATGTTTTCTCATGATTAGACTGGGGTTCTGAGTTTTGGGGAGGAAGACCACAGAGATAAGGTGCCATTTTCATCACATCATATTAAGGGAGTGTACTATCAACATAGTTGATGACTTTTGATCAACTTGATCATCTGGTTAAAGTAGTTTGTCGGGGTCTCTCTACTGTAAGGCTACCCCCCCCCCCCCCCGCTTTACACTATCCTCTCTTGAGGGAAATCACTCTGCACCGCCCACAGTTAAGGAGTGAGAAGTTATAGTCTACTTCCTTTAGGGTGGAGTATCTATAAAATTTAGATTCTATTCTAAATTGTTCTGCATGGAAGATTTTCTTCTTCCTCACTTGTTAATTTATTCAATCATTTATTTATATTAGTATGGACTCATGAATATTTATTTTACACTATGAGTTATAATCCAACACTTTTATTTATTTTTGTTCAAACTGTCCCAGCTTTGGTCACTGGGAGTTCTTTCAGTTGGCTCCTATCCTTCCTTCCTCGCTTCCTCGCTTCCTTGCTTCCTCCCCCCCTGCCCCCTTCCCTTCTCCCTTCTCCCCTCCTCCCTCCCTCCCTCCCTCCCTCCCTCCCTCCCTCCCTCCCTCCCTCCCTCCCTCCCTCCCTTCCTTCCTTCCTTCCTTCCTTCCTTCCTTCCTTCCTTCCTTCCTTCCTTCCTTCCTTCCTTCCTTCCGGCACTTCCTTACTTTCTGACATTACAAGTCTCTGTTTGAAAATAATTATTGTTCATTTATTCACTCCACCAAAATGCAGTGTGAGCTTCCTGTATTATTAGGCAAAGAGAATTCAAGAATGAGCAGAATTTAGCCCTGCCTTCAAGGAACTCTCAATGGGGGCAGAAAGGAGGATAGGCAAGGAAAGAGACAAAGATGAGACAGCATGTTGGGTGAGTGCTTTGGCAGAGGGTGGAAGCTCAGGATGCCTGCCTCAGTTACATGTACTCACTTTCCTGCCTCTCCCAAGCATTTCTTACTGATTCTCTTAGGAGAACCTTCAGCTCCACATCCTGTGCTAGTTTCTCTTTTTTCCCCTGGTCCCTGCTGAATTCCTATAATTTTCTAGGCAGGGCAGTACTGTAGAAAGGGCATGGCATCCACCACAGATGAACATTAATGATAATCTACATTGATATCCATCATACATAAGATGGCTCTTATAGCAAACAAGATTGTGACAACTCTCTATTAGTGCTTTGCAACTTCCATGGACATGGGGTAGCTTATGATTATGGAGAAAAGGAAAAGTGAATGAAGACTATAGTAGCAGGAATTTGACTTTATTTCTTCCCAATCTGCAGCCTTACCAAATATCAGGATCCCAGGAACCTGCTTTCTCAGCCCCCAGTTTCACATTTCCAAAAACCAGCTCATGGCAAACTCTTGGTTAATTGACATCCGAGCAGTAATTATTTTTAGATTGCCCACTATATGTTCTGCCACTCAGTGTTATGCGACCATGTAATGAAATCCATGCCCTAGTGCATTAACTAACCTTCTGAAAGAGCCTTTCAATAGCATCTCCCCCTGTCTCCCCCTTCACAAAGAGCTGGCAAAAAGCTCCTGGACTTGAGTGCTAAATGTTGAACCATTAAAAATGCTGGTGAAAGCTATGAAGTCATCAAGTATTGACCTGAGAGAACATTTAGCACCATCTGATTTCTCTACTCTGACATCAACATGAAACGGACCTTACATGCCAATGAATCACTTTCCCTATTTAAGTTCACAGGGTTTGTCTAAAATAGCTCCCCTGGTACAAAATGGAAATTCAGCTCAGTTATTATAATGGTGACTGGCAGATTTAAGTTTTATGCTTTCATTCTAAGAAAAGGAGGGCTTACTAAAATTGGATATTTTGGGGGGTATGGAAGGGATGATAGAGTAGAAACGTCCTTATTCACAGAAGCCATTTGGAAATTAGAAGTCTAATCCCACTTGTACTATATGTTCTTTTTTTTATTATAGTGTTAATATCTCATTTATTTTATTTATTTTTATTGTTCAAAATATTACAGATGTCCCCATTGACCCCTTCCACCCCACACCCACTCCCCAACCCAGGCCTTTACCACACTATTGTCTGTGTCCATGGGTTATGCATATATGCATATAAATTCTTTGGTTAATCTCTCCCCACCCATCCACCCTCCCACCCCCACCTTCCCTCTGAGATTCGTCAGTCTGTTCCATGCTTCTATGTCATTGAATCTATTTTGTTCATCAGTTTATTATGTTCTTTAGATTCCTCATATAAATGAGATTATGTGATATTTGTCTTTCTCTGCCTGGCTTACTTCACTTAGCATAATACTCTCCAGGTCCATCAATACTGCCAAAGGGTACGAGATCTTTTTTCTTTACAGCTGCATAGTATTCCATGGTGTAAATGAGTGGATAAAAAAAGCTGTGGGACATTTACACCATGGGATACTATACTATACTTTCTTAATACTCTGTGTTCTCCAACTTGCAGTGTGAGAAGCTTGTTCCAAATGTAGATTCCAGCTCCACACACACACATGTTGATTTAGTTGGTATAGCAGATAATGTCAGGTCCCTGCCCATATTTCTTTAATTCTCACCATTTTGGTATACTCCAACCTGACCCCCAACTCCTAGCACCTTCATATTTTTGCCAGAGGCTATGATTTTTGCAGGCCAGAAGTGTCAGGGAATTAATGCCACACAAGTGCAGCATCAATCAATGACTGAGGGGAGTTGCTGTCCACAGACCTCAATTCCCTCTCTCTTCAGTGGCATAGTTCTGGGATGTGTGTACTATATTGTTTTCAAAGTTCCCTGGATAGATTAAGCTCCATTTGCCCACAGTGGTAACTGGTGTAACAGTACATCTTTTATTGGCTGCCTTTCCTTCCCTGTCTCACTTCCTTATTCTCCCCTACTAGAGTTTTTGGGACCACCTCCTAAATCAACTTCCTGCAAACGAATCATTGTCTCGGGGTCTGCTTCTAGGGGAACTCAAACTAAAACAGTTGGTTTGGAGTTAAGCCCAGTAATACACATTTTTAACAAGTACCCTAGGATGATTCAGTGCCCATGGCATAACATACATTTTGAGCAGCTCTGCTCTGAATTTTTATGGTAATTAAACATAAGGTTGTTAGTGTTCTTTTTTTATTGGTCTACCATTTTCAAGGAACTTTGCATTTCCCTCAAGACTTATAACTATTTCTTGGGGACAGAGATAGTAAAGGAGAGGGAAGGTTTATCTGCTTGGACTCTTTCCAGAAAGAGTCCAGTCTTGGGTGTGTGGGGGTGTGTGTGAAAAGCCAGATGGTGCTTAGTTAAGTTCCCTCAGGAAGTCAGGAGGAAAAAGGGCACTTGGAGAATAACTAAAGGGGGCCATCCCTGAAAGAACTATTTCAAGGGAGCTCTTGAGAAAGAAAAGTCAAGAAATGAAATAGGACCTCTGAATGTTGGAGCAGTAGAGTGCTTGGGTTACAAAGTGTAAGTGTTGAGCCAAAACAAAGTCAGAGAGGTAAAGGGACAGGCCAAGGGCATAATGAGAAGGGGTAATGAGAGATTCCAAGATGGCTTTAGAGGAGGTGGAAGCTACACTCACCTGCTCCCGGAGCCAAACTGGAATTATAGAGCAATCAACCTGAACAAACTACTGAAGTCTAGCTGAACTGAAATATTGTAACCAAGGATTTATAGAAGAAGCCACATAGAGACTGGTAAGAGGGGCAGAGATGAGGAAATGGCTGGCCACGACACCCATGTGCTGCAGCTAAGAAGCCAGAGAGATATCTTGGCTGCAAAACTCCCTCCTCTCTGCATGTGAGGCCTCGATCCTACACAAGCATCCCCAACACAGATTATCAGAGACAGGAAGAGGAGCCCGCATAATATCTGGTGGTGAAATCAGTGGTGATTCAGTTTGCCTGGGAGAGAAGGGAGTCTGTTAGAGACTTCAACACTGCCTTCCCAGGGTTGAGCACTCCTATTGTTACAGCACCAGACTGGGGAGTGCACTGCCCCGTCCTCCAACTACTGGTGACACCACTCTGCTGTGCTAAAGTCCTGTAGAGGGGCCTTCTGGCTGCACCCAGCAGGGACCTTTGGGGAGCTCTTTTCTGGAGAAGTTCTTGGTGGAGACTCAGACAGTGATTGAACTATGTAGCTTTGGAAAGGAGACCATTCTTCCCCACCTCGAGCACACAGCCAGTGCCTCCCCACACCTGTGGAATCACTTGGCTTGCTCTTCCACCTCCTGTGGCCCCACCCTGCAGGGGGATCAGAGTGCCACACAGAGCTGGGGCTTTTGGAGTACATCTCCTGGGGAGGCTCTTGTCTGGGTGGTATGGCAACATCATGGGAAGGCCACACCTATCTCCCCTGTGAGCTAAGCCCAGGCTATTCTCCCAATGGGAGATTCATTTGACCTGCCTTTCCTGCAGCCAGGAGCCCCACCCTGCTGAACTCAGTCCTGTGTGTGTGTGTGTGTGTGTGTGTGTGTCTCAGAGCTGCTTAGAGCTTCAACCTTCAGTGCATGTTGGAGGCTTTTGCCCCGGAACGGGAGGAAAAGTGCCTATCCCCCTTTTACAGGATTGCTGGCACTACCCTCAATGGGAGACTTTGTATCTGTCCCACCAAGTTCCAGTGGCCCTACTCTGCTGATATCAGTCCTGTAGGGGAATCTTGGAGCTGCTCAGAGCAGCAAGAGGGAGACAGTTAGTTACCTACAAGGGAGCTCCCATAAGCTGTCAGTTGATTTCTCAACAGAAACACTTTAGGCAAGAAGGGAATAGCATGAAATATTCAGTGATGAAAAGTAAGGACTTACAACCAAAACCACTCTATCCAGCAAGGCTATCATTTAAAATTGAAGGTGAAATAAAGAGCTTCCCAGACAAAGAAAAGGTAAAGGAGTTCAGTACCACCAAACTAGTATTGCAAGAAATGTTAAAGGGCCTGTCTTAAGAAGGAAGAGGAGGAGGAGGAGGAGGAGGAGGAGAAATAGAGAGAGGAACATAGGTATAAAGAATAAAATGGCCTCCTCCATCCCTCTGACATTCATTAGTCTCATCTATGCTTCCATGTCATTGAATCTATTCTGTTCATCAGTTTATTAAGTTCTTTAGATTCCACATATAAGCGAGATCATGTGATGTTTGTCTTTCGCTGCCTGGCTTATTTCACTTAGCATAATATTCTCCAGGTCCATCCATAGGGAACGGGGTGGAACGGGTCATTGCGGAGAAAAAGGGACATCTGTATTACTTTAAACAATAATAAAATTTAAAAAAAAAAGAATAAAATGGCAATAAGTAAGTACCTATCAATAATAATGTTAAATGTAAATGGATTAAATGCTCCAATCAAAAGACATAGGATAGCTGAATGGATAAGAAAACAGGACCCATACATATGCTGTCTACAAGACCCACCTCAGAACAAAAGATACACACAGACTGAAAGTGAAGGGATGGAAAAAAATAATCCATGCAAATGGAAACAAAATTCCTGGGGTAGGAATACTTATATTAGACAAAACAGACTTCAAAACAAAGGCCATAAAAGAGACAAAGAAGGTCATTACATAATACTAAAGGGATAGATCCAACAAGAGGATATAACCCTTATAAACATATAAGCACCCAACATAGGAGCACTTAATATATAAAGAAAATATTGGTGGATATTAAGGGAGAGATCTTTTAGACAAAAGATCAACAAGGCAACAGCAACCTTAAATGACACACTGGATCAGATGGATTTAATTGATATTTACAGAACATTTCATCCCAAAGTAGCAGAATATACATTCTTCTCAAGTGTACATGGAACATTCTCAAGGATAGACCACATGTTAGGACACAAAATAAGTTTTTATTGTACATCCTTGATGTTCTATGTTGAGATGGGAACAGATCAGTATAGATGACCCCTGAGACATAGTAAACACAACATTATGGCACACGCACACACACACTTTTTAAGGAACTGGTTATTGAGACAACTTTCAAAAAGACATCATGGGGAAAGGTAGAACTTTGCTGGATTTCCTTTCACTTATTTTCTAGTTTGGTGTTGTTTTTACTCTACATTACATATATTTTCAGAGTGTACAGGCTTTAATGGTCTTAAACTGGGCCTGAAACATATCTTTTAAGGAGCTCAGCAGGTAGCAGCCACATACACCATTGAACAGCCTTTTGTTTTGAATCCAATCCAGAGTGTCCATTCTACCCTGTGAGTTGTTTGTGTTTTTTTGTTTTGTTTTGTTTTTTTAATATATCTTTATTGATTTCAGAGAGAGGAAGGAAGAGGGAGAGAGAGAGACAGAACCATCAACGATGAGAGAGTCATTGATTGGCTGCCTCCTGCACGCCCCCAACTGGGGATCGAGCCCACAACCCGGGCATGTGCCCTGACCGGGAATTGAACCTCCATCTCCTGGATCCTAGGCTGACACTCAACTGCTGAGCCACACCCTGCTGGGCACTTTTGTTTTTTAAAAAAAATATTTTTATTGATTTTTTTTTTTTTTTTAAGAGAGGGAGAGTAAGGGAGAGGGACAGAGAGAGAGAGAAAAGCATTGATGTGAGAGTGAAACATTGATTGGTTGCCTCCTGCATGCCCCTTACCAGGGACTGAGCCTGCAACCTGGGCATGTTCTCTGACTGGGAATCAAATCAGCAAGCTTTCTGTGCATGGAACTATGCCCAACCAACTAAGCCACACTGTCCAGAGCTGTGAGTTGGTTTTTGTTAGTACTACTAAAGTTCCCAAATGAAGCCCATCTCATTTGACTAAGACTACCCCTTTCAAGACCTCAAGAGGCCCTCTTCTTTGAAGGAGCTGGACTTTGTCCTTGTGCCTCCTAAATGCCACTAAAATTGAGATGCTGCCACTCTTATTAATTTTCCCCAGAGCCTTCTGCTCTTGGGTTTCTGCCCACTACATTATCAGATAACCTTGACTGTTGGAGCCAGCTGTACAGGTCCTGGAACACTGTGATATAGATTTCTGTCCATGTTCCTTGGTACCAGTCTTATGGACCACTCAATATTTAGCCACACTCTCCTGAATCCTGCTACGTTGCTCCAAGATCCCAGCCTTGAAAAGTAACCATTACAAATGTAATCTCCACCAACAATATCCATCTATCTTTTCATTGGTGTTTCCTAGGCCTTTTTTTCTAAGCCTTTTGAACGGTGCCCAGCACAGTAGGCATTCAATTGAACTTTGCTGAATAGATGAATGATATGATATTGACAAGGTAGAAAAGCAATATGGCATGTTACATAGGGAGTTTTTCAATTAGCTCAAATATGTATGCATTATAAATGGAAGGGAGACTAGACATAACTGCTTAATGAAGAGTTTCAACTCAGTGGGGATAGAAACATAAAAGTGTTTTATTTAGCTTTAATCTCTGCTTCCAACTGTGCTCTGTCTTATTGCCCTTCCCGTTTTCTTAATAACATCTTGGGCAGATTCTATAAACTTTCTGGTCACTTTTGATTAGAAGTCCAATCCAGTTTAAAATTTCAATCTCAACTTTGATCTCAACCTCATTTCCTCTCCTTGCCCAAGCCTAAGGTTGAGCTGTGTTGGAGTGGTATGATCTAGCTCTAAAATACATCCTCCCCCCTCTCCAGGGTCTAGTTCACCAAGTATGTTGGCTGGAAGGAGGTGAGAAAGGAAAAGGGATAAGGGTCTCTTTACTTACTGGGCTGCTATGGTTGCTCTCTCTTGGTTGTTGTGGCTTCTTTGGTGTGCACTGCCAGGCCTCTGTACTCTCTGGTGGCAGCCTTTCAAATGCTGACTTTCTCATGAGGCACATGGTGAATTCCTTATGGCATTGGTTCTCAGAGACCCTTTCTTTGGTATGCAAGATCAAAACTATTTTCATATTAATACTGAGTTATTATTTGTCTTTTTCACTGTGTTAGCATTTGCAATGACAGTGCAAATCAATAATGGGTAAAACTGCTTGTGCCTTAGCACAAATCAAAGCAGTGGCCCCAAACTGTACTAGTAGTTATGGTATTCATCATTACTGTCATTTTTGGTAACAAAACAAAACAAAAAAGAATCCATTTTCAATTAAGAATATCCTTGATAAAGCAGTAAAAAGAACTAGTTGTGTTAAGTCTTGACCTATGAGTGCATGTCTGATTAATATCCTGTGATAAGTAGGAAGCACACAAAAAGCACTTCTGCTGCATACTGTAGAGTTGCAAGATGAATTGGCCACTTATTTTCATGGGACATCAATTTTGTTTGAAAGAATGTCTGACAAACTATGGTTATTAGACTTGGGTATTTGGCAGCCTTTTTCTTGCAAATTATAGAAGCCTTCCACTTCAAAAAAACAATTGATAGCAATTGTTATTAAATGATAAAATTTGAGCTTTCAAGCAAAAATTAAAATTTTGAAGAACTTTTATCCATCACTGTGAGTGTGAAAGATTCCCAGTATTTAAAAACTCTTCCTGTGAGCTGACTGGTAAATCAGTGGTGATATTAACAAATATGACTTTTTGAAATTGTATAATGCAATGTGTCAACATTTGGAGCATCTGCAGTGAACCATTATTTTCAAATTATCGATAGATGATTTTATAAAATCATCTATGGGTAAAAGATCCATTCAAAGTGCAAAATAGACCAATGAATTTTAATGTAACAGAGTATGAAAAGTTCATTGTTATGGTTTCAGATTCCACGTTGTAACTAACCTTTAAGAAACTATCTCATTGAGTTGTAGAGTGGTATCAAAGAAGAGTATTTATAATTACCTGAAAAGGCCATTAAAATACTCCTCCCTTTTCCAACTATTATCTGCGTGAGGCCAGATATTCTTTATGTTCTTCAACAAAACCAATTTATTGCAACAAATTGATTGTATCAGCTGTCTTCCGCTAAGTTGGTGATTTGCAGAAATGTAAAACAATGCCACTCACTACATTTTTTAATTTTGAAAATATAGTTATTTTACATAAAATATGTTATTTATGCTAATATATAATGGGCTATATTATTCTTTTTAATGAATCAATAAATATAAAAAAGTCTTAGTGTAATTTTGAACACAGTAAACATCAATAGCTATAACTCATATAAACAAAAGCTTTTTGATACCTCAATAATTTTTGAGAGTGCAAAAGGATGCTGAGACCAAAGAGTCTGAGAACTAGTGATTTAGAGCTTTGCCACTCCAAGTTGGTCCATATACCAGCAGAATCTGGATCACCTGGGATCTTGTTAGAAATGCATATTCACTGAATCAGAACCTGCATTTTAATAACATGCCCAGATGATCCATGGGGGCTTGGTAAAGGCTGAGAAGTACTATCTTAGAGGACCCTGGAGGGCCTCTGTATGATATAGGTCCCTGATGGAGATCTGGCTCTGCCTCTTTTTCCTCCCTCTCCCTAAGCTTCTTTGTTGCATGCCCCAAACCTCTTTCTGTTGAGGATCCCTTTGTCTACTGGACTGCCTTCTGGAGTCAGATGCTGGCATGATTGCTTAAGCCCAGATATCTTCTCCCTTAATGTCACCTTGACCTGTACAAAATATACTCATTCTTGCATTGCCAAACTGTGCTGTGCAGGAACAGCCACTGCCAGCCCTCTTCACTGTCATTCCAGGGTGGACTGTTCCAGTATCCACCTTGTCCTACCCCATTCTGTACCTCCAGGCTAGAAGCAGGCACCAGTTTCTGTGTTCATATAAGCCTCCAAACTCCCCAACACTTCCTCACAGTGCTTTGATATGTGCACTGGAATGGGACTACAGATTTGCCCCTTGGCAAAAATCCAGCTGGAAAGGGGGGACAGTCCATGCTGCCCCTCCTCCCCACTCCACTCCTTCAGTAACAGCTTTGTTGAGATATAATACAGTTCACCCATTTAAAGTGTACAATTCAATGATTTTAAATATCTTCAGAGTTGTACAACTATCACCACAATCATTTTAGAACATTGCCATCACCCTAGAAAGAAACCCGGTACTGCTTAGCCATCATGTCCTCTAAACCTCCCATTCTCCTCTCCTCCCAGCCCTAGGAAACTTTTGTGTGGACATATGCTTTCAATTCTCTTGAGTATATACTAGGAGTAGAATGGCTGGGTCATATGGTAAAAGTATGTTTAATCTTTTGAGGAACTTTCAGACTGTTTTCCAAAGTGGTTGTGTGATTTTACATTCCTATCGCCAGTGTATGAGGGTTCCAATTTGTCCAACCCTTGCCAACACTTGTTATTGTTTGTACTTTTGATTATAGCCATCTTGTGTGAACTAGTATGTCTTTGTAGTTTTGTAGCCCACACTTCTTGCAGGCACCCCTTCACCTTGCCCACGGGTATGGAACAGGGGCACCCTCATCTGTTCTCCACAGGGAAGTGATGGAGCACCCCATTTACCATGCTGTATTCCCTCATGCTGCTTATTCCATGATTGCTGTGACTCTATCCCCAATATTCAGCTTATAGAAATCAGAGGGAATTGTGCCTCTCCCACCTCTAAGGTGTGATGATTGATAGGAGTAGGGCCCGTTCTGTGGGGTGATTGATCCCAAGAGCTGGTGTTTCTCTTCAGAATGTGAAGCTACTTATTACTTCTCTGTCCTCGGCTTTAGGCCTAAACTCCCACCCAATATCCTTTATAAAAGAACAAACACAAGCCTGTAAAGCTATTATCAGAATTATTTTAACCCTGAATGAATGGAGGTTAGACCAAAGAAGCTAATTCTTTTTGGTGTCAGTTTTTCAATTTATCCTTGGCTCACAAAGAATACAGGTGGGATTAGCCTGACTGCTTGGTCTGATGCAGTCATGTCAATGGGCAATAGAGAGAATGCAGAGGGTCAGAACACATTTTGTTAAGAGGAATTGAAGACAGAGATAAGTGAGGAGATCATAAGAGAGCTACTAGCTAATACAAATGGCCTTCTGTCACAGAAAAATGACAGTCTGAGAGAATTTAGACAAATGCAGATGAAATTGCTAAACCACTGATGGTAGTTCTGAGGAACTGCGGGGAAGAGGAGAGCTCAAAGACTGGATAAGAGAAATGTCCAAATTTCTCAAAACTCTAACCTCAAACTGGAAACTGAATTCACTCAAAATTCTAGAATGCATTATTAAATGGAATGGTTTATGGGTACTTAGACAGGGAAGAGGGGTTAGCTAGCAAACAGCATGGACTCACTAGATCCAGCCCTGTGAGTCCCCTGATCCTTAGTGCTCTGGCAGAATAGGGAAGTATTCTGGTATTGACACTCCATGACTCAATTTTTGTTCTGTGTGTCACAGTGATTTATAAAAATCTATTTCCAAATAAGATGGAGAATTACAGACTGGATAAAAAACAATTGGGGATGCTCTGCATATGGAACTGGTTGAACAACTCTACCCAGGGAGTGCTAATTAATGTTAAATCAGAAGCAGCTCTCTAGTAGTAATAATAGCAATTATAATAATGATGATAGTAATAGTAGCTGTTACTTAGTGAGTTGTTATACTATGTTCCAGGCATTGCTAGAAACGCTTTACTTGTCTTAACCTATTTAAAACTCACAATCACTCCATGAGATAGGAGCTATTACTATGGGTGGGTTTATAGACATGGAAAGTGAGGCTTAGAGCAATTAAATCATTTGTCTAAGTCCACACAATAAGTGATGGAGCTGGCACTTGAGCCTGGAGCCTGCTGTCCTCTTGGCAAGCATGCTCGATCCTGTTGAGGATGTGTGTATATGTTGGAGGAAAGATTAAGGATTCAGCTAACAGAAATCCTGGTTCCAGGAAGTCGTGCTTTATTTTTTCCATGTTAGCTTGCTGTTTTGGGGTATGTGATTCAAAAGGGATTAGGGTGTGATCTGGCAGGTAGACGATATAGCTATCTCAGGTCAAACCCCTGGGACCTAATGCTTAGGTACCACAGTTCATCTCTATTTTCCCAGCATAGGTCTGTCTTTCTTGCCTTTCACAGGAAGACAGGCCAAGGTAGTGGGAAAAACCTGAGCCGTGGACTCAGAAAAAGCAGGTTCATGTGTGAATTTAGTCAGTTTCCTCCCTTTCCCAGAAGCCATCTTTTCTTAAAACTTAATGCCATGATCTCTATTTAATTTGTCTGCAAATGAGTGGATTTTGGGGTCTCTCTCTGAACACCCCCAAATTCCCTCCAGGAAGGCCCCATCACACTGGTTCCTGAGTGGGAACTATTTTTCCTCAGTCTTTCATATCAGAGCTTCTCAGACTTTAAATATGCATGGGAATCCACTGGGGATCTTCTAAAAATGCAGATTCTGATCCACTAGTTCTGGGGTGGGGCCTGGGGCTCTGCATTTCTAACAAGCACCTACTGGAGGCCAATACCTCTGATCAGTTGACCCACTTTGAATGACGAGATTCCACATCACCCTTCAGAGCTCTGGGTCTATTAGTAACTCAAAAATTCTTAGTCACCTATAAATTGATCCAGATACATCTCTTAAGAACATTTAATCATTAGTTACCAGGCAATAGAAAGCACTGTAAAATCTAAAGTGAACATGGGCGGGGGTGGGAGTAAAGGATACTTTATATTTGCAATTCAGAGCAAGATTTGACTAACCTTCTGACTAAAGTCATTTGAAGGTTCAAAGATGACTGGGCTCATCTGAAGAATCAAAACATCACTGTTACATAGATGGCCACACAGGGTTTACTTTTCATCACAAAGACAGAAGGACAAGCATGACAGAAATTCTCTATTTACATGATGAGTCAGTGGTGAGGAAAGCTATGAGAATGATGTCATCAATTCTTCTCAGTCGATATTTATTATAGAATCTATAGTTTCTTTCTCCCCAAAGCTATCTTAAAAAAAAAAAAAACTTTTATCAAAATTGTCCTTTTCTCTTTGTCATTCTGGAGGTTATAGAAAATATTCTTGCTCTTTAGCTATAAATCTTTACAATACAAAATCTAAATATGTCTTTCCAGATTTTTTTCTTCAGAAAAGTTATAAATATTCTCACTTTTTACATTTGCAAACAGTCTTCTTATCCCTTGGGGTCTCTCTCTGACCCCCCCAAATTCCCTCCAGAAAAGTCCCATCACATCGGTGTCCATGTAGGAACTATTTTTCCTTGTTCTTTCATATCAGAGCTTCTCAGACTTTATTTTGTTAGTCAGTCTACCTCTCCACTGCCATAGAGCAAAAAGAAAATGCAATGGGCCATGTAAACATCCTAAAGCCTGGGGCAAGACATAGAAAATGAATGCCTGAAAAGATTGACAGAGGAGAAAAGTACAGAGACCACACCTGGCATAAGTCCATTTCTATTCCTAAATTGTTTAATTGTTTTTTAAGCAAACTCATTTTAGGGTGAGAGTAGGAGGGGGAATTAAGAATGTATAGCTAGTCCTGGACAGTGTGGCTCAGTTGGTTGGGTGTTGTCCTCTGCACCAAAATGTTAGTTCAACTCCCCGTCAGGTTGTTGGTTAGATTCCTAGTCAGGGCACATGCCCCATTGCAGGCTCAATCCCTGGTAGAGGGCATGCAGGAGGCAGCCAATCGATGTTGCACTCTCATATCGATGTTTCTCTCTTTTCCGTTCCTCTGTCTCTAAAAATCAATATACTATTCTTTAAAAAAAAAAAAAAAAGACTGTATAGCCAAAGATTAAGTTTGAAGCTCTCTTGTTTTTTTCACCTTTTTGGGGGACACAATTTATGGGTGAAGTGCCAAGATAATTATTGATATATGCCTAGGTTTTCGTTGACCCACTGACTTGTGATTCCTATCAGTGGCCTTAATGAGTACATATCTGAATGTTAAAATTATAACTTTAGGAAGGTAGCAACATCCACAAGCAGAAGAATGCTAGACTTCAATGTAATACTACATTCCCAACAGGCCATGTTATTTAATATCCTTTTGCCTTATGAGATCAATTTCTGCTCTGGTGTAGAGATTTCTGTAAAAGGTCAGCTCTGATATTGGAAGGGAACATTTAATCAAAAATAGTATGTAAAAAATAATGCAGAGATTATATCAAATAATAACCTTTCATCTCTTGACATAAACCAACCATTACCAAGAATATTGAAACACAAAGCTATTGTGTGTTGAGTCATATTTAGAGAATTAACATTAGCTATAATGTAGCTGTTATACAGAACATTACAACTCAAAACCACTGTGTTATATTTAGAGAATTAGTATCACCCATGAAAAAAATAACTCATTTTCTTATATTATTAAAGTTAGTAAATGCACTTGTTTCATTCAAGGCAATGCATCACTTAGTTATTATTCGGATTATTGGTCAAGCTGTCACTGAATTTTTAAATACATCTCATTGAGTTTTAGCTATGTTTTATTTTAGAAGAAAGACACAAGTGCAGTAAACATTTTGTTTTTAATGACAAAATCCTCGAGTGTTGTTAATGTAAAACCACGTTAAATTATTTATATATGTCCACTTTCAGTGATTTATTAGGAAATGTAGGATTAATAATTTAGAATGTATGCCAAAATTAAAGGAATAATCATACTTTTAGTAAGAACTACTAGGTTCCAGCATTGTGTGTTGTATTAGGAATTTTGGTGTTTTGCAGGATGACAGGTAATTCATACTTGAGTATGTTGTTGTCTTCACGCAAAAGGTTGTTTGTGGAAAAAACGTACCCATTCCCACCCCATGCTTCCTCTCTGGAGTTGACTGCCTCAGGACCCCTCCTGCCTCAGCTTTTCCAAGCAGCTCATCTTTCTTCGTACATTCCCATCTGGTGCTTTCTCCATTCAGGTGCAGAGGCCAGCTTGAATCTTAAATTAGCCATAGTAGTTACCAGCATGTGCTTTGGTGGTGGACTATTCTGGGTTCAAATTCCAGCTCTGCCACTTCTCAGATGTGTGCTCTATACCTGGGATAACAATGCTTCATTGTCAGCATGGTGGTGGGAACCAAATGAGACAAGGTATGTAGAGTGCTTGTGGGTGTGCAATATGCCCACATTCAGCCACACCATCTCCTCTGTTTCTTTTCTCCATTTCTTCTCATTTGTCATAGTCATGCATATTCTCCCCAGCTGGTATTGGCCCGGTCTTCTGTCCCCTCTTGGTTTTGCACCTGTTTTCGTCAGTGTAATCAGAGCCTACAAAACCCTGCAATTAGGCCTGTGGTGGAACATGTGGATGGTTCTGGGGACTGTGAGTTCCATAAGCTGCACAGTGAGTTTCATCAGGGAAGGGGCTATGTATTATTCATTCCAACACCATCCTGGTGCCTGGAACATAGCAGGCACTGAATAAATGTTGCTGGGATAAATCTACTGCTGCCTCCTGCCATCAGGGTTTCCAGACTGGGTTGGAGGAGGGAATAGAGGAGGGTATTAAATTGTATAAATAAAGACTCCTAGGGTAATTTACCTCAGGACTCAAAATATTTCCCTTGCAAATTATCTTCACAGTTTACATTGTGCTTTCACATCCATTATTTGGTTTAAGATAAGATTTTACTCCAATCTAATCTCCACAGAACCTTCAGAGTAACTTTTCTTAATATGAATCTAAACTTGGCATTCTCCTGCTTGAAATCTTTTAGGGACTGGCTGACTTCAAGATAAAATTTAAATTTCTTCACAGGGCATGTTCAGTCCTTCTCCTGCCCTCTCAGAAATACAGAACTCTCTACACATACAGAACCCCCGGCTAGCCCCACATTCACATCCATCCATCCATCCATCCATCCATCCATCCATCCATCCATCCATCCATCCACTCAAACTCCAACTAATTTGTGGGGCTATGGTATTGGTGACAGAGGTGTGAGGCACTACTGGCTGAGGGTACAGGGACAGGAGATGTATTAAGGGCATCTGTACACATGGTATGAAGAAAGCATGGGAATGGCTAGACTTAGGATCAATCTGAAAGTCGGTAGTCAAGGGGGAAGCAACTGTTTGAGGCCAAGGGAATACTTTTGAGTAGGACTTCTCCTTCTTACTGAAGGCTCGGAATCACAGCCAGGAAGTCAAGATGGGATGAGGGCACAACACATACATGTCTTAGTTTGGGTTGCCTCAGAAGCAGATCCTGAGACAAGGATTTGAGTGCAAGCAATTGATATGAGAAGTGATCCCAGAAAGTAGGGAAGTAGGAAGTGATATAGTGAAGGAAAAGAAGCCAATAAAGGGAATATTACTGAGCAGCATACTGCTGCAGGCAACTGGGGCTCACTCTACCTGGGAAGCAATGCGAGATAATATAGAATATGCTTTATATTCTACCAAAGAGGTAAGGAAACTGAGGAATTAATCCATCAACTTCTGTGGGCCATTGGTGGGTGTGTTGAGATGTTAGCTACCTACACACAGGCTGAGAGGGCTCCAGGAATCCAAGAAAGCCCCCAGGCAGAGTCACAGGTGCTTATAGTTGGGAATCATTGGGTCAGCATTTTTAGGAATGGTAAATTCCAAGGGATATAGGCAAGGACCTGATGGTACCTGCTACATACTGTACATGGTAGTCAAAGATGAGACAGGTAGAACCAATGAGACATCAATCTCAAAGACAGCAGGCCTGAAAAAGTTCAGGCAAATGATCAGGAGCCACAAGGGTGGTTCCTTATGGAAGATCAAGGCCAAGCAAGCAGGGGAATAATTGTCAGAGCACTGGGTTAGGTAACAGGAGTTCTGGGTCAGAGCCCCTTCTCTCTCACCTTTTGTGTTCCCCTGGCCATATAACTGGACCCCTTTATACCTTAGTTTCCTCACAAGTAAAACATGCCTTATCTGCTTATAGATTGTAAGGAGGAACAAGTGTAAGAATTTATAGGGAGCTCTTAGAAACCTGCACAGCACCACAGAATTGTCAAAAGGAATAAGATGGTGAGGAACAAATTAGGAAGAAGTTTAATTCGAAAATGATTTTTCTGTCTCTAACTAAGGAACTTCAGATGGCTTCTATGAGGCAAATGCAGGTGTCAGGTGGCCAACCAAGCTTGAACACTGAGTTATAAACATCTGGATGTGGTAGAGTGTGTGTGGATAGGACATGAAAGTTGTTTCTGGAAGCAAGAAACTAACTTTTAGTACTGTTGACAAGCAAGGGCCATTGTGTATAACAGTGATCAACATGTGACACCAGTCAACTGGAGGAAGGGCGCTAGGGTGAAGTGGGAGATGAAGATTTCATATTTTAAAAAATAAGGACTTGAACCTTAAAAGGGGTGAATGTAATCCAAACACTAATACTTTTCACTTAAATTCTCCGAAGCAATCATCCCAATTACAATTCTTAAACAAGGCATTGACTAGATAGGAAGTTTTCTGAAGTATAGGGCAGAACTTTTGTTGCCAGAGGAGATATGAGGGTAGGGATAATCAGTCACACTCCTATATAAAATGCAAGTCTGCTGAGATAATCCTTGCAGTGCTCTTGCTGAGTGTAATTGCTTCTGGTGCAAGCTTGAACTGTCACAAAGGGAAAATAAGAGGGTTGTCTTAGCATCTTGGGGATGGCTGCCATTTTCATCAGTATGTCTAGTGTCTTTTTTCTCAAGGTAGCTAGATAGTGGTATACTTTTCAGTGAACACTGTTCAATGGAAGGCATTTTGTGAGGGTTTCATAAAATGTAAAGGCTTGACTTGATGGTTCAGCCCATATACTGGGATTTTCCAAATGTTGTGCCAGAGTACTATTAAGAAAACCAGTGAATGAACTAGTGGCGGGGGGTGGGGTATTGCCTGTGATAACAGAGAGAATGCAATAACACAGTTTTATTAGAGTCAAGTAAGATAAAAATATCTTAGTGGGGCTTTCTGGGAAGGACCTAATTCTGGGAACAGGAAGGACATAGCTAGTATTTTACAAATACTCCCTTTGAATAGAATTTCTCCCACTTCAGCAGATTCCTCTCACCTTATGCAAAAAGTCTTTTATATTTCACTTTCTATTTGCCTGTTATTTTGACATCATTTACTAGTTTCCTCCATTTCATTCCTGACTGGTAAAATTATCATTGACATTTGGCTTATTCTCAAACAGACAAGGACAAGGTCCTGGAGTCTGCCAAATGATGATGCAATAATTCATTGTAATTGAAAGTCAGAATTTCAGGCATCTATGCTGGGCCTATGAGAGGTAACAACTTCCAAACAACACGATTTTATTTGGCCAAATATTAGCCTTTTCTGTTCCTTAACAATGTGTATACTCCTCCTGGAGCACAGAGAAGCAAGCCTGTGTTAATTTACACAGATTTCCTAAGTTCCTGACAACCAACTCTAGCTTATTTTAAGCCCCTTCCTCCTCTACTTTCACAGTTGGGTACCCATAGGAGTGCCTGGGTTTAGCAAACCCCGTTTTTGCCTCTCCTCACAGCTCTTCCATAAATCTGTGGAAGGACCCCTATTGCATCCTTTTATACATGTTAGCTTAGCCATTGCCTCACATGGCCATAGAAGTTTCCTTGAAGTTTTCTTTTTCTTCACATTAAATAATATATTCTTACTCCAAAGATCTTAGTCACCTACTCATTATTTGTTTTGGGGGCTTCCCTCTAAAGTTACATCAACTTCTCCAAGATTCTCTTATTAATTTATTTGGCCAAGAAGTATAATCACTAGTTTAGGAGAAAACAATCACTGTGGATACAATGAGTGTATTATGTGCTTCTCCTACTGTATTCTCTGGAGGTTGACGTTGGTGGAGTTTGCAGTTACTCAAGTAAACTCTATGAGCCTTTGTCCCTTCGTCTGACCTTTGCCTCCCTCTCCAGTCTGATCTATTGCCAGAGTTCCCTTTGCTTTCTGTTCTCCAGCTTACTGAACTATCGTCAGTGTCCTGAATTTGCCATAGCTTCTGTTTCAGTTCTATCACAAACAACAGAATCTACTTGCATCATTAGGGTAATGCTAGCTGCTCTAACCAATAAACTCCAACATCTCTATGGCTTAACACAATAGGAACCTATATGTCACTCCCATGAATCCCATAGTTGGTGTTCTTGAGTCTTAGGTGGCCTTACAAGTGGTCATTCAGGACCCATGCCTGACATTCACAGTCCTCTCTGGCCTGATCCCACATACCTTTCTATCCTTCCTGTGGTCAGTGTATGAAGGTACAACATGGAACTTTTAGAATTGGGTGATATTTGTAAAGCAAAGACGAAAGATAACAGTGTTACTGAAATTTGTTCAGAAGGCTGGTGTCAAGAAGGGGTGCCTTCCATGGATACATCAAGCTAGCACACCTTGATGAGACCACCCATACAACCATCTTCCAGACTCCCTTTCTTTCGAGGAATAAACCAAAGTCTGGATGACTTAAGTGGGAAAATGCTTAATGAAAAGATTTTGGTTAGCTCACAAAGTGTCTCCAGGAAGGCTGGAACCTGGCTCAGACATTGGCTGGTAGAGCCCAAACTGCCCAAAGTCACACCACAATGTGACACTCCTGCTGTTTCCAGTGAACACTTAATGCCACAGCTTGTTTCACCACACCAGTGGCATTGGACAGTAGATGTATCAACCTCTGCCCTGGAATCCGGATGTGGATGCCATTGCTGGCGCTGCTGTTGCCACCACCACCAAAACAGATTCTTCACTGTCCCTGCTTCTTTGTTTTGCTAGCTCCCAACTCCAAGTCAGGGGAGAGTGTGTGCCAGTGTTGGAGGTGTCTCAGACTGGCAAGTACTGTGACATAATAAGTGTAATAAGACATTATCTGGCCTTGGCCAGGTGGCTCAGTTGGTTAGAGTATCCTTCTGATACACCAAGGTTGCAGGTTCAATCCCCAGTCAGGGTATGTACAAGAATCAACCAATGAGTGCATAAATAAGTGGAACAGCAAAAATCTCTCTCTCTCTTTCTCTCTCTCTCTCAAATCAATCAATAAATAAAAATTTAAAAAAGACATTATCCACCTTGAAGCATCTTTTTCCCATCACCAAACTTACAGCTTTCCAAAAAATAAATTGTAGAACTTGGTCTGTATAATACTAGATAAAATTTAAGGTCCTTTTGGCCTTCAAGAGCCTATGATTTGCTCATTTTCTATAGCTAACTACTTTTTCAGTGGGGTATTTATTCTCCAGGGCAAGGCTATTACAAAAAATATGGAAATCTTTCTTGGTTCATTTACTTCTCAATTTTATGCTACCAATTTTTGTTTCAAACTAGAATGGAAGGGCAGAATCTACATTTCTTCAGAGCAGCAGACTGCATCAACTTAATGTCTCAGTATTACAAGACAGCCAAAGGGCTGTGTCAAAGATATTTTGTTGTTTTTTTCCTCTCATAATTATACTGGTTTTAGCAAGATGGGTGTGATTTCTCAGGTGCTCTATTATAGCTGGGAATATGAAACTGACTTTCAAAATTGCTAAAAGCACCTCGATGTATCTGCAATATGATAATACTAACCCTAGTTTGACATAAATACTAGTTTTGTAGCTGCATAGTTTGTAAAAAGTGCATTTTAGCCCAAAGAAAATGCCACTGTTCAGATAGTTTTCACTTTATTTTGTCTCTCTTGGTATCTAATAATCATGCTTAATTTTGACACATTTAGTTAGACATCTTGAAACCCTAAATGCTCTCTTACAGTAAAAGAACTAGGAGCTGAACTAAAATTTCAGTAATTTTTTGAAGAATTGTACAATCTACTGAAGAAAATTTAGTGCTCTACAGATTGTCACTTAATTATATAAAAATGTCAAAATCTCTGGTCACATTTCTATTAGGTCTTCAGTGGAGGATAAATCTTGTAGAGATTTGGTAAGGACTGTTAATGTCCATCTTGTCCAGCGTTTCATTGAATTATTATTGTTGTCTGTCAAAATAGGGGTGGTTCTGAGGTCAAATAAGTATGGGGAATTCTGCATTGCATATTTCTCTTGTAGAGATTCATACCACATGTTAAGGCACTGAGAAGTCTTCCAGTAGAGAAACCTTTTTAACTTTGTAACCTGCTTTTTAAATTTGATCATCAAATCTCTCTCTCTTTTACAAAAACATGTTGACATAATGAGATAATGAAAGGCTCCATACAGTTTGGAAAACACACCTATCACAGCCTCCTAGCCCATTCATAACATCCTTGCCAGACATGGTCATCCAGGCTTTGCTTGATGGTTACCTTGGCAAATTAAAAAAAACAGACATTGGTCCTGGGGTGAGCAACATAGTGATTCTTATTATTCCACTGGAACCTTCAAAGAGAGAACTCACTGAAACTATTACGTTACAAAGAAATAATTTGATGATCTAAAACACAAAGTTAGCATTTTATCAATGCAACTTTCATCAAGCTACCTTGCACTTCAACATTATTCTTAGAAAAACTGTTTTGAGAAATTCTTAATTATTGAGTACTGTCCTTAAGGTATCAAGTAACATTATTTGGTTTTAACTTTACTTTTTTTGGTATTACTAATGCACTGCACTTATAGTTGATGCATATCAGTAATGTGCTACAATATTGTGGTCCTAGTATCAAAATAGAAGTTGTCCATGTGCATCAAGAGGCATTTTCACAGATTTGTAGCCACAGAGTGATGTTTGCCATCACCTGTCACATTTGGAAATGGAAAGTATGGTGCTGCTGTATTAGTGTTGCCTTGGGGCCAACCCCTCCCCCATCTGGAATATGGCTCAGGCCTGGCCAGTCAATGCAATCCTTGCCCCTGATCACAGTGCTTGGGTCAGCAATGAGCATGTGACTAAAGGCAAACCAATAAGATTCAATTCTGGAGTTCTGTGTTGGGAAACAATTCTCCACGGGCCTCTCAAATTTCTGCACATCTTGCAAGTAAGGCATTGAATGCCCTTTGTTCTGAAAATGTAGCCAAAATTCTTGGAAGACTAAAATGCAAAAAACAGGCATGCCTACTATCCAGTATAATAAAGATAACAGTTCTTTCCAGACCATTATAAAAGATTGAGATTCATAAAGCTCAAGATTCCTCTCCTGTAATGTAATCCCCTGTGTGTACAGGTGTCACCTGGCCCTCTTTGTATTGCCCTGTGGGAATTGGGTCTGAGGAATCAGCACAAAAATGCTTATGATCTAGCTACTGTTACTGCTGTGAGTAATAAACCATATTCCTCCCTGATCCAGGAGTCTTATGTCTTCTCCCAGCATCCATTAATCTGTAGCAGATTAAATTGTTAGCTTGTAAGTAGGGTAAAATCTCAGACCCTTCTTGCAGTTCTTGACACTTTGGTTGTAACTCTTAGTTGTCTTCCTGGTGAAGTTGCTGAGGAGATGGGGTATATGCCTGAACCTGCTGGCAGCCATATTACCACCACAAGAGGTGAACTTGTCTGCCTTGGAATGGAATCAATCCAAAGGAAAGTAAAGCACAGAAATATGGGGAGAGGGAGGGACTCATTGTTACAGGTGCTACTTATTAATCACCTACTATGTGCCAGGTGGTGTTAGATACTCTTTGAACTTTTGTCATTAAATCCTTCCAGCAACTTTAAGATGTTGGTATTCATATGATTTCAGTTATACATATATGTGGAATCTAAAGAACAATATAAATGAACAAACAAAACAGAAACAAACTCATAGATATAGAGAACAGACTGATGGTTTCCAGAAGGGAGGGGTGTTGGGGGACTGGGTGAAAACGGTGAAGGGATTAAGAAGCACAAATTGATAGTCACATAATAGCCACAGGGATATAAAGTACAGCACAGGGAATATAGTCAATAATATTGTAATAACTATGTATGGTGCTAGGGGGTACTGGAAATATAAGGGGGAACACTTTGTAAAGTACATGATTGCTTAACCACAATGCTATACACCTAAAACTAATACAAAATATTGAATGTAAACTGTAATTGAAAAATTTTAAAAATCTAAAAAATAAGAAGTTGGCATTTTATCTCTATTTTACAGAAGAGGCAGCTAAGTATAGCAGTTAGGTTCTTCTTAAATGTGTGCAGTAAAGAGAAACAGAGATTATTTTATTTCCTTTTTATTTAGTATTTTTCTATTAAAACATTAAATAGGATAAACATTAACTAATTTCCCAATAATTATTTAAAAAATATATACTAAAGAGTGATCTTAAAAGAAGGACAGAATCTAAGGTTCAGATGGCACATTTTTCTTATAGTAAACTGCAACCATTATCTGCCCCACCAAAGCCTATGCTTCCCCCCTCCCCCCCCTTAGAACTCTTAGACTCGGAAGTGCAAAGACCTTGGACAATTATGCCCTTAGGTGACTCAGTTGCCTCGTCTATAAAGTGCGGATTAATAAGAGTACCCACCTCATAGGCTGTGGTGACTAAATGAATTGCTGCATTAAAAATGTTTAGAACAGTACCTTGCATGTTCAAAGTCTCAATACATGGTAGCTATTATTGTTATTGTGTTATTATTTGAGGGGGTGAAGGGAGAAAGGAAGAGGAAGGAGAAGCATAGCTAAGGACTTCAGAGAATCTTGTTTATGGGGACACTATCCCCCCACCTCCCAGCTTCCTTTGTTCCTTTTCTTCCACTCAAAGTAGAAAAACAAGCAGAAAAGAATATCTTTAGCCACCCTCAGATAAGCATCCTAAATTCCAGGCTCTAGGTTTCTCTTTTCTATGTTATTAATATTCATAACTTTGTTATTTTCTTCAGTTTTATTACCTGTTCAGATACCAACTATTTTCCAAAGGAGAGCTTACTTCTTTTCCATTCCTGATTTCTGAGACTCACAGGAACAGAGCAGTTTAAAATGTTTTACCCATGGTTTCCTCCTCAATGATTCTGACTCTTTAGTAAAAAATTAAATCTCACGAAGCTTAAACAACAGATACTTTTTAAGGCTTTTTTAGACAAAGAATTGACCCCTAAAATACACAAATGCACATTTTCCCACTCCTTAATTTATTTCTTAATAGTTTATTTTAAACCAATCTTATTAGCAGCCACTGATTCCAAAGTGAACGTTGCTCACTCCAGTGTCCCCTTGGCATTACACCCCTTGGGTTTGGCTTTTTTGTTTTTCTCATCTTTGGACTTTACTCTGGCTCCTTTCTTAAGTCAAGAGGGCAGGGTCAGGTTTGGGGAGAGAAAGGCAAGGAGGTGAGAGAGGCATTTCTGCAGTTCATTCTCATTGCCTGCTGCTCTGCTTCTTGGAAAGGTGTTCATTTTGCTAATCTACAACCTGACAACAGAGCCCTTGTTCTCTTCACGCCAGTTTCATTCTACAAAGGATTGGAGATGGATTACCTCCGTAATGCTGCCACAGATAAGCTGGGAACAATGGGGGAGCCTGGCCTGGGAACACTCTTTCTTATCTAGTGATGGGTATAGATCAAAAACAAGAATGAAACAAAGTTGAGCAATTATATCATTAACACTAATAACATAGCTCAGCAGTGCTCAAACTTTTTTATCTCAGGACCCCTTTACACTCTTAAAAATAATTGAGGACCCCAAAGAGCTATTGTTTACATGAGTTATAAAGATCAATATTTACCATATAAGATATTAAAACAGATATTTAAAATTATTAATTCACTTAAAGATAACATTAATAAACAATTACATGTTAACATAAATAACATATTAAAAAATATAAACATAATTATTTTCCAAAACAAAAAACATTTAGCCCCAGCCAGTTTGGCTCAGTGGTTAGAGAGTCAGCCCTTGGACTGAAGGGTGCTGGGTTCGATTCCAACCAAGGGCATGTACCTTGGTTGCAGGCTTGGCCCCAGTTGGGGCACAAGTGGGAGGCGACCACTCGATGTGTCTCTCTCACACTGATGTTTCCCTCTCTCTCCCTTTCTCTCTCTCCCCTCCCCCCCTTCCACTCTCTCTGAAAAAGCAATGGAAAAAATATCCTTGGGTGAGGATTAAGAAAAAACTAATAATAAAACAAAAAACATTTAGTGAGGAAATAGTATTGTTTTACATTTTTGCAAATTTCTCTTTTATTTATTTACTTTAAAAAATATATCTTTATTGATTTCAGAGAGAGGAAAGGAGAGGGAGAGGGAGAGAAACATCAATGATGAGAGAGTCATTGATAGGCTGCCTCCTGCACCCCCCTCCCCCACTGGGGATCGAGCCCGCAACCCAGGTCTGTGCCCTGATGGGGACTTGAACCCTGATTGCCTGGATCCTAGGTTGATGCTCAACTGCTGAGCCACGCCCGGCTGGGCAAATTTCTCTCTTCTAAAAAATTATTTTTCAATTAGATTTTACATTCAATATTATTTTGTATTAGTTTCAGGCATACAGCATTGTGGTTAGACAATCTTATAATTTACAAAGTGGTGCCGCCAATATTTCCAATACCTGACATCGTACATAGTTATTACAATATAATTGACTATTTTCCCTATGTTTTACATCCCCGTGACTACTCTGTAACTACCAATTTGTACTTCTTAATTCCTTCACCTTTTTCACCCAGCCCTCAATCCCCCTCCCCTCTGGCAAACATAAGTCTGTTTCTTTATCTATGAGTCTGTTTCTATTCTGTTTGCCCATTTATTTTTTGCTAATCTTTTTAAGGTCTAGTTTAATAGAAGATACATGGATCATCATCTGCTTCTGTGGTAACACACTCCCATATAGCTTAGAGGGGACAAAAGTCAAAGATATAAATAATGTCTCAGTATTATTATGAAAATAGTTTTGACCTTGAAGAACACCCCTCAGGGATCTTTGGCTCTACTTTGAAAATTGTGGATATAGATGAACTTATTTTTAAAGTGAACTCAGGCAGTTAAATGCCATAGTGGTACAACTTAACACCAAAACAAACAAACAAACAAAAAAAACCCAACCCACAGACAATCCAATTTAAACATGGGCAAAGGATCTGAATAGACACTTCTCCAAACAGGACATACAGATGGCCAATAGACATATGAAAAGATACTCAATGTCACTAATCATCAGAGAAATGCAAATTAAAACCACAAAGAGATATCACCTCACACCTGTCAGAATGGCTCCATCAACAAATCAACAAACAACAAGTGCTGGTGAGGATGTGGACAAAGGAGACCCCAGTGCACTGTTGGTGGGAATGTAGATTGGCACAGCCACAATGGAAATCAGTATGGAGTTCCCTCAAAAAAATTAAAGATGGAACTGCCTTTTGACCCAGCAATCCTACTTCTGAGTATCTATCCAAAGAAAACAAAAACATTAATTTTGAAAAGATATATGTACCCCTATGTTCATTGTATTATTATTTACAGTAGCCAAGATATGAAACTATACTAGGAGTCCATTGATGAATGCATAAAGAAGATGTGATATATAAAAATATAGAATGGAATATTACTCAGCCACAAAAAAGAATGAAATCTTGCCATCTGAGACAATATGGGTGGATCTAGGGGGCATTATGTTAAGTGAAATAAGTCAAACAAAGGCAAATACTGTATGTTTTCACTTATATGTGGAATCTAAAAAAACAAAATAAACAAACAAAACAGAAACAGGCCCATAGATATAGACAACAAACTGATAGTTCCCAAAGGGGAGGGGTAGGGGATGCGCAAAAAAGAAATTTCAGCAGTTATGAGACCACTGATAGGTCTTGTTGGAAAAAAAAAAGTCATAGAGGAACTAAAGGATGGTACTAAAGGAAAAGCCAGATTCTGTATAATTAAGGAGGAAATTATTATTTTTTCTTCTAGGTGACTGAAAAATATGATTTTGAGTAAATCAAATGTGGAGAAAACTTCTAGACCAGCCCTGTCCAATAGAACTTTCTGCCAAGATGGATATGCTTTTATCTGCTGTCTAACACTATAGCCACTAGTCTCATATGGGTATTGAATACTTTAAGTGTGGCTAGTGAGACTGAGGAATAGAATTTTAAATTTTATTGTTTAATTTATTTACATTTAAAATGAAATAGTCACCTGTGGTTAGTGGCTACCATATTGGATGGCACAGTTCTAAACAAAGGAACTGCCTGGAAGAAGACATTCCATCAAAGGACTAAAAAATCTTCCTGTTAGAAAGAGACACCCTTCCCTTTTGGGAGATAAACAATGTAGAAAGAGCCTCCATTCCCAAGTAAGCTTAAAGGCAGGGTTCAGGATTCCATTGTAGTGATATAGTGTAGTTTTTGTAATCAGTATGCTATTCATTGCCATTTAGCTTATTTCCTTTTAAAATAAGAATTGCTATAGATGTAATAGGCTTAGAATTTTACATCACTGTTTTAAATATAATGATAAAAAATTTAATGCAAAAACTTTATCAACAAAGGTCAAAAACTTAGAAAACCTAGAAGAAATCATGGTATACTATAAGTGATATGTCATTTTAGTAATTTAAACTACAGTCTATTTTTACCAGACCTAATAATCATATAATTTTCAGGAAGATATTCATTATATCAAGTAAGTTACACACATTTAAATATCATAGATTATTTTCAGTCTTTTGCTTCAATTCAACTTTTGAAACCATTGAACTGCATAAAGTTGCCTATATTAGTATGATTCTCAATGTGGGTGTCCTATATTTCTAGTAGTCAGGGGTTCAAGAGGGACAATAACTCTTTCCTGAGGGTGGCACATTAAAGGTCTGAAGGTTGTATTATGGGGAAATCTCCGCTTTATAAAAATCTGATATCTAAGATGATACGTTAAAAAACACATAAATTAGGAGATGATGATTTTCTTTTAAAAATGCTTCATTTAATAAAAGGTTTACCTAAGTGTTCCTTTAGATAGTTGCTCAGTCTTAAAAAATATGATTTTTTCTTACAAAAATTTAAATTACCTTCATCTTTGGAGGAATACATTCAGAATAGTAAATAAAGTAAGCTCCTATGTTGTTTATATTTATCACGTACTGTAAATGGAATTTGTAAGGACCATTTAAGCATTAAAGTTATTGTGCTGAAATTTTCTTACAGTGAATGGGTTAGGGTTAGGGTTGGCAATCCCATTGTTGAATCAACATTTTTGTCAAAATGGTACTTATTTTTATGAAATTCAATCTGGAATGATCCTTAGGGATCTTGAAAGATGTTCACTTCCTAGAACCTGGCTTTGGAAAATATTTTGGCTTGGCATTGCAGATATTTAGTTTTTAATCTGAAAAATCTTTTAAACTCTACCAGTTTTCTCTTTTATTTGTTAGAATCCCAAAACTAAAAGAATAATTAAGATTTCCTCAAGAAGGAAGGAGATGCTCTGAATATTTAAAAAAACAATTTCCTAGAAACAAAAATTTTTGTTTTTTCAATTGCTGAGCTGCTCTTGTGACATTACAAGTAGTTTTCTGACTGTTTTCTCCCTCTTTTGACATATCAGAGGTATATGGCATAGGTTATAATTTCAGGCTCAAAACTTGTTTTAGTTCACTTAAAGAACCACTTTACTGTTAATTTCCACCAATGTTACACCTAAACACATTGCACATACAGAGAAGTGTTACCAATACTGTTTCCACAGAGCTGAGAAGTTGTAAAATGTTAATTGAATGGAAGAATTTGTTCTTTATAACTTCAGTTATCTCGGTTATCTCAGAAATTGAGATTTAAAATTCTTCTGCCCTACATATTGTCCCTTGAAAATGCAAAATGAAAGTAGTAGTTGTTGCTGCTTTAGTATATGCAGGTAAATATTAGTTCAGGTAAGGAAGGAATGTATTACCTAAGTGGGGGGGTGGGTAGTGTTCTCATTACACTGGAGAGGAATTTTAACTGAAAGAGCACTTTCTAAATTTCCGGATGAGCCCACAGAAATAACAGACAGTGAAGAGTCACAGACTTTTTTGAACAGAATTTTGTGGCAAAACATGTAAAACAGGGAAAGCGTTTCATGTTTTATCCATGTGCTCGGTTGTGCCAATATTGGCTGAATGTTGCATAACAACACAGTAGCTGTACTTACCGCAGCTGTCGTTTAAGGAATGTGGCAGATTTGCTCAACTTAAAAACTCTTCCAGCAAAAATTCCATTTTTACTTTAGGAATTTTACTTAGAAATTGGGGGGAAGGCTCAGAAAAATGCAGAGTTGAATGCTCACTGCTATTTACTTGTCCAGTCCATCTCTCCTGATATTTGGGCTAGGGGAGAGCACAGCTAGGGCAGGATCCCAGGGGGTTGGACAGGGATGGGGGAGGGGTTGCACTGTGTGAAGTTAATGGGCAAATAGAATGAACTCTGTTGGATTTGGAGGGAGACACTCACCCCAAAACAAGACGAAGTACAGAAAGAGGCCATCTGCCCAGTGAGGACTTAGGAAGCCAGTGGCAGGAAAGTGAGCCTGTAGGAATTCTGCAGTCCAAGTGCTCTTTTTATACACTTGCCTTGCAGGCTCTCATGGGCAGTTTGTGCATCCAACTCTCCTCTCTCCCTTTCTTCACAGCTCCCTTTCACCAGTTGACCTGGTGTGGAACTCTGAAAATCTAAGAGCTCACCCATCTGGAATGTTAAGAGGCAGCATCTAGATAAGACGGGTTTGGATTACACGAGAGGAACAAGGCTGCTTTTTCCTCATCATTTCTTTTTCTTCTATAGACTTAGGTTTTGTTTTTTAAAAATATATCTTTATTGATTTCAGAGAGAGGAAGGGAGAGGGAGAGAGAAACATCAATGATGAGAGTCACTGATTGGCTGCCTCCTGCACGCCCCCCTCTGGGGATTGAACCCGCAACCTGGGCATGTGCCCTGACCAGGAATCGAACGGAGATCTCCTGGGTCCTAGGTTGATGCTCAACCACTGACCCATGCCCGGCAGGACTTAGTTTTTTTTTAATGTTGTAAAATACACATAACGTAAATTTACCATGTTAACCACTTTTGCTGCTGTGCAAGCATCACCACCATCCGTCTCCAGAACATTAAAAAATATATATATATCTTTATTGATTTCCGAGAGAGGAAGGGAGAGAGAGAAACATCAGTGATGAGAGAGTCATTGATCGGCTGCCTCCTGCATGTCCCTGACCAGGGATCGAGCCTGCAGCCAGGGCAGGTGCTCTGACCAGGAATCGAATCAAACCGCGATCTCCTGGATCCTAGGTTGATGCTCAACTGCTGAGCCATGCCCAGCTGGGCCATCTCCAGAACATTTTCATCATCCCAAACTGAAACTATCCCTATTAAACACTAACTCTCCAGTCTTCCTCCCCCGAGCCACTGGCAAACACCCTTCTGCTTTCTGTCTCTAGGAATTTGATGATTCTAGGTGCTTCACATAAGTGGCCTCATCATTTTTTTAAGAGCATAAAAATCTTTCACAGTCCTATTTGCTATGTACTTGCTGGCTGAGGGCTACTGATGGGGACATACAGGAGGGGAGTGTCCAGTTGGGTCAGTGCTAAGTGAGGACACACTGTATATTGACAACACACACACACACACACACACACACACACACACACACACGTGTTCATGCAGACCACTAGGAATGGGTGAAGAGGAAGCTGCCATTTTAGACTGGTGTTTGGGATGGAGAGTCTCTGTATTTCAGTTACTCACTGGTCGACAGAGGAAGCTGAATTTTAAAAGCTGTTTAATGAGGGAATGGTGAGGGCTGGGCAAACAGGATTAGTCACAGAGCTCCCAGCCTAGGTTATTTATTCTCTGGAGGAGCCCAGCGCTTGTGAGTGGGATGGATTGCCGACTGGGAAGCTGAGTAAATTTGACCAAGAGGCCTAAACCGAAGGGGAAACTGGTCTCTTTATGAGCTCTATTGACACTGAATAGAATTGTGGGCTTAATTCCAATTTGTTTCCTAGCAAAATAAATACACAAATATCAAGGGCACTTCCTTGTTTTCAGAAAGAGGAAAGAGTTGAAGTTATTATAAGTATAAAAGGCAAATGAAAAGGAGATGAGTGGTTTTGAGGATACGATAAAAATATCTTGGTAGGCAGTTCCACGTAAGTGTAAAAGGATACTCTGAAATCTTTCCTGGCTGCAAGGGCGAGGAGGAGTGAATTACATTCCCCAGAAAGGTTGTGGGTGTGATTATATTCGTGAATATGCTGGGCTTGGACATCAGACCAAGTTACAACATAAACCTTAGCAATAACGTTTGTTTTTGCCAAAATCACGACAAACTCATCTTTTAAAATGCCAACATTACGCTAAAGTCTAGATCCATATGTGCATGTCAATATTTATTGAGTGGATGAGTGAGCAATTCATATACTTTAGAATGATAAAGAGTTCCTAGTTTAAAGAAATCCTATACATTTTAAGATGCATTGACAAATTCTGTTTCTGAAAATATTTAGTTCTCAGATCTCATTGCTGCATTTGCTTTAATTAGGGATCTTAAGACTATGATGCAGGCCCCTTCTTGTTAGGAGCTAAATTGTTACAAGCAACATTTTGCACTTTCAAGCAGAGAATAGCCTGTCCACAGGCAGTGTCCATCTGATATTACATATAATAAACCAAACATTTAAAAGTGAACTGAGAATTCAAGGTCTGTTCACACTTCTAGTTTCTTGTAGCAGTTTTGATCATTTATTATTCATTTAACATTTTCATGTCCTGATCCCTAAAAAAATAGCACATGTATATTATAGGAAATTTAAGAAATAGTTATAACAAAAAAATCACTGGTAATCCACTATACAGAGATAAATATTGTCATATTCTAATGTAGTTTCTTTAGTTTAATTGGACATATATAGATGTAGATGCACACTTTTATATTTCTCTTTTTAATTTAACAGTTTCTCATGAGCATTTTTCTCACCCATTAAAAAGTTTTTAAACATGGTTATATAATGGCTGTTTCATTCCATTATGTGGCTGCACCATACACTATTTAACTATTCCCCTGGTGCCAGACATTTAGATTCTTTCAAGTTTCTGTTATCAGAAATGGCTCTTTGATGAGCATTTTTGCCCCCAAATCTTTGACTTTCTCCTGAGGTCAGAAACCCTATGACTGGGAATGAATAGTTTTTAAAGTTCTTAAAACATTGTGCTACATTCTTTGCCTCACTTACACTCCCACCAGCAGAGCATGAGAGTGCCTGTTAGTGTTATCCTTAGTACAGAGTAAGCACAAGAATTTGAAAATAAACTTTTCCACTTTGGCAGGTGTAAAACGATTATCTTAGAGTTGCTCAAATTTGCATTTCTTTGCTAGTTAGGTTGAAAAACTTCAATATGTTAATTGGTTGTGCTTCTCCTGAAAATTGTCTATGTGTGTCTTGGCCCACTTTTTTCTGTTTGTTTGCCTTTTTTATGCTTGATAAGAAGTTTTTTTGACACTAAAAATATAGTCATTTGTCACCAGTACTAACCAACAGAAAACTCAATAGGAAAAACCAGATGTTCATAATACCAGTACAAATTAGAATGTTCCTGGGAGGATTTTATGGAGAAAGAATTTTAAACTTTATTGAAGCATCCAAATACATGCAAAGCTTGCTACATTTATACTTAGGAAGACTTAATATTCTGTAGATATAAATTCTCCCTAGGTTAAGTTGTAAATTCAGCATAATTAAAAACAAAAAACTTTATAGGATTTTTTTGGGAGCTCAACAACTGAATCTAAATTTAATATGAAACAAAGTACACAAAAATCTTAAAGAATTTTGAAAAAGAAGAAAAGATGGTGGTGGTGGGGGGAGAGACGCACTCTATCAGATATCAAGACATATCCCAAAATCACAAGAATTTGAAAAGAATGGTATTGCCATAGGAACAAACTAATCTGTGAAACAGAATAAAGACACACCCCACCCCCAAAAGAGGCATTGATATATTAAATGGCTTGTTTCACAAATCAACTGGAAAAAGTCCAACTATATTCAATAAACTGTGTTGGAACAATTGGCTCTCCATATGGAAAAAAGTTAAAATTAGATTCCTACATCATATCCTAAAATAAACTTTGCTACAGTATAGTCCTAAAGATTAAAACAACAGTAACAACAATAACAACAGCAAAATAAATAATGCTCTAAAAGAGAAGAAAATGTAAGAACAAGGTTATGATGACCTTGTGTATGCAGTTATTATCTCTTGCCTGCACACTACAGTACTTTCCAATTAATCTCCCTGGTTTCTCTCATGCATCCCTGCACCTGTTCTCTCCACTGAAGAATTTAGTGACCCTTCTAAATTTAAGTAATATAAGGTCTCTTTCCTGCATTTCTATACTGGCCCACAGGTGGTCCCTGCCCTGACTACCTCTTTCTTTTCATTTCCTACCACTTGCCCATGATCACTAAATTTCAGCTCCACTGGCTTGCTGATTGTTCCTCAAATACTTTAAACATCTTGACTGTCACAGGGCCTCTTCTCTGGCTTTTCTCTCTGTCCTTGATAAGTGCATAGCTCTCTCTCTCTCTTTCTCTCGATCTCACTCTCTCTCTCCCTTCCTCCCTCCCTTCCTCTCTCTCCAAGACATAAAAAGCACAAACCATAAAGGAAAAGATTGATAAACTTGTGAATAAAAATGTAAAGTGTCTGGCACATGATATCACAAAACAGCTGAAAGCCATATGATGAAGGACAGAAGATGTTCAAAACTGATAAAGATTAGTATCCAGAACATACAAAGAGCTCTTACAAATCAATAAAAGACAAATAATGGAATAGTAATGAATAAAAAATATGGCTAGACAATTCACAGAGGAGACACTAAGGAGTATCATCCCCAGGGATGGAAGAACAAAGGGAAAAGGTTGGAATTTTTAAAATGTAGTGTCTTTGAGCTCAAAGATAGCATAACGAACTTGTACTGGGAGTGTTGAAATAACTGCAATCTGGATCTACTATCACTACTAGTATGAATCATCACTACTGGGGTAAAGAAACATTACTAGATAAATGCTGACAGGCACAGGAAGTAAATGGGAAGAAGCATTGACTAGTCTTTCTTCCTAGACTTTTAGTATTCTTCTTCAGTCCTCTACTGGCAGAGTCAATATAGGGAGCTGCTGGCAAAGGACAAACTTGGTTTATGTATCTCAGCCTCACAAAGTGGTATACAGGAGACAGGGTTTGAAGTTGAGAAAAAATAGCTTAATAACTTACAATCTCCTATTTTGTTAGTCTTTTTGGGAGACAGGGTCTTGCCTTTAAAATGGGGTCAGATATACCCTCTCCCCAACCCTGGCAACTAGAGTGTGACCTAAGCTATTTGAATAGACTTTGAATCTTGAGAGAGTGATGCCAAGACTGAGGAATAGTTGAAAAATTACTCAGGGTTGAAATGGCCATATTGAGAGTCCAGAGGTGGGAGTGTCTAATGCGTGGGGGTGGTAGGACCAGCGGTGGCACCTACTAAGATTGTTTTTGTGCCATAACTTTGCTGAGCTCCTTCTTGCCTAGTTGCCCTTGTGCTTTCCCATCATATGAGGCTATTTCCAGACTTTCTTTCTATACTTGAATGACCCAATAACCAGTATATTCTTTTTCTGCTTACTTACATTTAAGTATTCAAACTGATAAAAATATCATGCATGTGAATCTTTAACAAATGACTGGAAACAAACATTATAAAATGTCACCAGTTAGTTGTTAATGCCAGATGATGGGACTATAGGAGTTTCTTATGCTTTTTTTTGTTTTGCAACTTAAAAATCTTTCAAGAATATACAAAATTAAAAATTAACACCTGAGAATTACTTTTAAAATCTCATAAAAGGCAGAAATGAGCCCAATACCCATATATTTTGCTATATTTTAAAAAGATGGATTTAACCTCAAATATATCTGAAAATTAATTGGTAATATAGGAGGTGAAGCCTATTCTGGAAAATTTCCCCCCAAATAGTCAATTTTCCCAGTGTCTAATTTCCTAGTCCCATTTGCCAAGTAACACTAACTCGAATTAGTTTTTGAAAGTCATTATGCTTTTTAGGGATATTTTTCTGGTGTTTTATAAATCTTTTAGTAATAGGTTTGGACAAGCTGTATTTGTACCAGCCAGAGCTACACACCTTTTAAACTCTGAATTCCCACTATTTCTTTATTTCTATACTCTCCGATTGCATGTTGGGTTGTCCAGGAAGCAGGCTGGGAGACAGAGTTTAGTGGGCAGGATATTTATTAAGTGTGCCCTTGGAATCAACACCCATGGAAGGGAGAGAAGGAAGCAGGAGAGGACAGAGGGAGAAGTTGACCTACAAAGTGGGTCCAATGACAGCTTAGGCCAACCCCACAGGGAGCTGTGTGACTAAAATTGCCCATCTAGTTGTCCTGTGTTGGACCCAAATAGTCAGGCCTTTATACCCCTGCCCTTCCAGGGCATGGGCCTCCCTGGAAAGGGTGTGCCTCAGCAGAGAAGCTCTCTGAAGCTGAGGTGGTCCCCTGGAGGGGCCAGCAGCCCTCTCAGCAGCAAGGGCATCCAGCCCTTCTTCTGAAGGGGACTTTGGATTGTGAGGTTCCCTGTCCACCACATGCTCTAACATTTGAAAAGCATATTCTGTGTCAGGCTTGTGCTGAGGCATGTTCACATTAGTTATATCACACAATTCTCACAGCACTTTGAGGTACAGGTTGTGTTTTGTATTTTACACATGAGGAAACTTGGCTTGTGTTTGTTTTTCCTGATGAAAACCCAGCATGGGGCAATATTTCACAGGTGGCCAACTACTTGGAGCAGCCTACTTGCTTATGGAGAGGAAGAGAGACAGCCAGCTCTTTACTGGGGAGTGTCACAAATTTGGACTTGATGTTCTGCTTTTAACTTCCTCTTTTACCCTGGGGTAATCACTCTTCTCTCCTTGACCTCACTCCCTCTTTCATTTTAGTTTCTAATTTTAAAAAAAGATATATAGTTGAGCCCAGCTGGGCGTGGCTCAGTGGTTGAGCGTTGACCTGGGATCCAGGCGATCCGGGTTCGATTCCCGGTCAGGGCACATGCCCGGGTTGCAGGCTCCATCAATGACTCTGTCATCATTGATGTTTCTATCTCTCTCTCCCTCTCCTTTCCTCTCTCTGAAATCAATAAAGATATATTAAAAAAAAAAAAGATATATAGTTGAAATAAGACTAGTGTGAGCTGTAATTCTCCTTTCTCTTTTCCTGATAAGGTTTCTGTAATGGGGTGCATTGTCTTCATCTGATAGGTTGCAAGCAGGTTTGTACCAAAGAATCAACGTCTGCTCCTCTGACTTGTTGCCCCAGAATTGTTTCCCTGCCCTTTATTGTATTTCTCATTAGTCAGCAAATGGATGTCCCAGCCATATGGAACACAGAGGTGACTCAATTTGTTATCTGATGATCCGGAAAGTTAACACCAGCAGGGCAGTGCTTTAGTATCATCAAGAAAAGCAAATTGGTGCTTATTAGAATGTTGGAAGCCATTTCTGCTAGGAAAGCGGCAAAATCAGCTTTCTATGTGAGCAGTTTGACAAGAGACTGAAGAAAGCCAGATATCAGGAGAAAACCAGTGAGAATGAGGCAAATTCAAGATGGCATAGAGCAGGAGAGAAGACTGGAGTGAATCTCAGGACTGGTTCTCACATAGTTGTGAGGCCAAAGATAGCTTTCTGGGCCTTGATTTCTTTCTTTGTAAAGGATCCTCAAAGCTCTGTATTTGTACAGAGAGTCACTTGGAGTCAGGCATTATATCGGTGAAGACACAAAATTAAAAAAAAATTGTATAAAAGCATGAAAAACAAAGCAAAGGGATTGTATTAGATGTTCCTATTACTTTTGTTCTTTTAATCATATGAAACTGCTAAAACAGTCAAATTCTTTTCATATTAAGATTTGATGATCATGTGAACTGATGGGAGAGGGGGGATTACTCAGTATTCAGAAAATGAAGACTCAGTAAATTTTATTTCTGTGAGTGTTATAAAGTTCAGTCTTGAGATAGCCATCTTTACACTTGAAAAAGGTATTTTCACACTGAAAGATTCTGAAGAACTTGGCACACTATAGAGAGAATTATAAATTCTTAGACATAGCAGATTGTGGCTCATGTTTACTAAAAATGCTAAGTTGGCCCAAACAAAATAATGAAAAAATAATCATTCAGATGAACAGAGGCACAAGAAGTGGAATTAATTTAAAAATATACAAAGATAAAGACTTTGTAGAGATTCTCTGCTACAATAATTTAAAGGAAATCTAGGCTCTATCCTTTATTTAGCAAAGTAATGCCAATGAGCTCAAGGACATTAGTGCAGTGCCCTAGCTTCAGATTTTAGCTCCCAATTTACTAGCTTCATGTCTTTGGCAAATCTACTGAAATCTCTTCGAGCCTTAGTTGGTTCAACCATAAAATAGAGATAATATTAGTACCTATCCTTTTGAGGAGCAAAAACTCCTGCACAGGGCCTCACAGAAAAATAGGTGCTCAAAAATATTAGAAGAATGTAAGTCTGAAATGAATGCCTTCATTTTTCTAAAGCTATTCTGAAAATGGTAGCAATTGTAGAACAGAGAGGGATGCAAAATGAGGATGCCTGACTAATGTGACTAAAGTCATCTACAAACTCAATCATGGAGATTTTAGCACAGGGAAGAGAAGCCAAGACTGGAAATTCTATATTCTAGTCATTATGCCATTTTCTGCCAGAACCCCAAAGCTTTATTACTATTTCCTGTCACTTTAAATATTGCACTAATGGCTATGTCCTCTGAGAATGAATTAACAAAATTCTGTCTAGACTCCTGAGCGTAGAAATCACCTATTTTTATAAAGATTTTAAATGGTTACATTTCGAGTAGACACACATGCAGCAGGACATTCATGTAATTGATTTTCTTATCTTAGGAAAAAGGTTAATCAAATGCCCTGTTTGAGAAAGAGAGAGAAAAACAGTCCTTACTGTTTGTGCTTTTAAAAAATGCTTTCCTGGCATTATCAGTTGGTTGACTCAAAATATGACCTTATCCTGTGGGCTATGAACCAAATCCTTTTGATCTAACTCAAAAATTATATGTGTATATTCCTCCCTCCCTTAATTTTGGCTATTTCACTCTGTAGTATTCTAAGACAACATACCTGTTCTGAATTATACAGAATGGAATGTTTCTTTTGGCTCCTTCCTTTTTCCTTGTTGCTTAAGTAGTTTGTTGTGTGTAAATATGTATGTACGAGTGTGTGTATGAATAAAATCCTATGATAACACTTCACCTCAAATGAATGCAGTGATGTGGCAACCTGACCTTTCAGGAACTTGGTTGAGAGCTAATAAATAAGTAAAAAAGACCGCTGAGTGTCTAAACTAGGTATCACTCAACCCCTGCACAAAAGCCAGTGCATTTTACTTTAGCAAAGCTTCCCAGACCCTTAATCAGTGCTGCTTATTTATTTGTACTTAACACCCAATTCTTATCCACATGATTATCTGCCCTCACTCCTACCCACCAAGATTCACAACAGATTAGAAGCAGTAAATAAGAAGTGTTGTTCTGGGAAAGTAGATTCATGGGGTGGGGGTGGTGTGAAGTTGGAGCTGGGGGCATGTGTCACTGCTGATAACTTGTAGGAAGGGAGGGAGAAAGACAAATTTATAAAGCAGTCACAAGGACTAAAAATGCAGAACAATCTAGGACTATTTATTGTTGGGAAAAATAGACTCTGAGGGCATCAATTTTATTTGGAAGAGAACAATTGTTAGAATTCATTATTCTTTTTAAATCTGAAATCAATAAAGTTCAGGTGATGTTTAGAGGTTAAAAATGCATGACAGTAGGTAATAAGATTTCAAAAGATTTCAATCCGAATTGCTGAAAAAATTTTAGAAAGGCTTATGGAGCCATAATTTACATATAGTTAAATTCATCCTTTTTAGGTGTACAGTTCTATGAATTTTAAGAAGCATATACAGTTGTGTAACTACAGTATGTAACCCTTCAAGTCTGGCTTCTTTCACTTGGCATAATGCCTGAGATTCATCTATGTGACCTGATTAAAATTATAAAAAATGTTTTGTACTTAAAACTGGAAGAACCTGCTCATCACCAAAGGTTTTCTGATAACTGAGATTTGTTCTACATAAAACATAACATAACATAACATAACATAAAAATAGTGAGTTCTCTCACGATAAATCCACACTGTGGGAAAACAGGCAGCAGCATTCACCATTGGTGGGGAGAGTGAATTGGTACAAACTTCCTTATTCTTTCCTAAGATTTTCCTTTTCTCCTTGCCTAATGAACACACCAGAAGCCAAGTGCCAAGCATATTGTCTGACATAAAATAAGTGTTCAATAGATATTTCTTTCCTCTAAACTTTTCTGTTCATCTGTTTATACACCACTTTCTCTTTTTCTCCATACCCTTTAATACTCTCCCTTCAAGCTGCTTTATAGGTCAGCCAAGGTAAGTAATTCTGATAAGAGTTGCTCATTATTGCCCCAATTTCCTTGACTTGTAAGAGGTGTTGTACAAATGTTAGTCTTTTTCCAAGCCTCTGAGTCTTAGTCACCTGTTGAAAAGTTATCCAAAGAAAATAGGGCTCACAGTTTTGGCCTTTCATACTGTATTTATTTACATGTATGTGTCAGGTCCATTTTAGGATGCCAACTGACTCACCCTCCTTTGAAACTGCCCTTGCGGAAGGAGAGGGCGCAGCCTGCCATGACTGTATTGTGTAACCTTTGGCCTCAGTTGATTAGGCTGGGAGTGGACACCTGATCTCAGGGGAACCAACCATAAGCTTTGATGGCTTAATCAGATAATCTCTCTTGAGAAGTGAGACAGAAGAATCCAGAGACTCTGTGGTGGACTTCTGAATTAAAAAGTTATATAGACCTGGCTCCCAAAAGTGGTGGCTGAAAGAAACTGGAGTATGAACCAGATTTGCTGCGAGATCTTTGGGGCCCATGAGAGGTCCCAGAATTAGTACCTGTCCCTGACATGCTAGTTGCTGCCTCCTATGGACAGACTCTACTTCCTCTTTGGATGTCTGCCTGTGGGCTTGCCTGTTGTATCCTTAGAGTCACTACTTCCTCTTATTCATGTGAATGTCAATGGCTTCCAGTTCACTACAGCCAATATCAAGTAGGATAATTGCCTTGCATTTAGGATTTTTTTGTATCTTCTGATAGAAATGTACTCATGTATAATAGAATCTTCATGGAACATTTAAAAATTGCAATGTAATGAGTGTATTATTTCTTATTACTATTGTCACAAGTTACCACAAATTTAGTGTCTTAAAAGAACAAAAATTAATTTTCTTACAATTCTGGACATGAGACATCCAGAATCAGTTTCACTGAGCTGAAGTCAAGGTATTGGCAGGATTGCACTCCTTCTGGAGGCTTCAAGAAAGAATCCATTTCCTTGCCAGGCCAGTGTGGCTCAGTTGGTTGGGCAACCTGAAGCTTGCTGGTTTGCAGGTTTTGGGCTCAATCCTTGGTAGGGGGCATGCAGGAGGCAGTCAGAATCATATCTATGTTTTTTTCCCCCCTCTTTCTCTCCCTCTCCTTCCCTCTCTCTGAAATCAATAAAGATATATTTAAAAAATCAATTTAAAAAATCAATTTTCTTCCTTTTTCAACTTCTAGAGGTCACCTGCATTCTTGACTGTGGCTGCTTTCCTCATATTACTCTAACCTCTTGCTTCACTTCAACCTCTTCCTTCTGTCATCATATCTCCTACTACCTTTGTTAACCTTCCTGCTTTCCTTTTATAAGGACCCTTGTAATTATATTTAGGACCCACTCAGATAATCCAGCATAATCTCATCATCTCAAAATTTTTAGCTTAATCAATCACATCTGCAAAGTTCCTTTTGCCATATAAGGTAACATTCACAGGTCCCAGGGATCTGGATGTGGACATATCAGGGGCCATTATTCGGCCTACCACAGTGGAGACTGTCAGTCTTACAAGGTCAGAGTATATCAGGAAGAAGGATATATTACTGAAGTGTGTGAAACTGAGTGAAAAATGGGGTAAGAATTAAGGGACAAGCAGACAGGAAGTCTTATAGATTCTGAGCCCCAAAGGCCAAAAGGGAGAAAATGGAAGTATATTGTTGTACAGTTTTTATACGATACATGAAGTGGCATATTACTTGAAGGTAGTCTGTGATAAGTTAAAGAAAAATACTATAATCCCTAAAGCAAACACTAAAATAAAGACTTAGCTAATGAGCAAATAAAAAAGGATGGAATAGAATCATAAGAAAACTGAACCAAAAGAATGCAGAAAAAGAGGGAAAAAGGAACAAAGCACAGATGGGAGATATAGAAAACAGCAAGATGATAGATTTAGACCAAACTGTATCAACAATAAGATTAAATGGTAAATGGTCTCAATGACCCTATTGAAAGGCAGAAATGATCACATTACATTAAGAAAAGCAAGATCCAACTATATCAGAAATATGAAGAAGCATGTTAGTTATATTTATTTGATTTTTTAATTATTTATTTTGTTATTTCCTTTTAAATATGGCTAAGTATACTAGATGTAACTTGAAGTGAACATCTTATGCATGTTTTGTATTGAAATTTTACTCATTGGGTGAAATTTAGATGTATATTTATTATTACAAGACTGTAAGATCTAATCATTTTAAGTACAATAATTATTAATAACTTTAAAATAGCTAAATAAGGAAACAAATGTACTAATAATAGGAATATTAAGAGTGTGTTAGCTTAGTAAGTTTAGAGACTTCATTATATCCTTTTTGAGTCAATAAATATTTACAAAAATGTAAATAATAATATAAGGAGAAACTCCAAAATCACAATTCATGAGATATCATCCTCAATCCCTACACAATGAAGAATGTAAAGAGCATGAAGATAAGAGGAAATTATGTTAGAAAAAAATGAGTTACCTGAAAATATCTTGCTTTTCCACCAGCCTCAGCTGAAAGTGAGCATTTACTGAATACCCCAAATTATTATTCCTATACTATAATGGCAACTTTAAACTTTGACAACTAAAATTTCTTAATAATAAAACTATAATTATATTAAAATTTTGGATTAAAGTCTTGATTTATTCTTGTATTTCAGAAGTTCATTCTGTGATGGTGAAAAACAATTTCAGCCCGAATCAGCTTGGCTCAGTGGTTAGAGCATTGGCCCGTGGACTGAAGGGTCCCAGGTTCAATCCAGCCAAGGGCACATACCTCAGTTGCAGGCTTGATGCATGGCCCCAGTTGGGCAGTGTACGGGAGGCAACCAATCAATATGTCTCTCTCACATTGATGCTTCTTTCTCTCTCCCCTCCCCCCCCTTCCACTCTCTTTGAAAAGCAACGGAAAAAATATCCTCGGGTGAGGATTAAAAAAAAATTCAAACAAACAAACAAACAAAACAATTTTAGCCAAAACACGCATTCAGTGTGATTCTAGTACATGGGTATATGTCCATATCCTGTTTTTAAACTAAACATTATAATATGAGTATGAAATACCCTAAGTCTCTAAAATGCTTTTATAATATGATTTTAAATAACTTTAAAATGGAATCATTTGACTATATCACAATTTAATTATTCGTTTATCTGGCCATTTAGTTTTTCCCAAATTTCTGAGTGATTATAAATGTTCTGAATGTCTAGTACAGCATATCTTTAACTTCATCTCTGAACTGTTTCCTTTACAGAAACCCTGTGCTAATTTCACTCCTACAGCTAATGTATGAGTGCCATTTTTCTAAAGCCTTGCCAGCACTGACTATTATTTATTTTATAACTTCTGACAATTTGATAGGCAGAATGGGCATCTCATTATTAATTTAGTTTGTATTCTCTTTGGTTACTTGGTCAAATTCATTCTTTTGTGTCATCCCTATTTATTTCTTTCCCTGTTGTCCAATTGATGTTAGGATTTTTCAGGTTTATTTACAAGAGTTCTCTGTTTATATAGTAAGGATATTAACATTTACTCATCAAAAATGAAAAATGTTGACTTATAAATGCCTTCCATATTCTCATGTGTTAGCTACTTTGATAAGGCTCGGATGGAGTGGGTAGAGAGGGAATGTGAGGGTGTTTACTGGGAACATTATTAATGGGGGAGCTTGTGAGAGCAAGCGGAAATTCAGTTCATCCTCTATACACCTCCAGAATGATTCTCCTAAAATAATACTGTCAACATGCCTTCTTCTGCTGAAAATCTCAACAGTTATCTTTATCAGCCATCTAGCAAAGCATAATTTCACCTACCAGGCACTAACATTTCTTCATTTTTTGGCTCTAAATATTTATTTTCAAATTGTGTCCAACCCAATCTAACTCTGTCCAGACTAGTGTAATGTGTAAATGCTGAAGGTATACAGAAGACAAGGTCTTTGTCTTAAAGGGGCTCAGAGATGAGATGGAAGGGACAAATAAACAGAAACATTGCAATTCATGATATAAATGTCATGCCAGAAACATGCAAAGTGCATTGGTGATTGGTGGCCTGAATGGAAGAGAGAAGTGAGGAAATCTTACCAGAATAGAGGATGACTAAAATGCATCTTGATGGATGGGTGGTTTTCAGTCATCCACCCATGGGTTGTGTTGGGGGGAGGGATAATTTAAGAGGGAAAATCAGGTGAGACTTGGTTCAGGTCCAGTAGAGGGATATACGGGAAAGTGGTCAAAGATGAGGTGGGCAGAGTCCAAATAGCCTGTTTTGTCAAGGGGGTTGGATTTTAACCAGGATAGTGGAGAGCAACTTGAGAGCTGTAAACAGAGGACTGACCTGATCAGGGTTATGCTTTTGAGAGGCCACCCACCCTGGCAGCATCCTGGAAAATCAATCAGAGGAGAATATTTAGAGTGACTATAAGTTGGCTTTAGACGGTCTCAATTTACACCTGTTGTCTAGGGATTCTGATCAGTTTAGCGTTTGTCCTGGGTTTTTCATTTTTATATGAAGTATTTTAATTACAGAGCATTAAAATAAGTCTGGGTGAGTTTGGTAGACATCCATTTTGTACTTCAACTTCTATCAGGGTGTTGTCTAGTAGTGAGATACATATCCACTGAGCAGAGGTCTTATTTTATTGTGCAGTTAAATGTGGAATAAGACCAATGATAACCTACTTCTCTTTTCCGAACCTTTTCCAAATGCAAGGTAGAGTTAACACCTGGCTTTCAAAGAAGAGGAGCATGCAGGCTGCTCCTGGATAAAACAAAGTGGGTTCAGACATTAGCAGCCGGGGGGTTTGAAGTCCTTCTGGTCTTAGGTGGTGGTGGGAGAAATATTTGAAACTACTGTCCCTGCCAGCCTCTTTGTGTGCCAGACAGTTGCTATGACTCATGATGAGAGGCCATCTCTTGGCAGTGTCAGTGGGAAATGTGGGACATTACCGGTGAGATGTATGTGAAGCATGTGCAGGAAATAGGAGCCAAACAGTGTTGCTGAGGATGTAGAAAGGGTAGTTTGAATACTTTTGTAACAGGGGTTTTGCTCTTCATTGTACAGTACAAACCTACATGTATTTCCTCATTTATTGTAATATCTGCTAAAGCTTATTTTTTCTTAAAATAAACCTTTCTGATATCAATGAACTTAAGGGAATGTTAACTGAAAATTTAAACATTGAATCTGAACCTCTGAAGAATGTTGATGTTGAATGTAAAAGCTGCACCAAGTATTTGTGCACATTTATCACCTGTTGTGGAGGCCACAGAGATGTCACTCACTACGTGGAAAACAGAAGACCCAAAGCTGCTGAAGAAGCATTATCATCTCCTTCAAAAGGTAATCGTCACTGTGAGGAGTCTGCCTGGAGATGGTGATTTACCACATGCAGCTGCAGATGGTGTGCTCTGACTGCTCCTAACATTTGTGGGCCCCGGCAAGAGGACAAATGAAGGCCCACATTCCATTAGGTTTAAATATTTACAAGTTATAAATCAAGCTGGCAAACTGTTAAATAAAATATGTTCTATGCTCCTACCTTGACAAAATACCTTCATTAAGACAAAAAAAAGTGTAAAGCTATGGTTTTTATATGGAGTTGGCAAAAACTCAAAGCTGACTGAACTTAAATATTAAACATGTCTGAATGTTGTCTTGATGGGCTGACAAAGTTAGATGAGTAATACAAGTAAAGTAATATGTAATTCATGAATTATTGTATATTTATTCCATAAAATTGTTTTTTTCTTTCATTTCAGAAAACCCACTAATGATATTTTTATATTTGAAATCTTCATATAATTTGTTTTCTATTGACAGTAAAGCTCTAAAGGACTAAAGAATAAAATCTAATTCTATTAAAATGTATAAATCTTGAATATATGTTCATTCAAATATATAAATTATGGAGAATTAAAAATAGAAAAATTTAAAGTTACTCTTAATGTTTTCAAAAAAGATATTTTTCTTTTAAAATATTCAAAATTATCAGTTAAAATTAAAAGGGAAAATACAAGTTATAATTAATGCATATCATTAATTTTATAATCAAAATTACATAAAGATTAACATTTCAGTTTAAGTCTGACATTGAAATTAAAATCCACTATATTAAGGAATTTTATAAAAATAGAACTATTCGCAATTTTAGGGTTCACGCTTCATTCATGTTATAGCTAGATTTGTATGTACTTATACATAAATACATAAAACTAAATAAATAGACATGTATGTATAGATATATGTATACACACACCAATTTAAGAATAATATGAATTGTTTAACATTGGAAAACATTACAAGTACACATTAAATTATTAGTACCTTTGGGACCAAGAAATGGAACAAAAAGAAAAGCAAGGCAATGGATGCTCAGTACTAATTGGAAATAATACTCAATTAAGCATAAATCTACTGCATTCTTGCTATCTGCAGGGAAACATTTGACAAGTTAATTAATTTGCCTTTTCTCTTAATAAGTCCTTCTACTGCTCAGCTTCTTGCACTCTGTAACTGTTTCTCTGATTTTAGCAAATGCATTTGGATATAGTTGCTTTTTGTTTCTAAAACACTGGGAAAGAGCTGTGGAAAAGAGATTCTTGAACTTTGAAAGGTGTTAGTCTTCAGTGTGAATTTTCAGGGGTTTGGTTCATAGTCTAGCAGCACTGAGTTTTGGATCTTGAGTGACAGAGCTGTCCGTGAGTTTTGAAATGTACTTATTTTTGTATCTGTTTGTGATATGCAGGGCCTCTAACATTTAGAGCCCAGGGTAGAGGTCTTTCTTGTCTACATCTTAGGGTGTTTACATATCACTTTGTGCAGCATGTATTTTCATTTAGATCAAACAGCTGAACCTCATTCCAAGTTTTCTTGTGCACACAAGATTAGTGAAGCAACAGCTATCAATGTGTTGGCTCCATTAGAAGATGAAGTTCACAAAGAGTTAAGTGATACGTTTTAAATTAGTGTCATCAGATATTTCGAGTAAAAAATCAGTTCATTCCAATTATAGTTTGAACTTGCATCTGACTCAAATCAAATACAGCTTTTGGAGGTTTATTTAAAAGTGAAAGATGATCACGGGTGTAAAGTACAACATAAGGAACATAGTCAATAATAGTTTAATAACTGTGTATGCTATTAGGTAGGAACTAGACTTACTGGGTTGATCACTTTGTAAGTTATAAAAACATCTAATCACTATGTTGCACACCTGAAACTAATATAATATTGCTTGTCATCTGTAATTAAAAATATATTTTTTAAAATGTAAAAGGTGAAATGTCTGCCATTATTGTTAGTAAAGTCATAGTAAATTCATTTAAAAAGCTCAATATTTGAAGATAAAATATTTGTTTTTAGGGTAATGGTTAAAATACAAATTTTGGTGCAGCACAACATCATGGTAAAAACAATGTTCTTACTAAAATTAAGAAATCTATGGAACGAAAGTATACTTGGAATTAATAAAAGTGCATACATAATTTATAATTAATTATATACAAGGAAGCTGTAATAGTCTACCAATCAAAATAGAAGATGCAGTTGTTAAACTTTACAAATGCTTCTATTTATACAATGTTAGAGTAACTACAATGTAAGATTTTTATGAGAAAGTTGAGGTTGAATGAAAAATACTTAGTGTGACAGTATGTGCTTTCTCTTTTTCCTGGTAATCATCAGGTGGATTTTAGAAATGTTTGAGGCTTTGAAGAACTACTTTGTAAATCAATCTAAGTGTCCTACATTGTCACTGAGTGTTTTTGTGAGTCTTCTAAATCCTATTTCATTGTTTTCTCAAAGCCAGTTGGAAATCCTTAATCAAAGCATTCAAAGAATGTTCATATTTGAAGATTTTATAAAAATAAAATCATTGCAAACAAAGCTTGCAAACAGAAAAACAATGAGATTTATCTATTCAAAACAAGAGGGGAACTAAACAAACATGTGGAATTTAAGATGCCTGAGTCAAACTCTTCAATGATTTCCCAGTGACTTTCCATTATCCTTAGAATTAAGACTGAAATCCTTCAAATCCCAAACAAGTGACCTATAAACAGACTTAGAAGAAACCCATTCTCAAATTAAAGAAAAGAGCTGGGAATAGGCAATACCTAGTTTTTAGGTGATACAAGGCTAAGATGTGGTCACCAAGGAGGCATGAGACAGGAATGTGGGTGCTGGGCTGGGCTAAAAGCACAGGACTAGCAGCAAAAATTCATTCAAGGTTGGCAAGCAAGTGGCCTGGTGTTAAATTGGGGTGGTTTGGAGAGCGACCCTGGAAGTGAAGTGGGACAGGGAATCAGGCAGAGCAGAGAGTCCTGCCTACACTTTCACTTTTTCTGAATGCTGAAAACCAGGGCTAGGATTAGGCAAGAGAGCTGCCAAGGGCACAAAATTTAACGTGGCATTCACTCTCAGATATGTGCAAGTACACCTGAGACCCTGAGAGTGAGTGCTTCCTTAAATGCTGTACTCTAGGTGCTTCTCTTTCTTCACTAGTCCAGGTTCTGCAGAAAATACTTTCTATACCTTAACAAGGGTTACCAAGTCTAGTTGAACATCAACTTCACCTCGGGGGAGTTATTCTTAAGTTATTTTTTAAGGCTGATTTTAAAATGCAGACTCCTATATCACCACTTCAAGTATACTGAATTAGAATTTCTGAGGGTAGAATTCAGGGACATGTATTTTTTAAAAGTACTTAGGTGATTCTGATGCATGAGGTCTATAGAATCATCTGGCCTTTAGCACTTAAATGGTGTTCTTCATGTCTAACCTCACCCCTTGATCCTGTCAGGTAATTGAGTGAAGTATATTAAGCACACCCTTTTGGCATATGCAGTCTAAACCAACTGAGAAATAGGTGCAGGATCCATTGAAGAATAGCATCACTGATAAAAGAAGAAACCACAAAGGAAATTTAAAAATACTTGGAATTGAATGTATCGAAAATTGTGTGATGCATATAACACAGTACCTAGATAAAAATTTATAGCATTAAATGGTTATGTTAGAAATAAAAAGATTCTCAAATCAATGGGCCATGCTTCTACCTTATGAAATTAGTAAAAGAAGAGCAAATTAAACCCAAAGCAAGTGGAAAGAAGGAAATAATAAAACTAAGAGCAGAAATCAATAAATTAGGAAACAGAAAATATTAGAGAAAATCAAACTAGAAGCTGGTTCTTTGGAAAGGTCAATAAAATTTATAAGCCTCCAGCCAGACTAATGAGAAAAATAATAAAATGCAAATTGCCATATCAAAAATGAAAAAGGAGACTTCACTAAATAAATATAGACATTAAAAGGATAATAACCAAATATTTTAGACAGCTTTATAGCAATAAATTTGATAAATTATATGAAAAACTTTGAAAGGTATGAATTACCAAGAGCTCACAGAAGATATAGAGGGTGGCGCAAAAAGTAGGTTTACAGTTGTGAGTATGCGAAACACAGTTTATTCTTGTATTATTATTTATTAATTATTGTATTATTTTCCATATGAACGACTGTAAACCTACCTTTGTCCCATCCTGTAGATAATCAGAATAAGTTTATAGCTAATAAATAAATTGTTTTTACAGTGAATCCTCTTCTACCCAAAAAGCTACAGGTGAATTCCACCAAGCACTTAAGGAAGCAATAATACCAATGCTATACAAAGTCCTCAATCACATAGAAGAGGAAAAAGATTTTCTCAACACATTTCAGATGCCATTGTTATTCTTATACTAAAACCACTCAAATACATGACAAAAAACTATAGACTAATATCCTTAATAAATATCGATGCAAAATCTTTAACAAAATAGTAGTACATCAAATTCAGCAACATATGAAAATGATATTATACAGTGAAGAAGTGGCATTAATTCCAGGAATACAAGCCTGTTTCAACATTTGAAAACAAATCAATGTAATTTACCATATTAACAGATTTAAAAAGAAAAAGAGATCATTTCAATGTTGCAAACAATTTTTGACAAAATTCAACACCCATTTTTATAAAAACTCTAAGAAACCTAGGAATAGAAAGGAACTTTCTCAATAGCTAAACTTAATGGTGCAAGAAAGACTGAATGCTTTTCTCCTCAGGCCAAGGACAACACAAGTATATTTTCTGTGATCATTTCTATTAAACGTTGTACTGGAGGTCCTAACTAATACAAGAAGGCAAGTAAAATAAATAAAGGCATGCAGACTGGATAGGATGAAACAAAACTGTTCTTATGAGCAGATGAAATATTCATCTACATAGAAAATCTATCTACCAAAAGAATCTACCAAAAAAGCTACTAAAATTCATAAGTGAATTTAGCAAGGTTGCATGATATAAGGTAAAAATGCAATATACTAAAAGTAAACAACATTATTTACACTACCATAAAAACATGAAATACTTAGGTATAAGTCTAACAAAATATGTACAAGATTTTAATGCTGAAAATTATAAAACACTGTTGAGAGAAATTAAAGCATACCTAATAAATGAAGAGATATCATATTTATGAATTGAAAAACTCAATATTAAGATGCCACTTCTCTCTGACTTAACCTATAGATTCAGTGCAATCCCAACCAAAATCCCTATAGGATTTTTTGATAGATGTTTGCAAATTGATTCTAACATTTGTATTCATGTGCAAAAATCTAACATCAGCTTTATTGCTAGATAAAATAATGCTGGAAAACATTTATTGAATGTTTACTGTGTTCCAGGTATTGCTTCACATATTTTGAATGTATTAAGAAATTGAATTCTTACAACTCTCTAAGGGAGGTGAAATAGTGTTACCCCATTTTATGTATATGCAGACACAAAGAGGGCAACTCGCTTGTTTGAGTTTACCAGTTTTTGGCTTGGGAAGTTAGCCATTGAATCCAGGCAACTGGACTCCAGAGTCTGGCCATGTAATAACATGGAATCACTACTTTCTGTACCAATTAGCTATTACTACAAACCACCACAAAATCTCAGTGGCAAATAATAATAAGCATTTAGTTTTCACATGCCTTCAGGCATGGCTTTGCTAACTTTGGCTAGGTTTATTTGGGTAGCTCCAACTGTAGGTTGAGTTCATGTCTGCTCCACATGTCTCTCATCCTCCTTGAATTATTGGCTTAGTCATGGACTACTCTACATGGCAGTAACAGAAGCAAGAAATAGGGCCCTCTGTTAGAATTAAGGCCCACATAAATCTTTCTATCATTTTTACCTTTAACTGCCCAAGCAAAGGGGTAGCAAGAGCAAGTAGAAAACTGCAGGTCTCTCATGGCAGAACAAGGAAACCTCACCCTAGTATGCTTATAATGGGAAAGAGACAGCAAGCTCTGGAAATTCCTCCCATAGGCAGGATGTCTCCAGAAAGTCAAATACAAGAGGAGGGGCCATTTCTATCAGTGACATTCATATCACCTGAGGAAGATTAACCGATGTCAGATATTTGTCTATATTCCTAATTATCTAACAAGTAGAGGAGTGAAGGGTGCAAGCATCCTGTCCCCCACTTTCCTGAGGACATAAAATTGTTAGAACTTTCTATTAGGGCCAAGGAGGAACACAGAGAGGAGCTTTTTGTCTTACAGAAGGTGAGAACTGGGTTTTATTCTTCATAACATCCCCTTTCCAGTACCTAACTGAACTATTAACATAGAAGGGTCTCAAGAAATATTTGTAGTTGAAGAATAAGAGAAGCTATTGTGTTTTCACTCTTGAAGAAGAATCTCCAAAATTTCCTTCTCTCAAACTTCACTTCATGGAGATTCTTCTTGGCTTGTCAACAGACACACTTGTTTGCCTTCTGAAGAGTATTTTGGTCTTGTTTCAGTGGCCCCAAGTTCCTCCAATATGGCACAGAAAGAACTTGTCGTACTGGGGTTTAGACTTGATTGCAAAACTAGCCCTGGCTAGCAAAACTGGCAAATCCTGCTTAGTGCGTGTGTACGTGTGCATTTTTTGTTGTATTTGTGTTTGTGGGGTGTGTGTGTGCGCATGCATGCAAGCTTTGATCGGGGTTTATGCAGGAAAAAGAAAGGCAAGATGTGGTCCAGCTGTATTGTTGTGGCAGGACTTTTTCACGTAATTATCCATGGAGGTTTCTGCAGTGTTCCTTTCCCTCCCTGGCTTCCTGTATCTATAGAATGGCAAAGATTTACTGAGTCTCTCTAGCTGTACTAAAGTCAGCACTGAAACAGTTTTAGACAGCCCATTCTGAGGTGGGAGGGTGTAGGATGGGAGGTAAGGAGGCCTGTGCCCTATAATATAAACAAATCCTTAGTGGAAGGAATTTGGTGTAGGGAACTAGTAGTGCCTACTCCAGATGTTTGGTTATTAGCAATAGCTTCCAGTATGAATTTTCTAAGAAATCATGACAGAAATGCTAAGGTTTTCAGGATAGAAATGTAGTTTCCATTCCCTCTGGGTTTTATTTTTAGTTAATGGACTATACAAGCTCACTGTGCATCAGACCCCTCTTATCCTCCTCTCCAGACTCTCAACCTCACATTTCCTGGCTCTTTGCCATTTGCGTAGCTATGGCAATCGTCTCTGTGGGCCCAAGTGGTCCGCTTTGTGGAGGCTAAGGCCTAGACTCTTTGGTTCCTCTCACTGTTCCCAACTCAAATACAACCAAAGGGTGTGGGATCTGGTTTTCCCAGTGACAGTCACAGAACTTGGGTGAAGCAACAGGGAAGTGCGGGTGAGTTAATGCCACATGGAGTGAACTTCGATCTACAGGAAACAGGAGACAGAGGTAAGCTAGCAGCAAATCCCCTCTCCATTCCTTCTTTCCATGGACTGTTCTTTGACATCACTTTTTTGTGTAAAGCCTGTCTGGAGGCCTCGTGTATGGCTAAGTGATTGGCTGTGTCTTTCTGAGAATCAGTGTCAGCTCAGAAATGCATCCTTTTATATTTGCTGTTAATCTTTCCCTGCCTCACTTCCCTTTCCTCCTCTCTGTGCTGTCCTAGGATTGCACCCTCTAATACAGTATTAGCAGTTAAGCCTTGATTCAGGCTCTCTTTAATAGAGAATATAGGCTAAGATAATATGGTTCAAAGTTTCTTAAAAGCAACATTTCTGATGAATTGTGTGGCTAATGTGGCCTAGATCTGTGGCTTCTTACTTCCTACTCCAAATGTATATACTTTGGGGTTCACATTAGGGTATGCTCATATGACTGAGCTTGCAGAACAGACTCAATAATCAACCAGTTATGAGACCAGAGGCCTGCCTCTGACCTAGTCACAGATTGGACAGACAGTAATAGACAACACAGGTATCCCACTATGGGGATACCTTGCTTGGTGTTTCTTTTGCATAGAGTCAGGGAGTTAAAAGGTAGGCAAGAGCTAGAGGTGCCCATGTGCCTGAGTCCCAACAAATGAGAGGGAAAGAATAATGGGAAAGCCCTGTTGGGTGGGTTTATATAGTGGGAGCTGGAAGCATAAGTGAACCCTGGCCCCCATATCTGATCTATGAGATGGGCCACAAGACAGAAGTGTGGAGCTATGTTCTCTCACATTAGAGGCTTGGTGGTCCTGCCCAATGGTAAATATGGCCAGATTAGGCTACCACCACTCAGATTAGCCTCTCCTCTCCTCTTGGAGAGAAACAAGAGATTAAACTTGAGATGGGGGTGGAAAGCCCATTCTCTGGGGAAATCTAAGGAGAGAAGGATAAGCAGTGCTCCTCTAGGAAATGATAATCTCATTTCTTTCTTTGAAATGGTACCTAGAATTTTAAAAAACATCAGAGATATATGTTAGAAACAGTATATCTGGATTTCATTAAGTCATGTGACAAAGTCTCTCAGGATATCTTTGGACTAGGCTTTGTCATCTTTGGCACTATTGACACTTTGGGTAGAATAATTCTTTTTGTGGGGCTTGTCTTATACATTGTAGGATGTTTAGCAGCATCCATGGCCTCAACACATTAGTTGTTAGTAGTACCCCTCCCCTAGTTTTGACAACTAAAAATGTCTCTAGACATTGTTAAATGTCCCCAAGTGTGCAAAATTGCCTATGCTTGAGAATCAATGATTTCAATGTTGATGTGCCCCACAGTTTTATCTCTGGTCATCCTATTGTTTCTCTGTACACTCTTGGTGATTTATTCACTTCCTGTATCTCTTCACAGTGCACACTATCACCATGTAACCAAATTCCCCAAGTGAGGAAAGGAGTCATCTTTCCATTCCTCTCCTTTATCACCACCACACTGAATTAGTCACTCCACTTTCAATCCTGCTTCCTAATAGCTCTTTAAGCATCCGTTGTCCTCCAACTCCAAGAATCCTGTCTTAGATAAAGCCATTATAATTTTTTGTCTAAATTAATCTCCCTTTCTCCAGTCTTACTTCGTTCCTATCAATTCTCTACACAATGGGCAAGAATTTTTTCTAAAACCTGTATCCCTTGCTTAGGCTTCTTCAAAACTTCCCCATAGCCTTCAGAATAATAACCCAAGCTTCATACTTTGAAAACAAGGCACCTTGTGCAGGATTGGAAGTAGGGTGAGGCAGGCAAAGCATCTTGGGTGTAAAATTTAAGGAGGCACTCACTCTCAAGGATTGTGCAAATGCAGGGCTGACACTTGAGAATAAGTACCACCTGCAATTTTACTCCCTAGGTAGATAGCTAGCCCTAGTCCTGTTGCTTTGTCTTTGCGCTGACCCCTGTGGGTCTCTCTGGTCACATCTCTCATCACATCCCCACTCAAGTCCTCTTTTCTAACACAGTGAGCTGCTTGCAGTCCCCTGAACTCATCTTATTCTTTTTTGTTGTTGTTGTTAATGCTCACTTGAGGATATTTTTTCTATTCATTTTTAGAGAGAATGGAATGGAGGAAGAAAGGAAGGGAGGGAGGCAGGGAGAGAGGGGAAGAGAGAGAAACATTGATTGGTTGCCTCCCTAATGCACCACACCATGACTGGGACAGTGATCCAACCTGCAGCCCAGGTGTATGCCCTTGACTGGAAATCGAACCTGTGACCCTTAGCTATGCTGGCAGGCACTCAACCCACTGAGCTACACTGTCCAGGGCTGAACTCACCTTATTCTTATCGTTGCTACCATAATACCTGCCTGAGCAGTGGATTCTTCCTGATGCTTCCGGGTAACGATAGAGGGACAGAAACAAAGAAGATATTGGTGTCATGATGAATCCCAAACATTAAGTGTGCAGTAAATGTGATTTTTTTCATTTTTAATGGTTAAATTAACATAATATAAAATTTATCATTAAATGTACAATTCAGTGGTATTAAGTGCATTCATATTGTTGTGCCATCATTACCGCCATCCATCAACAGAACATTTTCCAACTTGCAAAACAAACCATTCCCTCCATCCCCTAGCCCCTGGCAACTACCACTCTACTTTCTGTCTTTATGGTTTTGACTACTTTAAGTACCTCATATAAGTGGAATCAAACAGTGTTTGTCTTTTAGTGATTGGCTTATTCTACATAGCATAATGTCCTTAATATTCACCCATGTTATAGCATATATCCCATTGTATGCATATTTCACATTTTCTTTATCTATCCATCTATCCACAGATACTTGGGTTGCTTCCATGTTTTAGCTATTGTGAATAATGCTGCTATAAACATGGGTGCGCAGATATCTCTTTGAGACCCCGCTTTCAATTCATTTGAGTATATACCCTGAAGAAGAACTGCTGGGTCATACGGCAATTCTGGAAAATGTGATGCTTTAAGCCTAGTTCAAAGGTATTCATTTTGATAAAAGCTCATACAGGTAAAACAAACAAAAGTATTGAAATCCACCTTTTATTACAATCATTGCCATAGCAACATCATATCTCGTAGCATATGGTTGCCATGGTATAATTTACTTTAAAATACTTCAGCGAGATAGTATGGTATATATTTGTGCATGTTAGTTTGGATTTATACCGTAGGGGCAGTTGTTAACATTCAAAGTCCTCTAATTGAGGATATTAATTCCAGGGATTATTCTCCCTTGAAAGACACATATCAGAAATCAACATTCCCAAAGCAACTACTATAAGCCTTAAAATATCTTTATCTCAGGTCAATATTACAGCCTCTGTTAATTAGCCTAATGGATGTTAGAAATAATTTCTCATTGGTGAAATGAGTGGTATTCAAGTGGTATTCATTAGCTAGAAATATTGTTTAGGACGTCTGCCCTTGCACAACAGAAGTACAAGAATCCAGTGAAGCCAATAGCCCACAGCCCTTTAGAATGGCCCACTAGGCATCAGATTCCAGACTGGTCCCTTGTTGAGCCACTTATGAGGGGACTTGGTTTTCTGATTCTGACTATAATTTTTGGTAAATTCAATAGTCCCAGTATCACATGTGGACCTTTCATGAAAGGTGCAGCAGGAAGAGGCAAAGGGTCACTAAACTGGGATTTCGCTGAACTTCCAGAACAGATTGTTTGGCTGCCTCGGTGTCTCCTTGGTATGAATGTCTGTACGAGCGTCAGAATTTTCTCTGACACTTTCTTTTAGTACAGCACACTACATGATACTGAATTTGTTGGAGAGGAGACCTATTGCCCTCACCTACTTCCAACTATTATAGGCTACTTCTTTCTATCCCAAAATCCTAAAACCTATGACTCACCAATTGCACAGGTCAATTTGCAGTAGGTGCCTTATTGGAAGCAAATGAGAAGGCAAAGCTGGCCAAGCAAACAATCTCTGTCCCAATTTGCATATGCTTGTCTGTTTGTCAAGGAGATCTCACCTATCCTTTGGCCCTTAGCATCTTGTAACATATAGCCCCTGCCCCAAAGAACTGGGGAAAAGTCATCCCTGTGAAGCTAGGTACTCCAACACCTTGATAACTTCTTCCCATATATTGGCTCCCCAAGGAAAAAATAACGCTCAGGTAAATTAAAAAATTACATATAGATGAAAGGTGAAGGTAGAATATTCTACATGTTTCTTTTATGGCCCTAGGAAATATAAGATGTTAGCTGTACTAAGCTTAACTGAAGAGAGACACTGCATATTAAAAATGTGCCTGAAAGAAAGAACAGACATTTTATGGTGCCATAGCCAAGGATCATTGACTTACTTAAATGGAAAATCATAGAATTTTTAAAAACAATTAAATGGAGAAAAAGCAATATATGATTCAAGTCATAGTTAACATTTTCTTTAATTGCTTAATCTGTGACCATATTTTTTGAGCAGCAAATTACAAAGACTGAAAATTCATGATATAATTATAAAGTGAGAAGATTGACTTTCGTATATTGCTCGTAGAGTAAGTCTCATGGATTACTGTCATAATTAAAAATAACTTGAAACAGCATCAAGAGGACACATTTTAATGATATGCACATAACTGCTATTGTGCTGTGTGGTGATTTAGCTTAAATAGTAAATAGATCACTTAAAAGATATAATTAGTATTACATTTACAGAGTTGAATCAATTTCTGTGCTTTTCTCTTCTCACTCTGATGCAGATTATAGATTTTGGAGAATCAAGGCTGACAGTTTCCTCTCATCTTTTAAATTGCCTCATGCGCACATAGAAAATGGTACCTACTTAAAACTGAGGCTGGGCCCTGGCTGAGTGGCTCAGTTGGTTGGAGCTTTGTCCTATACACCAAAAGGTTTTGGAGCCAATTCCTGGTCAGGGCACATACCTAGGTTGCAGGTTCAGTCCCTGGTTGGGGCATGTATGGGAGGCAACTGATTGATGTTTCTCACATCCCCCCCCCCCCCCCCCCCCGCCTCTCATCAATACACATTTCCTCTGGTGAGGACAAAAATAAAACAAAACTGGGCTCAAACATACCAACATTTGGGTTCCAATGACCCTCATTCATCAACCTTAGAGGGCTCAAGGTGGAGGCTCCTATGCTGCCAATCCCCACCTTGGGGTCCCTGTGTCAGTTTTTAGTCTGAGTTTTAGCATCAATACAGTGAGTGTGTCATAAGAAGGAAGGTGTACCTCTGGGGTACAAGGGAGATTGCTAAAAATAGGGAGAACCTGAAATATGAGGAATAGTAGGCCCAAGGGCAATTCAAGTAGGCACTCTCTTCTCCCTTTTACTCTTTGTTCAGTCTATCCCCAAACTATCTTGGAACCCAGTGCAGGGAAAACACAAAATGAAATTGAATATTCAGTGTACTTGTTTGGCACCAGACAGCTATGAAAAGCCGCCAAAGTAAAATTTTTATGTCAATATGTTTTAACAGTTATTTATGGATAGATTAAGTGTCTTGGTAAGTTTTGGGAGCATCAATTAGTTTTTTTTTTTAAAAAGCCTTCCCTGGTGGCTCTCTTGGGACTCCTACTCATGGGTCCCAGACTCTACACCCTCAGGTGCTTTCTACTCCTTTGAGAATGCCAGTCTAGGCTTATCACCTTCAGCTCAATGGCCCAGAGTCTGTAACCTCAGGACCTCCTTGATGCTACCACCTTGGCTAAAAGCTGATACAAGAAACCCAAGGTAGAGAGCGACAGCAGAATAGTATATTTGAGGAGTATGGAGAGCCTTCATCATGGGCTATGGAGGATTTGGGAATCAGGGACAAAAGAAGCCCAGATAGGTGTGTTTGAACTCAGCCTTAGCTGTTAAGTGGGTATTGTTGTGTGTGGCAGTGAGTGCCATTAACTTTGTGCCTGGAAAAAATCAGATGGGTATTACCTCTGAAATATAAATTGCTGAAAGTCCTGGAGTATGATAGTATTGGGGTGGAGGCTAACGGGGAGAGAAGGGGAGATGAAAGGGTGTTTTTGTTTTACAGTTCTACCAGGGAACATCCAATGGAAACACCTAATGAATAATTTCCAGGAGCTAAACTTAGTTGCATGTATATTCCAAGGCTAGTATGACAACCTATGGCTAGTTAATTGAGCAACGCTTTTGGATTCAAATCTAACTGGGTAACTTTGGAATAGTTTCTCAGCTTCTGTAAGCCTCACTTTCATCATCTACAAAATAAGGATGCATCTAAATTTATTTAATGAAAGAATGTACTAAATCACTGAAGATTATAGTATAGGGGAATTGTGGTAGTCTATTATATCCTTAGCCCCCATGTACCATGTCTCCCCATGTTCCTACTCTTGTGTAGTTTCATTCTTGAATCTGGGGTGGCCTTGTGACTCACTTTAATTAATGGAGTGTGCTCAGCATCTAAGCCTTAGGAAGACCTGGTAGTTTCCATGTTTGTGCTCTTAAGAGTTCTGAGCCACCATATAAGAAGTCTGGCTACTTTAAACTGAGTAGAACACATTGAGAGACTATGTGAAGTGAGAGAAGCCTTGAGACTACACGGACAGAGGGTGATCCCAGCATCCTAGTGTTCCAGCTGAGCCTAGCCCTCAACCAACCTGCTGGTTGAATGCAGGCATATGAGTGAGTGCTGGTAAGACCAGCAGAAGAACCTCCTAGCTGAGTCCAGCCAAGACTGTGGAATTGTGAGCAAACAAAATATTTGTTGCTTTGAGACATTAAGGTTTGGGGTAGTTTGTTACATAAGAATAGATAACTGAAACAGGGAACAGGAATGTTATGCCATTCATAAGGTGTGTATCCCAGGCTCTTCTTGAATACGTTAGGCCATTTAAATGCTCATAATATGCAGTTAGGTAAGACTAAAATATTTGAGTAGCCCCTTCAGACTTATGATTTTTGAATATAGTGTATTTGTGGTCTACTGATAAAAGACCATGTCATTTCTTCACTAACATCAATAGTCGCTATCATCAGAGGAAAACTATCACTAAGGAACAAAATTTTCCTATTAAGGCTTTCTGTGTAGATGCAGGAGAGAAGAACAAAGCCACTGAGATGTGGTTGGCAGGTGGTCAGCTAGGCTCATTCACCAGGTCAGTACCTTTTCTTTGCTCTCTGGCCTTGTAGCATGGGAAATGCAGTCTTGTGCCTTAGCCTTAGCCCAATTACATATTATGAATGCCATGGGTATTTAGGGTGACTCAGGAATAGTTGTAACCATAAATGTTAAACCCATGAATGAAAAGTATAGTAAACTGGGGTAGGTGTAGTTATTGTCTACTTAATATAACTGCCCTTGCCTCCCCAATATTCTTGTAGCAGAATTTATTTTGCTTATGGAAAATCCATTCTGGATGGATGTTGTGGAGACAACCCCTGATCTTTGCTACAGAGCTGAGCACATGATCCATTCCGGCCATTCAGCAAATGTTGGGTTCCCCTGGTAAATGTTGGCAGCCTGTTAGCAGTTGGTGGAAGTCATGTGTCCTTTCCCCCATAACCTGACTCCCAGATAGTATCCTACAATGAAGGCAAGTCTTAGACTAACTACTACAAAATGTACAAGTATTTATTAGCAAGCTGCCCCGAACACAGCACTGAGTCTATTCTGTAGTTCAGGGAAGTTCCATTCTTTCCTACACTAAAAATAGCACCTTGCATGAGAGTCGTTTGTGGATGCCACAATATTCTGACAGTAGGCAGGTCAGCCCTGTAAGTGGGCCTGGGGACAGGTTCTCCTTGAAGGGGAGTGATACAGGGCAGGGGTTTCCATCCATCAAGTGCTACCTGTGGCATTAGACTGCTGGTCTTGCCAGGTTCTCATGAAAGGGTGATGAGGCTGCTGCAGCTTTTCTAACCATTCTTTATGCTAATTAGAAAACATTCTATGTGTAGATACTGAGCACTACATCATCATATCCTTTGCTGAATATTTTCTGTTTGCCTGTCCAGATTGCACCCTCCACCCTTTCTCCCTCTGCTCTCTGGGCTGACCTACATGGATTATATGGATGGGCTTACATACCTTCTGGCTTCTAGTTGGGTTTGACTAATGGTGAGCCCATCAGGTGACTGGGAAGAGAGAGGATAGTGGGGTTAGGGTATTTGTTCCCCCAATTCTATTCCTGAAGGGCTTCCTCAAGCAGGCTGTGCTCCATCTTGAAGGTCACAGCTCCTGTCAAGGTGGCAATCTCTACATGACTTCCTCCTTCCAGGTTCTGGTAACTGCTTCTTTCTCTTATCCCTTTGAGCCTAGGGTGAAAACAGCTCTGTTGTTACTAGATCCCAAGTACTATACTATTCTTTGAGGTTTCCCTACACCCTATCCACACCTTTGTATACCATACCTTTATTCAACCCTTCTTGAATTATTTTAATTTAAATGGGCTTTTTCCTGCTAGAACCTTGGAAAGGTGCTGATTCCTAATTAAAGTACTTCTATGGTAGTTAATCAGTCCTGGGGTGTTGATTCCAGATTAGAGGATTTCAAATGCTAACCCCTAGGGTGAAAATTAGACTTGATTTACACACATATTTCACATGATTCATACGGAAACAAACAAATCATCATGTAGATAATTTAACACAAATCTCTGTGGCAACAGTGATTGGTTCAAAGATTACAATCCTAGATAGACCAATTGGATCTTCCCCAGGAATTTTTGCCAGGACAAATAGTAAATGCTGTGATTGCTAGATATAAGGTAGGTAGGTTGGTCTTGAAATTCTAATGGATATATCCGCCACCCAGAGAGAACTACGTACCAGAGGTTGAAAGTCAGTAAGAGGAAGACAGAACCGAGAGATATATAAAAAGAGAAGAATTCTTGGTTATATAAGGTGGAGCAAAAATAGGTTTACAGTTGCGAGTACCTGAAACACAGATTGTTCTTGCATTATTATTTATTAATTATTGTATTATTTTCCATACAAACAACTGTAAACCTACTTCTGCCCCACCCTCTATTATTGGACTCCTGGATCCAGCTATGCTTGAAGCTGAAGATATCTTTTTGAATCTCTCAGTTATGAGAAAAAATATATTTTTTTGGTTTGTGTATCTAAGCTGATTTGAGTTGGAGTTTATTTCACTTGCGACAGAATGAGTCTTGACACATACATCAAGGGTCTATTTCATAATGTTCTCATATCTTTTGGAGAAAAGGCTACACCTGCACAGATACCTGAAATGAGTTCAACCAATGGAGGCAACTGTTAGATTTTGAAAGAAAAGATAGATATGTCATCAAGGAAAGATAGCTAGCTACCCAGGCTGGGGTTTAGTAGGCTGGTAAGATCATCAGGAATCTGCACATTGAGACTTCAATGTTGCAGGTCCATAAAATTGATTGTTAGTGTGATGGAGGCTAACCAAGTTTGGGAGGGTTGGCTTCTGCTAGATATTCTCACAGAGACTGATACATAAATCTAAAGAGAATTTACAATAAAAAAATCTGACTGTTAAACAAACCAAAAAGTTTGTGTCTCTAGTTGGTGTGGTCTCTTTCTTTTGGTGAATCTGTTTAAAAAAAAAAAAAAAAAAAAAGCCAACTTATTATTATTCAGAAGCCTATGGAGAGCAAGGAATCAGAGCTTGTACTGCAGGGATTGAAGACCCAGGGTAGGGGTGAAGGAACAGGGAAGAGAGGGTCAATTGCTTGAGTGCAATGGATAGTGTTTCTAAGCTCAGACTACCTGAGGCACCCATCCTGAGATAGGGGTTGTATATAAATTCCTTGTGGTCACTGTAAGAAATCACCACAAACTAGATGGCTTAAAACAAGAGATATTTAATCTCTTACAGTTATGGAGGCCAGAATTTCAAAATCATTATCACTGGGCCAAAATTAAGTTGTCAGCGAGGCCACACTCCCTCTGAAGGCTCTAGGGAAGAATCCATTCCTTGACTCTTCCAGCTTCTAGTGGCTGCCTGACATTCTTTGGCTTGTGGCCACATCACTCTAATCTCCACTTCCACCTTCACATCACCTCTTCTGTGTGTGTCAAATCTCCCTCTGCTTCTCCCTTAGAAAGATACATGTGATGGAATTTAGGATAATCTCCCCATCCAAGATCCTTAATGTAATTACACCTGCAAGTCAATTTTTCTCACATAAGGTAACATTCACAGGTTCCAGGGACTAGGATGTGAATATCTTTGAGGTAGAGGGGCATTTTCCAGTCTACCACAGGGTAGATCTGTTGAGTGGGGTAGATACCTATTCTGGCTGTTCAGAGCCCCTTTATCCCTGAACAGTTGTAGAGACATTAACTGATTCTTGCTTTCTGACTCTTTTTCTAGGCTCCAATCTGAGCATCCCTTTTCTGCTATTAAAATCTTCTAAACATAGAATAATCCTTGAGATCATTCTTAAAATCTTTTTGATGGGATGTGGGTGTCTTTAAATACAAGTTTTTGGGTCTATATGGGTTACTTTGGTGAATGCTGATCACATCTGTTACTTAGCCTCATGCCTTTCTGGATGTGCCTAATTGTCACCTCTCCATATATTGACTGCAACAGACACTCTGGAATATCTAACGTGAAAATCTCTTTCCATCCATGCTGCCATTTCCTGCCTCCCTACTCCAAGACACACACATGCATACAGTTTCTTATGATTCTGAAACCTTCTGGACAATTCCCCAACTTCTGTAATTCTTTTGGCTTGTTTAGCTTTATAGTCAGAATTTCATGTTCACCTTTATTAACTGTCAGTTTGAATAAGATTTGGCTTGTTGAACATTCCCAGCCAGCTTTGAATTAATTAGGCCTACAAGCATATGAAACAGGCACACTTGTTATGTTCTGATTTTCTCCTCCTTAGCATAGAAAATTTAAGATACCTATGATGCTGGGCAGCTTTCAGAAAAAATACAAGCCATTCTTTTAACCTTGGCAGGCATGATAGCCACAAGGAAACTGCCAGCATCTGCTTGCAAACTGAAAGGGTAGAAAACAGAAGCCATAAATTTGACAAGCTCTTTATGTTCCATGCATGAAGGTTGACAATAAACAAATCTTGATTAAATGCTTACTTGTGCTGCTATTGGCTTTCAGAAGAAGAACATATTTCATTCCTCTCTGATTGTAGACTACTCTTCTTGGGACTCATGCTTCCTATGATCAACGAACAGGGCAGGTTTGATTCAATATTTAATGTGTAAACACACGGCTTAGTGTCAGGGGTCACCACTTCTGGTCACCAGGCCCCAGTTGAATGCAGTATCTCCATTCAACAGAGGTCTTTGTATTGGTTTACAAAGGTTGAGGGACTTGAGCTAATTTTTGTTCTCTCTTCTACTACATACTATTGTCTCTATTAAGTAAATAACTTAAATCGTATTCAGGTGACCTTGGAATGCATAGTTTTACCTGTCGACAAAAAATAACTTCTAGAGAGAATTTATCTGATGCTACCTTCTTGCTTAAAATATTAATCTTTGGCTCTTTGTGACTTACAGATAGTGTGTACTTGTTTTCTTATATTCATGTTTCTCGACCCCCTGCCCCCAGGATACCTCTCCAATCTTATCCTCGCTAACTACTTGCTATTATGCAATGATCCCTGAATATTAACTTCCACCTCCTTCTTTCCCCCCTCTTTTGCCTTCTCTCCCTCCCTCCCTTTCACCCCTCCCTCTACTCTCCTTCAATCCCTTCTTCCTCTCTATTCCTTTCTTCCTTCCTACTTATAGAATTTATAATGGTAGACAAATTACCCAGCTTGGCTTGAGGGGGTCAGAGAAGTCTTCAGGGAAATGGTGACTTGTACCTTGAGCTTTGAAGGATAGTCATGGCTCATCAGGTAGACAAAGCCAAGGTGTTTATTGTTAGCAGACGCACCACCACCAATGGAAGAGCAGGGTAAGAAACACAGCACCTTTCCTCCCTCCTTTCTCCCTCTACACATATTTACTGAGTACCCATGAAGGGTGAATACCACTCTAGGCCCCAGAGATATAGCACTAACCAAGAATGACAATATCCCTGAACTAGGGTAGCTTATCTGCTAGTGCTGGAATGGCAAGTGATTTACTGAGACCAGCATGTCTTAAAAATGTGTCCAGGGGCACATGAGACACTATGAAAAGTGTTTGGGAAATGTTACATTGTGAATACTCCTTTGTGCTGGAAGTTCACAATGTATAATTTCATAGTCAAGCTCCTGGGAAGTTCTACATCAAGGCCCTGTTATCTTCATTTACTCAGAGTTTCCCAAATGTGCTTAAGCAGGGGAGAATCATTTTAAGTAACAGTTATTAATATCACACAAAGCTAGTCTTCTAAAGGCATCTCTGCAGGAAATACTCTAGTGTTCCATTTTTCCAACCTCTTTGCCTATTATATCAGTTGCTTATTTCATAATAATGCTGCATAAAAAGTCACAAAAGTGCAGTGGCATACAACAATAAGCACTTAGTGCTTGCGCTTCTGGGGCGGCAGGCTAGGTAGCTCGGCTGATCTAGGCTGAGCTGGCTCATGTGTTTGGGGGCTGGCTGGGGCAACTAGGGTGAATTGTCTTGGCCCTCCTTGTCTCTTAGTCTCCAACAGACTAGCCCCAGCATATTTTCCTGGTGGTGACTGAGGTATAAAAGGCAAGTGGAACTGTGTAAGCAATTTTTAAAATCCTTGCTTTGTGAAGTCTTGCAACATCCCAATGTCCAAAGCAAGCCACATGGCTGACCCAGAATCAAAATGGCCAGGGAAGGGGGGGCTACAAAATTACATGACAAAGGGTGAGGATACAGGAGGGGGGAAGAATTGTGGTCACTTTTATAACCCAGCTCAAGTGTCACCTCTTCCATGAAGAATTTTCTGACTTCCACACCCATTTTTTCCTTCTGAGATTCCTGACTGCATGGCCAGTCCTTACTGCAAAGTTTAGCATTTTCTAGAACTCTCTTAAGTTCTCAGTTTGCTTCACATTGGCTCCCCCGATTAGATGACAAATCCCTTGAGGGTAGAGATCATATTTTACACTTCATTTTTATTTCCCACACCACCTAGCACAGTACTAGGCACACAGGGGACATTTACCAAAGATGAATTAATTGATGTCAGAAATCTCACAGACACATAGGAGCCAGGGCTCCAGGTCAGGCTGGTGGGTGCCTGGGGGGCTACTCCTGAATGCCCATGCCACTCAGGTGCTACCACCCAGATTTGTACCCAACTACAGGGCCTGGATCAGCTCTGGTGGGTTGGGGGGGGTAGCTCTTGCGTCAGAAAATTGCCAGAAAAGCCCTGCTGCTGAGCCGGAAATTGCTCCTGTGTGTGTGCATCTTTGCTCTTGTTGTGTTCTCAGCCCTCACAGGGACTCTAACCACTTCCCCTGAACTTCAGGCCATACGCAAACCTCACCCCTCTTGTGGTAGTGGTCCTCCTAAATTTGGGCCACTCAGCTCATTCCTTCCTGTCTTATTGTGGTCTTCCTGTCTCTTCTGACTGTGGAGGCCCAAAGGCCTGCTCTCAGTTTCCCTCCCCAGCCAAGCTGCATTTCTGACTGTACAGTTGCATGGTTGGAGAGGAGAGTAGTATGAGAAAAGCACTATAGGTCTGTGTTCCCTAAAGTGACCATGGACCAGCAGCTGGGGCTACCCCAGAGTTCAGGGGTAGCCCCAGGCAACAGCCTGACTGGGGGCTCTAGTTCCCTAAGAGCTGGTTAGAGATGCAGGCTCTCCTGAACCAGGCTCTGCATTTTAACCAGACCCTGGAGGCACAGCCCGTTCTGAGAAGCAAGTCTGAGAAGAGCTAGCATCTGGTCACAGCTGCCCAGCCCCCAGCTCCCCAGAATTCAGCAAGTCACTTGGCTTCTCTGTTTCTCATTTGTAAACTGAGGGAGTTGGACACACTGATATCCCTGATGTCAAATTAGATGCAGGTCATTATGCTTGCAGTAATTCAGATTACTTTGTCAGATAAGTATAAAAGTATGGAGAGTGGCAGAAAATTATATTCTGTACAAAATCAACAACTTTTAGAGTCAGAAGGTACTTGATTAAGCACCTCCTTTAGCTCCTGATTTTTTTTTTTTTACAGAAAAGGAAACAGGTCACACAACTACTTAGCAACAAGCCTTATTGGGGTGAATGTCCATCTCCTGCTGCCTGGCCCCTTGCTACTTGAAGTGTGGTCCCTGGTCCAGGAGCACCACTGCCATCTAGACACGTGTAACAAATGTAGATTGCTGGGTCTCGGCCCAGGACTTCTGAGACAGAATCTGCATTTATCAAGCTCCCTGGGTGATCTGTATGCACAGCCAAGTTTGAGGAGCACTGGGCTCAATAACCCAGTCACTGGGAATGCTTGAAGACAATGGAGGCCCAGAACAGAAGTGTCAGTTATTTCACAAGCAGTAAGAATGCTGGTGCTAGAAGCAAAGAAACCTGGGTTTTGAATCTCAACTTGCCACTTTCAGCCTTGTGATTTTCAGGAAGTTACTTAACCCTTTCTGAGCTTCAGTTTCCTTTTCTGTAAAATATGTAAAGCACTAACCTGATGCCCAGCACTTGGGAAGTACTTAGTAAATGTTAGCACAACAGGACTGAGTGATTAAAAGCACAGATTATGTAGCCAGACTGCCTGGGTTTATAATCATTACTAGCTCTGTGACCTTTAGCAAGTCACTTAACCTCTCTGTCCCCCAGATTCCCCTCCTGCAAAATGGGAATAACAATAGGGTTATGATGACAATTTCATGGGTTAATATTTGTAATGCATTTAAACAGTGTCTGGCATATAGTAAGAGCTAAGTGTCTGTTAAAAAAAATGATCATATTGTTATTTTATAGACTTGGTGAAAGGAGGAAAGCCAGGCATACATAAATTGTTTTTTAGCTTCAACAGGAGAAGAGTCTATTTCTCCCTCATATAAAGGACTTCAGGAAGTACACAGCCCCACGCTGGCCTTCTGGTATCACCAGGAGGACCCAGGTGCTTATCTTCTTTTGTCATCCTTGTCATGTAGATTCTATCCTCATGGTTGACATTGGCTTCTGCTCCTCCAGCTCTCACACCATGTGCCATGGCAGCAGAATGAAGAAGGGACTCTCTATTAGTTACGTATTGCTACATAACAAGTTACCCCAAAAGGTAGGAGCTGGAAATAACAAACATTTACTATCTCAGCAGGTCATAACTGGGACCAGCTTAGCTGTGTGACTGTGGCTCAGGGTCTTACAGGCCACAAGTAAGGCAGCAGTTGGGGTGGCAGTCATCTCAAAACTCAACTCAGGAGGATCTGCTTCCAAACCCACTCACGCAGTTGTTAGCAGGGATTAGTGGCCTTATAAAAAAGACCCCAGAGAGCTCCTTTCTCTTTTTACCAAGTGAAGTTACAGCTAGAAGGCACCATCTATGAACTAGGAAGTGAGCTCTCACCAGACACCAAATCTGCCAGCCCCCTGATCTTGGACTTCCCAGTGTCCAGACGTGTGAGCAATAAATTTCTGTTATTTATAAACCACCCAGTCTCTGGTATTTTGTTATAGCAGCCCAAACAGACTGAGACACTGGGAGACAAATAATTTACAAGGAGGTTGTTGGAAGGCAGCCGCATGGTATGGAAGACAGGACGTGGTTTGTGGCCCAATTCCATTTGTCCACGCGCCCAAATTTCAGTAGGATTCAGGATCTCTGAGCTCCATTTTTCTCCTAAAATGGGTACAGTAGTGGCTACAGGTTTATTTGGTAGATGAGAGGAAATTCTCTGATGTCCTCAATAAAAATCTGTGAACTCAATCCCTGGCAGGGAGTAAGAGCCAACATTATGATGTGGTCTCTCTTCTTTCCTTTTATCTAAATAATATGTAGAGAGATGATTCATAGTCATAATACTTTAAAGTAGTTTCAGAACTTATAGGGAACTAAGGTATTCTAAAGTTGGTTCTGATTTCATTGAGTATTTGTATTTTCTTTTGTTTTATTTAATTTCTCTCACTGTGTCAGTTTACAGCAAGTTACATGATTCTTGCTCCATTCGGTGTTTATTGTCAATCTTTATTTTTTCTTTATTGTTGTTACATTGGTTTTTTTTTACAAATGGATTTTGTCATTTGAACACTCTGGTTCTTTTTGGTTTTCTTTTGTTTTGGCTCTCCTTTTAATTAAATATTCCTGACAACTTCTTGCTTCTGAAGATCTGAGGAGATCAATCAGAATCCATCATTTCAGGTGTGCCTCTACCATAGGGAGGAACTATGACTTTGTGCTGAGGTGGCACGCTGCTGAAAGCAACCCTGTATCTTTCTATTCCTGCATGTGTGTGTGTGTCCCCCACTCTTCTCCCCACCTACCTCTGCTCTAGCAAAATGTGCAGCCTCCCTGTTTAGCTCCTTGTTTGAAATGCCTGCCGTTGCGGGGGGAGGCCCCCGCCCCCCACTCCAACCTCAAAGGGAGTTATTCTTTTGGCTGAATGTAAGGCCCCTTCTCTGAGAGTGGGACTAGATGGTGGTACAGAGGAGTTGGGGAAGAAGCTCAACGGTGAAAACTAGCAGGCCTTTTGAGGGCCCTGGGCCTCCATAGGCTGATGACCCAGAGGCCTCTGTCTTGGGCCCTCTTCTCTGCCCGGGCTTGTTTGGTTTTAGCTTTGGCACTTACGAGGAGTTGGAACACCCTCCTGGGAAGAAAGGGCCTTTTCTTGGTGGCTGTGGAGTGTGTTGTTCTTTTTTGTTTTTCCTTGTGGTGAGGGGGGGGGTATAAAAAGTCATCTGGTCGCCTTGAGGGAGCAGCCTGTCCTTGGTCTAGTTCTGGCATATCACTTGGGGCCTGGTATTAGGCAGGAGACAGAAGTCACACCAGTTATTTAAACAGTGAGGTTTTCATATGAAGACATTGCTAACTAGGTATAAAGTTGTTAACTACGCAATAGAAAGGGTAAAGGGAGAACTTTAAGGTGTCATGGGTCATGGAGGTAGCAACTGCGGGAAACAGCTCCTACCCTGGAGGCCCAGGGAACAAAGGAAGCTGCTGGAAATAGGAAAGCCTAGAAACAGGGGAGGGGTCCCACATGCTGCAACTCAGACCTCTGAGGAGGGACACGGCTCAGCTGATGCTGACATCTTTAATGTCAGAGGAGGGTCTTGTGGAGCCAGACATGGACCCCTGAATGGGGGGATGTCGTGTTGGCAGAGCCGAACAGCGAGCAACTGGCAAAGCAGAAATATGGTTTGTAGAGTCCCACTCCCGGCATCAAAGAGCAGAGCATGGAAGGGCAGCTTTGGGGCTGAGAGGGAATGAATGGACACCACCAATGAAGGCATAAATAAGTGGAACAACAAACTGATGTCTCTCTCTAAAGTCAATAATAATAAAAAATACAGGAAGGGGGCCCATTTAGGCTAATTTCAGGTGGTTTCTCCTGAAGGTGATGCTGTATTGATGACCACCATTTTGTGACAAGCCCACAGGGTGTTTACTCTCCAATTTTCTATTTAAGAGGTGAGGAAGAACCCCAAACACACACATGATCACCACACAGGCTCTCAGTACCATATCCATGTTTTTCGAAGGGGATCATCTTGCCAAATTAGTTTGATGAGAAAGAACATTATCCTCAAATAGCCTGAATTACAAGACCACACTTTATAAATTGAAGGTATAACAAACAGGGTGGTGGCCTCAGTCAGAAAGTGGAAATCTGGGAACATCTTGAGAAAACAACAGCCAAAGAATGAAGTCAAAGCAGCTGTGGCCAACATCAGCTCTTGGCAGTCTGCTGTGGGATCTCAGGTTGGTGTTGAGCCCAGTAGCTCCAATGGTGGACCCAACCCCCAAATTCCCTCTGCAGCAGGCGTTTGAGGCTGTCCTTATGCTTCCTCATCACGAGTGCTCTCAAGAGAGTGGATGCAAAGGTGAGCAGGTAGTTAAAGATAAATACTGCAATTCAGATACCTCAAGTTGCAAAATGGAAGCTATTTCTTGCCTAGGTCATTTATGCTTTTCATTATGGTGTCCACAGGAAAACCTTCCTCTTGGCATCTGAAGTTATAGGGTTTTAATTCCTTTCCCCATTCATATGCTAGGAATACTATTTCATGTATGCTCACCACAGCCTTCTGAAATAGGAGCAAGATGACTTTTTGTGGGTCAGATTTTGCAAATGAGAGACTGTGACAGAGAGAGATGTTAAGTGACTTCACAGGATGCTAAGGTGGCAAAATTGTGATATAGTCCCCTGGTCCAGAAAGATAAGCATCCTGAAGACCCTGGAAATATGGATGCTGGATTCTGGGGCCCATTGCTTTAGATCAGAGTTCAGCAAACTTGCCCTGTAAAGGGCCCGATAGTAAATATTTTTCACTTTGTGGACCATATGGTCTCAGTTGTAGCTACTCAACTCTGCCATTTCGGCAGGAAAGCAGCCACAGTGTGTAAACAAACACGTTAGGCTGTCTTCCAACAAAACTTTATTTATGAACAGGCAGAGGGCTGGCTTTGGCCAGAAGGCTGCAGTTTGCCGACTTCTGCTTTAGACCAATGGCAAAAGTGGAACACGTGATGCATTTACTTGATTTAATTCTTATAGGAATAGAGAAAGAACATGAGACAGAAAGGGAGATGGGAGGTGCAGGGTACACACAGGTAGGCGGGAATAGGAGAGGTGGATGAGAGGGAAGAGTGGGAGATAGATAAAACTGATGGAAGGAGACAACAGGGGAAAAGAAAAAGAAGGGATAACTTAAAACAACTTCAATTTTTTGAGACCAATAAAAGAAAACTGAGTTTTGAGGCTTCCCCAGGACTGTGTGAAAGCCAATGAAAATTTTTTTATCATAGTTTTCCCATATAAGATGAGTTCTCTTTCCTCAAATCATTTTATTTTCAAATGGCAAACTTAATCAGAATAGGCACAGTGAAGTCTGTGATATGAAATTGCTGTCGAGTTAGGCCTGTGTAAAAAGAATTGTCCAACTGACTCTGTCAGCTTGCTCACAAAAATTTAGAAATACATAATTTATGACCAGGAATGATGAAACCTAGAAAATATTTCCTAGGAAAAAAATATGTTTTTGCTGCCTGAGATAAAAAACACGTCCTTTGTTATTAACACACTGGTGCTATGATGTCTTTACTATTTCAGAGATTAAAGAAGTGTTTTGGAGATGTCAAGTGGTTGGTGTTGCTAAAGCTTTTGGAAAGTTTTGGAGACAGTTCTTATTGTTTTGCAAACATGTCCCCCCTTCTCCATACTTTGAAAGATGATTTCAGATTTCTTTAAAAAGCTTTTTTTCTTCATAGTTTCCTTATTGGCTTGATTGCTTTCCTGCGCCAGCAAGAAAACTATCTGAGCCAGCAGCACAGAGACTTAAAAACATTTGAAGAAGCAATTCATGCTGCTACTTTAGACAATGTGTTTTTCTAAAAACACAGGAACCTGGGGGCTGGGACTTTGGACAGTGAGCCAAATCAACGGGACATTTATCATGGTTGCACTGTTTTTCCATCTCTACTTTAGAATTTTGGAGTATGCCCTGTATCCAGAAGTCCTGTGGGTATTAATGCTTCCTTTTGCTGGGGGTAGTGAGTGCAGTGGTTATGGGCACTGGCTTTAGAGACAGACCACCTTGTTTTTTAAATGAATAAATGCATAAATCCATCTCTAAACTGACTTAAATTATTAGTTAAATTGAAGTGCTGTATGACTGAAATGCTGATATACATATGCTGGTCACATTTTATTTTATTTTTATTGACAATGGTTAATAAAATTATCTAGGTTCAAATGTACAACTCTATGATACATCATCTGTATAGGGTGTCTTAAAAATGTATACACACACTTTGGATAATTATAAAGGCAGTGTTTATTAAAATACATTTCATTTTCAAAATTGAGCTATTAGCTATTCAAGTGTGTATACATTTTTTTTTTTTTGGACGCCATGTATATTGCATTGTGTGCCCACCACCCAAACTCAAATCATCTTCCATCACCATATATTTAACCCCCTTTACCCTTACTAACCCACACCCCCTTCCCTCTGGTAACCACCATAAGGTTGTCTGTGTCTCTGAGTGAAATTGTGATGTAGATATGCTTATCACATTTTAAAGTAAGCAGAATTTGTTCATTTCTATAAAAATTTCATTGTTTTACAAAGTAAGTACCTCCTATTTTATAAATGTACCAAGCCCTCTTTTCAAATCGTTTGACCACCATTTTTACAATACTTTAAAATAAAGCTTTATAATCTAAGATCTAATTCTTTCTGGTTTGTTATCATTCTTTTAGAATTTAAAACAGTGTCTGTTTACACTAGTCCACTGGGCATTTAGTGATTACAAGAGAACCAAGGATGATAGGAGAAAAGGGATGACAGGAGGCAAGGCTAGCAGCTTGGAATCATACTCTCTGTCTCACAAATGTCAATGCCCCATAGCAAATGTCCTTTAAATATAGTATCTTAGAGTTATACATTTCTTGACAGTTTTATTACTTATTATGACTATCAAAGCTTCTAATAATAAATGTAAGTTTCATTTGGGGACAAAGGGAAGAAAAACCTCAACAATCCCAAAGCACACCCCCCTCCCAAAAGTTTGAAGCACCAACTGCCCATTTTATTAACACTTTTGCCTCGAGTTAAATGTGGCACAGCCAGGGTGGTTTTAGCATTGAATTTGTACATCCTACAATTATAGAAAAGTATATGTATACTATCAACCACGGGGCACAAGCTGTGCCTAGATTTCCAGACATTACTTGGCACTCTGGAATTTAAGAGGACAAAGGAGGCAGCACGAATAGTAGAGGTGTCATTGTTGACCCCCTTCAAGAAGCATGTCCCTGTCAGGTGGGATTAAGGCTAACTAAATGTCAAGGCACTGGATCAAGCAGGCCTATTCTCTTCCTGATGGGAAGCAACTATTGATTTCTATGAAGCCTTCTTTTGGCTGGTGGACACATGAGTAGGTTGTTAGCTTCATTTTCATTCCCAAGAGCTACAGAGAGGAGGAGCTTGGAAACCAATCAAGAAAGGCTATAATGTACATTAGCAGATAATGACAATAACAATTTACCATTTATTAAGCACCTAGGACATCCCAGGCACTTTACCTATATTACAGCAAATCCTTATAACAACTTGGTATGGTAGAGATTCCTAGGTTCAATTTATAAACAGAGAAACCAAGGCTCAGAGAGGTCAAGAAACTGGCCCTAAGTCACACACAGCTAGCAAATGTCTTTTAGAATTGGAACCCAGCCTGTCTGCTTCCAAAGCCACATGTTTTCCACTTGGCCAAGCTGCCTCCCAGTTTTCTCTCTAAGGACAAGTGTTAGTCCTTTGGTGACTTATTGCTATGACAGCCTCAGAGAGCACCTGGACTTCTTTTTCAAACTGAGATATTTGAACCACAAGGCATACGTGGTGACACGCCAGGGTAAGCAGAACCACATAATAAACCTGATGCATCTTTAATGTCAAGTAATTCATGATGCATATTTTTATAAAAATAAAAATTTTAACATGATAAATATATTTGCTGCTTTTGGAGACTGCTTTGGGCTAAATCATCAGATGCCAGGTATGGGGGGGGGGGGGGGAAGAAATCACATTCATCCTTCTCTGTCTTTAGAGGTTTTCTATAGGAATTTTGCAAATATTGCAATAGTACAGGAAAACCTGGTTGTGTGGGTGTATCAACCAGCAATCAGTCAGGAAGACAGAATCCACTCTAGGTCTTTTACAGGGAACTTAATGGTTTATCAAAGTGTTGGTAAGGCACAAGAACCTCAAGGGGAAGATGAGAAAACCCCAAGAGCAGTACCTGCAAAGGGCTACCCTAGAGATTAGAGGAACCGTTGCTGGGACTGGGGGAGCAAAAAGGAAGAGGAGCATACATTTCACTGAAATTGTTCAAACACTGCTTTTGCTTTTGGGATCCTGTCACTCCTGAAAGCGCCAAAGGCTACTGGAACCTGTAGCTGCCCATGATGTCAGATCTGCTACTCTCACTGTAGCCCTGTTGCTGGCAGCCACCAGCAACTGGCCATCACCACAGCTGCTGGAAAGATAGAAATATCTTTCTGCTGTGCCAGAGATACCACCGGAAGCAGGAAAAAAATGTCTTCTCCCTGTCTTCCACCTCCTGATCTCCTATTGTTTTCTCCCATTGGCAGAACCCAACCAGAAGCCAACAGTCAAGGGAGTCTGGGAAATGTAGTTTGCATGTTTCTAGCTCCCTCCAATAAAGAGATGAGTAAAAGAAGGGAGGGAATGGTGAAATTAGGTAATTGAGCAGCCATGGCCGATTATGTTAATATTAGCATAATGTATTTTCACAAAGGTTCCCTCTATTTCTTCCTCATTTGAGAGAAGCAATTACAGGTATTCCTTGTCTTTTCTAATCTATTTGGTTTCTGAGTTCACATAGTGAGGGTTTGTATAACAAGTTCAGATAGTGAAGGATACCTATTTATTTTAATGGCCAGCCTTTATTAAATGCTCCTCATACATAGAATAATGGAAGTCTTCATATATAGAATAATGAAATCCTAGACATCCAATGGATTCACTTCTAAGTCCAGCAAGCAATCATATGGTGACCTTATTGAGAATAATTTCCTTAGGGGAGAGTTTCACGCACTATACCCTACAGTTATATATATTCTGAAAACCAAAAACAAACAAACAAACAAACTTTCCATGGGCCAATATTTTCTTTTTGGTAAATGATGTCTATTACAGCCTCCTTTTGTGTGTGTGTCTGTGTATGTGTGTGTGTTTGCATTGATTCTTCCCCCTCCCCAGTTTTATTGATATATCATTGACATCACATTGTGTAAGTATAAGGAATACAATCTGATGATTTGATAAACTTAAACATTGTGAGATGATCACCACAATGTTACTTAACATATCCATCACTTCACATAGTTATCATTATCTTCTTGTGGTGAGAAATTCTAAGATTTATTCTCTTAGCAACTTTCAAATATATATTACACAGCATTATGAACTGTAGTCCCCATGCTGCACACATACATTACAGGCTTTGAAAAGTTCTGCAGGAGACAACCCAGTTTAACCTAATCCCCAATCTTGTTCCTTGAAGCCTCTTTCACTAGCAGCTGGCAGGATCCTATGACCTACTACCATGGGAAATCCCCCATCAGGTATGTCTCAGCCAAACTGTGAGATATGTCCAAATTTTCCTTCAAGGAATCATGTTAGCTCTGAACTTTATTCCCTAGCTCCAGCTTTTCTTGTTTTGCAACTTCAGGAAAATTATTCTTCACCCTCTGAGCCTTCATTTCTTTTCCTACAAAACAGGGCAAGTAATATCTACTTTCTAGGTTCATTCTAAAGGCTAAGTGGGAGTAGATGAAAACACTATGGCAAAGTGTAAAGCACCACACAAATGTAAGGATCCCAAGCTTCTCTAAGGTCTATTTGAGATCCCCAAACTGTAAGGTTGTTTGTGATGCCTGTCTGTGGCAGGCTATCTTGGGCAGAGTCTCAATTCTGGATCCCCTTCTTCACCTTCCTGTGATTCAACACCTACCTGGGGCTTCTCACACTCTTCTGGCTCCAGGCCTCAGGTGAATCCTGACAGCCATAACTGATTTCCTGGCCCCTCTTCTCTGTTCCACTCTAAACCATCCTAGACACTGTTGCTACTGACATCATTCGAAAACAGATCTTTTCATTCTCATATTTAAGATAAAACTTTCATGAACTTCCCTTTGCTTACTACATCAAGTCCAGCTGTTCTTAGGTAGACAGTCAAGACCCTTCTCTAACCTCATCTGCTCCTCACCTCCAGGACCAAAGTTCTAGTCATATGGTCCATCGCTTGCTCTCTGGTAAACATCTAAGAGACCTGGGATCAAATTCTGACAGAGCCACTATTTGCTATGTGACCATGCACATGTTACTTAACCTCTCTGTGCCTCAGGTTTTCTCCATAAAAGGGGATAATAACACTTGTTTTATAGGATTACTTTTCAGCATTACATGAAGTAATGCATATTAAGTTCTTAGGACAGTGCCTGGCATTATTAAGTGGTAAAAGAAATGTCATCCATTTACTATGAATATTTTTGTTACTATTAGAACCTTATAATGTCTTTCTCTTCTGCTACTGCCTCTTCATTTGGGGATATCTTTCATCTTAGCTTCACCATTTCCAATCTCACTTATTTTCTTTTTTTAAAAAATATGTTTTTATTGATTTGAGAGGAAGGGGAAGGGAGAGAGACATAGAAACATCAATGATGAAAGAGAATCATTGATTGGCTGCCTCCTGCACGCCCCCTACTGGGGATTTAGCTGGCAACCTGGGAGTGTGCCCTGACCGGGAATTGCACTGTGACCTCCTGGTTCATAGGTCGACTCTCAACCACTGAGCTACGCTGGCCAGGCTCACTCATTTATTTTCAATGTAACTTTAGCAAATTATTTTGGTTCTCTCAGCCTTCATTTCTTCATTTACAAAATGGAGAAAGTCACATATACTTCACAAGATTATTCTACAATTTCCTGACTATTCATCTCCACTTTGACACTCCATGAATACTATAATCTCCTAGGACTTTGTACTTCATTTTTAGTCTTTGTCATAGCACAGTCTAATTATAATTTACTTTGTTGTTTCTGTACATGTATAGACTGGCATCTCCTTAAAAGTGAAACTGATGTCTTCATCAGAAACAGTGCAAGGCAGCAAAGTAACTTTGCTGAATTGAACTGAAATCCAAATTCATTACATAGTTTTAGTTGACAACATAGGCTAGTATACTTTATTTGCATATTTTTTTACTGTGGGAAGGGAATCTCCAAAGTTGACATTTCAGTCTTCAGTAAAGAGGCTTCTAGGGGTTCCCAGCAGCATCAGCATTAATGGGGGGCTTGTTAGAGTGGCAGCATCTTGGGCTCCACCCCAGCCCTATTCAATGAGAGTCACTGGGGTGGATAGGAACCTGCATTTTGATAACATGCTAAAGTCTGAGAAGCACTGGTGTAGACAGTTTGAAGGAGGGCATCTTAATTTTCTTCATTTGACATTTTATAGAGGACTGGCTATTTGTAAGTGTACCATGTTTTCAAATAAGCACATTTCTTAGAATCCAACAGAATTTTCTCTATTTCCTCAAGGTGTGAGGAGCACTAATTTTTATTGGTTTATTTCATCTGTGGAAAATTTTAGTTTAAAAAAGAGAGGAAAAAAAAGGGTAAGAGGGAAAAAACCCCCAGCCTCCACTGGTACGTTGTAGATCAGGGCTATAAAACTGCGACTTGTTTTTGTAAGAATGCAAGGCTATTGACTGTATCCTTGAAAGGGTTATTTTAAATTGTTAGATAGGAGAAAATATCTTAGGTTTTCTCTTTTAGTACTCTGAAGGCTTTATCCTTCCATATTGAAAATGAGGATTATATATTGTAAAGAGTAATGGTTCATAGCTGGAACCTGTTATAAATGTCATCTTCTCGGCTGTGGGAGTAAACACTTCAGAGCTTAGATACTAATTACTGTCACATGAAAAGCAGGAGACATATTGTGACGTCTCGGGCTGTCAGAAAGCCCTTCTTCTTGCAAATGGCAGCACTTCACAGGGACATTTACACAGTACAGTTTATAATTTCCATGGGTGATCTGTTATTTTAAAATACCAACAGGAAGATTAAGAATGTGTTGACACAAAACCAGCACCAACCAATGCCCTTTGGCCCTCCTGAACTTGAACCAGAAATCTTCCTCACCTTTTAAGGAAAATTATAATCTGCCAAAATAGAAAAAGGGCCTATAAACAGAGTATGTTCTGTAAGAAGTTTAAGATAATCCAGAAGTTTCCTCAAGCAATTGCAGGCTGCAGCATGATTTGTTTACATATGTTCGCACTGACTGGATAATTTGGGCATAGTTTGTTTTTAATAGAAGAGTAGGACAAAGGATGGCTAGCTCTAGAAATATTTTTGCCCAAAAGTTTGATCTGTTCCTGAATTCTGGACCATTTTGGGGTCTCATCCTTTGGTAAATTTCCAATGGAATTATACAAGGTTTTTTGGTGTGATATGCATTACCTAAGGACATTGGACTTCACTAAGCAGATAGAACTAAGTGGGATTAAATGAATTAATATTTGTAAAGCAGATTGCACAATGTCTGGCACGCAGCAAGTGCTGTATAAATGTTTGATAAATAAATGAGAAGCTCTACTTTGAACTAAGGAAGGTTTTATTTGTGCTTCTAGGAAGATTTTGGATTACAAAATGGATGGATCTTGAAAGAACGGGTCCATTAGGGTTTGGACTGTAGAACCCCACAGTTCAGTTGGCACCAACAATCTTTTTTCTTTTTTTCTTTTTTTTTTTGCTAATGAATGCCATATATGCCAAATTTCTACCTGGGATTCCTTGTAGCAATGCAGGAGAGCAGAAAGCACATTGCATCTGTGGTCTCATTCTTGATAGTACACCCACTTATTAGCTTAGGAGTTTGGGCAAGTCACTTCAGCTCTCCATTTTTCTCAGATGTAGAGGCTAACATGAGATAATGTGTCAAAGAGTTTTATAAACTTGAAATCAGTATTTACATGAGTGGTTTCATCCTTAGATATTTACTTCCAATTCTGCTGTGAGGGGCAGCCCACATATTTGGTGAGTCACTGAATAGCTTAAGAGTTAAAATATTTCTCAAAGGGGTGGGGGGATGTCATAGCAGGGATGTCAGGAAACTCCCTTTGGGTGAAATGGCATGGAGGTAGGGAACAGAATTAATCAGTTACTACCAGTAAAACCTTGTCAGAAGTGTTATCTAAGATATTTCACAAGTGTCTTCTTCACTCACAATAAAAGAAGTTAATGAAAAACATCTATTGTAATTGTCCCTGCTTTTTGTCTACCCAACATCCATTCTGCCTTCTTTTCAAACAGAACCTCAGTTTTTTCAGCCACGTAACCTGGGGGAAGCTGATCTCATCCACATCTCATCAGGGATAGCCTGATGTGTTTAAGATTATTCCCATTCTCCTTAAATAGACATGTGACCTAAGCTGGCCAATGAGACTGAGGAAAGCCTACTGGGAGTCTTATTGAAAAAGTTTCCTCACTCTGAGAGAGCCACAAAAAGATACACTCTCTTCCCCCTGGAGTTGCTGTGCTGTTGGACATGCTTTGCACTGCTGCAGCTACCTTGCTGCTTGCCCAGGGCTGTAGCCAACACTGAAGATGCTAAGGGGTGGGGTTGGGTGGCGGGGTGGGGAGTAGAGTTGAAGACATTATGAACTGAAACCACTCCACTGACACAGAACTTCCCATGTTATCTCATTAATTACCACAGTCATCTTTGAGGGGGTGGCATTATCACACTGTATAGGATGAGGAAACTAAGAGGTTAAATTGCTTAACGTCACCCAATATGTAGGTCGAAGATTTAGAACTCAAAACAGATCTGTTCAACTTCAAAGGCTTTGCTCAAGTTGTTGTGGTCTCCTAAACCTTGCCTCTGATGAAAAATGGTCAAGAGGCAGTCTATTTACTGTAGCCATGAAGCTAGCAGATCCTGGGAGTTGGACAGCGTGAATTTTTTTTCTTCTTAATGTTGGCTTTGCTGCCCAACATTTGACCTTTCTGGACCTTCATTTCATCATGTGTAAGACAGTTGGACCAGATGTTTACTGAGGTTCTTTTTGGCTCTAAGATCTTTTGAAATGCTTGGTAAACCACAGGGAGGGATACGAGAAAAGAAATAGCATACATTCAGTATCTCGAGAAAGGGCACTGGGCAGAATTTCCCCTCTCAGCCTGAGGTTCAGGGTTGCAATGCCTGAGTGATGTTGCTGAAGAACAACAGAAGGTTCTATGTGGCACTAAACAGGACAAGCCAAACCCAGATAAGTGTTCTCACTATGGCAAGAGGAAAAGAGTTAAGAAGAGGCCAGATGAAAGATATTTTCTCTAGGGTCCTCCTCATGAATCCAGCCAGCTTGACTGCTGAATTCCTGATGAGGGAATGAGGTTCTGAACAGCATTTGTGCCATCTTTTACTTCCTTCTTATTCCTGCAGTGCTCAAAACAAGGAAGGGCACGGTGTACCAGGCACTTTTAAATACTTGACTTCTGTTCCCTTTTTATTGCAAGAAAAGTTGTTTCCATGATATTATCATCAGAGATAGCCATAGTGCTTAGAGAATCTTAGGTCAGGAGTCATCAGGGAGTGATTCCTTGGAGGAGACACTGTAGACCCTCACCGGAGCTAAGAAAGGACATGGGACACTTAGAGACAGTGTATAAGCCCCATTAAGCCCCTTCCCCACTTATATTAGTTTCCTAGGACTGCTGTGACAATGTGCTGCAAATTGGGTAGTTTAAAACAACAGAAGGTTGGAAGGCTAAAAGTTCCAAACCAAGGTGTCGATAGGCCTATGTTCCCTCTGAAACCTGTAGGGGAGAATTCTTCCTTGCCTTGTCTAGCTTCTGTGGTTTTCCAGCAAAATTTTAGCATTCCTTGGCTTGTAGATACATCAGTTTAATCTTTACCTCCATAGTCACATGGCCATATTCTCCCTGTGTGTGTCTTCTTGTTATAAGGACACCAGTCATATTGGAATAAGGGTCCGCCCTACTCCAGTATGATCTCATCTTAATTAATTACATCTGTAATGGCCCTATTTCCATATAAGGACACATTCTGAGGTATTGGGAGTCAGAAATTCAACATTTCTTTTGAGGGGACACAATTTGACTCAGAACAGCACCCATCTAGGCAAAATCCTACCCCTACCTAATCAAGCTCCTGCTATATGAGGCTGCATGTTTGTCTATTTGCGTCTACTTTTCTTCCTCAAAGTAACTTTTTATGTTTCTTGAAAACTGAATCTGCCTACAAGAAATTTTGGGGGGGGGGGGTTTGAACGAGGAGCTGGATGTTCCTGGAGCAGCAGCCAAAGGATGTGGTCCCCCAGACCAGCACTTCTCAAATATTAGTATGCACACAAATCCCTTCAGGATATTGTTAAAAAGCAGATTCTGATTCACTAGGTCTGAGGTGGGGCCTGCAATTCTGCATTTCTAACAAGCTCCCAGGTGATGCTGATGCTCCTGGCCCACAGAACAGTAAGGCTCTAGATCTAGATTAGATGGTGGTCATATCTATTTATGCAGAACAACTAAAAATTATCATTTTGGGGAGGTTTCAAAACTTCAACTGTATGTTAGCCAGAAAAATCCCAGTAAACTAAGTCAGAGTATCCCAAAGTGAGAAAGAACAATTCAGTGACTTTTTTCATTTAAGAGTAAGTCAGAAACATCTGCACATATTCATCTGGATGGATACAGTCTTTTCTAATTCCTGAACTGTGGAGATGCACATGTCAGAAGCTTTCATTCTTAGGACTGACAAACTTCAAGGTTTAGGGAAACCAAACAACTTCCCCTTTCAGTGTGCTAGAAAAACTGCATTTGGGGAAGCTTCAGGCCAAGTTTGACGTGGACTGCCCACTTCCTGCTGTGAGAAGTCAAATGGCCAGATTTTCTTGGGTCTCTGTCCTGTTGTAGGCTCAGTGCTAGGGCCCACCCAGAAGACCTCTGAAGGCCACATCTGTGGCTTTTCTCCCACCCACACCTGTGACCTTCCTCACCTTCCTTCCTTACTGCTTTCCTTAGACCCTCAATGACTCCCAGACGCTTCCCATCCATGCTGGTTAGGGCCTAGGCCAGCATGTAGAAGGACCAGGTGGATGAACCAGGGTATATCCCTTGGAGGGCCCAGCCTCTGGATGAACTTGTACAGAGAAGGTTCCAGAGAAGATGTGATGTCAGGGGCTGGCAATTTGGTTTTCCAAAATCAATAATGACCTAATTATTTCCAGCTCAGAAACACCCATGCACTATTGGCTCTCTGACAACACTTAGTGGGAAGTTTCTAGGAAGATAGCTTTCTGAGTGTTTGGCATGATGCACCTTTTGGGTCAGAATGTTTGTTAGTTTACATGGTCAGCATTCTGACTATAGGGTTTGTAATAAAAAGCCAACTGTGTCAGACTACAAGTCCCTGTAGCAATTTCTTATAGTGGAGAGAAAGGGGAGAAAAAGAACAGCACAGAGAGTTTTGGCTACCTAGTGCTGAGTAACAAACTACCCCAGAACTTAGTGGTTTAAAGCTATAGTTATTTTACTTGCTTGTGATTTTGTGGGTCAGAAATTTGGAGAGGTAGAGTGGGGATGGCTTGTTTCTGCTCCACAATGTCTGGGTCTTGGCTGGGTGGCTTGAACAACTGGGAATTGGATGAGATGGTTCAGTTGGTGTGATATGTCTGGGCCCTCAGTTCTTCGTCATGTGACTTTCCACATGGCTAGTTGGGCCTTCCCATGGTGGTCTCAGGATAGTCAGATTTCTTAACCTATTGTTGGCTTTTCCCCTAGATAGTGGAAACTGCCAGTCTTTCAAAGGCTTGGCCTAGAACAAGTACATTGTTTTACTCTGCCATGTTCTATTAGTCAAAACAAGTCACAGACCATGCTTAGATTCAAGGGGAAGGGAAGTAGATTTCATCTCTTCATGAGAGAAATGGCAAAGAATTTGTGGCCATCTTTAACCTACCACAGAGAGAGAAGTGGAAAGAAAATTTTTTATTCATGTTCTATCCAGGTTCTGATCAGGTTAACTTCAGCCCAAGCAGTCAATGCAATTCCCTGTGATTCTTGACCTCTTCTTCCCCGTGACCAATTTTTAACTTTGTGGTAGCAAATCAGCAAGTGGTCTTTGAACCCTCAGCTACACACGGTCACTCAGTCTTTTTATTTTTACTTTTCAAAACTTTCACTTTTTCTGCCTTCCAAAAGCAAGTTGTTTCTAGATGAAGGCTTTAAAAAATCTTTGTCATGTATTTTTTCTTGTTTTATAAAAATCATTTAAGTGATACATAAATACATTTTCACTTGATAAATTATGACAATATTGTAGCACACACAGTAAAATGTAAAAATGTCTCTTCACCTTGACTCTCCACCTACTTGCCTTCCCAGAAGTAACAACTACAAACAGTCCGTTTCCCTTTATATCTTTTTCTATACATATATATTCAAGCATATGTACATACGCATATAGAATTTTTCTTTCCTTTAATGAGACCCTACACTATGGGTTATTATGTAAGTTGCTTTTGCCATCTAACAATGTCATGGTGATTGTTCCATATTAATATATCTATCCACTGCTTTCTTTTAAACTGCTGTGTATTATGTCATTGAATTGATGTGGCATAATTTATGCAATGACTCTCCTGGTAATGTACCTTTAGTTGTTTGTAATCGTTTTTCAGTGAAAATTGAAATAAGTATTCTTGTATATATACCTTTTTGTACATGTGCAGATACTCTTATAAGATAGATGCCTGGATATGTAATAGCTGGGTCAGAAAGTATGGGCATTTGCAAATTCAACAAATACAGACAGCTGTCTCTCAAAATGTGGAGTACCAAATTACATTCTTCCAATATATTTCTCCACACCCTTGACAACACTGGCTGTTACTAATGTTTTTAACTCTTCCAGGCTGAATGATGGATGAAAATGGTATGTTACCTTTGCACTTATTTCTTATAATTGTTTCTTTCTCTGAAACATCTTCTGTTAAAGTCATTTGCCAAGTAGAAAGATATGTTCTTTATATTTTTGATAAACATTTGTGGGAGCTCTTCATATATTAATCCTTTGTTATTTCCTAAAGGTAAAATCCCAGATATGGAATTGCTAGGTCAAAGGATTTATCTAGGCTTTGACATTTCCTAATTGAGTTTCAGTAAACCTTCTTCCTTCAGATTGTACTCTTGGAAGGGAATAATTTTATACTGTTGATAAATTCAGTCTCATTTCTTGCCAGTATACAAGCTCTCTGTATAAGGGAAATAAAGCTGTGCACTGTACACTAATACATTTTAAGGCTGTTGGTGCCTACCTGTGTGGAGCTACTTCACATGTAATTAGCAAACTTCTTCCTCAATGTAGCTGAGCTGATAGGTGGATCATTGGCCAGGAAAAGAGCTGAGAAAGATTGTTCATTCAATGATTGTACACTTTTATTTTTGTTCCTGAAGATTTATGAGGGGAATATAGACTCTGGTTAGTCACTGAGCTATTTGCTGAGTACCTACTATGAACCAGTTACTGCTGCTAGGATGAGCTGAATCTCTGAATATGGCAGTACAGTTGAGGAGGCCATTCATAGTTCCAGGTTTTTTTCGGTGTGATTTGAATTTTATGCTTTATTAGGCTGGGTTAGAGAACTGTATCATTTAACCACTAAGTGTAGCTGACTAGCCTCCTAACTTCAACATGGCTCTTGTTTTCTCTATTCACATCAGGTACAAAGGCAGTTAAAAGTGTTTCTTTGTTAGACATAGCCGTAAGTGAAAGAGAAAACATTAGTAAAAGTTGAAAAAGCAGATAACTTGTGGTGTGTGGACATGCACAGGAAATAAGCTACTCTTAAAGGAAATATGATTTAGGAGATAGCCAGTAGCTTGCACAAACCTTTTTGTTGTTTGCAAATTTAGAAATCATTTTCTGGCTATATTTTAGATACATTTTATGAAAAACTGTTCCTATAAAAACAACTGTAGTTAAATGATTTGAGTTTCAGTTGTCTGAAAGTTTAAAAAAATCTAGAACACTAAATTTTGTACCGTGAGTGACTGGAGAGTTGTTACTACTGGAGGTGGTTTGTGTTGTTGTTTGTTGGGTAGATTAGAGACCTGTTCAGTTCACACCTTCGAAGCAAATGTGGGTAACCCTGCACATACACAGCATGGGTGTATTTGCAGTCCATGCTCATTAATTGGAGGGACACAGCTAATCTTAGTATGATGCAGGCACATGGGATTTGAAGTACGAGTATTTTGAGTCCTGGCTCTCTTCCTAATTGACTGTCACCTTTGGGAAGTCACCTAAATCTCAGAGCCTCATTTTCTTATCTGTAAAATTGTAGATGCTGGCCATAGAATATTGTAAAAAACCTAACAACTTTTGGATGGAAAAATACTTTATAAACATAAAAGTGCTTTTCCAATGTGAGTTTATTATTTTGCCATGGGCTAGGCACTGGGTTAAGTGCTGGAGTAATGAAATAAACAAGACCTGGTTTCTGCGTTACAGGAGTTTATAGGCCAGTGGAAATGATGGTCAAGATAATGTCTAGTCCAGTCAATGCTGTGCTGGAGGTGGCTCATTCAGGCTCAAGAGCCAACTGTTAAATTTTCAGGAATTCTGTGAGTGGGTTGTTAAACAGAACCATTATTTAAAATTAAGTTATATAGTTGATTCCCATTATTCATGGATTTCATATTTGTGAATTTGCTTACTTGCTAACATTTACTGGTAAGCCCCAAATCAATACTTGGGGCACTTTTGTGGCCATTTGCAGACATGCGTGTACAGAGTTGTGAAAAACTCGAATTGCCTGATGTGCACGTTGCCAGCTGAGGTTGAACAAGGCCTTCTTGTTCCAGTTCTCATACTGTAAATGAGTGTCCTTTTCGTGGTATATTTAGAGCCAGGTTTTTTTACATTTTTGTGCTATTTGTGGGTTATTTCACGGTTTAAAATGGCTCCTAAGTGTAGTGCTGAACTGTTGTCTAGTGTTACTAAGCACAAAAAGCCTGTGATACGCTTTATGGAGAAAACACATGTGTTAGATAAGCTTTGTTCAGGCATGAGTTACAGTGCTGTTGGCCGTGACTTCAATGTTAATGAATCAGCAATACATACTAAATAAGGTGTTATTAAACAGAAACACACATAAAACAAAGTTATGCATTGATGGGTTGACAAAATGTTTTGACCAGAGGCTTGCAGGAACCTAACTCTGTATTTCCTCTATAAGCCGTGATTCAATATTTGCTAATTCAGTGTTTATAGCAACTTTATAGAACACAACTATTGTGAATAATGAGACCTGACTGCATATATTTACATAAAATGCATTATAAGTATATCCTTATATAAATAAAATATATTATGTTAAACAAAAGGTAATAATTACTCAAAACTTCATACTTCCTAATTATTTTGCTGCTTCTTACTGTTATCTATGCTTTTGAAATTATTTATGTGTACTTTATCTGTATAGAAATACTACATAGTGGAGGGTGCTACTGTGTATCTCCTTCTAAGCCCCCATATTCAGTGCTGTCAAGTTAGTAGTTTGACATTGGCCTTGTTGGGAGTATTTACACCATGGAAATCAGGAAATGCTACAAATCAAAGCTCTGTTCCCCTAGCCCCCTGCCAGTTTTTAAACATTTACCAGTACACAACTACCTTCAACTTTCTTTAAGAGCCTGTCCTTGGGCTACTGGAGCCAACCTTCTGACACTAGGAGAGAGTCCAAAGTTATTGATAGTTTATTTCCCCTACCTCTACCTCAGGTCCATTAGCCAATGACTGACTGGTGCTCTCATGCTTCGAGGTATGATTTGTACTCTAGAGCTCTCCATGGAATTCACAGGAGCTGAGAGTCCTTGATGCCTGAGATCATACCCTTGTTAGGCTTCCTCCCCTTCCCTGTCTTGCTTCCCTCTTATCCTTACTGGTTTCTCCTGGGAAGTCCTCCTTGTAGACAAACACGAGTCTCAGGGTCTGCTCTTAGAACACCCCATCTAACCTTAGAAGAAAGTCATGGGGTCAGTAATGGGTGTGTAGGTATCTTATATAGGCCCTGAAGATCTAGTGGTAGATCTTAATTTTCTGGTTCTAACTCTTCCTTAAGAAGGCATTGCTTTTCAATGTTATCCAATTTATATGTTCTGATGGCCTGCAAATAGTGTGAATTAAAAGTTCTTCAGGTTTTAAAGTTGCAACTTACGTGCTTAATGCATTTACATTTTCATAAAATATAAAGGATTTCTGGAGTGTCCTTTCCTCAGCCTAGCTTGTGGGTTTGCCTCTGCTGAGCTCAGCTAGTGGCCTTGAACTCTGACATGCAATGATAAATCAAGCTTTCATCAAGTTCTTAGCCTGTTGAGAAACAAAAACCGTGTAAGCAATGCTGCAATAACTTCCTTTGAAATTCTAATTTGTTTTACAGGGCTAAAAAAATGTGATAAGCAGTCAAGAAGCCCATTGTGCTGTTGTACACAACTGGAGTATAATTTTCTAAGTAGTTTCTTTATTTTCAAATTATTCTTAATATAGAATTAGCAAGTGCCATTTCAGATGCAGGATCTAGGGTAATTGTGCAGTAATTAAATGCTTGCTTGGAAAAACAATTTTAGATCACTGAATTGCATTATTGCATTTTGAAAAGCTGAAAGGGGCATTCAGTCAGGTAGAGCCTGTGTGTTTGTCTTCTAAACCAGACTTCTTATAAATTATTCACACCGGCAAAGACTGAATTTGAAAAGGAAGAAACTTGGGGCATAGGGCAATTATTGCTCTAACAGTCATTGTAGAATTCAGTAGGCCTCATAAAAGGAGGCCTATCTTGATGATTCATTGCAAGGTTTTGAGGATTAGGAATAAGTGCCTCCTTAGTAAATCTTATTTTAAATTGAGACCACTAACAAATTGGGAGAGGGTGTGGGGGTTTCTTACTCTCTTGGATGCTGCCTTGGCTCAAACAGTCCTACAGAAGAAAGAGTTCCCATCAACTTCTGTTCAAATACATAATTTAGAAGAAAGTATAAAGCTATGATTTCACAAAGTATAACAGAGGTGAGAGAAACATTAGTATAAACATTGGGCATCACATATATTGTTGATTTCAAATGCATCATTGAGGCTTCTAACTACTTTTCATTTTCTCTGGAATATTTTTATTGAGGAATAATTTACCTACAGCAAAATGCACAAATATTAAGTGTGTACTTGATGAATTTTCATCTACACACTCATATAACTACCATCCAAATAAAGATATAAAACAATTCCATAAGCCTGGTAAGTTTTATCTTGATCCTTCCCAAATAACAGCCTCTCCCAGAGGCTTTTCTGACTTCTAACAGCACAGACAGTTTCACCTGTTCTTGAAATTTATATAAATAGATGTACTCTTTTGGTTTGGCTTCTTTCACTTATCATAATACATTTGAGACTGCTGTTTATTCCTTTTTATTGCTAGGTAGTATACAACTGCACAGATGTACCTTAGTTTATTCATTCAATCTTTTGTTGATGAATTTTTCACAGATTTTGCCTACTACGAGAAAAGCTTATATAAACATTTGTGTAAAGGTATTTTTGCGAACAATGTACAAAAAAGACTGTTTGGATACTTATTTTTTTGGATGTATATGCCCAAGAGCAGCATTGCTAGGTCTATCTTTGAAATTTACCAAAAAAAAAAAAAAAAAAAGATACCAGTTGGAAGGGTGTAGAAAAAGTAATTGTCTCTCCAATATCTGTTCTTGGCAAGGTGAGAGTACAACCTTGTAATGCCTGATAATGCTGTTCTAGCAGTTAGACTTGAAATATAGCTCAAGTTATTGCTTAGCCATGGGGAATCGGAGGAATGGAATTTAGATTCTTTCTTGGTGAGATGAATACAGGCACTGTGTGTCTGAATAGAAGTATTCAGGAACCCTTGCAAAGGAATAGTACCTTGTAAAATTGGGTTAATTTGGGGTTTATCACTTGGAAACAGGACAGTTGGTTCACCTTGGGATCACTCATGGCCAAAGATAAATTGTGTTGGGGGAAGGGATCAAAGCAGGATGGATTATGAGACCTCAGTGCACCCAAAGTACCATGGGGCTACCAGAATTGCCTTGGTTGGTCCCCAGGGGATCACATTCAAGACTTGTTCTTTACTACCAACCCTCTGAAAATGGAACTGGGCTGTAGACCAGCCTAACCTCAGAGCAGAGGGCTGGTAGGCTTGTGAAGGGGTAATGGCGCCCCCTGGGGGATACTGAAATGTTCCACCTGTAGACATAGCTTCCTTGTTTGAGGTCAAATTCAAATTGTGTTGAGTAATACTTCAGGCATGACTACTTCAGTAACCCTCTTCAAAGTTTTCAACATAAATTTAAAATATTTTGGAGTTTTATTGCAAACAATTTAATTCAGGGAAGGTTTAAGAGGAATATATATGATGTTTAATCTCTCTCAAGAGGGGAGGGGCAATCCTTTTTGGTTGATTTCTTGTTATTTCTGGTAGAAAGGCTTCACATGATTGGATGATTTCTAATTTTTTGCTTTGTTAATGAAGGTGATAGGATAAGGTGATAACTTCAAAGTTCTACAGGCAAAATGCCTCTACAAAATGACTATGAGCCTTTTCGTGTCTTGCTTGCTAGGGTGTAAAATTGAGTGTTTCTGAACCCACGCCAGTACCACCCTTCCAGTGAGCATTTGGAAATGAGTGGGAGCATTTTTCATTGTCACAATGCCTGGGGGGCGTGCTAGTTCCATTTGCTGGGGTAGGGAAGGGAGAGAAAAGGTCTAGCACGAAGAAGGGTTGCCTCATCCAAAGAGCCAACAGGACCCCTGTTGAAAAACACTTTTTTTCTCCTCAGGCGACCTGGAGACGTTTACATGCAATTCATATTCAGAAGGTTTAACAACATGAGTAAAATATGTCAAGTAAGTGAAAGTTAGCAGACTTAAGGAACTTCTTGAGAAGGAAGGAGTAGAAGTCAGTCAATTCTTGGACATTTTGCAGAAATGGGGCAGTACTTAGCAATGACCTTAAGTAGGATATGGAATTGGGGAAATTTGTTTTCCATGCTCCTCAGCATTTCTTTTTTAATTTTTCTCCAAACTTGCACTGATCCTGCTCTCCTCCCATGTTTCTTGGGATTAGGAAGCAGCTGATAAATTCATTAAGTTGTAAGAGTTTTCTCTTACTCCTCTGAGCAGGATATCAGGAAGGGGGAAATCTCAACTATTGGAATTTGGGGTGTGGGAGAGGAAGGTAGGTGTTTTGGCTGTGAGATCTTTATAGAACTTCTTAAATTATTCCTGGGAAAGTAATAACTTACTTTCCTGTGAGCTTGGCTTTCCATGTAGGAACAAAAGTATTCGAATTTGCTGTAACCATGGCAAAGAGAGGGAAGGACGGACTAAATACCTTGGTAAATTTATTGGTATATGAACTAGTTAAGCAAGACTTTTGAAGTATTGAGTTTAGAATGTGCTATGTACTTTGTAAACATTAAATACTATGAAATTCTGATGCCCTTTTATTATACTAAATTTTCCTTATATTTCTCATAGCATTTATCTTAGAATCTTACACAAAATATCCATTCAGTAAATTTGTTCCAAATGAAACAGATGATCAGCATAAGAAGTTATAGTGGAAATTATGGGATAAGGTCTCATGTTGCCATATTTATCAAAGGGCTGAAATGCCTCAACTTGGATGGAGTTATCCACTGAGAAGAAAATCTTGCTGCAGCCTTCTTTCTGTTTCCATTAAGCATTTACTGGGAGGGAATTGTTATTTCATTGTGAGCAGGATTGATGATGGATCCCCCTCAGGCTTCCAAATGACATGGAATTATTCTGTAGACATTTACTATACAAAGGAAGGGTTGGGAAACCATCGCTAGTGTCATCATTATTCAGTGCCCAAGCAAACTAGTGATTATGAGGATCTAATTCCAAGAGTCCCTGGGATTATTGGACCCAAGATTCTAGGATCAAACTTTTAGGGATATCCTTATCACTTTCTTCCTTAGTTGGAAGAAAATCAGAAATGACAAGGTATTAAATATCTACCTACATTTATTGAGCAACTCTTGTGCCCTGGGATATATGCTATATCCCAGGGGCATGAGATTGAGTATGACCTAGTCACTGCCTTCATGGTGCTCACAGTATAAGGAGGGTGTTGGCCAGTGGGTCTGAACTTTGGTAGCAGATTACCATCACCCGGAGAGCTTAAAAAATCCTCATGCCTAAGTTGTACCCCTAGTTCAATGAAATCAGAATCTCTTGGGGTAGAACCCAGACCTCAGTATATTTTAAAGCTCCCTGGATGATTCTAAAATGCAGCTGAGGTTGAGAAACATTAGGAAAGGAGGAAAAAGACAAATCTATAAAGGAAAATGTTAGATTAAAACATGAAAAGTGCTGCATAGAGGTAAAAACAAAGTACAGCTAGAGAAGCCCAGAGAAAGAAACTAACTCTCACACCCTTCAAGAGAAACTCTACCATCAGGAGAATTCTCAGAGTACTGATAAATGGTGATCCCTGTAAATAAGAATGAGGGTGGCATCCAAATAATTTTCTGATGGATCACATTTCCCTTTGAATATGAACCTTTATTGGTGATTTTGGGAGCTTAAAAATGAGTTTGTAATTTGTGCAGTACACTTCCCACTCCTTCCTTATTCTTGCCTCCCTGACCTTTCTTTATTACAAACTCTGGCACATACGTGGTATACTGAATGCTACGGATCGGTTAGTGGTTACTAATATATTAAAATAAAAAGGGGAAATGAAAGATTACTGTTTATCTCTGCTTGTGAATAAAGCATATTAACATAGTATGTGGTGTGATCACGTGGCTAAGCCTAGACCTGAAAATAATAATGAAAGACTCATTTGATGTATTAAATTGTCAGCTCTAAATACATTAACTGTGATGCTTGTAATACCCCTCTAAGAAAAGTATGATTATCTCTGGTTAATAGATGAGGAAACTGAGGCCCAGAGAGGATAAATCACTTGACAAACCCACATGTCTATTTGGTGGCATAGGTAGGATTCAAATCTACGTCAGTCTGACTTGAAAGTGCTGATTACCATTTTGCATTTGAGCTTGTTATATCTAACTGACTTAGTTGAGGTGGGAATGTTGATGTATTTATGGGATACATCTCAATATCACACTGAAAAATTGGAGTTTGTAACAAATTTAGCATTTTTATCAAAACCACCACCACCACTATCACTGAGTGTATGGGTCTGTTGGATGAACTCTTGAATAACTCTCAATGGAAGGGGGAGGTATCTTGTAGAGAGAAGTGATTTGAGGATTCACTGGATGGTGAGATTATAAAAATGAGAGTTATAAAGTATCAACTGGATTTTTAGTTAATAAAACATAGGACAAGATTTAATTGTCCATTAGGAGGAACAAGCTTCCAGAATCTGGAACAATTTGGCTATAAAGTAACTGTACTAACTTTTCTGTAGAGACTCATTGCCACATGATCGTTAAAGTGATCTGAGCTTTTGAAAAATAAAAGCAGAATGAAAACCAATGTAAACTCTAAAAAGTAAACAAATTAATAATAATAAAAAAACAGAAGCCAAGTGCTATGGACTGAATGTCTGTGTCTCCTCAAAATTCGTATGTTGAAATCCTAACCCCCAATATGATGATATTAGGATGTTGGGCCTTTGGGAGGTGATTTGTCTGTGAGGGTAAAGCCCTCATGAATAGGATTAGTTTTTTATGAAAGAGAAACCACAGAGAGCTCCCTCAGCCCTTCTGCAATGTTATGATACAGTAGGAGGATACCTATGTATGAAGCAGGCCCTTACTAGACAAGGAATTTGCCGGTGTCTTGATCTTGGACATCTTACCCTCCAGAACTGTGAGAAATCAATTTGTTTTACCGTATCCAGTCTATGGCATTGTTATAGAAGCCTGAACTAATTAATGCTTAGGTGTACCCATTTTTCCTTTTCCTCTTGAAGAATGCAGGTGAATCTAGTTTTTAAAGCTTTGTTTTAAATTCTTTTAGGCAAGTAATACTTAGACAGTAACCCCTGTGTTATTCTAAGGAATTTACATTTCCTTCTCTCTTTCTGGCACTATTCAGGCAGCAGTGAAACCTTTCTCTACAGATCTCCCACAGGTAGGATGGTCATAGCAAGAAAATAGACAGACATGACATCTCACAGCTTTTGAGTTTCTAAATAGACTTGGAGAAAAGGCTTTGAGTTTCATCAGGATCATTTTTAATACTAATAGAGCCAAAATTTATGCTATAAACTAGTAGTTTGCAATCTTCTCCTGGCATCAGTATCACCTGGGGGTGTTTTAAAACCTACCAGTGCCTGGACTTCTAAAGAATCAGTTTTAGTTGATTTTGGTGGGGATATACATATATACATGTACATGTACATATACATATACATCATATACATCTCCAGATAATGCTAATGCACAACCAAGGTGGAGAACCAATGCCTTAAAACAGTTGTTCTCCAAGTTTGTTGCATGTTAAAAATCACCTGGAGCTTTTAAAATCCACAGTGCCAAGGTTGCACTCACACCAATGTAATTAGAATGAGTGGAGGTAGGAGGTAAGTGCCTTAAACAGCAGATTTGGGAAGAATTTCTGATGAGAGTTTTATTGAATTATACTTAGATGTTTCCACAGGTTGGCAAATGAGAGGAGAGGTAAAAAGCAGAGAGAGAGCGAGAGAGAGAGACCAAAAGCTAGTGTGAGCCTAGACACTGATGTGTTATTGAGAAGGAGCTCTGTGACAACTGTATCCTGCATCCTCCATCCCCATCAAGTTGTGTAGTGAGTATGGACAGTGACATGCTGGTAAATGTTTAATAGAAGACTACCCAAGAAAAAAGCCCTGATTTTTTAGTGTTTTCCACTTTATGTGGCGCAAATACTCCCACCATGCATGGCCAATTTCAAGTTGCCAACACAGCATCATCAATTGTGGTGCTGGAAAGAGATATAAACAATTGGCTCTAGGAGGTACCTATAAGCTGCTCCAGCATACCACTGGATATAAGCATGATAAATCCTTCAAGCAAATTTGGGAATCTGAAGGCAGGAAGACTTGTACTTTATTTCCAGGCTTGAACCAGAAAAGAGATGAAAAAGACTAAGGTTTCCTCATAATGTGCCATCTTGAGTAGAAGTGGGGGCACGTCTAGGAGGGTCTAGGTAGCAAGGGAATGACACCACTTTGCACATTTCTTGTCACTTCCTAGTGATATAAGAGAAGATCCAGATTTTTCTGTACTCTTGAGAGGATTATGGAAGTGGATAAATATGAGCTGGAAGAGCTTAAGGGGCCTTGAAGTTAGGATGAGAAACCCATGAAGAATTTTGAATGTCTGGCTACTAAAGGGCACAGAGAAATAAGCTACAGATGCAAATGTGGAGGGTGCCAATAAGGACAAAAGCCAACAACAATTGAGAATCAGAGACCTCCTTCAGAAGCCATGATGCTACTAGCCTCTATGATTTATAGTCAGAAAGGCCTGAGGAAACAGGAAAGGTGACAGCTGTTAATCATTGCAGTAATTAAACGTTATTACAGGAAATACAGCCAGAATCTCTCTTGCTATCTCATTTCTTGGCAGAACCAAAAGGGGAAAAAACACAATTTTAGGTTTGTCTTGTTAGAGCTATTGAAATGATGCAGTAGGACACTTTTCTCTTTTCTTGCTTCTGAAAGAAATAACTAGCAATCTTTTGCTAATTTACTCTGACAAAGAACAGCATGACCCAAGTTCATTGTGGCGACTTTACCGGAAGGTTGATGTAAGTAGGACAAGATGGAACATGTTCTGGCCTTGTACACTGTGATTCTTATATACTGTCAGTGGTAGGAGCAATTTTGTTAGGAGAGGCTGAACAACAGAAGGAACACCAGATTGAGGATGGGTAGGTCTATGCTGTCATCCTGGATCCATACCAGCTCTGTGATCATGAGCAAATCTGTTTTTGTAAAGTTTTATTGGAACACAATCATGCCCATTCATTTACTTATTATCTATGGCTGCTTTCACAGTCCAACAACAGAGTTGATGAGCTGAAAAAGACTGTCTTGTTTGTAAAGCTGAAGATATTTACCATCTGGCCCTTTATAGAAAGTTTTTTGACTCCTGATCTATAATGAGATTATAGTCCATACAATTATTTAGGTCCCAAATTGGAGTTATCCTTATTCCTCTCATACTTCCTTACCAATTCTTCAGTAATCCTTTGAGCTCTTAGAAAAATATTCTGATTCTGATGTCTAATCGTCATCACTGGACCAAATCACCATCATTTCTCTTTATCCCCTATCATCTTTTGCCTGGAACAATGTCCCTGCTTTTACTTGTGTTCTGTTTACAATCTGTTCTTAACATAGCAGGTGGAGTGATCCTTTGAAAATGCCATTCAGATTACGTCACTTCCTTGTCCAAAACCTGCAATGGTTTCCTACTGCATTTAGAACAAAATTGAGAATTCATGTCATGGCCTCTGAGGCCCTACATTATTTTCCCTGCCCCAAGGCCATTCCCACCATGTGACTGACCTCATCTCTTTCCATTCTTCCCTTCCTTCTCTCTGCTCAGCCACATTGGCCTCCCTGCTTCTTAACTCTCCAAGTATGTTCTTGCCTCAGGACTTTTGCTTTTGCCATTCTCTCTAGCTTGAATATACTTGCCTTGGATATCCACGAGTTAACTCCTTTACTGCCTTCAGGGATCTGCCTGAATAGCATCTTAGACAAGACCTCCTTTACTGGTTTATCTAAAAAAAAAAGACCCCCAGCCTTCTCTATCCCCTTTCCCTGTTCTTTCTTCGGAACACTTATCTATTTGGTTATTGCCCACTTTCCTCATTAGAGTGCACTTCTAGATTCTGTATCCCAAGCACAGTGCTCAATAAATATCTGTTGAATGAATCTGTTGAGTGAATGGATCTCAGTTTCTTCATGTGTAAAATGAATGAGAGGGCCATCTGGCTGGAGCATCTGTTACTGAACTGGTTGCCAGGATTGTTTCTACTGATCTGACAGGCTAAGTGGGCATCCCTTTCTCCTTATGTCAGTCCCTCCCAAAGCCTATGGGCAAAATGGTCAAGAGTATCTGAGTCTTGATGCATGCTTGCTTGCTTGCAATTCAAAACAAGCTCTTTTCTCAAGGGGCCACCACAGTAATGCCTTTTCTGCCTACCACTTATAGAGGTAGAAAATAGGTCTCAGTCCATTCTGGGATGGAATGGGGCGGGGCACATTGGTACACAGGGAACTGGAGGCAGAAGCAATTGAGATTCCTGTCACAATATTCTTCAGTGGTTTCCCATGTAGCAAGATACATGCCCTATAATTATGCTTCTCAAGCTGCAACGTGGTGAGGAATCCCCAAGGGATTTTGTTGACATACAGAATTCAGTAGGTCTGGGCTGCATTTCTAACAAGGTCAATGTTGCTGGCCCATGGACCACACTTAGTTCTAGGCTTGGCTTGTACTACACAGCACTCTAAATGAGCTACTGAGGATGCATCTTAAAAAAATATCTTGGGCAATATAACATTATCACACTTAAAGTCGAAATTATGCTGACCTGATATTTAGTTAATATTCAAATTTCTCCATTGGTTTCCAAAATGCCCCTTAATGAATCAGAATCTACTCTAGGACCACCCATTGCATGTGGTTATTTCTGTGAAGTCTTTTTATTCCAAACCAGTCTATTTTTCATGACCCTGACTTACTGATGGGCAAGTGATCCATAAAAATATTTTACTTTCTAGATTTATGTGGTTGTTTCCTTGTGGTATCACTTTGTTGAATTTAGCTGTATTTACTATAAACTAGAAGTTGACTCTAAAAGCCTGATGGGTATACATTAAATATTTGCCACTGGAATAGTCACAGATGATGGGTACATTATATCCATCACTTAAGGTGACATGTGATATCTGCTTGTTATACCATTAGTGATGCAAAGGCTGAGGCCTGGATTAAGGTGAGGACAGCTTGATCCCTCTACCTCAGAGATTTTCAAGTGGTGTGCCGAAAGAATTTTTAAAACATACGATACCTGACTATTTAGTCAGGGACACTGAACTCTTTTTCCTTAGATTATCAAATAAAAAATGACAACAGCCAACACAACAATAGCCATCCAGTGTGAATGAATCAAAATTATACCTATTTTTTTGTCGGATTGGTAAAAAATATATTTTTTGGTGTGCCACAGAATTTTAGTAATTAGTTTATGTGTGCCATGAGATGAAAAAGATTGAAACCACTGCTCTACCTATACTCAAGTTTTACCCTTTGAGACCAGAGCTGTAAGATTGCTTGGTTTTTCTTTGGCACCATATGAGTGTCTCATTCTTCATCAACCATTCTCCTTAGTTTTTTCCTTTTTAAACACCAATTGACAATCCTTGCCTGAATCAATAATTTCTTTGGGGGCTGCAAAAATGATGATCATATAATTCTAGTATTCCTTTTATATGTATTAACCAGTATTGTTCTGGGATGAAGAGCTGTCTTTTATCAATTGGGGTTATTTGGCTACTTTCCAGAATAAATGCTTAACTCTTTTTCTTTAATCACCAACTTTCAAAGGAAGGCATTGTTAAAGGGCTGCCCCGAATGGTGCCAAATGAATATTTTTCTGGCTTTCTCTATTTTGATTTATGGATTTTCATAGATTCAATATATTTCAAATAACTGCATTGTTCATTTTGATGCTCATTTGTCACAAGTTTGGCCAATAGGCGGGGCACTTTCAATCTGATTCCTGTGTCCTTTTGACAGGACCCAATTAATCTTTAAAAGCTCTCTTTCTTTCTTGCTCATAAGGTGTCTTAGACTCTAATTGTACCTTCTCTGCTCCAGGCCTGGAATCAGCCATTTTTCCAAGGACTTGCTGGTTCTGTTGAATGAGGAATGGGGTATTAGAGGGGAAAAAAGAAGCATTTCAAGGTTATGTATTATAACTGGGGTGACATTGCTTCTAGGGCATTTTAATGCAGAGCCAGAATGACTTCATATTGATATATCCAATTAACTTTAACATCACTGTGTTTTTACTTAATTTTGATTTTATAATTTTCTTTCTTTTACTCTGAAAATCTTGATTCTTAACATAATTACTTTTTAAAAAAATCTTACAATATTAAAAATAGTTTCTGAATAAAAATACCAATATTATTTATATCAACAATACCAAATGATTTAAAATTTCCTTATGACTCTTTTTCACCTTAAATAAAATTTCCCCCTTAGACTGAGCTTTTAAGAACTGAGTTTTGGTTAGATATTAGAAACTGTCAATGTTACTTGAATGAATAGTTTGTTGAGTAAATAAACAGTTTTCATTCCTACATATTTCATACAACAGAACAAAAATGTGTTGGGGACATAGGTGAGTTTTCAAGTGGAATTTTTTTTTTTGTTAATTGTCACCCAAGGACATTTTTTTCCATTGATTTTTAGAGAAAATGAAATTGGAGGGAGGGAGGTTGAGAGAGAAAAAGGGAGAAAGAAATATCGATGTGAGAGAGATACATCAATTGGTTGCCTCCCATGCCCACCCCTGCTGGGGCCAGGGATTGAACCTGCAACCCAAGTATGTGCCCCTGACCAGGAATCAAACCTGTGACCCTTCAGTGCATGGGTCAATGCTTTAACCACTGAGGCACACAGGCCAAGGCAAGTGGATTTTTAAAAACTCAGTTTCATTTGGTAATCAGTAGCTGTTTGAAATCCATAAGCCTGTTTGCATAAAATTTTAATTTATTTCAAATATATTAATGTAATTTAAGAAGACGGTTTATGCATAATCCTGAATTTGGATTGAATCCCTGTTAATAGGATTGTGGATTGAAACACTTTCTTCCTCTTTTCTGTTCCCATTAAAAGGCATGAGGAAAGAAGTCATAAATTGGGAGGCTGTGAAAGACTAGGGCAGGGTTTGCCCCATCAAGGTATAAAGAATTGTGAATGATGCTGAAACTGCATATACTTCACTTATCTATTTCTATCTTCATAAATGAGTTCTTATCTTAATCTTCTTCTCAAATGGAGCACAAGCATTTAATCATTGGTCTTACATAGAAATATTAGCTTTCATGTGATAGAGGAGAAGAAAAGAGAAATGGCTTTAAGAGAAAAGGATTCCGGGATCCTTCTGATATTGGTAGGGTGTTGGGGATTTTTCTTCCTATCCCATAGGGGTCAATAATCTAGCAACTGCTTTTTGTTTTACTCTGCTCTGAGTCAGGAAGGACTTTCATAGTCATATCACTCATGCTTCATTTAGCAATAAGGTTTAAGAAAGGAATGTCAGTTTAACATGTAATTTAACTCTCTGTTCCTGACAATAACCAGTGGGTGCAATTTATTCATCACACATCAATACACCTAACTCATAACAACAGGAAGTTTACCAAAGACAGTCATTTGAGAATTAAAGGAGTCTATACATGCTGACAGAATAAGCAGCTTGAAGCATTTTCTGCCAATTTATTATTGACCCAATGACTCTTTTGAAAATTCTCCACTCAGCAAGAGAATACAAGGAGATGTGAAAAAGAAATTGTTCATGGAGGCAATCTAGAAGCTATTTTACTTTGGGATATTTTTGGTGTATTTACCGGGCTTGAGGCATCCATCCCTCTCTCCAAATTCAGATTCTCTTCACTTCCTTTATAAGCATAACTTTGGGTCATAAGCTGTGTGGCTAATTGGAGAATAAGAATTCATTTTATGTACCCTGGCATAATTGTCAGAGCCTGACCAGGATAAAAATACTCATTGCTTTTTTTTCTTTTTTAAACAATGCCTTTCTTGTGTCTCAGGGTTGTTGCTCTTTGATTAAGTGCATTGCTTACAAGAGGCAGGAACTGTTTCTCATGCTTTCAGAATCCCTACCATGATGATAGACAATGTGGTCGACTTTCAGGGGCTCAGAGGTTCAAAAGTGAGAAGCATCTCTCAAAATGTAAGGTCACAAAGAGCAAGTGCTACCTTCTTTCCTTGAGACAATTGTCCACTCAAGGTGGGATTCCTTATCCCTAGAAGACTTTCTCTAGGAAACTCCTCCTACAGTGAGATTTGGAGATAGCCAACTGATCAGAATCCAGCACTTCACTCTACGTATTGTGACCATATTTTCCGAACTAAAAATCAGCACCGGATCTGGCAAGATGATAAAATATTTGAAATTGGGACTACTCTAGAAATCCTCCACATATGGTTGCCATACCTTGATGTCTTCAGAAAACCCAAACTCGATTTGTGTTTGATGTCATCTGGATATCATATGATATCATATTCTTTGAATTTTCCAAAAGTAAGTTGGGCTCTTTTTGATTTGAGGGTTAACTATCATCATATAGAATTTGCAATAAGTAATATATGCGATAGTAGAATATCTGTAGTGTCCTTATTTAGTTTTAGTGTTTTTATTTGTATATTTGTCTTATGTTTTCAGTTATATTTTAAACTCCTCAAAGGCAGGTCATTTTGGATCTGCCATAGAACCTAGAATGGTAGACTTACTGTTTAATGATTTAATATACGTGTTTTCAGCACCTACACTCCCTCCCCAAATCCTCAGTGACTGAAATTTCTAGCCATACCTTTGTTTTATGTGGCCATTCTCTTCCAATATAACTTCACTATGACATAAATGCAAGTAGCTTGTGGAGCTTAGCATAGTAAGGTGGCTAGTAAGTGCAGGCTGAAACAAACATTACTCCTTTTATAGGAAAGAGTCTCTGTGCAAAAAATTAGGCCTTTGGAGCTGGTGGTCTTTGAATAAGTGTCCTTGTCATCTCCAGTGAATGGATTGCTCTCATAATAATCCATAGATGGAAGAAATGGGCTAGAGCTGTTAGTCATCCATCTAATGCTTTAGGCATTTTAGAAATGGTAACAAATTGGGCCCTGTTATTGCACAATTTTTCTATTAGGTGTTTGAAAATGTCAGACAGGAGATGGAAGGCAAGGTATGGCACACCTGCCTCCATTTATGCTCAACACCATTCATTGCTTTCTCTCTTTACAAGAAACTGAACAAGGAACCAAGGCAGAGGCATAATATACCTTTGTGCTGATGCTTTGAGCCTAGATGGGACAGGAGATGAAAGAAAGATATGAAAAACTGAAGTGTCTGTGATGCAAGAAAGAAGGCTCAGCATGTAGAGGAAGAATTCATTTGAGCATGAATGACAACTTAATGTTTCTATTAAACCTTCACTGAAAGAGATGTGACTTGGGTTTACTTTTTCTTCTAGTTCTTGTGTCTTGGGGATATGCAGAGAATTTGCTAGACTACATTCAGATTAATAGGAATTCATCATTACTTAACTAAGAGCAGCTGCACCTTTGAGAGAGGGAGCTGATGAGGGCTAGAAAGGGAGTACAGAGGGAACTTCATGATTTCATTGGAGCTATTTAGATTCTGTTCCACAGTGAAAAAGCAAAGTGAAAATTAACATGTTTTTCTGAGTATTACATTGAAAAGAAAAAAAAAAATCATGCTTTTTAAGCTTTGAGGAGGCATAAAGATACTCATCATCTTACCTGTAATTAGCCCCTGAAACAAGAAGTACTGTCCCTTCACAGAGGTGGCACATTTGCTTTGCCTTCCCCTGAGCTGGGTGATGTTTCCATGGAGAACACTGATTGATCTTTGTGAGATCCTGAGAAAGCAGCGTGGGTTTTATTTGCCCCATAAAAAGCACCAAATGTGGAAAGTGTACTTAGCATATGTGGATGAGCATGCAGTCTCACAGCACCTCTGTTTTTGAGTCAGAGCAACTGCATTTAGTTCACAGCTTCCTGTGCTGATCTGCAGCTTCATTTATGAAGTCAAGAAACCCAGCCAGACCCCAGCCACATCACACATGTGTTAGAAAAACCTCTAACGAGTAAAAGTTATTTCAGGAAAAGGTGATATATAAATTAGGTGATAGAAGATTTTCAAGTTTCATTAGAACAGGGTTTTTCAATCCTGGCACTATTGACATTTGGGGCCAGGTAATTCTTTGTTGCGAGGCAGTCCTATGTATTCATTGTAGGATATTTAGCAGCACCCCTGGTCTGTACTCACTAGGTGTCAGTAGCATCTCCTTACAAGTTATGACAATCAAAACTGTCTCCAGACATTGCTAAGTGTCCCATGGAGGGCATAACTGTCTTCAGTTGAGAAGTACTAAATTAGAATTAGATATGGAATAAACATTTGCTCCCAAAGGCAAGTGACTCACCTGAGAAACATAAAATTCTGAAGGCTTAACTGATGATGATTATTTATCTTTGTCAAAACCAGACTCTTGCCAAAGCATAAGTAAGTAGATGGATAATTTTCTTTCAAGGACTGAGAATTGACAAGAAGCTGTATGGTTCATTCAGCAATGTCAGGACATCATTTGGTTAGGCAGGTGATCTTGACACTACCTTTGAAGGAGAGCAAACTCATCTCTGTTCTACACTTAAGGGAAAAATCAATATTCACTGTGGAAGTACTAAAGGGAACAAATTCTATTCTCTTAGTTTGCTCACACACACACACACACACCCTTGCCCTTTTTATTCAGCTCTCTTCTTCCCAGCCTTTATTTCTTGAAGAACAAAAATTGGGGGCTATGTAATTGGCTTTTAAAAAGTGTCATCAATAAAGATATATTTAAAAAAAAAAAAAGTGTCATCTCACCTGCTCAACTTTTGGAATCAGTGCTATTATGGTTCTGAGTCTCAGAGTTGTTCCTTGGGCAAAAATGTGATGTCAGGAAACTCCATGGTTTCCCAGACTTCATTTTTCTTAGCTCTTTACCCTCCCTTCACTTATGCCTTTTTTTTTTTTTTTTTTTTTTTTTTTTTACCTTGTGTTAAATATCCTCTGCAAATCCACCTCCAAGTGCCTCAAGTGCCTTCTTAATCTTTCTTTTCTCTCACTTTATAAAAATCAGATTTTGGGGAAGGAGGAGAATCTGATTACCCTTACACATTGTAGCTAAATAATATCTCTTTTGTCTTTTGGAGACTGGCATGCACAGTCTTTTTAAAAAAGTCTTTAAAATTGACATCATAAAATTACTTTTTTATATATAGTTCTATGAGTTTTAATACATGTATAGGTTTGTGTAACCACCACCACAATCAGAATACAGAACATTCCATCACTTTTAAAAAAACACCCCTTGGGCTGCTCCTTTGCAAAACCCTGTCCCCTACTCTGGAACCCTGGCAATCAAAGATCTCTTCTCCATCCCTATACTTTTGCCTTTTTCAGGAGGTCATGTAAATTAAATTATACAGAAAGTGACCTTTGAGAGTGGCTTTTTTTCACTCAGTGTAATGCCTTTGAGATTCACCCATGCCACTGTTTGTATCATTAGTTATTTCTTTTTCTTGTTGGGTAGCAGAGATGTACCATAGTGTGATCACCCATTCTCCTGCTGGAGGAATTTGGGTTGTTTGCAGCTCTTGGCAATTATGAGTAGAGCTTCTATAAAGATTCCTGTATAGATAGATCTTTGTGGAAACATACGTTTTCATTTCTCCAGGGATGGCAATACCGGATCACATGGTAAATAGCTTTTTTTAAATTTTCCAGAGGAATTTTTACTTTAATTAGGTCCAAGAATGAATTCAACATTTAAACTGTAATGATCCTGTAAGTGTGGAACTTCAGACTATGCTTTTGAGATTTAGAGTAAGATTGTGTGTATGTAAATGAGTGTACATGAGTGTGCCTGACTGTGAATGTGTGTGTGTGTGTGTGTGTGTGTGTGTGTGTGTGCATATGCTGGGCATGTTAAAGCTTGGGAGCCCTGAAATCACTTCACCTTAAATGGGTGGTCTATTCTTGCTCACCTTGTGCTTGTGGGTCAACATGCCAATTTTTCTCCCAATGCATAAATCCTGACCCATAGTGTCAGTACAGGAAGAGCTATTTAAATTGGATGAGTGTTTGACAAACCACGGTCTGTTCTTGATGAGTGGATTTCCTTCCATCTCTAAATCCCATAACTATGACTGCGACTCTGTGCTTGAATCATTCTCTAGCTACATCAATTTCATGGTTGTCAGCAATGCCTAATCCATCTTCCATAGTCTGGAACTACTCAGGCGGCAGACTCCCTTGAGGTGGGAGTACTCCTTGTATTCACTAAAGTACCTGCCATCCTCGGGGTGCTTACAGTTTGTGTCCTAGAGAATTATTTAATTTTAATTTTTACTTCAAGAAAAGTCTTTGCTGAAGGAAAATATGAGCAATGCATCAAACAATTCTATTGATATAATTTCTTTCTTTTTAAAAATGGCTTTCATCACCAAAGGTTTTGTTCCAAAGTTCCACATTCAGATTTTGCCCACAAAACTATTCTTTTTCATCCTAAATATCATTGCCATGTGTAGCTTATGATAAGTGGTCAGAAAATGTTTGTTGAGCTGAATGGGTGAGAAAAAATAATCTGGTGAAAAACAATAAGATCGATATAATTATAATAATTTTCTTCCTTCTGTTACTGTTATTTATACTATATCAAGCCCTCTCTTTTTTCTGAGCAAGACTTGGCTTTAGATGCCAAATATGTTTATTACCTATGTTTTTTTATTAGGTATTTAAAAAAACAGTTTTAATATGACCCAAACTCCTGAATTGATTATGTTGTGACCAATTCAATATATAGTCTAAAGTAGACAACATTAATACGTTCATTGGAGGGGGGGAAAAAAGATGCCAAAGTCTATAATATTGATAACATACTATTTTTTCCTATAGAGAATAGTAAGTACAGAAGCTTAAAACAAAATTTATTTAGTAGTTTGTATGAATATTTTCTGTTTGGGGGAAATGTGACTAAGTGGTCAAAGAAATTGAAGTTAAATGTTATTTTGCAAAACAAAAACAAAAATAAGACCAAAAAAAGAGACAAAACCCTCCAAATAAATAAATAAGCAATATTTCTAGCTTCATCTTTTTAATGACTAGTTTTTCCCTAAGTGAGTAAAGTTACAATATTTATTTTGAAATTTTTAGTAAAATTTGATTAGGTAATTTATATTGTAAGTTCCAGAGCTCACTTGTCTTTGTAGTGACTCCTAAATTTTGAAAGATGGATTCATGATTATTCTATAAATTGGGACATTTATTTTACTACTCCAGTTACCAGATAATACCTACTCATCCTTTAAACTTGAGATAAAATGCCACCTTCTCAATGAGATTTTCCCAAACCATCCCACATAAAATTGTTCTGTTATCTATATAGCACAGTTCTACAGTAACATGTTTGAATTCAGGCCCATCTCTACCAATGGTCTGTGAGCAACTTGAGGGTGGGACACGTCTTATTTTCCTTTGCAATCTTAGTTAGCACAGTGTCTGGCACATTGTGCTAAGTACATATTTGTCACATTGAATAAGATACCTGAGGTATAATGATAATCTTAGCCAACATTTCAGGTTTTTGCAATGCATTTATATATGTATGTATGTATAATACATGTATCTGAGAAACTGATAGGTGGTAGAACTGAGTGAAAACAGAGCTGCTTCCTGTAGTTGTATAGATCATATGGGTGGATTTTTTTTTAAATGTGGCTGATAAATTATTAGCAAGGAAAACAAGTGAGTTTTACAATATTTTGTTATAGAGAGAGGTAGGTCTTCTTTGATCAACTTGAAAAGACAAGGGCCCCACCCAATTCACTCTGTTAATTTGATATCAAGAGTTCTCTGAGCATGCCTTGAGCCAAAATTTCTTCATGAAATGGCTTTTTACATTGCAAAAATAATTCTGTCACCATAACCCAAAACTACTCTGGAAAGTGATGGAAAAGGTAGCTACATGGGAAGCATTGCACCATGTGGACAGTGATGTTAGCAATGCAAACGGTTTTCCCTTCAGTTTTTAAAATTGCTTTTAGAAAGGGGAAGGGGGAGGGAAAGGGAGAAGGAAGGAGGAGAGAGATTGATTGATTTGTTGTTCTACTTATTTATGCATTCATTGGTTGTTTCTTGCATGTGCCCTGACCAGGGATCAAACCCACAACCTTGAAGTACTGGAACACCGCTCTAACCAACTGAGCTAACCGATCAGGGCCCCTTTAATTGTTTTTTGTTTTAAACGCTCACCTGAGGATATTTTTTGCCTTTGCTTTTCAGAGAGAGTGGAAGAGGGAGAGGGGGAGGGGAGGGGAGGGGAGGGGAGGGGAGGGGAGGGGAGGGGAGGGGAGGGGAGGGGAGGGGAGGGATGTTGATGTGAGAGAGGCCCATCGATTGGTTGGCATCAGCACGCACCCCGACAAGGGCCAGGGATGGAACCTGCCTTTGGCCGGAATCGAACACAAGACCCTTCAGTCTGTGGGCTGACGCTCTAACCACTGAGACAAACTAGTCAGGACAGGGCCCTTTCAGTTTTATTTTGCAGATCAAGTTCACAAAATTCCGAATGAGATAATAGAGCTAAGGGCTATGTCAAATTATTTCAGCTGAAATGAGGGGATAGTGATGACAATTTAGGCCGACACCTAAATATTATTGTTTTAATTCTAGGTAGAGATTTGGCCTTTAGCATTAGCCTTCCTCAGGTGGCTTGCTGTGATGTATATGTCTGTCTGATATGACCTTGGACTAGCGGTGAGACTCCCTGGGTAGCTATGCCAGGCAGCTGGCCAAACTGTTTTGGAAAGAAGTAGTCTGGTTAGATTCCTTCTGAAGGAGAAGGCCATTCATGGAAAAGTAGACTTTTCTTACTGGAGGATGACTCTTGGTAGAATGGGGTAGTAGGCTGTTGGTGCTCCACTCAGGTGCTCTTTACTGGGTTGGGGCATTATAGTGTGAGATTTGGCAGCTATGGCTCATAGTTGTACACTTCTTTGAAGAATTATTCTTGGTCAGTTGGAGCTGCTTTCCTTGGAGTTGCCTGGAATATTATGCCCTTTTCCTAAGGGCTGCCTACAGCCAGTGACTGCCTGCTTTGGGGGGAGGGCAGAAAATTCTGTCCCCACTTGCCTCAAGGTAGGGCAACTCTGTGGTGCCATTCACACTTCAGAGTTCCTTGTGGGATCAACCCAAGGCTAGACTTCAGCTGAAACTACATCTTCACTTGTCTTCTTCTGTCCTACCCTGTTTCCCTTTCTTCCTTACTCCTGAGAATACTAATAAAGTAAATCACTTGCACAAAAATCTCCATTTTAGGTTCTGTTTCTAGAAAAGCCAACTAAGACACATAGTTCTGACTAAATGAGCTAGCACAACAGGGTACTAAAAGGATTATCTATGTGGATACTGAAATTTCCAAGAATTACAACAGGAGTGATGTTGTAGAAAAAGAGTTATCTGGGTGTAAAACTCACTGAGGATGAGACAAAGAGACTTGGGGTTCAAAACAGGACTCTTCTTACTCTACATCTGCAGTGAGAAGCTTAACATGGATGAAGAAAAACCTATAACTATACCAGTGATTTGCACTTTGAGTTAGTGATTGCAAAAGTCATGTGAGTTCTAGGTGCAGCCTGGTCATCTTACCACAATTCCAATCAACTTGCTGTCTCAATTATCTGAATTTGTTATTCTACCTACTGAAAAGATAAACTCCCAATATTAGTGGCTTAATCCAATAAAAGTTTATTTCTTCTTATATAAACCCACAAAGACTATTTCTGTTGGCATGTGGCTCTATTCTAGGTGAAGGTTTAGGGATCCAAGACTCTTTCCCTCTTGTCACCTTGCAATCTTTGATTCATGGTTTCCAAGATTTCAGCTTAGGGAAGGAGCATGGAAGATAACATGTAGGAGGATTTTATGGGTGCATGTCATTCTCACATTTCATTGGTTACTTGATTACTGCATACCAGATATTCCACTCACCAAGTGACAGTTTATAAGTCCCCCGTGCATTTGACACAACCGTGGGGAAGGGGCACCAGTAAATTGACTGGAATTAATTTTCTACTATTGACTGAATGGGGACCAAAAAAGAAAATTAAGTTTAGCTACAGAAAATAAGTTAAATGCCTTGGCAACCTGGGTTTGTATACTAAGATTCATACATTCTGTGTGTGTTTGAAATGGTATCTAGAGGGGGTGGTTTTGGAGTAGAGGGGATAAATGAAGTAGAAGGAGCATAGAGCTGAAAATCCTGATGAGAAAGTCTATAATTGCATCCAGTGGGTGGACAGTGATACAGTAGTTTTTGCAGCCTTTAATAGTGAATTTCTAACAAGGCTCCCACTAATTGATCTAATGCTTTTGTTAGAAAAGGATACAGCCCCACACCAGAGTGCATGGCTTTGGGGAGTGGATTGTGGGCTGGATTCCAGCCCCTACCACCCCTTTCACCAGGTGCTGTTGTGCAGGATACACAACATATGTGCATGGTATGTGGCAGTCCTGTTACCATATGTGGCAGTTCTGATATCGAAGTAACTGCTTTGGCTCTTCCCTTGTGCTAGATTGAATTAATGGCCATATATATATATATATTTTACTTCTTCTTGTGTCCACACCCTTTGCCATGTGACTTTGATGTTCTTCCCACTAAAGAGGTGGACTATATTTCTTTGATGCTTGACATTTTTGGCTATGTGGTGAGCTTTTGTCAAAGGAATGTGACCAAATGTGAGATGATCCAAAGGTGCACTTGCATGACTGGGCTTGCCCTCTTATATCTCTGCCAACACTTGGAGAAGCACGTGTCCAGGCTAGCCCACTGGTCCCAGGAAGAGCATGAGAGACATGTGGAGCAGAGCCAAGTCACCCAAGCCAAGCCCAGACTGGATCCACTGATCTTCAGTCACCCTTACAGATGTATAAACAAGCCCAACAGAGATCAGAGCCACTCAGCCAAAGCTTAGCCTAGATCATCTGAATTCCTGTTGACTCATGGGCTAAATAAATGCTTATTGTTGTTTGCCACTGGGATTTCATGGTTGCTTGTTGCACAGCATTACTGTGGCCATACTTAACTGGTACATCCTCTTTCTCCCCAAGAAGCCCTAGGAGCATGGAGCATACACATTGCTGCTTCTGCCATGACTGCCCTATTTTATTATGAATTTTCATTCCTTTTCAGAATCAATGCCTATCTACATCTGTATCAGAATCAGATAAAAACACACATTAGAAAAGATTTAGGGATGCCTGATTTAAATGGCTCTGATGAGAAATTAAAGCTAATATTAGGTTCTAGAACTAAAGGAAAAAAGCAATCTGAACTTATGATCAGATAATTCTGATAAAAGCAGTGTGGGTAGTGAAGAATAGGTGGAGGGGAAACAGGTTAACCTCTCTATTCTTGGTGATGAAGATTTCTCAGTGCAATAGCATGTCAGTTCATAACCTCTATTTATAATTCCTTTCATGTAGCATTTGGATATATAGTGTAATTTTAGCAGGCCATAATTTTCTATTTATGGATAGAAGAGATGTTATTTTTCCACCTTGTTAGAATACAGGAAATTAATATATCTAAAGTCCCTACACATAATGAGGAAAAGTAAAGGGACTCAATAATTCTTGACATGTGATGCCTTACAACATTTCTATTTCCGTCCTATTTTCTTTGCCGGCCTATGCTTGTAAATGAAACAGTCGATGATACTTTTCTTGTCACTATTCTCATTAAAATATATCTCTGTCATTCTATCTAGTGACATTGAATAAATTTATTAGCTAAATAAACATTTTAGTCATCAGTGAAACTCTTCCAGCAGCAGATAAAATACATTAGATTGTTAGGTCAGAAGAGAGCACCCTGTAATAGCTGTCACCACCATGGAAAATTTCAAAAATGACTATTATTTTTTTCTTTTATAATCTTGAATGCTTTGGGGACCAAGTAGCAAGTCCACCCACAGCTATTGTCAAGCATATTTCTTTTCTCATCAGTAATGAGGAGTGATCTTTCCCTTGCCTAAATTTATCATCTTAGAAAAAGATTTAGAGATTTGTTTTGCAATGTTAAATTTCTTCTTTTTGAAAATTCAGTTTCTAATCTAGTCAGGACCTCTAATATTAATATTAAAAGGGAATGTCTATATTTTTAAAACCTAAATATGTTTACTACATTGAATTTTCTTTCCTATAAGATTTGATTTTAGCATATATGTCTTTTAAAAGTCCAGTTTTTCCATCTTTTCTGGTTATGAGCCAGTGTAGCTCATGAGAAGAGATGGTTATGCCCATAAAGGAAATTGTGCTCTTCTTGCCTTGTGGATACCTTGGGTTAAATCTTGCTGAACCTAAGGTCTGACCATACTCAGACCTTATTTAAGCTGAATGGACATAAACATTTTATTTCCGTATGCTAAGTGCTATAATGCATAGCAACACTGTTGTAGGTTGGGTTTCCCAGGAAGCAGTTCCTGAGATGGAGTTTAGAAGGCAAGTTATTTATTAAGTAGTGCCCTAGGGATCATTATATTGCCGCTCAATTTCTCCCTCTGTCCAATTCTGCTTCCTTCCCCTCCCTAGCACTCAAATTTCATTAGTTTGCATAATATTTAAAATTAAATAACATATCTACAATTACAACTGAAATAAACAGATTTGAGAACAAAAACCCAACTAATTTTTTTTTAAGCACATAACTTAAAATATGGGAGCTGAATTGTGTGAGTGGACTGGAAGGGAGCCTGTTATTTGTGGGCAATCTAAGTGTCATGGGCTTTGAACACCTTGATTCGCAGAGGGAATGACAAGGTCAGTCAGTCAGTCAAACTGAAGACTTGTAAGGAGACTTCTATTCTACCTCTAGTTCAGAGGCAAATTGTGTTGTCTTCAGCTGAATTCATGCTTGGATACAACATAAAGCACTCATAATACGATTTTACCTGTTTTAAAACATTAGTAATTCAAGACATTAATGAAAGAAATTGAAGGCGGTACGAATAAATGGAAAGATGTTCCATGCTCATGGATTGGAAGAATAAAGAAAATGTCCAAACTACCCAAAACAATAAACAGATTCAATGCAATTCCTATCAAAATTTCAATGGTATTTTTCACAGAAATAGAACAAACAATCGTAAAATCTGTATCTAACAGGAGATCCTGAATAGCCAAAGCATATTGAGAAAGAACAAAGTTGAAGGCATCATACTCTGATTTCAAACTATATCACAAAGCTATACTAATCAAAACAGTATGGTACTGGCATAAAAACAGACACATAGATCAAAGTTTGAGATTGACTTGGAACAGAATAAAGAACCCAGAATAAACTCATGCATATGTGTTCAATTAATTTATGACAAAGAAGGCAAGACTATACAATGGGGAAAGGACAGTCTCTTTAATAAGTGGTATTGGGAAAACTTTACAGCTACATGCAACAGAATGAAACTAGACTGCTGAAATTATCTTACCCAACACACAAAAATTAACTTAAAATGAATTAAAGACTTGAACGTAAGACCTAAAACCACAAAGTTCCTAGAAGAAATCATAGGCAGTAAGCTCCTTCATTGGTCTTGGCAATGATTTTTTTGGATCTGATGCCAAAAGCAAAGGCAAGAAAGGAAAAATAAACAAGTGGGATTACATCACACTAAAAAAGTTTCTTACAGCAAAGGAAACTAGCAACAAAATGAAAAGGCAACCTATGGAATGGGAGAAAATATTTGCAAATCATATATCTGATAAAGGAATACAATCCAAAAAATATAAAAAACTCATGCAACTCAATAGCAAACAAAACAAACAAACAACAAACAATCCAACTTAAAATGGGCAGAAGATCTGAATACACATTTTCCAAAGATGACATACAGATGGACAACAGGTACGTGAAAAAATGCTCAATATCACAAATTATCAGAGAAATGCAAATCAAAATTACCATGAAATATCATCTCACACCTGTTAGAATGGCTATTATAAAAAAGACAAGAAACAACAAGTGTTGTGCACTGTTGGTAGGAATGTAAATTGGTGCAGTCACTATGGAAAACAGTTTGAAAGTTCCTTTAAAAATTAAAAATAGAGCCCAGCCGGGCATGGCTCAACGGTTGAGTGTCGACCTAGGATCCAGGCGATCGGGGTTCGATTCCCGGTCAGGGCACATGCCTGGGTTGTGGGCTCGATCAATGACTCTCTCATCATTGATGTTTCTGTCTCTCTCTCTCTCTCTCCTTCTCCTTTCCTCTCTCTGAAATCAATAAAGATATATTTTAAAAAAATTAAAAATAGAGCTACCATATGATCCAGCAATTCCACTTCTGGGTATTTATCCAAAGAAAGCAAAACACTAAGTTAATAAGTATAAGCACACCCATGCTCATTGCAGCATTATTCACTATAGCCACAAAATAGAAAAAACCTGTGTCCACTGATAGATAAATGGATAAAGATGTGATTTATATATATAATATGGAATATTATTTAGCCATAAAAAGAATAAAATCTTGCCATTTGTGATAACATGTATGACCTTGAGGGTCTTATTGTAAGTGAAATAAGTCAGAGATAGACAAATATTGTATGATCTCACTTGTATGTGCAATTTAAATACAAAAACAAGCTCATAGATACAGAGAACAGATTGGTGGTTGCCAGAGGCAGGGGTGGGAGTAGGTTAAATGGGTGAAGGGCGTCAAAAGGTACACGCTTCCAGTTATAAAATAAATAAGTTCTGGGGATGCAATGTAAGCAAGGTGACTATAGTTAATACTGTATTGTATATTTGAAAAATTGCTGAGAGTAGATCTTAAAAGTTCTCATTACAAGGAAAACAATTTGTAACTATGTGTGGTGACCGATGTTAAGTAGCTTGTTGTAGTGATCATTTTGTAATACATAGAAATATCAAATCATTATGTTATACACCTTAATCTAATATATGTAAACCACACCTTAATAAAAATTAGAAATTCATTTTTCTTATTGTTGAGTAGGAATTCTTGTGTTAAACAGTTTCTAGCATCTGAGGGGGCCATGGAGTAGAAGTGAAAGAGAAAGACATTTTAGAGAGAGAAGCAGAATGGGGAAGGCTGACAAATGGGTCATGCCTAAAGTTCAAGTTTGACTTGAGTAACAAGGCAGAAACATACAGGACCTTAGGGCTGGAAACACATTGGCAGGGATGTAGGAGGGTGTTGTGATTGTGGGTATGTGAGCGGGGAGGCGGTCTGAGATGGGGGTAACCTTAATTTTTTTTATTAAGACTACTTTTTTGGGGTTTTATTTATTAAACTATCTTTGTTGAAAATATTACAGATGTCTCCCTTTTCCCCCATTAACCTCTTCCACTCCCACCCACTCCCCACCTTAACCACACTATTCTCTGTGTCCATGGGTTATGCATATATGCATATAAATTATTGGTTAATCTCTCCCCACCCCCCCACCTTCCCTCTGAGATTCATCAGTCTGATCCATGCTTCTGTGTCACTGAATCTATTTTGTTCATCAGTTTATTAAGTTTTTTAGATTCCACATGAGTGAGATCATGTGATGTTTGTCTTTTTCTGCCTGGCTTATTTCACTTAGCATAATACTCTCCAGATCCATCCATACTGTCCCAAAGGGTACGAGATCCTTCTTCTTTATAGCTGCATAGTATTCCATGGTGTAAATGTCCCACAGCTTTTTTATCCACTCATCTACTGATGGGCACTTGGGCTGTTTTCAGGTCTTAGCTATTGTAAATTGTACTGCTATAAACATAGGATAGAGGTGCATATATTCTTTCTGATTAGTGTTTCAGGATATATTCCTAGAAGTGAGATCACTGGGTCAAAAGGCAGCTCCATTTTTAATTTTTTGAGGAACCACTATACTGCTTTCCATAGTGGCTGCACCAGTCTGCATTCCCACCAGCAGCGTACCAGGGTTCCCGTTTCTCCACATCCTCACCAGCATGTGTCATTTGTTGATTTGTTGATGGCAGCCATTCTGACAGGTGTGAGGTGGTCTCTCATTGTGGTTTTAATTTGCATCTCTCTGATGATTAGCAACACTGAGCATTTTTAAGAGTAGTTTTAGGTTCACAGCAAAATTGAGGGGAAGGTACAGAGATTTCCATATACCTCCTACCCCCACACATGCATGGCCTCCCCCATTATCAACACCCCCTACCAGAGTGTATATTTGTTACAATTGATGAGCCTATGTCAATACACGGTATTATCACCCAGACTTCATAGTTTACATTAGGGTTCACTCTTGGTGGTGTACATTCTGTGTGTATGGACAAACACACAATGACATGTATCCATCATTATGGCATCACACAGAGTATTTTCACTGTCCTCAAAATCCTCTGCATTCTGCCTATTCTCCTCTCCTCTCCCCACCGCACCCCACCCCACCCCACCCCACCCCATCCCCTCCCCTCCCATCCTATCCCCCTTCTGCAACCTCTGGCAACCAGTGATATTTTTACTGTCTTCATAAGTTTTTCCTTTTCCAGAATGTCATATAGTTGGAATCATACAACTTTTCAGATTGGCTTCTTTCACTTAGTAGTATACTCTTAAGGTTCTTCCATGCCTTTTCAAGTTTGATGGCTCATTTCTTTTTAGTGCTAAATAATATTCCATTTTCTGGATATACTGCTGTTTATTTATCCATTGACCTACATGTTGGTTGCTTCCAAGTTTTGGCAATCATGAATAAAATTGCTATAAATTGTGCAGTTTTTATCGTGGACATAAATTTTCAACTCCTTTGGATAAATACCAAGGAGCAGACTTTAATTTTTAATTTCATTTACTTCTAAATTGTTTGAGACTTTTAATTAATGATCTGCATTAATTTAATAATTAAAGTTATTTAAACACTTAGTTGCCATATTGAATAAAAATGAGTGAAAAATATACATTATCTTGTGAATGTACCATACCAGGAACATGGGATAGAATCATTGCACTGGATTTTAGCACGAAAGTGTCAGCTTAGCCAATTGATCAGAAAACACAAATAATGTCTTACAATGGGCAATAAGGCATTATTCTCTCAAATACACATTTAAATTAAATGATTATGAATGGAATCATTTTTGTACTGAGCTATTATCTTAGAGATCAGATTTTACAAGAAACAAAAAGCCCAAGAAAGCATAAAATTTGACTAAAGCAAGTTCCTAAAATCATGGAAATTTTCATATTTAATAGGGAAGCAAATAAATTTCAATTAAGAATGAGAAATACTACAGAGATCAAATGCTACCCTGAAAGTACAGTTCTATTCAGGCAATGATGCTTGTTTGTGAGATGGGACGGGAAAAGGCAAACGGCTCCATTAGATGAATGAGCACTCACTGTGTTTTTTTAGTGCATTTAAAAAAATATTTTGAGAGAGCTGCTTTCAATGGCTCTTTCCCTTCTCACTTAGCGACTTCTGAGTCATCTTTTTTTCCAGGTGGAAAAGCTACAAGTATTAGCATAGTATTTCCTCTATACTTAGTAAGGGTGTATTTTTGATGAGATCATTGATCCTCCTCTTTAGCAGAGGGAGGCAAATAAACTTACCAGAGGCAAAATATCAAGGGTGTAAGGGCAGGGGCAGGGTGACAGGAAATGAGGCATGTGTAAGTAGACACGGAGGGGAAGTAATATTACTGTGTGCTCAACTACATGTGCCTGGCATTGTATTTACTTTGCTTCACTTAATCTTCCTAAGAACCCTGATCTAAGTGTTGTCTCCATTTTACACACGAGGAAAATGAGTCTCAGAGCATTTAAGAAACTTGTCTAGGTTGCACAGGGAGCATCATAACAATGTGCTGCAGATCCAAAATTCTAACCCAGGTGGATCTAGTCTCCAGCACATCCTTTTCCACTACAGCAGGAGGCTCTGGGTAAGAAACTGAAGGTGGAAAGTCAGGTAACACGTGTATCTGGGGCTGGGCATTTGACAATACCTCATTTAAAAGCATTTAAAGTCTAATATTTTAAAGACACCATAGAGGTTAAACTGGATGCATTTGCAGAGCTGAATTTGCACCAAGAATTAGATGCAACTTCTGCAAATAAGGCTGAAAGAAAAATTACACAGGACATTCAATACTTTTTTCTTAAATTATTTAAGGAACAAGATGGGGGTGGTGGTGTAAGTAAATACCCAGGCAAATGAGAGAAGGCAGCTTTCACTTCACAGAAGATATTTAGTGCAGAATGATGTGTCATATTTTAAACACACATTAAGTGATATTGTACAGGTTAATGGATAAGGGGTGACAATTTCAATGGCTGTCAATGGCTCTTTTATTTTAAGGAACATATGACATAAAGTTTAAATAAAAAATATTTTTGATTTATGGGACTTTTGGTGAATGTGACTTATACCAACCAGGGTTACTGAAAATGTGGTCCCTGGACCAGCCCCAGTCTACAAAGTGTTACTGGTGTGTGATAACTACAGAGACTGAGAATCAGCAAGTAGAAATATGTATAAAAATTGACATTACTATAATATTGTGTGATCATTGGTTTGCATTTTGTATGCTTTTAAATATTTTTCTATTAGTTTCCTTTCACTGTCCTTTATAAAGTTATTGGTCTATGACAATAATAGCTTCAGGAGCACTGATATATGTGACACTTGAATATTCTGACTCTTACGCAGCTCTTTGTTAAATGCCTTGAAGGTGTTATTGTTTCTCTTGTTTTTTTGTTTCTTTTTAATATATCTTTATTGATTTCAGAGAGAGGAAGGGAGAGAGAGAGAAACATCAATGATGAGAGAGTCATTGATCGGATGCCTCCTGCACGCCCCCGACTGGGGATCGAGCCCGCAACCTTGGCATGTGCCCTGACTGGGAATCGAACTTCGATCTCCTGGATCCTAGGTCGATGCTCAACCACTGAGCCATGCCTGGCTGGGCTCTCTTGTTTTTAAATGGAGTTTTATTTTTATCTTGTGTCTGGCTAGAATATATACTTCATATTTACTTATCTAATTTTTTATATAACAATGAATGATTTCAGTATCCATAATAAAGCTCTTTGCTGTTCAACTGTAACACAGAATTTGACTTCAAATGATTACTTCAACCCATAGCTAAGTGCTCCCTAATTATGTTTAAAAGTCTCAGAAGTTGTTCTAAAATATGTCTACACCATTGAAGGGCCTAGCACCAACTATTTCTCTTCTCAAAAAATTCTAGAGCTCTTGGCTGCTGTGTTCTCGCTGCGAGAGGGCTGATACAGCGCTGGGGCAGAGAATGATGGCTCACCCACAGGCCATTAGGTCACAGCAAGCTACATAATGATATTTCTTCTTTTATGAAGGTGCCCAACAAGGTCATGGGCCAACCACTAGTTATATCTCTGGGCCACTTCTAAGGGACATGATGTATCACCCTTTTCTTCTTTTTCTTAAGGCCTTCCTTTCTTTTACAAAGCTAGCACCTTCTTCAGGAGTCCCTCCCAAACAGGTTGAGGGGTTGGATGGGGTCTCTTCAGCTGCCACTGGTTATCACTGAAAGCAAGAAGTCAGATTCTTTGCAACTTAAAGGGTCTTTCTTGCCCCAGAAATGATTGCAGGGCATTACCCAGAAGCTGCAATCCTGCTCACCTTCAGTACTTGTCCCCTGCTGGTCTGGGGGATCCCTTCTTCTGAAAACCTTCTATTTGTATGTTTTCTAACTAAGAGTAATTTGATGTTTGGACTGATACTGAATTTGTTTTGGTCCATGGTAATAGCATTATTTCAAATATATATATTTCTGAAAGTAGTCCGCTATTTTTGTGTGTGAGTGATAACAGTATATTTTAACTTTTCGTGGAGTGTATTTTCATAGTAATCCTTTCTAATCAGCTTTCTATCTCCGTTAGCCTTTCAGTGATGCAATTATGGTAAATTTACAGGATATGGACAAATTAAGTACTGTGGTACAGTATTTTATAAACAGCTGTAATGCTAAGAGTCGATGGGCGTATTTTTAAAAATTCTTTGGAAGGGAGCACATGAAATGTGATTATACATTGAACTCCGGTGATTCATCAGAGTAAAGGACACAATTGTACAGAATATCTGTGTCAATCATGGGGCCTACTTTTAGCAGTCAGAGCACTCTGGTAAAACTCTTTCTGACCTTCAGATTGTCATGTTTTATTTACAAGACAAGAGTGTGGCATACTTAACTGATAATATCGCTTCAGGGACTCTGGGATCTGAGCACATGAAGACATAATACAAAGAACCTATTCTTTTAACCAATGATCTTTGTACTCTCAGTAAGTTTGTCCAGTGCTCAAAGCCTCTGCAATTTGCATGGAATCTGTAACACAAATCAAGTCTATAATTTAATTCAGCAAAGAGGGCAAATGTGTGTTTAACATGTAGTGATTCAAGTCAGATTAGAACATTTGTCTTTGGAGAAAGGCTCAGAGTCATATTCTTTTTTTCTTATATTGAAAGGCCCAGCATTTTAAAATCTAAATTGTTGAGTTTCCTTGAAAAATACTTATACGTAGTGTGAATAACTGATCTCAAGGATTTACACAGCCAGTTAGACTACATATCCCATGAGTTCAACCAATATGCATTATTCTAATATTTCAGAGGTCTTAAAAACTCAACATCTGATATGAAAATAAGGCTTTTCCAGAACAGAAAATATCAAAGTTGTTACCATAGTATTTGTTAGTAGAAGTAATTGATCACAGGGTGATTTTTTTAATCTTGGCTTTTTCAAGGAGCTGGATTCTGTGATCCTTCTTAAAAGCTTCTACTGTGAGCATTGTTACTTTAAATGGTCTGCTTGCTATGTTTAGCTACAAGATGCTTGACAAAGAACAGTGCACATGCTTGATAAGCTCTTCATAAATTTATTATAAAGCAATATCTCCTTGCCAGTCCTTGAGTCATTACTTTCAACATCAAGCTAAGATACAAATGGAAGGTGAATATAAAGCTTATGCAATTATTTGAAATGACTAATATATATCATAGGGAGGGGATGTTAATGAGAGTAAATGAAATAGCATTTGCTGGCAATTTAATGTGTGCTTTTATAAAAACAAGAAGTGTTTAAAGTTGATTAGGATCTGCTAAACCACAGGTGAGCAAGTGATGTCAAAATAAATCTAGATTAAAAACTATTTTCACTGCATTTTCTAAATATCATTATATATCCTTTACACAAAATTTAATCAAGTCTCTCATTTGCAGGTGCTGTTAAAATTACATTCAAATAATATTCATTGATTACCCCTGTACTAGGTACCACTGAAGATATGATCTAATGCTTAGCAAACAGAATTTTAAGTACATGGTTGTGATCATGTTTAGTGATCTAGGGAAGGGACTGAATTCCTATTAAAATTCAACCCTCATTAAAATTAGAATTTGTGGTTTCAATAAATCACTTTATAGATTATCAAGCTAATGTGGTCACAAATCATATATCATCCATCTCTACTGGTCTCTGCCCTCCAGGATCTTAAATATAATTGGGAAGACAAGACATACAGACATGAAAAGTGAAATAATCACCCTAGACAGTGATATAAGAGCTATCCCAAAGAAATACATGATTGAGTATCAAATGATGCTCCCTGTCTCTGAACTAGTGACATTTATTGCTGTATACAGAAGAGATCAAGCCAAGAAGTGCTACAGGAGTCGGGGGGGGGGGGGGGCAGGGAAAGAGGGGGAAGGGGAGAGAGAGAGATGGCTTGAAGTACACAGAGAATTTCATGAAGAAGGCAGGGACTGGAGATGGCCCTTTAGGGTGGGTGGACTTTGCAAAGATAAAAAGGATAAATTGTGTCCAGTAGCTCTATGGTTTGAACCCAGGTTCTCAATTATATTTCTGCCTGGTTTTATTCTTGGTATTATTCTTTCTACTCCTGTGGAAGTCTGCTGACTGCTTAGCAACATCCACATTCTACTCTTCTTTTTGGGCTAGAGTACATTTCCCAGCCTCCATTGCAGTTCTGTGTGGCCATGTGGCTGATATCTAGCCAATGAAATTAGTGAAAAATGTATTAATTATTTACCCTGAAACTCAGCAGCTTAAAACAACAGACATCTGTTATTTCAGTTCCTGAGGGTCAGGCATTCAGGAGTATATTATATTAATTAGGTGGTCTGGCTTAGGGTCTCTTATGAGACTGCAGTCAAGGTGTGGGCTGGGGCTACAGTCATCTGAAGGCTTGCTCAGGACTGGAAGGTCCATTTCCAAGCTGGCTCACTCACATGGCTGTTGGTGGGAGGCTATGGACCTCTCTGTGGTGATACTTGAATGTTCTTATAATATGGCAGTTACTTCTCTCAGAGTGAGTGAGTCAAGAGAGTAAGAGTTAGCCGTGGAAGTCACACACTGTCATTTCTGCACTATCTTATTTGTTATACAGGCCAACTCATTCTGTGTGGGAGGGGGCTGTGCATGATCAGGAATACCAGGAAGTAGGGCTCACGAGTCTATCCTGAAGGCTGGCTACCACAGGAAGTGATATCTGCTACTTTCATGCTCAGTCCCATCTCCTTTCACCTTCCACTGGCTGAAATGAAATGACTCTCAGGGTAACTTGGGATCCACACGTTGAAGGTAGTAGTGCTGCCATCAGCCTGTGTCCTGAGTGACTGCATGGAGGAGAATACCCTGTTGATCTGTTTACCTGCTGAGTACCAGTAAGTGAGCAAGGCATAAAGTTCTACTGTATCTGAGCCATTGTACAGTTTCTGGTCAATTTGGTTCAGTGGTTAGTCGTTCCTAACTAGTATAATTCCCATGCCCCGAATCTTTACAATGTCCAATATTGAAGCAAAGTCAAGCACCACAGAGTGTTGAGGGAGTGATTAATTATCTGTATTACTAAGTTCCTTTGTCCTGTGGCACTTTTTCTTATGCTTGTTAAAACTTTTCAACAAGTTTCAGTTGAATGCCCACCCTGTGTCAGTCCTATTTCGAGCAGCTAAGGTCACAGCTGTAACAACACAACACAAAGTCCCTGCTTCACAGAACTCACATTCTTATGGAATATCTAGTGGATGCCTCTTGAAGAATGTACCAAACAAGTTTGCTAATGTTCTTATTCAGAGGTTCAAATATATAAAAGCATTGCTAAATCTACTGATTTGATGGGGACCTGATAGATTAATATTTCCTCTAATTGCGCTCTAAACCAGTACTAGCGCTTTCAAACTTCAATGTGCACATGAATCACCTGGGGATCTTGTTAAAATGTAAAATCTGATGCAGTAGGCCCGGGGTTCTGCCTGAGACTCTGCATTTTTAATAAGTTCTCAGGTGATTCTGTTGGTCCATGGATCACACTTTGTGTAGCAAGGCTCCAAGAAACACTAGTTACTGGATGTTAAAGATATCCTACATTAAAAGGATTTAATGTTCAAATAAATGAAAAAATGTAGTCCCCAAGGAGAGGCCAGGCCAAATTACCCTGGTTCCTGATTGCTTTCTAATTCCTGGTGCCAGTCCTGTCAGAAGCCTAACAGTACTTTGTACCATGTGTTCTGTGAGCTAACCCTCTATCTTTTTTTTTTTTTAAATCCTCACCTGAGGATATTTTTTCCATTGCTTTTCAGAGAGAGTGGAAGGGAGGGAGAAAGAGTTAGAAACATCAGTGTGAGAGAGAGAGAGACATTGATTAGTTGCCTTCTGCATGCTCACTGGGGCCAGGGATCTCGAGTCTGCAACTGAGGTATGTGCCCTTGGCCAGAAATGAACCCAGTACCCTTCAGTCCACAGGCCAACACTCTAACCACTGAGCCAAACCAGCTAGGGCCTAACCGTCTATCTTTATAATAAATTTACCTTTTAAAATTTTGGCTACTTTGAGAGAGTTTCTGTACGTTGTGGCCTAAAGAAAACTTGAGTAAAGGCCAAAAGACTCAGGCACAGGGAATGAAAGAGAAATGTAGCCATGCGCAGAGCTGGGGACAAAGTCAAGCACAATCAAGCCGCAAGAGCAACATAAACCAATAGCCTTAAATACCCTGCACTCTTCTGCCCTCTCCAAGCCTATTTCCTTATTGATAATAGGATTTGCTGTGAAAATCAAATGGGATAATGTGCTGGGACTACAGAGCACTGATATTCTATTTATCTCCGGTAAACTATTACCTACACGCTAGGGTTTGTGAGAATAACATGCGATAATGACCATAAAGCAATTGGCTGGCTCTCAACAAATGTTAGCTGCTGGATTTGAGAGAGAAGGATTAAATGGCTTTCCCCTTAGACAGAGGAGCCTGGCTTGTTGGAAACAGAAGCGAGCAAAGATGTCCCCGGAGAGCTAGTGAAGGTCATCGACAGAGGCTGCCAGAGAGAGTAGGGATAATGAAGGGACAAGGTTATTCACATTCTATGCTAACGCTGGCATCTTGGACACACTATAACAAAGTCAATTCCTGAAGGAATATCCTACTTCAACCAAGTAGTAGTTGCTTACCAAGAAGAAACTGTTCAGTTATTCTTAAAACATGTATGCTCACATTATTATATAAAAAATTGTCAGTCCTCTATAATTCAAACTTATAATTTTAATATATAATTTTAAATTATATATAATTTTAATTTTATATAATTAAAATTATATAAAATTATATAAAATTATAGGGCTATAATTTTAATATATTAACTATTTTCTGTTTATATACGTAGAAGAAACAGCTGAATTAATAGAAAAAACATTTAGTGAAGATTCTTATATGATAGTTTGTTTACCTCCTATTGCTTAAACTCCCAAGCAAAGATTCAGTTTCAATTTTCAAGTATTAACTTTATTTTCCATGCTTGTGTATCTTTGCATCCCCAACTCATCAACAAAGAGAGAAAAAAAAGATATCAGGTGTTCTCAAGGATACATGTTCTGTGTCTTGACTGTGGGGGAGGTAACACTACAGTGTGGGTTTGTCAAAATACACCTAAAATGTGTGAATTTTACTGTATGCAAATAATACCTAAATAAACCTAATTTAAACAAAGAAAGAAAACACACCCTTGGAATACAAAGTTTGATGTTGTAAGAGCCCATAAACAAATTTTAAAAATCTGGGTTTTTTTTACTGAACTAGGAAAGAAAAGTTCCAATGTTATAATCCAAATTACCATAAAGGAAAATCTCCTTGACCACTACATTTCAGTTTGACATTTCAGTCATAGCCTTTTGCACACTTGGCCCTCACCAGCTAGGCAAAGCACAAAGTGAGGGCCCTCGCTTAGAGCCTTCTCAGCAAGATGAGACACAGAAAGAATGCTTCCTTAGCCAAGGAGGCCACCATAGGTCTGTTCAAATACAATCTCATGAAACATGATGTTTTGAAAATAGTCATTATAATTTTCAAGACTATTCTGGTTGTGACTGACAGAAATTCAACTCCTGCCTAAGTCCTCGCCTAGCTCACACCCTCTCTTCATTCAGTTCTCTGCTCGAATGTCCCTCTGCAGAAAGAACCCCCCTTGTCAATCCTATTCCAATAACCTCACTCTATCCGCTTACTCTGACTTGCTTTTTTTCTTCATAGCACTTGTCCCTATGAGACATTGCTATATATATATATATTTGTGAGTTTAAAGTCTAGTGAGGCAGACAACTAACTCACAAATATAATTGGTGCTCTCCCCCACTAGACTGTAAGCTACGTGAGCGCAGAGGGCTTTTTCCCCCTAGTAGCATCCATAGCCTTAGCCCTATAGCAGTGCTACGTATAGAGAGGCAAATTGATTAGCATCTGAATCCAAACCATAGCAAAATGTAGGAATAACAAGAACTAGGGACTTGAACACACCGAAGGCTCACTTTCATCCTTCATCTGCCATTCTATCTGGCATCCCCTCCATTTTCTCAATAATCCACATACTGGCCGCTTTTGAAGCGCCAGGCCTACCTTATCACAACTCCACAACCAGAGGACAAAGCGCTTCTCTCTCAGCTCCACGTCGCAGTACATCTAGGAACTGTTCTGATTGTAGCTTCCTCCCAGAGACATCCAGAGAAGGCCAGGACAAAGCCGCAGTATCTCATTTCTCACTCTCTGATCCAGCTTACTCTGTCAATTGTGGAGATATTGTCCATTTTAATAATGATGCTTTCGAGCTCTGTAGTAGATGCCATTAGAGCTCTGCATGTTATCCCCTTGGATCCCTTCAGCAGTTTTGCATACACGTGCTCCCTGAGTGCGTTCTTGCTCTGCAGCAGCACCTGTATCTCCTTACTGGAGGCCTGTCCCCTCTGCCAGCACCTGCTGTGCTATGCAAAGAGACAGATGGAGGTGGCCCCATGGGTAGTCCTTGACCAACCAGTGATAGTCCAGGAGTAGCAATGCAGACAACTCTGAGGTGTGACTTCCACTGTCCCCAGAGCTCCTTCGGGGCCAAGCCCAAGTTACCTTCCGTGGGCTTTGCTGGCTGCTGCACCCCAGCTTGGTCTCCTTCTCTTCCTAGGCCCCCTTCCCACTTCCCTACTTCGGAATGCCTACTATTAAATCACTTTCAGGCTAATTCTCATCTCAGCGTCTAGATCTGGGAAACCCAACCTACAAGCTCCACCTGGGCACTTAGCTTTCCACCTGTTTGTCATAAGTTGTTTTGAGAGTAGGTATCTTTTCACAGATTTGTCTCCACTCCACACATGTGCACTACAGAAATGTTTACTATTGCTTTTAATATGGTCCTATCCTTAGAGTTCTTTCCCATTTACCCTTTTTAAAGTTGAGATCCTTTCATTGTTTCTCAGATATGCTGCTGATTTTCCCACTATGCTAATTACTGATGGATGGCTCGTCTAGCCACCTTAGCTAATTCAACATGTTAAAGAAACATTCTTTGTATTTTCCTGTCTTACTTTCCATATCTTTCTTCTCGATCTCTATCTCTTCAATATTAGGTGCTTGCTCAAGATATCTCAAGGTCATAGTTGACTTCACCTTAATTTAACAGTCAAATCATTATTAATCATACTACCTTTGCCTAGTTGACATCTCTCAAATACAGAAATGTAAAAGAGGGAATGCAAATGAAGCCATCAGAACACCCAGGGGTGTCTTCGAGTTTTAGCTAGTTCCTAAAACATTATTTAATTTAGTTGAATTCAGTGGGACTTTTAGTAATTATTATCAGATGAATTTATATACACATCATTGTGGAGAAAAAACACACAAGTCCTTAGTATCTTTGATTGAGCCTCAATTAAGATAAACATTGAAACTGGAGGCTACAAGTTTCAAACAGCAGTATGAGAAAACACGAGGAGAAAGTTTAAGATATTGATAAGCATTTTTGACAATGCGAAACACTGGATTAACCATTATCTTTTGCTTAAACATATAAGGAAGAAGTTTAGCAAGTATTTATTTACATACCAGTTTCACAACATTTAAGCTAATTTTTTACTTCTATAATATCATCATTATGAAGTTGAATTTCTAAGGCTACTTACTTAAAAAGACAAAGAGCATATCTATAATATTGCAAGGTTTGTTTTGGCAACTCAAAAGACTGCTGACTTGTAACCCTGAGGCTATAAATGTTTATGAAAGAAACTGCAAGTTACAATATTTTGGGGTATAAAATTGCACTCATTTGCTTAAACTTATAAACTATGTTTGTTTTGTCCCAGGAGGTTGATTTACTCACCATCTCTTTGATAATTGATCTGCCATTTTTGACTTTACTTATACAGCTCTAATTACCTCAACAAAAGAGAATGTGCTAACTAGCTTGGAATTAAAGATGTATTAGAAGGCATTCCTTGGGAAAAGTGATTTTACCAACAAAATAAAAATTACTCTAACGCAAGAACTTTAAAACACAAATACAGATCACTGCTCTGTGTAAAAGTCCCAAGCCAGAAACAATCCAAATACTGCCTGACTATAATAGGCTGGATAAATATACTGTGGTATATTTACACAATGGAATACTATACACAACTGAGGATGAACAAACTACAGTCAGACATAAAACGTTTTGTCTCATAAACAAAACCTTGAGTGAAACAAGTCAGACACAAAAGAGAACATACTGTACACTTCTGTTAATTTAAAAGTCAAAAACAGGCAAAACAAATTTTTAGTGTTGGGATACTGCTTATCTTGGGGAAGTAATGCCTGAAAGGGGGCATAAGAGGGGTATTCTGGAGGTGCTGATACTGTTTTATTTCTTGAATTGTAGGTTTATTTGAGTAGTTTTCTATATGCTACCTTTCAATAAATGTTTTTAAAAACCCCATGCAATATGAAATCTCTATTTTCAATGGCACTTTATGTACCCAAAAGAAGTTGATTAGTCTTTCAGACCCAGGAAGGATGCCAGATACCAGGAATATTGAGGTGAGTCCAGGAATCAGTCTAATTCTTTGTTCCAACAGGATTTAGCAAGTTGTTATCTGTCAATAAATATCTAGGTAAAGATGATTCCTCTTTGGAATATAAGGGGAGGGAAAGATTAGGGAACAACTTCTTATCCAAAGAAAATGCTAGAATTTACAGTTGGGTGCTCTCATCACCACATTTATCAAAGGCTATTTCTGTAAAGAGCAAAACAAAGACTAACCCACAGCGTTTTAGCGATGCACAATAAAGCAAAACGGAAATTATGGTTTTGAAATCCAAGGACAATGATGTTTCGAGGTTAATGCTTTTTCTCACTTCTACAAGCAAAAAAGTTTGCTAAAAAATGAGAGGGAAAGGAGCCTTCCTTAGGTGTTAGAGTAGGAATAAGACAGCGCTTCTAAGATTCTTTGTGTCTCCAAAATCCAGACACTCCAAATGCTTTATAGACTAAGAACTTCTGCCTGTTTTTAGTTTACCAAAACGCAAAACCTGCATGGAGAACTGTGACATGATTTGATGTCTTTTGGCAAAAGAGAAAATACTCCATGAAGTCCTTTTCAACTAAGCTTTGAATGTAGTCAGTGTTTATGCAGAATGAGAATTCATGACTTAAAAAAGTTGAATCACAGCATGGAATTTTAAAACTAGGTATTTATTGACGGATAGCAACTTGCTCAGTCCTGTTGGAATGAAGAATTAAACTGATTCCTCCTGGAGTCACAGCCCAGGCCTGGTGAACTGACATTTTACCCGCTGAACTGGAGGGTGGGCAAGTACTTCATGACATGACATTAAGATGTCACCTTCTCTCACCCCCTTCTGCACTACGTGTGCTCAACTGGATATATCATGCCAAACTTGGGGTTACAGCTTAAACTGGTAACCCCATTTGGCAAAGTGTTAAGTACGTAACTGGAATTTCAACATCTGTGTAATTGTTTTGTCTTTCCTGAACTCATTTTCTGAATTAATTCATCCTTGCAAAATGGAATCTTCAAAAGATGCTGCTGAAGATTTAAAGTTGGCATTTTCTACAATCCGTTAGTTGTAACACATTTTCTTCTTGATCACTAAAAAGTAAAGACAGTGATCCAAACTATCTGAGCAGAATAATGTCTCCCATGGTACACACAGGGACTAGACTGCAGGATTGTGCCACCTGGCATGTAGTAGGCACAAACAAATGTAAAATATCTGGACTTCCCTAACCCTCACTTGGGTTAGGCCCCTGGTTTCACAGGTCAGTGCAAGCTGGTGAAAGCTATGTTGTTTGCTGGTTGGCTTGGCAGTGCCTGTGTATACACTAGGGAACAGGCCTACCTTGGGAGGCATTAGGGTGGGGAAGTTTTGTTCTCTTCTTCCAGCAGCAAGCCATGGTTTATCATCCTGTCTTTAACAAATAAAGTTGAAAAATGGAAGCAATCGCAGTTTTTAGAATCAACAGAAGCAATTTTTTTTGTTAATCCTCACCCAAGGATATTTTTTCCATTGATTTTTAGAGAAAGAGAGGGAGGGAGGGAGGGAGGGAGGGAGGGAGGGAGGGAAACATATAGATTGGTTGCCTCCCACACATGCACTGACCTGGCTGGAGACCAAACCTGCAACCCAGGTCCATGCCCTTGAGTCGGAATTGAACCTGAGACCCTTCAGTGCACAGGTCAATGCTCTAACCACTGAGCATGCCAGCCAGGGCCAGAGATTTTTTCCCACCTGGATTAAGGGTGTAGAAAGGGCAATAAGCAACTATTTTCTGGGCACTTAAGCTGAGGGAACTGCTTAAGCTTGGAATCATAACTCTGGAACCAAAAGATGGTGATTCAAGGCAGAGGAAAACTGTAGGCAGCAAACAAGGGTGGGAAAGGGGGTTGGGGAGGTGCACTACAAATGGTGAAACTGTAGGAAATGGAGGTATTTACAAGACTAGGGGGTGAGGTGATCTGTTTACTTAGCTAACTTGCAGACTTAATGTTTATAATATTGCTGTATGTTAATCAACTCTCTCTGTAGCTTTGAGTTGAGAAGGCATTTCCTAGGAGTTGGTTACCTGCCTAAACAAAGTGAAACACAAGCTAGACTCCTCCTTTCACAAAAATAACTCAGGCCTTTGGTGTCAGAGGATCCTCAAAGCCAAGGGTTACACTAGTAAGCAGTCTCAGCCCCTAAGTTCTGAATTTCAATTCTTTTCTCAAAACAGAGGCACTATTTCTAAAAGTCATTTGTCCTAGCTTTAATATTTACCTAAATCAATCTTTTGGCTTTTGGGGGCTCAGCCATTCTCTTTGTCTATATAACAGACTTACTGGCTCATCTTGAAGAGATTCAGACTAGATGAATAATTGCCTTGAAAAAAACAGAAGTAATGACTCATCATTCTAAAAATCCATACTGCTTGGCATTTACAGCACTCCTACTCTGTATCACAGGAGATGAAAAAAGAAGTTGTTGTTTGTGCTCTCTGAAGAATGAATCTTCTTCCCATCCCTGGAAGAGTAGGTGCATTATCAATGGAGCAGACCATTTCAGACAAAACTTCCAGTCCTTTCAAGGACTTTGGCATCAAAAAGTACAGGTTACCATAGGTTTCAGGTTTTGGGCCCACAAGAACCTTTTGGGTACAATGCTAAGGATCCAGCAATGGCTTTAGTGGCAGTGCTGTAATTAGGATACACAGCTTTTGCTTCCTGCTCCTTACAATTGGCCTATCCTCAGGCTCTTCTCAGAAATCAGAAAGATTAGTAGAATTAAAAAGGCATGAGTATATATGCACCCCTATGTTCATAGCAGCACAGTTTACAATAGCTAAGGTCTGGAAACAGCCCAAGCGCCCATCAGTAAGTGAGTGGATAAAAAAGCTGTGGGACATTCACACCATGGAATACTACGCAGCTGTAAAGAAGGATCTTGTACCCTTTGGGACAGCATGGAGGGACCTGGAGAGTATTATGCTCAGTAAAATAAGCCAGGCAGAGAAAGACAAGTATCACATGATCTCACTCATATATGGAATCTAATGAACAAAATAAACTGATGAACAAAATAGATCCAGAGACATGGAAGCATGGAACAGACTGATGAATCTTAGAGAGAATGGGGGTAGGGGGCGGGAAGAAATTAACCAAAGAACTTACATGTGTATATGCATAGCCCATGGACACAGACAATACTGCGGTGAAGGCCTGGGGTGGGTATGGGTGCAGGGTATAAGGAGACAAGGGGGGGGGGGGAAGAGGGACATCTGTAACACTTTCAACAATAAAGGTAAGTTTTAAAAAAATGCACATGCATGTATTCTAATGAATTAATAATCATTAAAATTTGTAGAACTATAAAAAAAATAAAATAAAAAGGCAAGAGAAAAGGCATAAAGATTAGAACTTGGATCTTAAAGAGATCCACTGGGGACACATTGCATGAGCCAGGAAGGTCCTAAGAACTTCTCTATATCTCAGTTGTGGTAAAGAAAGGTGAGTGGGGAAGAGGAAAAGAGATGGATCGCAAATACCCTTTGTGCAGCAATTGACTAGGTGTTCAGCAAAGCCTCTTCTCTTCCCTCTGTCACCTTACTATACTACACTTCCCAGCCTCCTCTACAATTGTGTAATCCCATATGACTGAGTTCTGGCCAATGCAATGTGGGTAGAAAAGCCACATATGCCACTTCTAGGCCTGGGCCTTTTAAAACCTCCTGTGCAAGCAACCTCTCTTAATCTCTTTCTCTCTCCATCTCACTCCTCCCCACCATCTGCTCATTGAATTGATGCTCAGAGTAATCTTGGAATGCCTTCTTTGAAGATTTTAGAGCCTTTTTCTGCCTGAGGTCCCAAATGACTGAGAGAAGAGAGGCCTCCAACCCCAACTCCCTGCACGAACTCTACTTTTTTATGATGAAGAAATAAACTTGTTTTGTTTAACCATCAAGATTATGGGGTTTATGTACTATAACAGCTAGCTTTACCTTAACCAGCACGGAAGTCAGTGTAACAGAAGAAACACTTTCATACGGCTGTTGAAATTATTATTCACATATACTTGAAGACCTGTTTAGACATTTTTTCTAGTTTTTGACTGTGATGACATTTATGATTCCCCAGAAGGAAGGGACTTCAGACACAGGCTAGGACCAAGGCCTAAGTACCTAGAGAATGGGTGGAGTTCCTTTGAGCACAGAAACATGCCAGAAAGAAAGAAGACCAAAGGTGAACACATTTCTCCTGATTACAGAGATGCAGGAAGAAAGGGTGGCAATCCCTTAAATTAAGGAAAAAGAGATTATTCCCAATGTAAACAGCCAATATTTAGTGGAAAATGTATATTTTTAAAGGATAAAAACACACCTACATAACACATGATCTTGACTAATCTCCAAAATTAGTCTGATATTTAGCATTGAGATATTGAATTCCCAGATACTTTTTGGTATACTGTACATTTATTTCTCTGTTTCACACCATTAATTATAAGCGAGGTTCTGCTGTTCTAAATTGTCACATCCTCAGACTCATTTGTTTATCCTGCTTCAGGGTGCCAGCAAGCCAAAGCCAGCCCATAAGACTTGCATCAGAAGCTACCCAAGGCATCTGCAGCCCTTTTGGGGCTTCTGTAGATCACCTAGATTAGTCTATCCATCCTCATCACTTTTCTTGGTTTCTTAACCACTTTTTAATTTAATTTCTCAGTTTCTACTTTCTGCTTAGCCTTCCTAGGTCAGTCATCTAATACTGTACATCTAATACTGTACTGGGGTCTGGCATGATCCTAAAACAATGTTCAATTGTCAAAAAATGTACAATCGTCAAAGCCAGAACATAGGCTGGCCAGTGGAGATATTACCATGTGGTCACAGCATGACATGTGGCAGCAATGCTGATTATAATGAGCTCAAAGAACATGGTCAGGCTGTGCTACTTCAGGCACATTTCAGTGTAAAGGATACAGGTCATTTACAGAGCTGCCTAAGCTTCAATTTTAGCCATTAACTCTATCCGACAACTATCACTAGCCTTTTACCAATGCTATTACAGAGGAGCAGAGCCATAATTTGAGTTTCCTGTGTCATGCCTTTCTGTGCCTTACTGTAGCAGGTGCTATCAGTGCCCTGACCATTTCTCTTTCACATTACTGTTATTTTCTGTTGGCTGCTTACGGTGAACACCCGTGACTCTGCCTGAGGGCTTGTTTTATGGCTACAAAGTGCTGAAGAGTTAACGTCCCCACAAGTAGCCTTCAACCAACAACTTATTGGGAGGTGGCAGACGAGTGCCACAGTTGCCTTAACCCTCAGGTGGAATAAGTCTGATATATGTTCCACATGGTCTCCAAGCTTTTTCTAGTGGGATTGAGCTCCAGTTGCCCAGAGTGGTGACTGGCTTGCTAACACACTATTAATTGGCTTCCTTTCCTTCTCTACCTCGCTTCCTCAATCCCCTGCTGATGCTTCCTGAAATCACCTTTCAAATAAACCACTAGCGCCCAAATCCTTGTCTCAGGGTCTGCTTACAGAGGTACCCAAGCTAAGAAACCTATTCTCTTCTGATTGTAAAATGAAGCAGAGAAATGACCCCTAATAAGTTAACAAAAGAAGGAAGGAAGCAGTGACAGAGGTCTATACAGGGTGGGACAAAAGCAGGTTTATAGTTGTGAGTAAGTATAACACAGAATTTATTCTTGTATTGTTATTTATTAATTATTGTATTATTTTCCATATGAACAACTGTGAACCTACTTTTGCCCCATGCTGTATATTACATAGAACAAACAATGGAGCTCCTTGATAGTGGTTATTTATTTTTCTAGACTTGTGCTGTCCAATACAGTAGCTACTATTGACATATAGCCATTGAGCACTTAAAATGTGGCTAGAGCAACTGAGAAGATAAATTTTAAATTTTATTTAAATTTAACTCAAATTTAAATAGCCATTCATGGCTAGTGGTAGTGGATTAGACAGTACAGATTATGTAACACTTTCATCATCACAGAAAGTTCTATTGGGCAGCAGTGGTGTGGAGCAAGGGTAAGAAATTTTTTTCTGTAAAGGACCAGATAGTAAATATTTTAGACTCTGTGAGCCATATGATCTCTGATACAACTACTCAACTCTGATTTTGTAGTGTGAAAGTAGCCACAGATAACATGCAGATGAACAATCATGGCTGTGTCCCAATAAAACATTATGGAAACTATAATTTAAATTTCATACAATTTTCACATGCCACAAAATGTATTATTCTTCTTTTGATTCCCCCCACCATTTGAAAGTATAAAACCATTTTTAGCTCATGGTACTGTACAAAAACAGGTGGTGGGTCACTGTTTGTCTTGTTCTAGACCAACTTCATTGTTAACTGTTAGTGGGGGAGTTATTATTAAGTTGCCTCAATAATACAAAACAAATTTTGACATCAGTGACCAAAGTATCAAACAAGCTGTTTATTCTAAATTAAATCAACCTTTGAAGACAAAAAGCTTTGTTCAGAGTGTGGATTACTCTCAACTGAAGCTGGCAGGGGTAAATTTTTTCTGATGTTCCCCCCATGGTGGTCACTGAGAATCATTAGGGCTGCTTTTGAGAAAATCATTGAGGCCCAGGTTGTTCCTGTCTCCCTCCTCTGGCTATTTTGCTCCTCACATAGAGGAACCCAATGGTGTTCTTTAACCTCCTGATTCCTATTTGTTTGTTCTGTCTGCTACATTTCTTTCTTTACCTCCTGCCCTTGCCATAAAGATCAATGCTTGGGCCTGGCAAAGATTCGTGTAAAGCTTTAAATGGCTCCCAGCATGATAAAAGGTTAGCTTTCAAAAACACAGTGTTCTCAGCATACAAAGCCATCAAATAGCTAATTTAATCTTGAGGTACCAGGAATTAAAGAAGTGTTATCTATACAACACAGACAATTCTTTATTTTCGAGACCTGATTCAGAGCCAGCTCAAATCAAAATGGGGAGGCGATGGGAGTGGGACTGGGAGTGTTTCCAGCTGGCTAATTTAACACCACAGATCTCTGTAACTCAACAGAAAATTGGCCACATCAAGCTAACGGATAAAAAATGAGGTACCTGGCAGGGATCAATAAAGTGGTAGAGGAGAACTGTTTCTGGAAAAGACTGAGCTATCTGCTTTGTCAGCTCTCAATAGCTTCCAGAAGAAATGATGGGCACTGACATTTTGTCAGTTTTGCCAACAGAGCCCAGAGATCCAGCTGTTGCCTCTGATGCTAACTCTTGCTGCAGAGTCAAAGGTCTTGAGGCATGAAGAAGCAGGCTTTTTTTGCTTCCTTTAAAAAAAAAAAAAAGCACGGTGTTTCAGCAAAAAAAAAAAAAAAAAAAAAAAAGTAAAGGTAAGATCCTCTTCAGTTGGGGTTTAAAACAGCTACTGAAAGCTCTTTATAATCAATAATATAGATCTCATTATGGGGCCTGCATTAAAGAGGTAGGAGCTATGTTAACTTTATAACTTCCTTGTGGGAAGAACAAGCAGAGGTTGACCATGTGTGTTTTTCTCTCTCATACTGAATGCACATAGGACAGCAGAAGCAGCACATAGCACATGTAAGCTACTTTACACACTATTATGTTATCATTCAGCTCTCACAACAACACTATGCTTTTTTCAGAGGCGGGGAAGTGGAGCCTGGAAGAGGTCAATTTGGCCAAGCCTCTTGATGAATGGATGGTGGAGTCAACCTGAAACTCAAGTCTTAACCAAAACTCCAAAACCAGCCCTAGCCTGCTCTTCCATGCTGGGTGAGAGATTCTATTGTGGATAATGATGAAGAATGGGCCTACCTTTGGTGCAGGTGCTGGTGGAAGGCCATGGGTAGACCTAGAGAGCCCAGGCTGGGTGCTCCTCAGCTAAACCCTCAAAATATTATGGAAAATCCATGAACACATGAAATAGGTGTTGTTGTTTTTTTTTTTTTTGAAGTCCTTACCAATACCAGATGCACCGATTGACTACTCTGTTAGCCTCCAGGAAAGCAGTTTACCCCAAAAACGTACAAATGAGATTCCTCATCCCCAAACTATGTTTTCTAAATTTAAAGTTTGTCATTTTGAGATAAGGGTAGATTCACATGCATTGGAAGAAATAATAGGGAATTCCTTTTTGCCCTTTAGCTAGTTTCTTCGATGGTATTGTTTACTTAAAAAAAAATTTCTTTAAAAAATTTCAGCTTAATTGAGGTATAATTGATATAAAATTATAAGATATTGAAAGTGTACATCACGGTGATTTGATATATGTTTACATTGTATACATATATCTAGTTAATGATCAGGTTCACCACTTCACATGTTCATCTTTTTTCCTTTTTGGTAGAACACTTGAGTTCTACTGTCTTAGTGAATTTCAAGTATACAATACAGTGCTGTCAAGTATGGCCACCGTGCTGTACCTTAGGTACTCAGATCTTATTCATCTTACCGCTGAAAGCTTGTGCCCTTTTACCAACCTCACCCTATTTCCCCCGCCACAAACCCCGGCAACCACTTTTCTACTCTCTGTTTCTATGAGTTTGACTTTTTTTTAGATTCCACATATGAGATACCATGCAGTATCTGACTTTCTCTGCCTGGTTTATTACACTTAGCATAAGGCCCTCAAGGTCCATCCATGTCGCAAATGGGAGGATTTCCTTTTTTCTGTATTTACTTTTATAGTAAGTGAAAAATTGTTTCATTGCTAAGGGGAGAAAAGAAACAAGGGGGCAGCTGGGGATAAATGTGAAGTCATGAGAATGGTCTGCTAATTAATTTAGCAGAGTTGAGCAAGTTGAAATGATTACAGGAAGTAATGAAAGTCAAGAGAGGGGACTGAGTCCTGTAGGCCAGAAAGTTTCCTGCTACTCTGTATTCTGTACATGCTCTGCTCAAATAGCAGAGAAGAGATGCATATTTCATTTCTTTTTGGGGGAAAGAGAGATTTCCTGATTTATGTAAATGTAAATGGATTCCCTACTGGACAGAAACATGGGTGGGATAATAGTTCTGGTGTGCTAGCTTCACCATCTCTCTTTTCTGTCCTCCCTCGACATTTTAGCTCATGGGTGAACTCATTTGGCCACTTCATGCCCAAGTGGGTGATACTTAGCAGGCCAACTTTATGCCACTGATTTGTTCATTACCCCCAGTTATCGTCTAAACTATATCTAAAAAATAAAAGAACAGGCCGACTCTCTGTAATTTCCTTTCCTCCTTCATCTTCACACAGAATATTTCATTAACTCCCTTTATCATTGCGATATAACAGCAACACATTTCTGTTTCATTTGCTCATCTTTAGTTCTAAAGCAAGGGGATATTTTAAAAGGCCATAATAAATAACTTTCTTTTCAGATGAGACTTTAACTATTACTCAACTCTTACAGCATTTTCTTGTTTACAAAGCATATAAATATTCCCACTGGGTATATAAATATGCTGAATATATATTCCCTCTCACAGGAGGGTCACACTGGATAAAGTCACTCAGGAAGCTTTATTCTGATCTATTTTTGTGAATTTATTCTACATATTCTACATTCATGTTAATGTGACGATTCCCCTGTAGTCTAAAATAGGACATACTTATTCTTCCTAGAATTGAGGGACACAGTTCTACCTGAAAAAAATGTATCAAGATATCCAGGGATAGCACCATAGGAACAAGATTTTGAAGCAAACCACACTATTTACCTTTTTCTTCCAAAATTCAATACAAATAAAATATAAAAGACATCAGGGAATTCCACCCCAGGCCCTGAAAAAACCCCCCTTTGTCCATAATTAAGAGTATAAGAACCCACCTCTCTCTCTTCACCCCTCATCCCATTTTGCCTTTTCCCAGTTCAGGTACGTGGTCACCTATTGCACTGGGGTGGTGGGAGGTACAATTAGATTTGAAGGGGTAGAGGAGAAGCACAGGACCCAGGCAAGCATCTTAATTTACAGTATCCTATGAACAATTCTGATGTGAATTCTCAAGTTAAGGCTTCAAATCCACTCTTCTTAATCATAATCTGGAGCTTGTAGACAAATTGAAGGAAGTAAGGAGAAAATAGTTGTGTCAGTTAGCACTACATTGGACTGTGTGTAATAGTAACTTCCTATAATGTAAGAGAAATAAGAACTCTAGAGGTAGGAGTACAAGATGCCACCAGGGATACAGGTTTCTTTCATCTTTCCATTCTGTCATCCTTGGGCTGTGGCTGTCATTTTGAAGCTTGCAAGATGGCTGTTCCACCTCCAGATGCTGTGTCCACATTCCAGAGAGGAAGAAGAAAAGACACTGAGTTTGTCTTTCTAGTTTGCATCTTCCTATCAGGAAAGCAATAGCTCTTAGGGAAGCCTCATCCAGTTGACATCTGCTTACATTTCATTGGACAAAACTGGGTCACACGTGCACAGCTGTAAGGGAGTCTGGGGAGGTATTTTTAACAGGACACATTGCAGCCCTGAACAATAACAGGCTCCTATCAGCAGAAAAGTATGGAGAATGGGTAGGCAGCTATTAGTACCCAGTGAAAAAGCTAAGACAATGTCGGTCTTCATGTCTACAATTTTAGAGGGTTAAAAGAGAGGCCTTGAATTCATTCTCTACAACTTTTGGGAAACATGCAGGGCAGTATAATGCATAGTGTCTAGAGCTAAGGCTTTAGACTCTGGAACATGTGTATTTAAATCTCAGCTTTACTTGTTATCAACGGTGACCTTGAATAGATTACTCTGTTTCTGTATTGTCAGGAGTACATTTCTTATGCCTACACGAGAGGGCTATTTAAGGATTACATGAAATCATGTTTTCACAGCGCCCTTTCCTCCATTCTCCTACATGACTAATTCCAGCAGGCACACACTCATGATTTCAAAGAGGAGAACAAAATTATCAGCAGCCCATAAACAAGAGAAGATTTAGATAAAGCAAAGTAATTCACCCTTAGGTTTCATTCTCATGTAGTGTGAAGTCAATTAAGTACTGAAGACATGATGAAATGACAACAGCATCTACCCTACAATGTCTGGTCTCTGTGTGTTTTGATTCCATGCAGAAAATGTTTAGCTGAAGACGATGAATATAATGGTGCCGAAATAGGCTCAGATACTCTAAAGTCCAGAACTTTCTAGCAAATAAAGTTTCCTTAATTTCTAACAAAACTGTTTCTAACAAGTATTATGACATAATATAGTGCCCAACTTAAGTGAATAAACATTCCTCATTATCTTCCATGCAATTTTCGAGAATGATAATGAACCAATTGACAGAGGAACATTGTCCAGGGAAACCAAAAAATTAACAAGAGCTTTGAAATGCCCCCAGTGGCTTTGATCCTCAGTGACATATTCTGTACTCAAATACACACGAAAACTTAATTAGGTTACTTAGTTAGATATAATTCCACCAGTTCTAAGTTCCTTATATTTTTATATTTCTATTAAAGTAATTTTATTCTACATCACAAGTCAGGAGATGGTTTGCTATGCATTTAAAGGAACAAACAGCCTGGCCGGGCGTGGCTCAGCGGTTGAGCATCGACCTAGGATCCTAGGAGATCGAGGTTTGATTCCCGGTCAGGGCACATGCCTGGGTTGCGGGCTCAATCCCCAATGACTCTCTCATCATTGGTGTTTCTATTTCTCTCTCCCTCTGCTGCCCTCTCTCTGAAACTAATAAAGATTTAAAAAAAAAAATAAAGGAACAAACATTCTTTGACAGTATAATTTTAAATGATTAAAATAGATTTATAATTTTGAATAGTCTTCACAAAATTTCCCATGGCTAAAGAATTGCGTCTCTGGGTCACGAACTCCATAGTCCCCCATAGTAAAGAACAATTATGCTAGAGCAGCTACTAGTGGTCAGCCATAGGCCAAACACCTGTTAAGCTTCTCCAATGGAACTGCCATATAGAGTGTGTTCTGTGTGTCTGTCATGCCCATAAATAACACGGTGTTTAAGGGGTGGATTAAACTTTAAGAGTTTTATTGGTCATTTTGAATGCATCCAGGGCAGGGTCTGAAAACTGTATCAAGGAGCAATGATGGAAGAAACTAGGGATGATTAAAGTAGGGAAGCAGAAACTAATGGGAAATGTGATCACTGTCTTTAGATATTTAAGTGGCTCTCAGACCCAAAAGAATAAAATATAATCCTATATTGCTTCAAAGGTCAGGAGGAAGACGGATGAATACAAGTTACCCAGGGAGGGCTTTCAGTTCAGGGTAAAAAAGCACTTTTCCAACAAGGAAATGAGCAGCCTTATAAGGATTGAGCTTCTGTGCAGTAGATAACCATCCAGAGGCGTGGGGATCATTTGTCAGGGATATTGCATTTGGTGGGAGGATAGATTAATCTAAACGTCTCTTCCAATCCTGAGTTGATTCTAACAGTCACAGCGCTTGGTGATTCTGACTTTCCAAATTCTGAAAGAAAATGCCTCTAAATCTAAGATAGGAGCCACACTGATCTTCCTTTGTTTTCAGTACACTTTAGGCTTGGAGAATTTTTGAGCATTATTGTTAGGGTTATTGGATTCTAGTGGCAAAAATAAACTCTCTTACAGAAGTCCCCAGAGCCCTTTAAGAAAGTCTACTTTGTTTTGATGAGGTTTTGGTAAGTGCTCTTTTTTATTATGTGAATCATAGACATCACTTTTCCATGTCCACTTTTCTGTCTGCTACCCTGTGCTCTGAAGAGAGAGGACAGGGGGCACCTCACCAGGGTCCCGAAATCTTACCCTTTAGTCCATAGCTCAATGTCACAGATGTATGACATTTTCTTGTGATCTATAACTTGACCTACAATGGGCCAAGAAGGACTGGATGAAATAGAGGCTAGAGGCTGTCAGTTCAGAATTCAGGCTGTCACCTCACTCTCCCTTCTCCTCCAGGCTCAAAATGTTTTTGCAGAAACAGAGAGGATACGTATTCTCAGTAACATTAACACAGAATGCCAAGCAAGACATACATTATACATGTGAGTTTATAAAATAAGCACAATATAAAAGGAATGAGTAACCTTGTCTCCTGCCACCAAAGAAGTAAAGGAGAGTAAAAATCCTTTAGTGGTTTGAGCCAGATCAATACTGAACTCTCAGGCAGGAAATTGTGGTGCTCTCACACACAAAGCTCCTCAGACATCGCCCGCACCAGACTTGGAGCCAGACATCCTGACAGAGGCTAACATAATGGCTCATAAGCGGCGAACGGCTCCTCAAATTGCAGCGTCAATTCTCCCACAATATCTGTAACTCAGAAGCCCCTTTGCAAAGGAAGTCCAAGATGAAAGAGCACTAAATATTTCCAAACGGGTTTTAAATCTGATTTGGAAGAATTACATACCAAGGAACCGAGAGAGATGAGAGAAAGAGAGAGAATGGGACAGAGAGAGATAGAGAGAGATATCATGTAAATGAGATGACAAACATTGTTTATTTCTTTGGGGAATTGGCAATATAAAAAGTCACAGAAAACTGTTAAGTAGAATTCCCATTTTCAAAGGGTGGAAGATGATAGCTTTCACATAGTATGGTTGGGTGAGCTTGATATTGATTTTCAGAAACATTCTAGAACACATTGTTAAAAGAATGATTTGCATGTCCTTAGAAAGTGATGCAGTAGTTTTTGGACTCAGCAGGGGTTCATGAAAAAGTCAAGTGAGACTAATTTTTTTCTTTAATAAAGTTGTTAGATCATTATAATAAAGCAAAGAATGCAGTGAGCACTATTATTTTTAAAAGAATCATCTTTACTGAGGTATAACTTATGTAAAATCAACTGTACCCATTTCAAGTGTATAGTCTGGTAAGTTTTGAAAAATCTGTACACCCATGTAGCCATCCCAATAATCAAGATATTGAACACTCCATCACCCCAGGGGTTCTTTCATGCCCCATGGCAGTCAAATCTCCCTCAACTTCTGGTCACAGGAAAGCACTAATCTGCTTTCTGTTACTATAGATCAGTGTAAATTTTCTAGAATTTCATATGTGAATATTTGTGCCTGGCTTCTATCACCCACCACATTGTTTCTGAAAGTCATCCGTGCTGCTGGATGTCAGTTTTATTGCAGGTCATACCCCACTGTGTGACTATGCCATGTTGTGCTTACTCACCTGCTGATGGATATTTGTGACTGTTTTCCGTTTTGAGGTACAATGAATAAAGCTGCTTTGAGCATTCAGCTGTAAGCTTTATGTAGACATATGTTTTAATTTCTCCTGGTAAGCAATGGTCTTAATGCCAAGAGCACTCAAAACCTTTAAGCATCTTATATGCAACGGTGAGCAAGATGAAGATATGTGAGCCAAGTGAAAGAACGGTTCACATATACATATGTATGTGTGTGTACACATATGCACATATATATAAACATCACATAATAAAGTAACTTTGTCAGTGACTATGCTCGTGGGGTGCTAATTAATGGATCAATGCCAACACGATGAGAGGTTCCTGCTCATCTGTTGCGGGAACCTGCCCTCAATATTATCATATCCGGTATTCTTATTATGACTTGTGGGGCCAGAATCACAAAATTTATACATTCTGTGAAGCTAGAAGGATTAGCTTAATCAGTAGCAGATCCAGGACTTATAAAAATCTTAAGATGATTAAGTAATGCTTTTAATCAACTAAAATTAAATTTGACAGGGATAAATGGGGAGGTATCAGGTATGAGTACCAAAAAACAACTATCCAAGTTCAGGGTAAAGAAAATATGACTCAGGAGCATAAGTGTAAAGAAACTTGAGGTTTTCAGTGGGTAATAGCTTCAATGTTAGTTGACAGTCATACCATCAAAGAAACCAAGCTGATTTGGGACTGCGTTGATAAATGTAATATCTGGATGCAAAAAGTAGAGTTTCTTCTCTACTCTGTTCCACCCAGAGCACACGTATTGGGTGGAATTCTGAAATCACACATACTGAAGTACATATGGAGGAAATGGGCCAAGATGGTGGTTATTCAGGACTGTGTTATAGGAAGACAGATTGAAAGAAAACTGAAGATTTCTGTCTTAGGAAAAAGAACATTGTGGCGGTGGGGAGGGGAGGGTATGGTTATAACAGCCTTCAAAATCTCAACAACTAATCCATGTAAATGGCATCGGACTCATTAAATGGCTCTGAGGGCTAGAATCACAGCTTGGGAGAAGTTAGTAGAAGACATAAGAAATAACACCCCAGTTATTAGACTGGTCCAGAGAAAAATGTTTTTTCCTCAGAAGAAACAGAATTATTGATTACTGGAGATGTTCAAATATGGATCCAATGACCTGGAATGTTACCTCACCTGTAGAATGGGCATAATGATACTAGTATAAGTGGACCAAGGATAATGTATGTGAACATACCTCTAAAAATAGCTGCCATATTTTATTAGACTTAATTGGTTGACACGTCTGTCTCAATTCAAGGAACACATCCAATTTATATTTTTATCTGGAGCATCAACTATTGTATCTAGCTTATGAAGGCATCCAATGAATTTTTTTGAATGGGGGAGGGGGGTGAATGAATCACTAGAGGTAACAGATATAAGAGTACTTTAGAAATGAAGAATGCACAACACCAATGTTGTACAATAAATTATTAATAATTAATTTACTCCTAAAATTCCTGTCAACTCAGGTTATCTATATTCATAATTATAACAACAATTTATCCTCACCATATGGCTTTACTGGTGAGTTCTTTCTATCTAGCAAGAAACAGATAATTTTCATGCTATATAAACTGTTCAGTAACAGAAAAAAAGGGACAAAAACCTTTCCCATTAATTTTTAGTACCAAATTTATTTTATGAAGTTACCATTAAACTTATCCTAAAACCTGATAAAAGCCTCAAAAACAAAAATTATAACCTAATCTCAGTATGAATATAATGCAACATAGTAATATAGTAGTAAGTCAAATTTAATACCATATTAAAAGAATAATTCACATTATCCCATGGATATAAGGATAATATAATATTAGCAAATATATTAATATAGTGTATCATATCAAAATGACAAACAAGAAAAAAACCACTATTACTGTAATAAATGCTGAAAAGGGAATTAGTAATTCAATAGCCATCTCTGATCTTAAAAATAGTTTTAAAAAAGAAAGAAAAACTAGCACAGCATTAAAATTAATATTAATCTCAGAATAGAAGTACATATCCAATTAATTGTGATACACCAAAAGAATTATTATTTAACATTGTTTTAGAAGCTCTGGAAAACTAAAACCAAAATGCCAAACAACAAAAGCAAAAGAGACGTAGTAGGAATAGTTATGAAAAAAACCCCAAAGAATCAACTAAAATGGTTATAATTAATGAGATTTCAGCGTAGTGGCTGGAAAAAAAATGTACAAAAATAGACAGGAGAAGAAATAAGATGGCGGCGTAGGTCACAGCTGCCCCCGCCGCCTCCCGCAACCACATCAAAATCACAACAAAACACAGAACCACCATCGCTCAGAGCCTCCTGAGACCCGGCTGCACAGAAGCCCCGCAACCAGGGAGCTGAGGCAGCACCGAGACCGGGAGGAGGGGGAGACGCGGGCGGGGCGGGGCTGGATCCCGGAGACGCGGCCGCGGGCCCACAGCCGGTGCCGCAGGGAAACCCGGGAGGGGATCTCGGCGGCGGGGGTTTCCCGGAGGAGGGAAGGGTCCCAGCCCCACAGCAGGCCCCAGCCCAGGGCTCCAGGGCCAGGAAGAAAAGTCCCCACAACTCCAGGGACTGTCCCTGAGGGTCGCGGAGGCTGCGGGAGCCCCAGGCTTTCCTCTCAAAGGGCCCGGCACGGACTCACTCGGACGCTCCCTCTGAGCCCAGCGCCGGGCAGCGGCCTGAAAGGACCCGGGACACTCGGGGAGGAACTAACCTGCCTGAGATCCGGGCGAGAGGTGGAGGGCGGCTTCCTCCCGGGCAGAAGGGCTGGCGGAGGCCATGGCTCCTGTGGCGAGTCCTCCCCGCACAGCCGGCGGGCAGGCGCCATGTTTGAATCGCCAGCACCTGACCCTCACCCTTGGCCCCGCCCTGTGACTCCCGGAGGCCCCGCCCTCCCCACCTGCAGCTCATCCAGGCCATTTCCAGGGGCTTTTCTGTGCAAGTGGCCTATCGAGCCTCATGCTTAGGACTTTCCTAAAATCTCTCAAACAAGCAGCAGCAGGCCCCATATGGCTGGATGGCGGCCCCAGGCCTGGCACTAGCGGCAGCTGCACTGGCTCATAGCTGGGCCTCTCCTGGGCACCTCCAAGCCCAGCACAAGGAGCAGCCAACTACGGTTTGCTGTGTAGCTCATGCTGGTGGCCCTGGGCAAGGCACTGGCACAGGCTGACTTTGCACCTCCCGGGAGGCCCCAGAGACAGTGCACCTGGTGGTCAGACTCGACCACGCTGGATTACAACCCTACCGCATCCACGAGTGACACACTCAAGGGGCGCACTTGGTGAACACCAAAGCCCCACTGAAGTAAATCCTGCTCCATAGGGGTGTCTCCAGCACAGCAGCTCTCTGGCTGTAGCTGCAGCGGGTCCTCACAGCTGATTGGCCTGGGGGCCAATTCCTCCCAGTGATGCCAACAGCAACCAAGGCTCAACTACAACAGGGCAGTGCACACAGACCACACAGGGGAGCACCTACAAGGCCCAGCTCAGGTGACTGGGGAGGCTGAGCCATTGGACCCTACAGGACACCTACTACACAAAGCCACTCTACATATTCCAGGAAACATAGCAGCTCTACCTAATACATAGAAACAAACACCAGGAAGCAGCCAAAATGGGGAGGCAAAGAAACATGTCACAGAGGAAAGAACAGAAGAAATCTCTAGAAGAGGAACTAAATGAAATAGATCCAAGGAAGCTAACAGATACGGAGTTCAGAATTTTGTTTATAAGGATGTTTAAGCATATTATTAGGGAAATAACTGAGAAAATTGATAACATAATAAAGTACCAATTTGAAATGAAGACTACACGAACTGAAATGAAGAATAATTTACAGGGAATCAACAGTAGAGTAGAGGACACTGAGAATCAAATCATCAATTTGGAACATGAGGAAACAAAAAACACCCAACCAGACGAGCAAAAAGAAAAATGAATCCAGAAATCTGAAGATAGTATAAGGAGCCTCTGGGACAACTTAAAGAGGCCCAACTTTTGTATTATTGGGGTGCCAGAAGGGGAAGAAAGAGACCAAGAAATTGAAAACCTATTTGAAAAAATAATTACAGAAAACTTCCCCTACTTGGGGAAAGAAATAGACTTACAAGTCCAGGAAGCACAGAGGGTCCCAAACAAGAGGAACCCAAAGAGGCCCACAGCAAGACACATCATCATTAAAACGCCAAAGGTGAAAGACAAAGAGAGAATCTTAAAAGCAGCAAGAGAAAAGCAGTTAGTTCCCTACAAGGGAGCCCCCATACGACTGTCAGCTGATTTCTCAACAGAAACCTTGCAGGCCAGAAGGGGGTGGCAAGAAATATTCAAAGTGATGAAAAACATGGAACTACAACCAAGATTGCTCTACCCAGCAAAGCTATCATTTAGAATTGAAGGTCAGATAAAGAGCTTCACAGATAAGGAAAAGCTAAAGGAGTTCATCACCACCAGACCAGCACTACAGGAAATGTTGAAGGGCCTTCTTTAAGAAGCTAATGAACAGAAGAATCTGACAAAGTAAATAGATCCAGAGACACTGACACATGCAACAGACGCATATTTCAGAGGGAAGAAGGAAGGGGGTGGAGGGTGGGAAGAGATTAACCAAAGAAGTTATATGCATATGTGCATAACCCATCCACACAGTCAATAACAGGGTGAGGGCCTGGGGAGGGGGTGGGAGCAAAGTGGAGGGGGTCAATTGGGAGGGGAAAATGGGACACCTGTAATACTCTCAACAATAAAGATAAAGGGGAAAAAAAAGAAGAAAGATACATAAAATTTTAATAAATTTCTTAGAGAGATTTAAAATAAAAAATAAAAATAAATAGACCTGCTCTATAACAGAAATAACCAGTCAAAAGAGATTATGGGACAAAAGAATCCTTTTGAAATAGGAAAAAGAACATCAGTACTAGCATAAACCTAATAAGAAATGTTTAGGAGCTTGTCAGATATAAAAGAAGAGATTAATGAATTGAGAGACCATTATCTTAATGGATGGAAAACACTAAATCTTTTAAATATATCCATTCTTTTCTAATTATTATTTAAATTTGATGTAATTAACATAAGCACATTGGAATTTTTGGGTAAGATGATAAAATGATTCTAAAGTTCATATGAAAAAATAAATAGATGAGAATAGCTGAGAAAATATTGGGGGGATTATAGTATTGTTTCTATGACAGATATTAAAACCTATTGCAAAGCTTCAATAATTAAAACACTGTGATCCATTACAAGGAAGATATCATATAACAATGGGCACAAGAACTCAATAAATAAAGAAGTTGGCTAGTAGGTACCGCATTTGGGGGAGTGGGCAAATCAGTTTCATGTCAGATTTTACTAGATGTAAAATAAATGTGATGCAGAAATACAAACCATAAGACACTAGAAGAAAATATATTTAACTATTTACCTAATCTCTGGATAGGAAAGACTTTCAAAGTTCAAATATAACAGTAATAATCTTAAAGAGAGAAAGGTTAGGTTTGACTTCAGGAAATATTTGAACTGATTTTTTTTTTTCTTTTTTAAAACCCTTGTGTTGAGGGCTGACTTGCAATAAATCACAGTGGGGGAGCTGCTCTGTTTTGTCTTTTAAACTGTTTCACTCATGTGGAATCTAATGAACAAAATAAACTAACAAACAAAATAGAAAAAGACTCATAGATACAGAGAACAAACTGAGAACTGTGGGGGTGAGGGCAGTTGGGAGGGACTGAATGAAAGAAGGTGAAGGGATTAAGCAACAACAAAAATGACAAAAACTTCGTAGATACAAACAATAGTATGGTGATTACCAGAAGGAAAGGGGGGTAGGGGGAGGTAGAAGAGGGTAAAGGGGGGATAAATGGTGATGGAAGGAGACTTGACTTAGGGTAGTGAACACAATACAATATATAGATGATGTGTTATGGAATTGTACACCTGAAACTTATTTTATTTACCAATGGCACCCCAATAAATTCAATAAAAAATTGAAAGGACAAATGGCAAGATGGAATTTTTTTGCATAAATATAGTAAAGACAGCATTAATTTGTAGAAGTGATTAGAAATACTGCAAGAACCAGTAGAAAAATTGGCAAATGATGTGGACAGTTTACAGAAGGGAAAGATAAATGGTCAGCAAACAGGTAAAAAAAAAATTAACCTCATTGGAAACTGAGGTAACGAAAGTAGAACCAATAGTGCAATTTTTTCTTACAGATTTAACAAGTTTCTAAATGGATGAAAATCCTCATTGCAGCAAGGGTGTGGTGGAAGACACTCTTGTATTCTCTTGGTTTTTGATAGGTTCATTTTGAACATGTACATTTGAGATGCCAGTAGAAAACTGGTGAGGACACCCTGTTGGCAATTGGAAATTAGAGCTTGGAGGAGCAATATGGGTTTCAAATAAGTGCAGAGACATCAACATATACATGTTTGCTAAAGTCACTAGTGTTGTAACGTTGGACAATTTAGTCCCTCTGATTCTCAGTTTCCTCCTCAACAAAATGAGGATGACAATGGTGCCTCATAGGGCTGTTGTAAGAATTAAATGAGCTAATACCGGTAAAACACCTAACCTAATACATAAATGTTAGCTATTATCATTGTTAATTTTATTATCATCGATTATAGTAACCCAGGGAGGATGGTTAAGGTGAAAAAAGGAGGTAGCAGATGCTGTTGGTGCGCCAACAAAATCCCTCAGCCCTTACATTCTAGCACACCAGCCTGACTTCCAACTATTGATTGGCACCTGCAACTCTTTGCCTGCGAGCAAGCGAGAAGTATCAGGGAATTGATAGAGCCTTCAACCAATATCTGATGGGGCTGGTGGAGAAATACTTTAACTCTCACTCCACAAGCAGGATAATTCTGAGGGATGTGTTCTACGTGCGAGTATGCTCCAGGTGCCCACAGTTGCTAATGGCTCGATATCACACCCTTTATTGGCTGCCTTCCCTTACCTGTCTCACTTCTTTACTCCCCTACTAAGATCATCTCCTCGAATAAATGATTTGCATGTAAATCCTTGTCTCAGGGCCTGCTTCTTGGACAACCAAAATTAAGACAGACAAGAATGAAACCTGGTCTGCAATAGTATTGGAAGGATGATTGGGGGAAGAGAAGCTCATGATGGAACTAGAGAAGAAATGGATAAAGAGAGGTACTGAAAAAAGGTGGAACGTGTAGTCTAAAAACCCAAAGTAAAGGACAGTTTCCCAAATGAGGTAGGAGGAAACAGTAGCAAATGCTATGGAGATGAGATGCAAAAAGAACTGGAAACTGTCCATCTGAGTTGGCATCTATGAGGTGCTAGGTGACCTCTGCCAGAAGATTTTTGGTATAGTGGTAGAAGAAGCCAGATGGCAGTGGGTTGAGGAAGTGAGTGGGAGGTGGAAAAGTGTAGGCAGCAAAAGTGTAGGCTATTCATTTAGGAAGTCTGGCTGTGACAGGAGAGAGGAGAGAGAGAGAGAGAGAGAGAGAGAGAGAGAGAGAGAGAGAGAGGGAGAGAGAGAGATGAATAGAGGCACACAACGGAATCTTATCTTTACCTTTAAGATGGAAAGACTTGAGTATACTCTAGTTTGATGATGAGGGGGAAAAAAAAACCCCAGTTGAAATGTGCTTAAAAACATTTCATTCTTGATATAATGCTTTAACCACTACCACATTCCAAAAGTTGCCCAATATTCTCATTTTCACCAACAACCTTTTATTGCGCACCTATTCTCTGCAAAGCACTGGTAAGTATTGAGAAAACAAAGAAATATAAGATATAATTCCCTACTTCAAAGAAGTTATACTCTAGTAGGGGAAGTGAGCTATCAACATATCAACTTATTAAAAATTTAAGAGGTTATTAAAGAGTTTATTAAAAATTTAGATGATAAAATGAGAGGTACAGTTAATAATTACTTTAGCAGTTCAAAGGAACATAGGACAGGTGGGGAAGCTTCATGGGTTTGCGGTACAGATGATTTGGCAGAAAAACTCACTGGGGAGAAGGGTCCAAAGGGGGAAATTTAAGAGAGGTAGAAGTCAGTAACAAACATATCTGGAAGGGGATTGAATGTTAAACTAAATTTTAAAACTTGGACTTCATTTAGTAGGCAAAAAAAAGAGCCATTTAGAGTTTGTGAGCATAGTGAAAAACAGTATTTTGGAGAAAGTCTTTTGAAAAGCGTGTGTAGCATGGTTTGGAGAAGAAAACAAAGGCAGAAGGGCTAGCCAAACAGGGAGGACACGCAAGCTTGCACTAGGATAGGAGAGGAGAGAGGGAGATGACAGAGAAGGGACCTTTCATATTGTGGACATTATTCAATTTTTTAGATTATAAGCTATTTGTGCTATGTGTTGGTTATAACTGGAGCCCATATCATGTCTCAAAATGGCATGTAACATAAATGTTTCTGAAGAGTTGAGTAGAGAAAGTAACACATGAATAAACGAATGCACAGCAAATGAATGAATATTATAGGAGATGAGCCACCAGGTGGATCTGGGGGCAAAAAGAAACCAAAGAACTGAGGGCTTCCAAGCGTGGTTGACTGGGGAAAATAATAGCATCATTGACTGAATCGACTGTCACCTAGCAAGTGTTCAGTGAATGTAATCATATGTATTTATATGGTGTAACCCTATTATTTATGATAATTATCTTATCCTGTGGATTTATAAACATCTTATATATTTATCTTATATATTTATGATACTGAAAAGAGACAAAGTTGGAAGGCACTTCACCCCTTTGATGGTTTAATAGAGAGGTTGCCTGGCAGGTCTGAGTTAACTCAACAAATGCCAGTTGCTAAGTTCCAGAGGTTCCCCCTTTCTAACCAGGCCACTTCCTCAAACATCAACATTCTATTGTTACACAATTCCTGAGGATTCCCTACACCCCATTCTTTATAAGCATGTAGGGTATAATGGGAGGTGGGATCTCTCTTTTGGAACCCTGCCTCACCAGCCCAGCCAAGGCTAGCCTAAGGTACACTTGTCTATGGGGTAATGAGAGCTTCAGGGATGGTGTTCACTCTTTACTTCTCTGATGTAAGTTTTTATTCAAGAAAACCTTAATATATATTTAAGTCACATGGTCCTCGTGTGTGTGGGACTGAAAAATCTAACACATCATGAATAATACATAACACACATATAGTTGAGATTTTAGAGAGAGAATGCTTTTGAGGGAAATTTTAATTTTAGACATGATCCAGAGAGCTATCATCTACAAAAATAAACACTAACCTGATAAAAATAATACAATCCTATTTAAATCCATTTGTAAATAGTCAAATCTTTTTTTTTTTAAAACCTCACCCAAGTATATTTTTTTTTCCATTGCTTTTCAGAGGGAGTGGAAGGGAGAGAGAGAGGAGAGAGGGAGGGAGAGAGAGAGAAGCATTGATGTGAGAGAGACACACCTATTGGTTGTCTCCCGCACTCGCCCTGACCGGGGCTGGGGATCCAGCCTGCAACTGAGGTACATGGCCTTGGCTGGAATCGAACCTGGGACCCTTCAGTCCGTGGGCTGATGCTCTAACCACTGAGCCAAATTGGCTAGGGCTAGTTAAATCTTTTAAATAGAGAAATTCTATAAAACTTTTTTATGAAAAATAGTCATTAAACATGAATTTCAGATCAAATCAACTTATACCTCTTTATTGAGTGCATGTTAATGCTTGGCGCTGTTTCATAAGCAACAAAGGCAGAAAGAATGACAGAATTAGAAAATCACCCATTTTCAAAATTTTAATGAAATAATAAATCTAGAAAAATGACAATCAATGGATGCTAAAATCATTAGGTCTGAGGTTATCAACTTTGGCTGCTCTTTGGTATCACTTAGGGGATTTAAAAAATGCTAATGCCCATGACACCCCCACCCCCCAGTAATTCTGATTTAAATGATGATGGGTGTGGTCCTGGCATTGGGAGTTAGAAAATCTCCGCAGGTGATTCTAATGTGTAGCCAAGGTTAGGTAAAAAGTCCATAGAAACCAGACATTATATGCCTGGGTGATGCTGTGGGATGTTCCAAGTACGCCCTAGGAAGTCATCTTGCCTAAAAATGATTGAACGGAAATGTAATCAAGTCTCTAGATATAACTCTCAGCTTATAAGAAGTAGCTGTCTGGTAGAAATCATAATTATATTTAAATGCATCTGTAGATATATGAATCATTGTTATACAGAAATTATATAGGGGATAAAAGAACAACTTAAATAGAACCAAAAGGAAGCAAACAACCAAATCCTAAATGTTGGACATTCTATAAGACCAAAAACTCAGTTTCTCCATTAATGGCATGTCAAAATAAATAAAAGAAAGAAAGTCAGGGACTGTTATAGAACCAAAGAGCCTTAAGAAACATAACAACCAAATCTAATGTGTAGGCCTTGTTGGCTCCCATGCCAGAGATCTCTTTTCTCCTCCAGATCTTCTCTCTACACTTCTCTCTAGTCTGGGAAGTTAACCTGCATGGGTTGTACCTTTAGGCTCCCTTGCTCTCTGGTTTCTGGTTGGGTTGGGCCAGTGGAAAGTCCTAGCAGGAGATCAGAGAGGGGAAGAAAGGGCATTCTGGGGATTTATTCCCCTGGCTTCCTCTCTGTGAGGTCACCTGGGCTGGTTGGATCTCTCCATGGAAGGACACTGTTCCTCTCAGTGTGGCTCACCCTACAGACTGTCACATTACATTCTCAGTCAGTAACCTTGATCTTGTCTTCCTTACTCCTTCACACCTAGTTGTGGTAACAGCTCCATTGTTGCCCCCCCCCCCCCGAAGATTACTGCACTATCCTCCCTCAGTGCTTTTGTAAATAAACCCTCCTTGAATTATCCTAGTCAGAGAGTGCTATTTCCTGATGGGACTGATACAGATCCTCATTGAATGAAATTAATTATCTGATACAATGAAGGAATTTTGAAAGTGAAGTAAACATTAAAAGCTATTTAGAAATTATTGTTAATTTTACGAGGTGTGATGACATAGTGGTTAAGTAAAATAAAAAAGCCTTACCAGCTAGAGATACATACTGAAGTATTTATTGATAAAATGATATGTGCAGGATTGTTTTAAACCTCCTGCATTGGAGAATTGGGCAGTGGGATGGAAGGTAAGAGAAGAGTGTGGGGTGGGGGATATATGAAATAAGATGATAAAGATGTTGATAACTGAAGCAGTCAACATTTGGGTAATCTTGGTTTATCTTTCTCCCCCACCCCACTTTTTTCTTACCTTCCATCCCACTGATAGAACCTAAATGGCTGAACCTAAATCTGATCAAGGGTATAGATATGAGGGCTTATACTATTTTCTCGATTGTGTGAACAACTGAAAGTTTCTATAACAGAATGTTAAAACAGAGCAACCAATTTTCCTTATTCTTTTCTTAGATGAGACCTAGTTTGCAATATTCCACTGGAGAGAAAGGAACATGGAATCTACCTTTACATCAAATGAAGGTTTTAAGAGGTGTATTTAAAGTGGGGCAATATCAATATGTTTCTACACTTTATTCTTTTCTGCAGAGAAAAACTGATGAGGAAGCTGCATACATATACTGTGTGTGATTTTCACTTGTTCTTTAGATATTCAGATGGCCACCAAATTTCGGCAATCTGCCTGTGAGCATCTACAAAGGGAGGGAGAGTGAAGAGGGCCTGATGGGCCAAATGTGCTAGGCCTGAGTTCCTATTGTCAGCAATTTGTGTGCTATTCAGTCAATCTGCAGCCTCAAGGACAAAATCTATTATTGCTCAGAGCTTCCTTTGTGTTTTGTTTTGGATTTTTCTGGTAATAGACACTAGTAATGCATAAAAATCATTATTATTTATAATCCTTTCAGGGGATTTAGTTGCTCCTGGGGCAGTACAGGAAGCAAACATAATTTCTTCTGCAACAAATTTTGCCCTAACCAAAGAAGCAAGGTGTTGGATTGGTTCTACTTCGGTAGTATTTTTACTTCTCAAATACCGTAGATAAAAGAATTTTGCAGATATTTGAGAAGAATGAATAAATACAAATTGAAAGACGTACATATGTTGCCGCTTCCTTTTATATGAAGCAAGTAGTCAACAATAAGAAAAATCTGAGTGTAAAGAATTCTATTGCATGCTAAAAAATAAAACAAAATAAAAATAAAGCCAAGGGATAATGTTTGTTGGGTTAATAAAGTTGCTTTGTTTTCTTATAATAATAAAAGTTGGCAGGACTCCACTTACATTAAAGTATTTCCTGGCATAATGTTCTTCACTCTGCTTCCCCCACGCCCGCTTTGCTAAGCTTGTTTTATTGACGTTTCTGTTAATTGATGGTTACTAGATATAACCACAAGGCAGACAGATTAGGAAGGAAACGTTGAAGCTTGTTTATACAACAGAAAAATGCTGCTTTTTAAATTGCAATATTAATATAGCAACCTCAATTCACCAAAATAAATGTAGTATGAACACAAAATCCTCAATTCACCAAGATATAAAGCGTACTTACTGCAACTACAATGTAAGTTGTAAATGTGGGCAATAAAGATCAATACTGGGGAAAACAAGTTGATCCAATGGTATTTTAAACACTTACCCTCCAGAATACAACCAAAAGAAAGCCTCTATCTTCAAAATATTTCTCTACCAACTATCATTTGCAAATGCTGACTAGGATATTGGACTGGATAATATGAACTTAGGCATCTGGTGAAGGATTTTGGACTCAGTCTGCTTGGGTTTGCATCCTAGCTCCATGACTTTATAACTGTATAACTGTTGTCCAGTTATCAGATCTCTCTGAAAAACTCACTCAAATTCTTTATATGAGAAACAGGAATGGCAATAGGAGGCTGTTGGGAGAATTAAATAAAATAAATAACTTAGATGATGGGACTTCAGATCCTCATGAAGGAATATAATCTAGAAAGGGAAGAGCTAGACCAAATTAAAGAGTTGGCTACTTGCTTGTTTGAAGGATAAAACTATTATTTTGTCATCTTAAATAATTTATGGAACAAGTTGGGGAGTAGGTAAGTAGCTAATGAACTAGCAGGACAGGCGAGATCAATCAGAACAACCAATATATCAAAACTAGCAACAGTTTTAGAGGCTGATCCCATAAATAGGTCTGCTCCTCTCTTCAAAAGAAAATGGTCAGTCGCACTGATTTTGAAGTTGTTTTGGCATCAAGAATTATGGAATCTCATCAATTCAGTTAATCATTATTTGGGATCAGCAGGTAATTTTAAACTAAGGTTCAACATAAAAAGTGATAGACATTCTGGCTGATTCTGAAGCAGGAATGAAGTTATCAGAGTGAGTTTGAATGTCCTGCCATAGTTATTTTATTAAACAAAGGAGGGCTAACATTGAGTCAAAGTACACTAATACTTAAATAAAAACCCCAAATGAATCACAATTCACATTAATTTTCAAGCGCTGCATCACTGTGCCTTTCAACATCAAGACCAAGCCATGATTCAGAGGCAGTCCACTGGTGAGTCATCCTCTGCTGATATCTGGATGGGTCAGAACAGCGTGCGTGGGTTGAGAAGGAGGAGGGAAAGAGGCCAAGAGCTTCCTTTGGTGTGGCATGGCAGAGGCCAGGGTCCAGGATCAAAGCCCCATGACCTAGGAGAAGGACCTACCAAGCAATGTCCCTGGTTCTCAGAGAAATCAACTTCCAATTGTCCCCTGAAGGAGACTTTCACATGCCCAAAGGATGCATAAGTCCTTTGACAAATCTGGAGGCTTTCTGGGTAGAGAAAGATACCGTTTCCAACCTAGAGGAACAGTCAAATGGTTCTGATCCCTGATGTTAGAGAAGGGGAATGGCTGAGCAAAGAACACCCAAGACACCATGGCTAGAGGTGCCTACAAAGTGACACATCCCACTTGGTGCTATAACACAGCCAAATGAGCAAATAAACTACTGCAATACAAAGGTCCTCTGAGAGAGATCCCAGTTGTCTCATTTCAGCTTGGCATTTCACTTTTCCTCTTCTTTCCTCCCTGATCTTTCCTTCATCACACTCTATCCCTTCTACCTCTGCCCGGCGGCCCTGTTCTCTGGGATCATCTCTCTGTCTACTCTAATGGTGAGTGCTTCCAAGTGCTACTCCCAGCCCACTATCTGACTACACAACAGGCCAGTCTCTCTCTCACACCTGTATATACTGAGAGGCTTATGGCCTATGAAAATTTTGATTCCTCCATGGGTCATAAACCTATGTTAAACCAGTCACCTCCACAGAAAATCAGGACAAGAGGTACTTCCTGAACCTCTACTGTATCAGGCAACAAAGAGTGCTTGCCATAGTGAATTCAAACACAGGCCACGATATTACAATATCTGGCTATAGGAAACCAAACCCTGAAAAGAGAAAGTATCACAGCCTTCAGTTTGAACGACCTTTGCAATTGCAATTCTAGTTTTTCAGTTACTAGAATGCATATACCAATGCTTGAGCTTTTGGGCACTACTTCTGTGTATTCCATTCTGTGTACCAGCACCCGTCAGAACACTGAGCCCACAACAGATATTTTGTAAATTATCTTTGATGTATTATAGACAAATAATTAATCATTGAGGCGATAGTTGGATAACTTCCCCATTATAGAAACCAGACCAGCTCTATATTATATGTATTTATAGATCACAACCTAGAGAACTTGTTATAGTATTATGTGAGTTAACTACTGTTGCATCACAAGCCAGCCTAGACATTGGTGGTTTAAACAACAATTATGTTATTGCTGACAAGTCTGCAGCTACCTGGGTTGGCTGATCTAGGCTGGGCTCTGCTTGGGAGCCTCAGCTCCCCACGTCTCATCCTTAGGCATGTTCTTCTTATGGAACAGTAGAACCGCAAGTAGGCAAGCAGAAACATGCAGGCTTCTTAAGGCCAAGGCTTTGACTGGCACTCTGACACTTCTACCCACATTCCTTTGACCAAAGAATGTCACATGGCCTAGCTCAAGGACAAGGGGTGGCAATATACATTCTACCTTTATGAAGGAACTCAAAAGTCACAGGACAAAAGGTATGATACAGGGGCAGTGAAAAATTAGAGCTAATAGCGCACTTTATCACAATTACAATTTCTGAGAGCATGGAAAATTTGACTACAGAAGAATACTTTGTTGATAAACTAGGAATGAGTTTTGGATGACATCAGTTGCAAGGTACTAATTTCCTTCAGCTGTTTATTCATCAACTTCTCACTACTTCCAGGAGAGTCACAATGGTTGAAGCTAAAATTTGCCGTGGTTGAGTAAATGTGTCTTGTAAGAGAGTAATGAGGTATCTGGTTTTGTATTGCATTTCCTCTCTCCCCACCGCCACACACTAGGTAATGCAAAAGATGTTGGCTTACTTGTCCAGAGAGATGGGTTTAGCATGAAATCCTAAACCTCCTAAAAGTTCCAACTGCTAAATTATAGCAGCTTTTCTATAGACTTTAAAATTTGTTCAGTCAGAAGCCCATAATAACTAAAACCTTTGAAATGTTTTATTGATCTTTTCCTAGTTTAATTAGGTCATGGTCTTCCAAAGTAACAATACAAGTTTGTGTTTCTTTAATCTACAATTCTACTGAATCTACCAATCTGATATACAGATGTAGCAAAATGCAAAGAAAGTTTATCCACAGTTTTCATGGTTGGTATTTTCAATTTCACGATAAGATGCAATGTGAAACAAACTCGAATTAAAGTACCTTCAGAAACATCTTGCTTTGGCACTGGAACTTATATAGATAGCTACCTTGCTTCTTGTGGCAACTGGGATATTTATATATGCCAAAGAAAAAAACTTTCTCCCTGTGCTCAACTTTGAAAGCTCTGTGCTCTACATGAAACAAGTGAAAGATGGCGTATGGTGATTAATTAGGGGTTAAGATAATTAGAAATGCTACAAAACAAATTATCCTGGCAACTTTTCTGTAAGAAGTTAGTTTATAAATCTCTTGTCTTATTTGTATACAGGACAAAGAGAGTACTTTAGCTCCAGCAGTATTCATGTTCTCCCCTTGAGAAGGATGGCCTCTGCAGTAGCACACACATTTCAGGTAATAGTAAAAGGACATCAATGTCACCCTTTAACAGAAAGACAAGCTGAAATATTCACCCATCCAGCTCTTTCCAGAGTGCTTTACTTCAGGAAGATCTACAGGACTGCAATAAGAAATTGATGTATTAAAGATCCTACTTATGTTACATTTACAGCCAAACTCAGGGAGAGAGCTAATGGCACTCTAAAAATGGTCATTTTGTCAGATCTTTGGTGTAAATTACAGATTACACACAGGAAACCATGACATCAAAAACCCAGTGACAGCACAGACAGTACCTGGCCAGGGCCTAGCATGGATGTTTGGTACATAGTTATATTGGTTCATTTGATTAAAACTCCTGGTACCATCAGCCAGAAGGGAGAATTAGAACTAGGCATCTTTTTAATTTTTTTTTTCAGTTCAATATATAAAAATCTATTCCCATAAGTGTAGCCATGAGGAATGAGGCAAACATGATTAAAATTCATGAGAGGATCATACAACGTGGGAGAGATACGGAAGAATGCTGGTCTGAGATTCAGAGCACAGCTAATAACAATAGCTAGCGTTTAATTAATGCTCATGATGGTACCTGGAACTGTGCTGAGTGCCGTGTGTGCCTTAGTCGATCTCATCCTTCCAACAACCCTATGACGTAAGTGCTGCTGTCAGCCCCGTCTTACAGGTACAGCTGAGAGATGTTGAGAAACCCAACCCGTTCAGCCCCACAGCTGGAAAAATGGCAATACCAGCATCCATCTCCAGAGGGCAAGCCCTTCCCAATTACACCACAGTGTCAAAGTGTGCTGGACTCCAGCCCTGATACGTTGCTAGCTAGAAGTGTGTCCTTGAACGAATCAGTTCTCCTTCGTGCGCCTCTGTGTCTTCATACAGAAATGAAGTAGTCGGACTAGATCGATGGTTTGCAAACTTGGCTGCAAATTAGAATCTTTTGGGATGATTTTATGAGGCAATTTGTTGAATACTTACTGTATGCCAGGAGCTTTATATACAACATCTTATCTGATTCTCTCAACAGTAGTCTGGGGTATTAAGGAAATGGGGAATACCTGATCTCATGGAGGAAAAATTGAGGTTGAGAAGTTTGGTACCTTGCTCACAGGGGCAGGCAGAACTGGATTCAGGCATTTTGGACTGGCGATCCTGGGCTCTGGTCCTGGAATGAAATACTCTCATCTTTTATTGCTTGGTTCTTTTCTCCCTGTTTCCAGGCTCGCCCTGTTCTAATCTATCCTCCCCATTATTTCCTAAATGCTCTTTCTAAAATGTGTACATCTTATTTATAGCTGGAAATCTGACATTATGACTTCAGAGCTTTCTGGATATTTTAAACGCCTTACTGTGGTGCACATGACACTTCAGGATCTGGTTACTTCTCTAATCTCATTTCCTGCCAGCACCCCCACCCCCTACTTTGTTCAGGAGAAGTGTGTCATACAGCATCTGTGTCTTCACATATGTTGCTGTTTCTTCCCAGAGTGTCCTTTTCATCCCCTCCCCCTCCCCCCCATTCCTAGCTTAAGTCCTACTCGTCCTAAACTCAGCTCAAGCATCTCCTCTTTCTTGAACACTTTTCTGGCCATGATGGGGAATGTAGCAGCCTGCCCTTGTTTGTTCCCACAGCACCCAAGGGCCTCTGTTAAGTTAGTTGATTTAAAAGGTCACTTCTTGCTGAAGCATCTTCTAACCCTTCCATGTATAATCAACCCATGTGTCTGAATCAAAGACAAAGAAGGGGAACTGGAGAGGAGGAGGATCGGGCCATTTGTCCAAGGGTCACTATGTCTGCCTCTTGCACCTTGATCCCAGCCCCATCATCTTGCGCCTACCTCACTCGCGGTGGTCACTTCCTGACTGCTCCTTCTGCTCCTAGCCTACAGGCTCTTCCCAGCACACAGGGCCCAGTGAGCCTTTCAAATGTAAGGCAGACAATTTGACTCTTCTGCTCAAAATCCCTCAATGATTTCCATCTCCCTCATAGGCAACATCCAGGTGCTAACATGGGCCTTTAAGGCTAGACATCAGTGTTTCTCAAACGTTCGCTTGCATATGAATTACCTAGGCATGTCGTTACAATGCAGACTCTGACCCAGTAGGTCTCGGGTGGGGCCTGAGATGCTGCATTTCTACCCAACCGCCAGGTGCAATGGATGCTGCTGGTCCTTGGACCCCTCCCTGAGTAGCAAGCTTCTCCTTGACCTGCCTTCCCAGCGCTCTGATTGTCGGCCTTACTCTCCCCGTGCTCTGCACTCCAGCTTCACTGGCTTCCCTGTTGTTCAAAACACACACTAGAGATGTTCTCCTGCCCAGGGCCTGTGCACTAGCGACCCTGTTGCCTCGCCCCACCTACCTACCCGGCTAACACTTTCTTCGCACCTTCGCCCAGCTCCCGCCTTTCCAGCGAGCCTCACCCTGGCCAGCTGACTTAACATTACAGCCTGCCTTCTGCTGCTTCCCGCTCTGGGTTCTGCACCCCTGAAACTGCTTCTCTTGCCCTTCTGCTCTTTGCTGTGTTTCTGCATAGCTCTTATGACTTGGTGACAAACTTTATAAATCTACTTATGTGCCGCATTCATTACATTGTTATCTATCTCCCCCTCAGTTCCACAAAGCCAGTTCCTGAGGGGCTCCCTCTTTGTGTGTCGTGTTCCCTGATGTTCCCCAAGAGTCCACAACATCTGCCAACGGATACTTGAATTTTGAATCAGAATGCAGTGGATGAGTGAGGAGACATCCAAACAACCTGGCGTGGCCGCGGGTCCTCGGCTGAGTGTATTTTCCCCGAGTGCATTTTGCTGGCTGCTCGGCATATTGATGTGAGACGCTGCTGGGCACATTCCAAAGGCTTTTCTTGGTCAAGCCGCGCCCGAGCATGTTGTGTTTGAGGCGTTTCACGGCTTTCTTTCTTTATTTCCAGATGACTTGAAATAAAGTGTTATCTTCTCCTAACAAACTTGCCATTATCTTCAGAGACAAATTCCAGGAAAGAAATAAAGAAATAGTGTTTTCCATTACTGCCTTCCGCCTTACCCATGACTCAGACATGTAAGTGCCTCTTCCGTGCTTCACTGTCTTTAAATTTAGGAAAGCAGTTAGGTGCGTCTTCCACGATGGCAGCTGATGCCCTATTAAGCCATCCTCCTCCCTTCATTTTCCTCAGTCCTCCCACATCACTAAGCCTTAACCAGGCGCTGTTTGATTGGCATCACAGTCATCATTTTTATGTAACTAAGATTATACCATGGAATACTGACATAAGCTAACTTCACTGACTTAGCTCTCGAATTGATCTCGTGCACAATGCACAAAGATCATAAATTGCCTCGAATTTTGTTTGTATTTTCTACTTGTCTGTCCTCAAACGAGTCGACTCTTAAATATTAGGCTGAACCATATGAAATTGCCAATATTCAATGATTTTGACTTAGAAATTTCATATGGTTCAAAAGAAACATAATTAGGAGAATTTCTTCCTCCCTTCAGAGAACAATCAATTCCTTAAAAAAATACATGAGCCTCGTGAGTTGCAAAGCAAAAGTTTTCTGAAAAATAGGGCGCTTAGCCTTAGGGAAGAGAGATCACTCTTGTCCTGGTCCCTACGCATGGTTTCCATCCTGACCGCCATGGGCCCTCTGAGCAAGCTCCGGGCAGGTAATGAAGCCTATCTGACAACCAAGGCTAAGTGAGGCCAGGAGGGGGTGGGCTTGTGGTGATCTCTCACACAGGATAGAAAGACTCTCAGTCTCTTAGACCGCTCAGAGAAATTAATCCATATATATACTTTAAACTTTGTCACCAGTCTTCCAATTTTGTTTTCTTTAGGTTATGTTTACCTATATAGATTTTTAGCCATTGCCAAGGAATTTGTGCAGATGCTAACCTCAGGCCGTCTCCCTTTCCAGGCAAAGTAGACAGAGGTGTGCTGCCTGCAAGTCTATTGTGACAGCATTTCTCTGCCTCCCTGTTCTTTTGGGCCATACTGGACTGATGCTATGTTCTATTTATATGCCAATGTGTAGCAAACTACCTCAAACACAGTGCTGGAAAACAACTGTTTTATTATGCTTATGGATTCTGTGGGCCAGGAATTAGATGGAGCAAAGCCCAGATAGCGCCACAATGTCTGGGGCCTCAGCTAGAACACTCGAAGGCCAGAGTGGACTCCACAGTTGGGGTCTGAAATCATTTGAGAGCATCTTTAGTTATATGTCTGATGGTTATTGCCGGCTCTTGGTGTGACCTCACCCAGGCTATCAGCTGCAACATCTACACATGGCCTCTCCAAGCACTCTAGCCTGTTTCTCACAGCACGAGCACCTCAAGAGAACCAGGTGGAAGTTGTATCACCGTCTATGACCTAGCCTCAGAGGTCACACGGCACTGATTCTGCTGCAGTAACAAGCCTACCTAGATTCAAGGGAAGAATACAAAGGTTTCCCACTTTCAATGGGGGGAGTGTCAAAGGCACATCATAAAAGAACTATGTGGGATGGGTAATACTGTTGTAGCTCATAAACACTAGCTGTTATTATTAGGCGGTCCTAGGAAATTTTGGTTCTTGAAATAATTATTCCCAATGATTGACTTTCACTTATTGAACATTTTAAAGCATAATAGGGTGATTTTTGCAAACTTATGTGCCATTAAGCATTTTTGTTCATTTTTCAAAATTAGAATGATTTTTTACTCTATTTTTACAATTTCTAATTCTTTGAGTGCTTAACTGTGTGTAGAGGTATCAGCTGTCAGCTACAAAAGTGGCCTTCCATCAGAGAAAATATCAAGGTCTATTTTTCATTGAACTCAAACAATAACTACATTGATCACTGATGGCCCAAAGCCCATGGAAATCATATGAAGATCAGTGTTTAGATACAGTTATTCTATCTTTCTTATAATTCAGGAAGAGATTTATGTCTCCTCTTAAGCAGCAAGGCAAATGTCAGATCAATCCACCTTCAGGCCAGCAGTGTAAGCAACCCAAAGCTTGTCCTTGCATTCACATTGTGCTTGCACATGCTTTGTATTATAGCTTCAATCCTGACAGCAAACGTTGTCTGAATGCTGGATACATAATGTCAAATACGGCTAAGAAAACTTTAAATATAAAATAAATGTTTATGCAAGGGTAGTAAAAACAGTTTAAGCAAACTAAATGAACAGTGATGGCTGAAAAGTGAAAGGATGAAAGGGCAAATGAGAAGGTAGACAAAATTACTCTTATAAGTATGTTTAAAATGTGTGCAATTACCCTAGGTTGCACAGAAATGACAAAAACGAACTAGGTATTGTAAATTTAATTCTTACACAAATTTGCTTTTAGACAATTCATTTAGAGCTAAAGGCAAATGCGCCCGGCCGGCGTGGCTCAGTGGTTGAGCATCGACCTATGATCCAGGAGATTGTGGTTCGATTCCCACTCGGGGCACATGCCCAGGTGGCGGGCTCCACTCCGGGTGGGGGGTGTGCAGGAGGCAGCCCATCAATGACTCTCTCATCATTGATGTTTCTCTCTCTCTCCCTCTCCCTTCCTCTCTCTGAAATCAATAAAGATATATTAAAAATGAGTAAATAAAGGCAAATGTAATATTTTATTAAAGCATTTGCAAACTAGCATAGCAGGAATAAATTGGTGAGTATGTATTATAAATGAAAAGAAAAAAAGTAGTGTGAGTGTGTGTGTGTAGACTCAAACTTCTGGAGAAGAAATGCATAAATATGGTTTAAAACACTTAATGGAACATAAACCCACCCATACTGTAATCTCTATACCATATCTGTCTCGTTTAATATTCTATCACCATTCTATAAATATTTCTTTAATTATTAATATTGTATCAAATTATCAATATTTGAAAAAACAAATTTGGAATATTCAGTTTAATTTTTAATCTATATGTTTCTCTAATTGTGTTCAATGCAAACTTTTTTCAACCATTTATTTTCTATCAATTAACCTGTACCCATGATAGGCAAAACACTATCATAAATAAAAGATTGTAAGATATAATTCCTGGCCTTTTTTTTTTTTTGGTAATTTAAGGAGAAAATATGGGGAAAAATTCTTAATATTTAAATAATAGGTCAAAATACATAATATACTATAATGTATTCAGTCATTCTCCTGTTGACATTCAGATTGCTTTTCTTCTTTGCCCCTATGACAATGCTGTTTACATATCATTAAATATCATCTTTTTTATGCAAAAAAATAGGTCAAAATAACAATAGGAGGTCTGTCACAAAGCTCTCTATGATTAATTATTGAATCATTTATGACCTTCCATTTTTTATAATGTGGTATATTAGGTAATATTAAGCATTCCAATACAAAACACCGAAAACCAATGCTTTAAACATAATAAATATCTTTTTACATAAACAGAGATAATAGGAAACTTAGGGAATTCTCCCCAAGAACCAAAAATGAAGAGGAAAACTGAAAAAGGAGAATTGCAAGGGGGGTTACTCCCAAATAGGAACAGGCACCTACACTTTAGTCCAGAGCAAAGCATGAAGGAATGACTGCATAACGCTACAGCCCTCAAAGTGCTATGCCATGGTGAAAGGGTGAACACAAGTAAAATACACCCGCTGCCAGCAAGAGGACCACTCTGTTCTCCAGGTCTCTGAAAAGTTGGGATCTTAGCTTTGTTCTCCATTGATTTTCTGCTTCAAATATATACTCCCTTTATAGTCCAGTAAACCTCAACCTATGAAATGAATATAAAAAGTGATCCTCATCCAGTGATTCCCCTGGCAGAAGTAAACACCAATCTTGTCTGAAGAGCCACATCCTGGAACCAGACCACAAAGGATTCCTACGGATAAAGCCCCACTAAATATGGAGTCACTGTGCCGGCCCCCCAAAAACATTAAGCTACATTAGCAGCCAATATGACCAATGGTTAGATTAGATCTTTGAATCTTTCGGATGATGAGATTATTAAATGTGTACTGTGAAGTATGAGTAAACATTTTCAAAAAGAAGAAAAACATGACAGAATATTAAGGTACCAGGCAAGTTTTAAAAAGAACCAATTGCTTTGCTTTAAAACGAAAAATGTAATTATAAAAATACAAACTCAGTGGATAGATTAAACCACATATCAGACAGAGCTAAAGAGTGAATTAGTAAAATGGAAGCTAGAACTGAAGAATTGATTCAGAATGTAACACATTTTAGCAGCATGGGAGAAATCACTGTAGATTGGCACAGAGGAAGCATTGCATAGGAGGTGGAAATTTAGTTGAATCTTAAAGGCTGTGTAAGAATGGATAAAAGAAGGTATTTCAGGGCAGAGGTGTGACATGAGCCACGTTTCAGAGACTAAACTCAAAGCTTATTTAGGTCACAGTGAGTTGGCCACTTTGACTGAAATGGAGAGTTTGTGCAGGGAAGCAGAGAGATATAAAGGCTGATTGTGAAGGTTAGGGCTTATGCCTAAAGCCACATATGGAATTCTATAATCACATAAAATTAATTTGTTTAAAAATAAAGGAGACATAGTGTCTGCTATGCTGACACTGTGGTCCTTTTGACATGCAACACTCAAACTTGGCTAGCCTCCCTCCACTGAGCATGCACTGTGTATACCTTCTTAAAATAGAGGGGTCTTGAAGTCAGTCTCCTCCTTGCCTTCCCTCTCTCCACACAGCGGTACATCTCAAAACCTTTCAGGTTGAAATCTGCATGGAAAGAAAAACAGAGTCCATGGAACTTGTAGTTGTGCCAGGCTCAGACTGGTGCTAAGCAGTTTATAATATCTTTTCTAGTTTTTAAAAAACTTTGTTATCTCCTTAAATTAATTTACCAAAATATAGAACGCTTGATTATCTCTAAATTCCTTTCAAATGTGATGGGAAAATGGATCCCAGCACTGGAAATTTAACAAGGCCTCAGAGAGGGGGAGAAAGCAGATTTGAGATTTCTTAACAAGGGGTTAACTCAGCTCTAGGTGAATTATTTATTCACATGGCTTCCACCTGTACAAAAGAATGTAAGAGCCAGCCCTCCGAAAGGGAGGACAGACTCACTCCAGAGAAAGTGGGAAAGGTGTCAGTTAAAACTTACTCAAACAATTTCTGAGCAGACCGATTTGCACAAAGCTGCTGACACTGAGCATTAGCAAGATAAAATCAAACGGCAGGGAAACCATGCACCCATATTGGGCAGATAAATAAATGGGTAGGTGAGGAAATAGAGAAATCAATAATAGAAAGAAGGCAGTTAGAAAGGAACACAATAATGAATGAATGAAAGGAGGAGTAAAAGGCAGAAGGCCCCGTAAGTCTGAAAGAATAAGGAGGATATTCCTTGGGTGTACTACAAGTTATAAAATACTTTATAAGGATATAAACTCCATAAAACAAGAACTAGTAGGTTAGGTGATAATACAATAGAGTGAGAAGGAAAGAGAGATTGCAGAGATTAAGAAATTTACTTATCATTACACTTTAAAAATTGATTTGGGACAGCAAGGAGAAGAATGCTTAGGGTTGAAAATAGGTGAAAAATATTTGAGAAGGTCGTAGTATATGCAGAGGTGGAAAAATGAGTAGAACAGGTGATAGATATGGAAGGACAGACAAGGTAATCCAATGTACTAAACAATTATGTTCCTGAAATGCAGAAGGATAGAGTTAGAATACAGGAACATTTTCTTGAAATGAAGGTAAATGGAAATATTAATATTTAAAAGGGTACCCTTTTGTACCAGGGGAAAAAAGATACAGAAAAACTGACATACAATATTGAACTCCAAGTTTTAAAAAATTCAGATAATTAAAAATAAAGAAAGTCATCTACAAGGTGAGGATGGGGTAGAGTAATCAGACTTCAGCTTTTTCACAGCTTCATTAGGGTTGCCCAATACAGCAAATTAAAATACAGGATGCCCAGGTACATTTTAAAATTTAGATGCAACATTTGGAACATTTATAATAAAAAAAATTCACTGTTCATCTGAAAGCCAAATTTAACTGGGCATCCTGTATTTTATCTGGCAGTCCTAGCCACATTTAAACATCAAAAAGCAATGGAACAAGTGTGCAAAGTTCTGTGCAAAAGAAACTGGGACTTGAGTATTGTACACAACTGATCTTTTAATTAAAAAGGCAACAGACATCCCTGTCTTGTTTCTGATCTTAAGGGGAACACTTGTAGTTTTTGTCCATTGAGTACGATGTTGGCTGTGGGCCTTTATTACTTTGAGGTAGGTCCTTCTATTCCCACTTTGCTGAGAGTTTTTATCACATATGGGTGCTGGATTTCATCAAATGCTTTTTCTGAATCTATTGGCACGATCATGTGGTTTTTATCCTTCATTTTATGTGATGTATCACACTTATCGATTTGCACATATTGTACCAGCCTTGCATATCCACAAAAAATACCACTTAAAGGACCTGAATATACACTTCTCCAAAGAGGACATACGGATGGCCAAGAGACACATGAGAAAATGCTCCATGTCACTAATCATCAGAGATGCAAATTAAAACCACAATGAGGTGTCACCTCACACCTGCCAGAATGGCTCCATCAACAAACCAACAAACAGTAAGTGCTGGCGAGGGTGTGGGGAAAGGGGACCCTAGTGCACTGCTGGTGGGAATGCAGACTGGGGCAGCCACTATGGAAAGCAATATGGAGTTACCTCAAAAATTAAAAATGGATCTGCCTTATGACCCAGAAATTCCCCTTCTGGGAATTTATCTGAAGAACCTAAAACACAAATTCAGCATTATTTACAATAGCCAAGATCTGGAAACAGCCCAAATGCCCATCAGTAGATGAGTGGATAAAAAGCTATGGGACATTTACACCATGGAATACTACTCGGCCATAAAAAAGAAGGAACTCTTACCTTTTGCAACAGCATGGATGGGCCTGCTAAGTGAAATAAGCCAGCCAGAGAAAGACAAATACCATATGATTTCACTCATATGTGGAATTTAATTAACAAACTGAACTAACAAACAAAATAGAGACAGACTCAGAGAGAGCAGGTGTGTGTGGAGGGGCTTGGGGGTGGAAGGATTGAGGAAAAAAAAGTACAAGAGAGAACACATGGACATCGACAACAGTGTGGTGATTGCAGGGGGGCGGGGGTTGGAGGTGGGAGAGGGTATGGGGCAGTAAATGGCGATGGAAAAAAAGAAAAGAAAGAAAAAAAGGCAACAGGCAGACACGAGAGAATCAAGGACTATAACTTCTCAACGAGGAAGTTCTGTTAACCGTGTGGTGAGTAAAATAAAGAGCTCAGGAGAAGCCAGGGTGAAAAGGGTGCTGAATCTTGCAAGCTTTACAGCACTTTGATTTAGAGCCTCACACATTGCCATCAGTTTCCCAAGTCTCTTTCTCTCTCAACCTAGCCTCCCTTCCACCGGTAGCACCATTCTCAGGACACTTTCTTCACATGGTGCCCTCTAGTAGCTCTAGATTGACCCTCTAGCAGTTTGGCAACAGCTGTGGAAAGAGGGTGCTTTTTCTTAAAAGCATTTCCAAAAACCTCCTGCCCTGGTGCTCCTTTGCTTTTATTGGCTGGACTATGCAATGAGCCCACCCCTGGCTCAATGATCATCACCATGGAAACAGGTTACTGCGCTTATTGGCCAGACTGTGTCAGCTGGGCAGAGGAGGGATCGGCTCCACAGAAATCACTGAGCGGAGGAGGAATGGTCTGCCCAAAGAAATTCAGGGTACTGTGACCAAAAGAAGGGGAATGGACTCTGCACAGATGAGAAAAGCAACCATTTTAAAAATTACAGATGTCCTCCATTTTCCCCCCACCGTTGCCCCCTCAACTTCATTCCTGCCCCCACCCGAGGCCTTCCCCACACTATCGTTTGTCCATGGGCTATGCATATGTGCATATAAGTCCTTTGATTAATTTCTTTCCCTCCACCCTCCCTCTGAGATACATCCATCTGTTGTATGTTTCAATGTCTCTGGATCTGTTTTGTCTATCAGTTTCTTTGTTTATTAGATTCCACATATTAAGTGAGATCATGTGATGTTTGTCTTTCTCTGACTGGTTTATTTCACTTAGCAAAATCATCTCCAGGTCCCCCCATGCTGTCCCAAAAGGTACGAGATCCTTCTTTACAGCTGCGTAGTATTCCATGTGTAAATATCCCACAGCTTTTTACCCACTCATCTAGGGATGGGCACTTGGCTGTTTCCAGACCTTAGCTATTGTAAATAATGCTGCTATGAACATCGGGGTGCATATATTCTTTCTGATTAGTGTTTCAGGATTCTTAGGATACATTCCTAGAAGTGGGATCACTGGGTGAAATGGAAGCTCCATTTTTAATTTTTGGAGGAGCCTCCATACTGTTTCCCACACTGGCTGCCCCAGTCTGCATTCCCTCCAGCAGTGCACTAGGGCTCCCCTTTCTCCACACCCTCACCAGCATGTCATTTGTTGATTTGTTGATGGAGCCATTCTGACAGGTGTGAGATGATACCTCATTGTCATTTTAATTTGCCTCTCTCTGATGATTAGTGACTTTGAGCATTTTCTCATGTGTCTCCTAGCCATCCATATGACCTCTTTGGAGAAATGTCTATTTAGGTCCTTTGCTCATTAAAAAAATATCTATCTTTATTGATTTTAGAGAGAGGAAGGGAGAGGGAGAGAGAGAGAAATATCAACGATGAGAGAGTCATTGATTGGCCGCCTCTTGCACGGCCCGCACCAGGTACCAAGCCTGCAACCGGGACATGTGCCCTGACCGGGAATCGAGCCACGATCTCCTGGATACTAGGTCGACGCTCAACAGCTGAGCCATGCTGACTGGGCCCATTTTTAAGTTGGATTGTTTGTCTTCCTGTTGTTAAGTTGTATGAGTTCCTTATATATTTTGGATATTAACCCTTTATCAGATGTGTCCTTGGCAAATATGTTTTCCCATACAGTGGGCTGCCTTTGCATTTTGTTGATGGTTTTTTAAGAGCAACCATTTTATACACTGTACTGTTACCTCCCCAACTGAATTATAAATTTCATGAGCATACAAGCTCTGTATTACACTTCTTTTTATCTCACACAATGACCACCTCAGTGTAGGTGCTCAAAATATTAATTCCCCTTGATATAACTTCCTTTATTTGTGAAATGAAGGGCTTTCAACACTTGAACTCCAACATCTCTCCAGGTTTAACCAAGTTCTATGGAAAATTCCACGAAAGCATATCACATGGGGCCCCACATCAAGCACTTTTTGTATACTCTAGAGTAAAACATTTGAACATTACTTGTAGGTATAGTTCACCACAGACAGTTTTACTTTCAGAAATATCGAACGTTTTACAAAGTTATATTGGAAGAGTATATTCTTATATGTCTTCAAGTCGGCGATTCACAGTATGAAGGAATAGTTTTTCTAATCATGCACAGATATTTTCCTAATATTCACATTTTCATTGAAATATGTGCACTTTTCATCACTTCTAAGCCTCTCAACAAGAGAGCCTTACGTTTATCCATTCCCCTCCCACTAATGTCTATTTCAAAATTCACTGTCTTGATTGATTACCCTGCCCCATTTGCTCAGCCAGAAACTTTACCAACCACCTTCCTCCTTTCATCCCCATCTGATTGTCCACCAATTCCTATTAATTCTACCCCCTAAATATATTTTAGATGTCTCCCCTGCTCTAAATTATTGCTGCCATCCTCACTGCCACGGCTCAACTCCTATATCCCCCCTGTTGTACTTGTCATGTGAATATACAGCGCTAGGAGAACAGCTTGAGCCAGTCAGCTTAGTTCCAACCTGGCTCCAGGGCTTCCTCTGTGTGTGTCTGGGAGAGTTAATATAACCTCTCTGAGCCTCAGCTCCTTCTTCAGTAAAATGAGGCTAAAAATAGTGCCTCATAGAGTTATTGAGAACATTAGGTGGGTTAAAACATGGAAAGCACTTAGATCAACGTCTGGCATGTAGTGGGCATGACATAAATATTAACTATTATTATTGTTATTGGTTTTGTTTATAGCAATTTAATTGGCCACTCCCTCCAATATACTGAGAACTTATCAACGGCAGGTTCATACTGTTATTCATAGTATTTAAAATAGTAACATTAATGTTCTAATCACTAGCTCTCTGCCCAGTGGAGGGGCATTCAAAAATCGAGTTCAATGAATTTCACTTGTCAGACTACGACAGTTCTACAAAATGACCACTAGGTGGAAGCAAAACCTTTTATAAAATAAATTCTCACCAGAAACTGCTGCAGTGCACAAAGATCTATGCCTTTTGTCTCATGTATTCGTCCATCCCTTCATTGTCGTCAATAACAAAATAACCCCACCACCACCATCATCATCAATAACAACGGCTACAACAAACGCAGCTCATAAAGAGGTCCAAAACTTTGTATATTAAACACAATCCAGAATAAAGGTTTGGAAAGACTTTGTTGCAGAATTTAGAAATTATTAGTAAAAAAATGCTGAAAAATATCATTGAACCAAAAGCCAGCTGCCACGCACCCATATTTACATAACAATAATCTCCAAAGGCCAGTCATAGGGAAGATATAGACCCCAGCTCTATAGGGAGTGGTACCGACCAATTGTCCCTGTGAATGACGCACCCGTCTTCGTTACTAACAGAGACTTGTTATTTTCCTATATTGTTTCAGATGGAGGTATTACAGGTATTTGATGACTTAATTTCTAGGTTTATTTCCCCCTTTGAGACTTTCTCTCTCATCTTCAAATATGTATTTGGTGTCTTTCATTTGTAGCGAGAGGATTCATTTCTTTCTTCCTTATTTCCAGGGGTCCCCAGCCTTTTCTTTCCCCACATGATTCTCATGTATGAGATCCTCGCATCGGTGACAGCTTCCATTACATCACCGTCATTACTATTGCATTATTGTCCCCGGAGGTTCTCAACGAGGAGGGGCAGTGCCAGCGGGATCCTCCGAACGTGCCCGCGATGCGCTGGGCGGGAGCCCGCAGCTTCCCGCAGTTGGCCCCCTCTGGCCGTCAGCAGGCCGGCACTTTCTCTTACAGTGGGACTTGCTCTCTCTCTCCCTTTAAATATTCCTGGACTCGTTCACTTTTCTACTTTTATTTTTCCCCCTCTCTTTTCTTTTCTCTCCCTCTTAACACTGCAATTGTCTCCTTCCTACAACGCAGTGCTATCTCAAACGCATAACAAGAGCGCATCGATATAAATTTGATTTCAAAAGTGAAGGGAGTTTTCCTGCATACTAAATACGAGTGTGATACCTTCGTGGGAAGGGGTGATTTGCACTTGAAAGCAATGCTCGGTCACTGCTGTCAGCCCCCCAGACTGAATGAGCATCGACTGGACGCGCAACCAAAGTGCGGCGACCTACTTAGGCTCGGCTCCAGTCACGCGCTTGAAAAATGACTTGGACTCCAGGCTCGCGCTTTTGTTTTCTTATCACAGTCTCTTTCCCAGCAGAGAGAGGTTTTAGTTGCCTGCTCATTTCTCAAACCAAATCTCCATCTGAGATGAACACTTCTTCCTTTTTAATTTCTTTATTGTTGAAAGTATTAGAGATAGCCTCCCCTCTTGCCCCCACTGACCCCCTCCACCCCGTGCCCCCCCCCCCCAATTCTAGTCCAGAATCTTGGCAGCTGTGGCTCAGGTGAAGGCAGAGGAATTCCATTTCTCGCCCTGCCCTCTTTTCTTCCCACACATGGGCAACTGAGGGGGCTCGGGCAAGGAGCAGGAAGGGTGGGTGTGGGTCACCCTCCTGTGACCACAGCCGCTCCGTTCGCCCCAGTCACCGAACACGTGCTGCTGGGGACGGAAGCAAAGCAGCTAAAGCCACCCCCGCGCCCTGCCATCCTGAAGGAGCTGAGGAATTTCAAAGGAAGGCACGCTTCTGTGTTCCCTGGGGCATCGTGAAGCCCGCTCCGTGCTTCCATTTCAGATACACAAATGTGCAGAGAGCGTGCTCCACAGCGTGCTCGCCGCCCCGCACAGGGTATGCCCAGCGGGGCGCGGGAGGCTCTCCAAGCGCGTGGGTGAGGCCGCGCCGCTGGCCGCTGCTGCCTTATGTAACGCGGCGCGCTTGCCGAGGGCCCTGCGGGATCGCTCGCGGGTGCGTGCTGCAAAGCCTGCGCGCAGTCCGCGTGGGTGCCAGACTCGGGCAGCCGATTTGATTTTGGATTCCTTCTGCACGCAGAGGCTAAGCTGAGCATCGCTGAGGAAATCAACGTGGGCGCCTGTGCGCAGCGTGGTGTGGAGTGACTGGGCCGAACAGTGCAGGCCGTTCAGGTGGCCCGAGCCAGGCGTGGGCGGGTGGGGACAGTGAAACCCAAGGAGCAGGGGAGGCAATTGGGACGGGAAATTCTCTGGCGATGGCAGCGAAGATAGATCATTGGAATTCTCTCCTTATCAAATGGAACCAGGGACCGGAGAATGGGAGACTGCGGCGTGGAATGCCTAATAAAGGAATTGTTTTTCTCTCACTGCCCTTTTAATCTAAATACAGAAGTAAACACATGCAAGCAGATTGCAGAGCTTTTACAAGGAGGCAAAAAAAAAAAAAAAGTAGACAAGACACAACAATGGAAGATTTGCAGCTGAAGGCATAACTCACTGTACTGTATTTTTAAAAAAAATCCTCATTCATTTTTAGTCAAAACAGTTTTTAAAAGTATGTCTATTTGCTCCCGAATTCTTGTCTATCTTTCCAAATTGAAGTGTCTTCGCACTGCTTTTCACAACTTTGGCAAGAGTTTAACATAAATAGCCCAAATCTTTACACCGATGCCCCTTTGAAGTCGCCTTATTTGCACTTCTGGGTAACTGTGCCCAGCAACACGGTATTCGGAGAGCTCCCCAAGTAACTGAAGGGTTTTCGGTTTCGCTTGCACAAAGCTCCGTGAGAACTAACACAGTTCTCAGTGGGTCCTCCATAACCGCTAACTTATGACTATAAAGTTGAACATTAATGAGCTCTCTACAGATCTCTCCCCAACCCCACCCCAAGAAGTATTGCTTTGAGGTATGATCATTCTGTTTACTCCTCCCAAGAGCCAAACGTTTCTGAGGTTCATCAGCAGAGGGTGCGCTTTCACAGAAAATGCGCAGGTTCTCTGCTCCGGCTGATCGCTTCCCCTCCCGTTGGCAGGATGGAAGAAACAGGTTTTATTTGGAGGTATTTTCAGTTCAAATTCAAGTTCTAGAACTTTGGTTTATTATTAGACTGTTCTCTTACTTGGGTGGAAGGGAGGAGAGAAAAACAGGTGTGTCTGCAACCATTGTGTTCCATCCCAATTTGGGGATGGCCTCAGAAACTGTTTTTAAGTTTTCAACCATAATCAAAATGAGCTTGAAGTAGCATGGATCTGAGAGCTCAGGCTCCAGCTCCTCTAAAATGACAAATTGCTTCACGTTACACAAGAAACCACAAAAGATTCACACCCACCCTCGCCTCCCCCAGGCCTTGTCCTTTTGCAAGTGATTTGCAATCCGAGACAAGTGTTACATAACCATGAAGCAGAAGCCTGGAGCTTTGGCTTGTTATTTCTTTCGGAGAAAAGACATTAAAAAACTGTAATTATAGCACTATCCTAAATGCCTGTGAGAAAAAACATTTCTGAGGGTTGTTAGAAACGTAGGGCAGTGGAACTGATCAAAATTTGCATCAGTGCTAAAAACTGTGACCATCTGCAGTTGCAGGTGGGGGGGCAATTTGAATGAAAAGACACAATCTGGTGGGGTGAATGGAAAAGCTGCAGACCTTAAGTCGGGGAAAGCCGGATCTAATCCTAGCTGACTGCTAACTAGTTAGCTGAGTGTCCTAAAGTTAGTTACTTAACTTCTCTGGCTTCAGTTCTGCAAGCTGGCAAGTAGATGATGTCAGAATTCCTTCCATTCTAGCAAGTTATCCTTCTTCCAAAAACAAATGTAGATGACATTATTAATTGGATTTCTCATGGAGGATACAGAAGTACCACTAATAAAGCAACCATTTTGCAGGATATTATATTATCTCAAACTTTCTGAAGTACTCTATATTTCATATTTATGAAAATAGCCAATTATTTAGCAATAACTTCTTTAGTATTTTTTTTTTTTTTTGACAATGGGCCCTGGGGCATTTCACTTCAGAGAATGCTAGAAAGGAACTGTAGCATGGTAGAAAAAAACATGCTTGGGTTGGGACCATGGATCTCACTTTTATTTGCTGTCTGACCTTGGACAAATTACTTAACCATCCAGACTTTTGAATTTTTTTTTTGCGGGGGGCAAAGTGATGGAAGGAGGAAAAATGATGGGAGGAAAGTTTGAGGGAAATAATGAAAGGAGATGTGACAAAAACTTGGGAATCAAAGACAAGAGAAGATGATTAATTTTAATTTTCCCTACCTGTCTAGGCCAGCCTAGACCCCTCTCTTGCAGACCTCACTATTATCAATCTAACTCTGAGCCACTTTTCATTCCATCCCTGTTACTGTTGTCTAAAGCCTATAAAACTTGGGGCAAATAGGAATGGGTGCTTTGGAAGGGCCATGGACACACCCATGAGCTTTTGATTTTTAAAGTGCAAGAATCTCCTAGGGCTATAGTGAGAAATAATGAGCCACTTGGATGGCCTGGCACATAGTGAGCCATCAATACATGGGAGCGCTTGAGTACCATTAATATTTATCATTATTACTACAATGTCCAACCTATAAAATTGTTTAGAGAATTAAACCCCAAAGACTATGCAATGTTTAGCTCTTTTGGTTATACTGACTAACTTAGCAGCTTTAGAATTGCAAAATCTTGAATGAAGAAATTTAAGGAGGGTTTCTCAGAGGTAGGATCCTGTCTTTGAAAATGACCTCATCTTGGTCTGCAGAAGTTGGAGTTTGGGGACTGTTAAGAGCATCTAGCCTTTGCAGCCTAAGGAAGCAGTGTGGGAAGGTCGGTGGGGTCCCACAGTTTCTGGTGGTAGCACCCCCACTATCATTCCTGTGTCTTTTTGAAAGTGCACATTGCTCAGCTACAGACAGAAATGAGGGAATTACTGAAAAGAAAAAAAAAAAGTGAAAGCCAGTAATGAGAAATCCCAAGTGGTTAAGCTGAGTCCAGAGGATGGTGTGTGCAGCAGTGTAATTGAATGTGTGTGCCCGGGGGATGGCGATTTCTCTCTCTTTTTAGTTTCCAGGGCCATATGCATTTATACGAGGTGTCCTTCGCGCCCTGCACACATCCCTTGGTACTCACATTTACTCGATGCAGCTGCTTTCTGTTAAACATCTGTAACTTTGTGGGGTCTTTTTCTGACCAGGGAGTGTGCTCAGTCCCGTGCTCAGAGCCAGCTGCAAGTGCTCCCAGCTCTCGACCAGTGCTGGACATGGGAGCTGTTGGAGAAATGCCTGTTTCCTCGCCCACTGGTTGGGTTTACTCCGAGGTGTGTTCTAGGCTGCCTCCCAGAGCTCCTCAGAGGATGCACATCCTTTGGGGCTTCCTTCCCTTCACTGTGCCATGTCTTCCCTCCGCTCTTGGTATATATAGAGCACTGGCACTCTAATCCTTACTTCTGGGTTTGCTTCTGGAAGAATACGACCTAAAGATACCAGGTATAGACTTCTATTTCGAAATTTTTATGTGATTTTCTGCATACAGAACACGAGTTATGGTGCCATGCAGATCTATGTCTGAAAGTAGGTACTGCCACTTATCAGCTTTGAGACCTTGGGCCAAGTTCTTTAACCCCTCCAAGTTTTGATTTGCTTGTCTGAAAAATGAGAACTGTATTAATACCTGGTCATCAGATTGATGTGATGATTGTATTTGATTCTGAATGTGAAGTGCCTAGCACAGTGTCTGGCTCATGTCAGCTTTCAAATAAATATTGACAATCACTGCCTATTATTGTTCTTATTCCCCTTCCTAATGTACATAGGAAAGCTCTTTCGTGGGCTGCAAAAGATGTCTTCTGGGCTACTATGGAAATCAGAGGAGAAAAATGATGATTTGTAGTCTTTTCATTCCCGTGACGGAACATAATTTCCACAGTAGCATTAAGCTTCATTTTTAAAAAGTGCTATATGAGCAGGAAGAAATGTAGACACAAAAAAGAAATGTCAGTGAAAGTCATGTATCCCAGTTGGGCTCTGAACATGATAGGTGTGCAAGTGGGAGCTAGAACAGTGAACAAAGCCAGCATCTGAGGTGTTATTTTTAGAAGCCTGAGAAATGCTGGGGGAGAAGTAAGAGGGGAAATACTCAGCATTTATGTAACACATTTTCAAGTAGCTCTGAAAGGAAGCTTTATAGTTAATAGAGTTGTTAACAATTGGGATTTAAAGCTTAAAACATAAATAAGAACATTTAGCCAATTTGGGGGTATTTTGTTTGGTATGCTGTACAATATCAGGTTTGGAGAAGCTGTATGCAAGGATAAGTACTATACATGGAAATCAACATAGAACTGTTAATAAATTCATGTTGATTTTGTTTTAAGACTTTTACTAATGATTTTTTCTCCATCCTATGGATTGAATTTTATCTCTTCCTGCATGACACCACCATCCTTCTTTGCCCATTAGCTTATCTCTTCTTTGTCTTCCCTTTAGAAAAATAGCATTTTAAAAATATATATCTTTATTGATTTCAGACAGAGGAAAGGAGAGGGAAAGAGAGAGAGAGAGAAACATCAATGATGAGAGAGTCATTGATCGAGCCCGCAACCGGGGCATGTGCCCTGACCGGGAATCGAACCCCGATCGCCTGGATCCCAGGTCGATGCTCAACCGCTGAGCCACGCCCGGTTGGGCTAGAAAAATAGCATTTTAACTTTAGTGCCTTTGTTCCTGTTGCTTCCCTACTTACAGCATGCCTTTCTGTTCATTTTCCTCTGATAGAAATTCTACCTTTCTTCAAATTTCTTCTATTACTGGGAGCAGCAGAGACTCTTTACTTTGTTTAGTAGGCTAGAAAGAGAAACTGAGTCCGTGACATGAAGGGCTTTGTGTACTGTTGTCTTTAGCCTCCAGCCATTAAAGCCACTGGAAGTCTTTCAGGGGGGTAGTCACATTACCCACTGTGTGTCCTAGGAAGATAGTAATAACCATGGCAGCGATGTGAACAACAGCTTTAGAGAGGAAGACACTGGCCCAAAGTTGGGAGGCAACTGCGATGGTTCAGGTGCAAGGAGGTCAGAACACAAGCTACGCTAAGAGTAGAACCAAAGAGGCAGAAGGGTTGACTTTGAGAGACCTCTGGAGCACTTATTTGAAAGAGGCTGATAACCAGTTGGATGTGGGGAAATGGGAAGAAGAGAGGGTAGAGGTTACTGTGGGGGGCAGCGGTAAGCATTTTATTTAGATGCCTGCTGATTGCACGTTCATTTGCAGCTGCCCCAGGATGCAGCCAGAGATGTGAGCATGAACTCCCAGGTCAGGACAGAGGAAGAGATGCTGATTTGGTAGTCTTCTCCCAAAAGCTGGTAATGAAATCATTTGGAAAAAGAGTGAGCAAGAAAGGAAGGGGTCTTTGGCCAAAGCAATAGAAAAATGCAAGATTTAACAGGCTGACGAAGGAAGAGATAACAGCAAATGAGACAGAGAAGCAGTTTGAGAGGCGGAAGGAGAACCAGGAGCGTGTAGCCTCAGATGTGGACACGGGGTTTTCCAAAGGAAGGGGCTGCCAGACAGCATGACAAGTGCCACACCGTCACAGGAGATGAGAACTGGGGACAGCCCAGTGGATTTGATATGTTGGTGACAGACGCCACTGCTCGGTAGATAAAGGCATAGACATCAGATCACAGGAGACTGAGGAGGGTCTGAGAGGGGAGGAAGAGAGAGGGTGGAGCTGAACTTCTCAGAGGACTTTGGCAGCAAAGGGTCACGGCCGAACCAAAGCTAGAAATAACAAGCTGGGGGCGTTTCTATGTGTAGAACCAGCTTCTATATTGACCTCTGCTAGGTGGTGATTTGGCCCTATTGTCTAAGTCTGTCCAGATCAACAGAAAGGCTGGGGTGAGGCAAAACAGGATCAAGAACCCCCAGGGCGATGAGTCCTGCCAGGTGCTGTTACAATAAATTGTTTAAAAAGTAGAACAAGAGAATTTGAAGGTGTCTCCTACGTTGTGTGAACCACATTTCCTTTTGTTCCTCATCACGGAGGGGAGGAAAATATAATCATGCCCTAAATTCTCAATTGTGTAAGTAGGGATATAATTTGCATACACAGCCCAGGTAATGCTACTGGGAAAATTGTGTCTGAAGTCTTAATGAGGAAATTTAAACAGATGTGATGAAAGAATTAAAAGTAATGTTAGCCTTTGCAGCCACTCAATTCCAGGCATAGCAATTTCTTCTTTTATGAATGTGCGGAGACTTTGATGACTAAATTAAAAGGAACAGGCAACCTAGGTGTTGGGGTAGCGGTGAAATCCTTGACTTTATAAGAGCTAATGATGAAAGTAGAAAAACATACACTTTCTTTGGATAAATTACATTTTAGAGAAATTATTGGTTTTCCCAATTTAATTTGACGAACAGTTTTAGAGCGCCCGTGGTGTCACAGGCACCATGCTCTCTCTCAGCACTGGGGACATAAAGAAAAATGAGACACAATCTCTTCCCCAAAGTGTTTAGATCCCTGCCTTAGATGTCTAGCTCCTAATCAAGTCACATCTCGTTTCTAAAAAATATTGGGATAAAAACAAAAGTAACATCTTGCCTTAAAAATACTGAATCTGGACAATGACCAATAGCTACTATATCAAAAAGAGGCAACCAGATATTAAAAGCATCCTAATGGGAGCACAGAATACCATCTATAAAGTTTTCTTGTCAAAATATCAACCAGAGTCTGACCAAGCCTCTAGATTTAACTACAGATTTATAGAAAACAGTGAAATGCATTAAACGATTCCATAGAGATGCAATTAGCAAAATACAGACTATCAAAACTCTAAGAAAAAACAACATGCTTTCTTGAACAAACTTGCACTGAAAAATGAGGGAGGGAGGAAGAGAGAATGAAATAGAGGCTAGAGACTGAGAAAGTCTTAAAAAACATATTTACTAATTGCATAATATGAACCTTATTTTGATTCTAACTCAAACAAATTGTAAAAAAGACAAGATTAGAGAGAATTTGAATATTTGGGTATTTAATAATATTAAGGAATAATTGTTATTTTTTTGGTGGGAATAATAACAGTATAGCTATTTTTTTTTTTTTAAACAAAAGAATAACTGTTTAGAGTCACTTGCTGAAATAAATAAGGGTAAAATAATATGATGTCTGGGATTTGCTTAAAAATAATCTCAAAAGAGGGGGGGAGTAGGTAGGGGAATATAAGAAACATATTTGGCCTTGAGTTGATAACTTAAGGGCCCTTCTTTCAACTTTTGCTTGTTTAAAAGTTTCCGTAATAAAAAGTTTTCGAAAATTGGCAAAAAATAGATCTAGTGTCATTCAAGATGATTAAATTTAGACATTTCCCCCAATCAGTGCAGTAGTTATAGATCTACTATGTGGCAGGTACAAGGCACTTTTGTTCACATGGGTTGGGAAGAATGACAAATTTAGCTACGTTTCCCATGGCTCAAACCGCGACATCACTGGCAACCTTTTATCTGTTTTTCTTTCATCTTGAAGATGTTACTTCAGACGGCGATGTGAATTTTGGCATCAAGTGGGCTGAGAGCAGTGTTATGAGGCAAAACAAACTCAGAAACAGGGAGTATGAAGAAAAGAGGGAGATGCTCTGCCCTCACATTACCCAGGTCTCTTTTCCCCTTTTCCTGGGAGAGCCTTAGAGCCTTTCAATACAGTGACAAGGAACATTCCAGTCATTTAATTCTGGGTTAAAGATTTTTACAATATAGAATGAAATATCAATAATAGTGCTAAATATTCAACAGGCATAGTCTAGTTTATTCCTCAGAAGAAGCCTATGAATTCGATATTATTCCAGTTATTATTATTTATATCTTACAGACTTGAAGAAGATAAGTGTTCTGTGCAGGGCCATATAGCTAGCGGTGGAGCTAGATTTTAACCTGGATCTTTCTACCTCCTAAGCCTTTGCTCTTTATTACAACACCAGAGGCCTCTTAGCCTTTCTTTTCTATATCTTAGGAGTTCTGATGAAGACAACCCAATAGATTTAGGAGGTCAGTGTTGCTCCAATTTTCCTGCTTTATGCTATTTGCAAGTTCTCCAAATGCTATTTCAGCAGGAAGCCTGGCTCTTTGGACAGAAGCCTCCCAGAAGCTCTGTATGGAGCATGACCATTATGCAAACACAGCTTACACGCTGGATGTGAATTTCCAAACATGTCTTTGGCCCAGCGTGGGGCTCACTGCTCAAGAGAAATCTGTTAGTTTGTGGTCTGCACACGGTAACCAGGCTTTGGAAATCTGCTGTATCTAACTGGGTACAGAATTACCAGGACATTGAGGACTTCCCTGTGGAAACTTGTTCCCCACCATCTGCATTTGAATTCGTAATATATTTTGCACACTTACATTTATAGAATGAATGTAACATGTTATCATTAGAATTATCCTGTCTAAATGTGACAGTACACGGTTCAGAATGTGGGCTTTGGGATCAGACAGGTCTGGTTAATACACACAACTTAATAGCTGTATGGCCTTGGGCAAATTATTTAACTTTTCTGAGGTTTAGTCATTTTATCTGACTAATGGAGATAATAACCTAGTGCAGTATAGTTGTGAGGATTAAAGGGCATGCCATGGTGCCTAACACATAGTATGAACTCAATAAATGGTTGTCCTTGTTTGGTTTAGAATTACTCTTTACTGCTATGTTTGCTATTTCCTTGGCTTCTGGCCGAGGACTTTAAGGTTGAAGATGTTCTCTGTGCAAAGAGCCAAATACCCAGGTGTCAGGTCTGGGGATGAAGGACGTGGTTGGGGTAAATTTAAGTGGAGAAAAATGAAGACAAATTTAAGGGAAAGGTTAATTTTTTAAAGGTGAGGTTCAGTAATACTGTGGATCCTGATTCAGCCAGGGAGAGGGAATTTAGAGGTGAAGTTCCCTCCCTTCATGATTGTTCCTTAGAAAGCAGGAATTGCCAGCCTCCATTTGAGTCTTTATAAAGTCTGAACTAATTTAGTTTCAATGGTAAAGTACTGTTTGGAGGAAGATTAAAACAACCTAAATCAATATTAATTTGTGAAGTTTATACAGGTCTCTTTACAGATTAGGTAAAAGAAAAGAAATGTAACAGATTTAGTAATTATAGCTGGGGTCAGGACTATATTATAATCATTTCATATTAAACAAATCTTTTCATCATCACTTTATAGAGCAATGTACTCAGATGATACTTTGAAGAGCTTGTGATCATAACGCCCATAGGAAAAATAAGTTTTAAAAAGGTCTGCAAAGGGGTACTTTAATTTGAGATGAAATTCCAAATATATGAAATCAAAAGATGCTGTATGTCAATTGCTCAGAATGAATTGAAGCAGATGTTTTAAAAAAAATAACTATAGTGACTATGATGACTCTGAGGCATAACTATATAAAACTGTCCAAGATGAATAAATTATTTTCTGACATGAGTTTGGAAAAAAGCAATATTTTAATAATACATCATTTTATTTGTTAAATATGTGTGTAAAATTTAAAAATTACAACATTATAAGAAGACATTTAACTACTTAATCTGTGGCTCTACAAGTTTGTTATTTAAATTAGCTTGATATTTTTGGGGGGTCAGAATTTTCTCTTTGGAAAACAAAGGTGTAGCTTTAGATTTGGGCATATGAAATAAGCAAAGTTCATGGTAAACTAAGGGGACAACCAAAAGGAACACACTCAACTGGTTAGGATGAGCAGTTATTCAGGGCCTGAGTATTCCAGAAAAATAAAGAGAGCATAATGTGAGGTCAAGGGCATGGACTGTGGAGCTAGTCTGCCTGGATTGGAATCTCTACATTGTCACCAGCTCTATGAGGTTGAGTTAGTTACTCAGCTTCTCTGCATCTCAGTTTCCTCATCTGTAAAGTCAGAATAACAGTAATGTTTATCTTATATGTTGTTGTAAGAATGGAATGAATTAATATTTTTAAGGGGCTTATAATGAATTAATATTTTTAAGGGCTGCATACATAGTAAGAACCTATGCATTAGATAAGATGGAGAAAGTAAACCTGTATCTTTCCTTGATACAATTGGCCTTACCCAGGAAGAATTTGTACTTCTGTTACCTGGTCTCTGTGTTAAAGGATATATATATGTTTGTTTACTTGTTTATTTATTTGCTTTAGGAGAACTAAAGTAACTTCTTTTGCAATGGAGAAGATTGCATATGTGCATGAGGCTAATGGCTTAATGCAAGATGGAGTACAGGGGATAAGGAGGGACTTGGGCTTCTGGGGTCCGACTTGAGCCCCCCCAGATCTGGGCCGCCTCTGCTCAAAGCTATGCTCTGTCCGTGTGTTGCCAAAAGCTTGTCCTGTGGAAAATAGCGAACGCCGGCAAGGACGCGGGGTGGCTGAGCACTCATATACTGCTGCTGGTGGGAGGGCCAAGTGGCACACGCGCTTTGGAAATCTGTATCTTCCACAGTTGAGCACATGCCCACCCTCTAACCCAGTAACCGTATATGTAAATGGCATATGTACGTATACACGTGAATGTATACAACAGAAATGTATGCACGTGTTCACCATGAGTCGTGAACTTGAATGTTCACGATAATGCCACTCATCGTCTCTGGATGTTCATCAATCGGGAAACGGGTAAAGGCATTTTGTAATATTTACACAACAGGATGCCATACAAGAACAAGAATGAACTATAACTCTGTTCAACCACATGTGTAACTTTCTCAAACTTAATGGTGAGGAAGAGAAGCGAGACACAAAAGAATGCACACTGCGGACTCTATTTATATAAGGGATAAAAAGCAGCAACATGGATCTTTGGGGACAGGGGTCAGGGCAGGGTGGCGGCAGAGAGGAGTGACTGGAAGCAGCACACGAGGGGCTTCCGTGACGCTGGCAATGTTCTTATTTTTGACGTGGGTGTCGGCTACTTGGGTGTGTTCAGTTTATGAGAACTCCCAGAGCTATATACTTACGATATGTGCACTTTTCTGCATGTATATTATATTTCAACAAATGTTTTAAAGAGGGGACACAGGTAATTTTTTCACATTCTGCAAACTGGGCATTGAGCATCTGGAGTTATTAATGCTGCCGCAATCTCCACCTTCTATTCTAATTTCGTAAATGTTTTTGTTTCTATGTGTTTATGTCTTGTCTCCCTAATTAAATTTTAAGCTCTTTGATGGGATGACTGTGTCTTGTTTTTCTTTGTATTCCCGCAGTGGAGGAACAGTGTGCATGCTCATTAAATATTTGCTCATTTATCAGCGGGAAAAGCGGTCGTGCCTAGCTACCCTGTAGAAGGGTATGGTTTTCCTGTCCAATTGCAGCAAAATCTTTTAATAATTATGTTATTTAATTTAAGACAGTCTTGGAATAGAGTGGCTATTTTGAGCTCTTAACCTTGTGTTTTAGACAATCTGATGTGCCAAATGCTTTGACTAAATTCTCCTGAGGTAAAGTGCCAGCTTTGGAATAGATTTTCTGAGAAGCCAACTTTGAATGCTGGCAGAATGGAGTGGCTGGCTGCCAGCTGGGGGTGGGAAAACTTACTCTGAACTTCGGTTGACTACCTCGTTAAGTTACTGTGCCATGGATGAATTCTCTAGGGTTCTCCAGGCAGGGAGGGAGAGGGAGAGAGGGAGGGAGGGAGAGAGGGAGGGCAGGCGGAGAGGGAGAGGGAAGGGAATGAGGAGGGGGGGAGAGGGAGAGAGAATAGGCAGCTTATTTGAGGAGCAACTCCAGGGCCTTAGTCACAGTGGGAAATGGTGCTGGCTTAAGACACTCTCTATGAAATGAGTCAGCCTGTCAGCTTACCCATAGGACCAAGTTTCCACCAGTGAGCTGTAATTGGAGAAAAAATTTACATTAAAATGAGAGCAATCACTTATTCTACCCCCTTAAGGTAAAAATAGCTCTTGGTGGGAAAATTTTATATCACAAATAATGCACAGGAAGTTACACTTGTAAAACTGTGAGGACCTACAGGTAGGAATTTTTTTTAAAAATCTCCTTTTTTACTTTGCTTTGAACAAAATGGTTGATTCTTTTCAAAGTGACATGTAAAGGAATCTTTCCAGATCCTGGGTCACTAAATATTTATGCTGGGGAAAAAATGTAGACAAATACAGATTTTCCTGAAATCTGTAATTCTTTTAATGGATTCCAATTTGAGGTGCTATTGTGATTCTCTAGGATAATATTTTTCACTTGGAAACTCAGAGCTAACTCTGCCTGCTTTTGTAGTCAGCTTGTAGGAGCAGCAGAAGGAAAAAGAATGGTGTCCAGAGTGATTTTGTAGAATGCTGCATGGATTTCTTAGTTTTGTGGACATTACTTCTGAGGACATTACTTTTAGGTTTCTTTACAATTCACTATTTATTGTCCTTTTCTTAAAAATACTCTCTCTCTCTCTCTCTCTCTCTCTCTCTGAAGGCAGAATTACTGTTGGCAAAAGTTCAGTTGAAGCTGCACTGCCTTTATTTGGGACCTGGGGGGAATTCCTAGAGTGCCAAAATCTTGAACAAATTTCTAGGAGTCTGGAAAATTCTGGAAGCCATTAGAGAAGGCAGAGGGGCCCTGAAAGTGCAGTGAGAGCTAATCAGCAACTGTGTACCGCTGGTTGACACTGCCTCCATATTTCCTTCTCCGTATTCCCCATCCAGAAAGTGTGACTTTGACAGTTGCTAGGCCAAGGCATCAATGCAGGTTGAAGATGACTAACTGCTCCTCCCTTCAGAAAAAGGGAAACTTCAGCTGATGTGGAAACACCTATGAACGCAAATTGTTTTCTTCTTTTTAGGTAAAGTAGGAGAGATTTTAATTGATTCTTGACTCTTCCCTTATACTTCCAAAGCTTACCAGACTTGTGCCCTAATGTATAGCTTTGGATTTTATTGTTAGTTAGAACAATGCATTTAAAGAGCTATGCTTTTGAAAACCATCTTTCAAGAGAGCCTATTGTCACCTCTGTAGTCCCAAATGCTAATGAATGGGCAGTCTCGTGGTCGGATGAATAGTTATTTAAAAAGCATTGTGTATATAAAGCAAAAACATGACAAATTCACCAATTTACACAGCTTAGGACTCTGAATATTCAGCAGTTAGTAATGAACTTCTGGTTTTATGGATTTCGTAGAAGATGAAACAACTGAGATGAGAGCAGACATTTCAGGGTGGAGGTGGTGGCAGGTTTTTTGTTAAGTTCAGGGGCTTTTGAGGTGGGGTGTGGGGACAGAGGGTTGCTATAATTATCAGGAGACAGCACTCTGTTCCACAGAGGTGTGTATGGAAGAGTCCATCGATGCCATGTGTCTTTGACCCCGACGCCATGCCATCAGAAGGAACCTACCCACCCGGGGTCCCTTGCGTGCTCTGTTTTCACATCTACCACCCTTCTCTTCCACAGCCTACTCTCTCCTTTCTCCTCAGTCCTGCTTCTTCTCAAACTTACCTGCCTCACCCACATTACCCTGATAGAGGACTCAAGCAGACAGAAGCTTCAGGGTCATTTAGATAGCTTTACTCTGTAGTTTTCTTGATTATAAAATAAGATGCCAGAGGATTGTTTCCTAAAATAACTATCTACAAGGTTAGATGGGTTTTCCATGCTACCTTCAGATTTAGATGAGACTGACACTCATTCCCTGCCACGGGGATGCGCAAAGCAGGTGACCCCATGGTCCAAGGGGTTTCAGGATTGCTATGGGCCAGGGAATGCCATGTATTTGTCAGTCTTCCTCTTTCTAAATGGAAATGTCTTTATGGTTGTCCTGTCACATTCTACTCGTTCCTAGGTATGTTAGAGTAGGGTTCAGCCAACTTTTCAGAAAATAATCAGATAGTAAATGTTTCAGGCTTTTGGGCTATATGGTCTCCTAGCAGCTACTCAATCTGCCATTGTAGCATGAAAGCAGCCATAGACAACACGTAATAGGCCTGTGCTTTCACAAAACCTTCTTTACAAAAAATAGGCTGAATTTTTCCTGCAGGCTGTATTTGCTGAGTCCATACACATTTTCCTTTTCATTCTGAGACTTCTATTATCAGGATTTTATCTTTAAACCTCTATATCCTGTGATTTTTATTTTATAATTTTATGATTTCTTTTTTTCTTAGCCTTTTCTGTTGTTTTATGGCAAAGGACTCCAATCTGATTTATAGTTCAGTAATTTGGGTCTATCCTGCTCCATATCCTAGCTATTAATATCCTCTTTGCTATGATTATATTTTTGGTACTTAACCATTTTCACTTGGTTCTTTTTTAATATTTTTATTGATTTTAGAGACAGAGAGGAAGGGAGAGAGAGAAACATCAATCGGTTGCCTCTCGCACTCTCCTTACTGGGGATCGAGCCTGCAACTCAGGCCTGTGCCCTGACCAGGAATCAAACCAGGGACCTCTCAGTGACCTCTGCAGTGCATGGGATGATACTCAACCAATTAAGCCACACCAGCCAGCACCACTTGATTCTTTTTAAAGTCTTACTTTTACTACTTCATAATTCAAATAACCCTCCTTATCTATTTGACAGTATTTAATATGCCATCTGTTCCAGTAATTCTGCTTCATGTGGTACACATTGTTTAACTTGCTGGCTTTCTTTTGTAGATGTTGTATTACTCAGAAATAAAATTATTTTGGTCAGTGTGACTATGTTCCTTGGGTACCAGTGTCTCTCTCTAGTAATGTATACCAGGGATGGATGAAGCCCAGGCTCTAGTTGTTTATGTCCCTCAAAATTATTTTAAGGAGAGAAGAGTAGATGAACCCAAGTCTGGAATACTTCAGAAACCACAGAACCAATGCTGGCCAACTCCATTTGCTATCACTCCACAAGGCAACTCTTCTTATCCTTCTAAATCCTTTCTTTAATTACTTAAAGAAGCCACACTGGGAGGTGGTGGTCTCCTTAAATTGTAGTCTACCAGTTCTGGAAATGCAGAGAGGAAGAAGGGAGGAGAGACTTCCTCTGTGGCTCTGGCCAATCCATACCTGTTTATCAACTCCTTCCTGCAAGGATGCCTATGCCCTACCTTGACACGGTCACTCTAGGCTTTTTCCACCTTTTGTGTGTGAAGAGGCATGATCATATTGAGAGGATGTGGGCAAACAGTAAGAGGAGAACTTAAAGGCTCTCCCTCAGTTTATGTAATTCCTGCTGTGTTTGCCTGTCCACTTCCCCAGGCCGTCACCATTCCCAGAGGTACAAATTCATGACTGCCTATGGCCTCCCAAGGCAGTCCAAATAGGTTTTTTTCTGTTAATTCCTTAGTTCCATCCTTTCCTCTCACTTGTGAAGTTTCTCCATGGTGATTTTGGGGACGGGGAGCCAGCAGCCTGTTTAAGTTCTCCATCTTGTTAAGAATCAAAAACTCTCTGAAGCTATCTTTTATATCTACTTTAAGACCTGTTTGGCCAAATAATTAATTAAGGGATGTGTGACAGCTACATTAGTCCCTTCTCCAAAAGAAAACTTGACTTATCATTGGTAAGTCAGAAAGGAGAAAACAGGAAAAAAGAAAAGAAAGACGGTAGATGGATAACAAAATATGAGAGCAGAAATAAGTCTTTAAAAAATTGTTTTAGACCTTCCCAAGGAAAAGCTCATGCTCACTCTTTTCTCTGACTCAAACTCCTAGGACTCTGAAAGGAGGCATGAAGCCATGGAAAATCCTACATAAGATGATAACATTGGTTAATGTGCTCATGAGCTACCTTTCTTGTTAAAACTATTAGGATGGAAACTTGGGAGATACACTAGCTCCCAAGAGTGTATAGTGAATTTCAGGCACCGGAATCAGGATGTGGAGACAACATTCTGGGCTGGGCGCCCTTTTATTGGTACCCCTTAAATTATACTTCAGGTGAGTATCACTCCATTCATTGAGAACACTGGTTCTCATTACACATTTGTACCTTAAAAAGCTCTGACTGGAAGAGGGTTTATACACGTTTACAGGACCTTGTTTTCCATACCCTTGAGCCACTGGCCATCTGAGAGAGAACCACATTTCTAAGAATGAAGTAGTCTTAATATAAGAGTAACTGTAATAAATGTAAGTGTTCTAAAGTCACTATTAAAAGCCAGAGACCATTAAATTGAATTAAAAATAAAAAGGATGAAAAGATATACCAAGTAGGTATGAGCTAAAAAATCTGGGGCAGCAGTCTTGATATCTGATAAAATAGAAATAAAGAAAATCTCTTGTAAGAGACAAAAAGCCCTTTGTATACATGCAAAAGTTACAATAGAACCAGAAGGAAAAAGGAATTACGAATATATACTTTCTAACAATGTATAAAGGAACTACTCACAATACTAATAAATTATTTAACAATTTATTGAGCTGTTTGAATATACTCCTTTCTAAAATTGATAGATCAAGCAATCAAAAACAAGCTGAGACATGGGAGGTTTGAATATCAAATTAATAATCTTCAGCCATTAGACATTAATTAAATTCAACTCAATGTATTTTTTAGCACATTCTCAAAAATTGACAGCATAATAGGCTGCAAAGGAAGCCTCAATAAATTCCAAAGTATCAATATTAAAAATGTACATCTCCTACAATAATATAATAAAATGAGAACATAAAATAAAAGAACTGCTAAAAATTCCTGTGGGACTAGAAACCGAATAGCATACTAAAACCCACTTTGGTTAATAAGTAAAGCATTAAAATAAAATTCAAGCGGATTACAATGAAAACACTACTTGTCGAATTTTGTGGGACAGAGAACAATGTCCTCACCTAGAGGGAGACTTAGAGCTCTTAATGCATTTATCCAGAAACTAGAAATGTTGAAATGGAATGAGCTACAATTTTGTTTTTAATCCTTACCTGAGGACATATTTTCATTGACTTTAGAGAGGAAGGGAGAGAGGGAGAGAGAAAAACATTAATCGGTTGCCTCCCGTACCTGACCAAGTGGGGAATGACCCTGCCACCCAGGTGCGCACCCAGACCCAGGACAGAGCCGCCACCTTTCGGGGCAGGGGACGGCGCTCCGACCAGCGGCCACCGGCTGGGGCAAAATGAGCTACACTTTTAAGTCAAGAAGTCTTTAAAAACTATGGCTAAAATAGAGACTAAAAATAATAAAAGGGCATAATGAATAACTCTAAGCAATTAAATTTGAAAACTAGGACAGTAGATTATTTTCTGTGAAAAAATTTTAAATGCTAAATCTCACCTAAAAAAGAGAAGTTGGTGAAACAGAGCAAGAAGCATTAAAAAATTATGGCAATTAAAAACTCCCGTTCCCTTTCCAGGACCATATATTTTTATAGGTAATTTCTACTAAATCCTAAAGGAATAGTTAATTTTTATTTTAGATACATTGCTCTGAAAGATAGAAAATATGTCCATTTTATATTATGAGGCTAATGAACTCTGGTTTCCAAAACTGAACATGGACAATAAAGGGAAAATATTACTTATGGGCCTATCTCACTTATAATTATAGATGCCAAAGTCCTAATTGAGGAAACTGATGCAGAAAATGCATTTGATAATTCAAAATCTTTTTATGATGTATGTATTCACAAAGTAGGAAAAAAATAACTTTCTTTACTATGGTACAGGTTATAAACCAAATTCCAAAGCAAATATTATAGTTAATTGAGAAATCTTAGAGAAACTTTTAAGATCAGGAACAAGGGAAGGATGCCTCCATCACAGCTACTACTGAACATAGTACTGGAACCTGCAAAGTTATAAGAAAAAAAAACAAAAACAAAATAAGTTCATAAAAATTGGAAGGTAAGCAATAAAGCTATCTTTATATCTGTAGAAAAACCAACAGAACCAAGAGACAAGCTTACTAAACACAAGATCAACTCATGAAATCAAAAGTGTTTCTCTATACCAGCAATAACTGCCTAGAAATGATTTTTTAAAAAGATACTGCTTATAATAGCAAAAAACCCCCTCAAAAATAAAATACCAAATACACACAACAAACCTAATAATAAACCAAAAAATTCCCATGAAGCTGGGGTTGACAAACTATGGCCTATGGACTAATCCAGCCAAACATCTGTGTAAATAAAAATGTATTGGAGTACTAGACACACTTGTGAAATATTGTCTATGGCTGCTTTCACCCAACAGTGGCAGAGTTGAGTAGTTTTAACAGAGACTGTATGGCCCATAAGGCCTAAAATATTTACTATCTGGCCCTTTATGGAAAAAAATTTGTTGACCCCTACTCTAATGTATCTAGGAGTAGACATAACCAAAAATATGCAACGCCTGCATGGGAAAAATTTTAAGCTCTATTAAAGGACAGAAAAGATCAGAATAAATGGGAAGACATATCTTGCTCTTAGATTGAATGACCAAATTTTATTAAAATGGCTGTCACCTCCAAATAATTAAAATCAATTATGTAATTGATGTGAAATAACTGTTTATTATACAATTAATTATATAATGTACCCCAAATCCAGAATGAATCCGGATTTTTTTCGAGCTACTCAATAACTTTACTCTAAAATTAATATAGAAGAATAAAGTTCTGCAAATACCTAAACCAACTTTGAAAAGAAGAATAACGAAGTGAGTACATTCAGATATTAGGACACACTACGAAGCCATAGCAAGAAAAATAAATGTAGTACTGGTGTAAGAACAAATAGATCAATGGAATGCAAAAGAGAACTCGGAGACAGACCTTGTATAGATGGGAATTTAATATATGATGCAAATGGCACTGGAAATTAATAGAAAAATAACGGAATGTTTAGCAGATAGTATTGGGAAAAACAGCTCATTATATGGAGAAAAAGGAAACCGGGACCCTACTTAATACTATGTTCAAAAATGAACTCCAGATACACAAAAGAACTAAATGCAAAAGATAAAGCTATAAAGTTGAATTTAATTATATAAAAATTTAAGACTTCTGTGCAATGAAGAAGATACGGACAAAGTAAACAGTCAGATATATGATAGACTGGGAGAAAATATTTGCAGTGCCAAATTTAGGAGAAACTCCTGGTAATAATAGGAAAATGATACCATAGTAGCAAAGGAAGCAAAAGGAAAAGAGGAAAGCAAATGATTCTATCAGGAATATGAAGACATGCTCTAGATCATTAGTAATTAGTAATTAGAGAAATGCAAATTAAAACGAGGGATATCATTTTGCACCTATCAGGTTGGCAAACACGAGAAAGGTGGATAACACTAAGCCTGCGTGGAAATTGGAAGCGTTATACACCACTGGGGGGGGGGGGGGGGACTGTTGCCAACATTCTAGAGCAATATGGCATCTTTTACCCAAATTAAAAGTCTGTATCTATTATAACCTAGAAATCCCACTTTTGCTTATATATCCCAGAGAATTTTCACAGAGGTCTGTAAGGCAGCCACATTAGAAGGGGCTCATCAGGGCGTTTATTTGTAGGGGAAGTGGGGGGTAATCCGGATGGGAAAGCCCCCCCAAAGGCCCTTGCCCTTGCCTGCGCTGTGCATGGTTAGGGTTTCCTGCACTGCCCAGCGCTTGTGGGTGTCAGTGTCAGTCTGAGCCAACCGAATTTATAGCTCCCACAGATTTCTTTCTCTTCTGGTCTATTACTGACACCCATCACAGACTCCTGATAGACCGTGGAACGGTTATTTTTATATTTCTTCTTCAATGGTTTTTGTGAGAAGTAAATGTGTTCGCTCAATTATCTTGAATCAGAAGTCTGAAAGATTTATTATTTACTTTTTAATTTTGTGCTTCAACACTCCTAATCTAAATTTCAAACTCGGAGTTGTTGAAATAGCTTTCTTAAATATTTTAAGCTTGGCTTCTGAGAAAATTGCTTTAAATTCAGAACTCCAACAAGTTGAGACAGATCTACTATTTGTGGGTTTTTAATATGCCCTCACAATCAACATCCTTGGTGCAAATTTGAGAAGACTAAGCTATCTTCAAATTGCTTTAGTAGTTGAAGTGAAATTAAATTCATAAATCAATAAAGAAAGCAAAATTGCATAAAAGCAGTGATTTATTTATGCATTAAATGCTAATATTGACACATCTTATACTTCTTTAAATGTCAAAAGTTTTCTAAACTTGTTGATTATTTTAATCTCATTGCTACTGTGCTTGTAAACGTATTTTTAAAAAATGAACTTTAAAAATTAAAATATAACATTTTAAAAAGTGCATAAATTGAATTGTAAGTATGCAGCTTGATGAATTTTCCGAGTAAACAGACACATATGTAATATCCAACTAGATCAAGAAGTAGACTTTATCAGCACCCTACAAGGGCCCCTCATGTGAATCACAGTCACTTTCTTCTCTTGTCAAGGTAGCCAATATCCTAAATTTTTAAACTATAGATTTGTTTTTCCAGTTTTTAAAGTTTAAATAAATGGAATCAAACCATACATATTCTTTTGTGTCTGGTTTCTTTTATACAACATTATATTTATGAGATTCACCCATGTTGCTGCGTGTAGATGTAGTTTATTAAAATTAATATTCTACTGTATTAGTGCACCACAATTTATTTACCCTTCTAACATTGATGAATATTTGGGTTATTTCCGGTTTTGAGTTATTAAAACCAGTGTTGCTCTAAATATTCTTGAGATATCTTTTGGTGCACATGTATAGTCACTTCTGTTAGTGATGTACATGCCTAAGAGTGAAAGTTCTGTGTACAGGAATACATATGCTCAGCAACTGGAGATGTCAAACAGCTTCCGCAAGTGGTTGTATCAATGTGCATTCCCACCAGCAGTGTATGAGAGTTCTAGTTGTTCACATGCCTGCCAATACTTGATATTGTTAGTCTTTTAAATTTTAGCCCTTTTATTAGGTATATAGTTGTATCTCATGGTGGTTTTAATTTATATTTTCCTGGTAACATTGAGGACATTTTCGTGTTTATTAGTTATTTGGATATCCACCTTTTGGAAATGTTTATCCAAGTCCTTTGGCACATTTTCCATTGTATTGTCTTTTGCCTACGAATTTGTAGAAGTCTTCTTTCTCTTTTTCTTTCTCCTGCCCCCCTTTCTCCCTCCTGTTTCATATTCTTTTAAAAATATAGTCCGAGTTTGAATCCTTTACCATTTATATGTGTTGAAAAATATTTTCTCCTGGTGTGTGGATTTCTTTTCACTATTTTAATGATGGAGAAGCTCTGAATTGTAATGTAGTCCAATCTATGAATAATGTAGTGTAGTTTTTTCCTCTAGTTTCCAGATCTCTGCCAAAATTCTCCCCTTGCAATTTAATTTTTTGAACACATTATCTGGATCATTTAAAGCCTGTGTCTTATAACTCCATTCTCTAGATTTCCTATGGTCTTTTCCCATTGTGTTTTTTAAAAAATGGTTTTTAGTTACATCTTATCTCCTTAAATACCTGATTACTTCTAATTGAGTGCCAGGTATTTGCAATAAAAATGTTATAGATGTTTTGATGCTCTGTATAAAGCAAACTTTCTCCAGAGGGGATTTATTTTTACATTTTTCAGGTAACTAGGTTTGGGGATGTTCCCCCTTTCCCAATCAGGAATTGAGATGACTTAAAGTTATGCTTTAATCCTTCTGATGGCTGTTTTATTTCCAGTTCACCCTTCCTCCTAGAGTGTAGCCATTTGTGGTCTTGACTGACAGCCTGAGATATTTACCAGAGCCCCTTTTCCTGGGCAGTCTGAACTCCAATTTTGTCCCCTTATGCTCTGTTTTGCTTAGCTTTTCAGCCTCTCAGCTGCTGCTTTCATTTTTGTAATTGGCAATTGCCTTAATGGTAAAAGTATTCCCAAATGCCTGTCTCAAGTCTCTTAATTTCCATCTTTTTCTGGACCTTGACTCTGCAAATTCTCACTGCCTTGGTAGTTCTTTGATTCATTCAAGCTAAGTTTTTTAAAAATCTTTTTTATAGCCAAGCTTTTCTAATTGTTCTCAGCAGGATTGTTGGTCGGAAACAACACAGTCAGCTATTGCTCCAGAGGAAATGATTGAAAGTAAAAATCTGGTCATGCCACTTCTTTCCTCAGAAACCTTTAGTATGTCCTAACTTCTACTCACTATCCACTCCTACCTTTATTTTTGCATATTTTTCTGAACCAGGCATACTATTTTATGTTTCCATGACTTTTCCTATATTTTGTACTCTGCCTGGAGTTTTCTTCTGTCCTTTCACTGCCTCAAAAACAAACAAAAAAACCAGAGTCAATTTCTTCATAAATCATGTTCTATTTTTTTCTTTTTTTAAAATCCTCAACTGAGGATATGCTTCAACTGATTTTTAGAGAGAGAGGAAGGGGGAAGAGAGAGAGGGAGAGAGAGAGAGAGAGAGATGTGAGAGAAAAACATTGATTGGTTGCCTCCGGTATGCACCCCGAATGGGGATCGAACCCGCAAACTTTTGGTACACGGGATGACGCTCCCACCAGCTGAGCCACCCGGCCAAGGCAAGCCATGTTCTATTTTATCTCCTTCCTTAAATTCCTTTTCGTGTTGGACCTCTTATTTCATACATTCTATTCTAGTTATAACTCTCATGCAACCTTATAATTGTTTGTTCATATGTTTGTCTTCCTCACTAGAATGTGAGCTCTTTTTTGGCCCAGACCATATATTATTCATCTTTTTTATTTCCAGCTGCCTAGTACAGTATTTAGCATCAAAGAGGTATCACATAAATGTTTCTTTACACTGAAATGAGTTGGGCTGCAAGAACACATCCTCTAAGCATGGTTTGGTGCTGGGGTTACCCTCCCAGTCTGTCTAGTCTCAGGAGTTAGTGAGGGCCTTGCATGGGCCTGGCCAACCTAAGCGCCTCTCTCCCTCCTGACTGGTTTTACAGAACCGGTTCATTACTACCCCTCACTGTGGATTGTGTCTAAAGGCATCGGAGGCTGGTCGATGACTTACACCAGGCCTGATACTAACTTTACGGACATTTTGGCCTCTGTCTGAATTGTTCAAAGTCCAAACTTTAAAGTACAAAGTCCTTAATTTTATTTCTCTGTTTCAACACATTTGTTCTTATTAGATCTCTATGGTTCTTCACAAATATTTTTTTTAGCCCATCCTGGTTTTCAGCAGAAAATGGACATCATCTAGGTTGAGTATTACCTGAAAAACTCTTCCCTACTGTGTAGAAGTCATCTTCTCTGTGCTTATCCCCAATATCTTGCTGTGCAATTTGTCCCCTCTGTATCCTTTCAGCCAGCAAGGGTCTGGTGATTTCCTAGTTCATCATTTCATGGCATATGAGCGACATGGCACTCAAAAAACTTGGATGCTCATCAAGGCAGAAATAAATATTAAAGTTAGAATGTGGTTCAATATATTATTTATTGATTCATTTATATTCTTCTAACCTTCAGAAATGGTTTGAAGCAGGCTAGGTAATATAAAACAATGATCACAAGATAAAAATAAATGAATTTTCAAAAACAGAAAAGGAGAGAAACTCTAGCAAGAACCCCTTGCTATAAGAAGCCACAGATTTCACATGCCAAATTTAGCTCTGTGCCTCCTGGTGGCTCAGGGGAAAGAGAGAAACTCAATAGGCATTATAACCCACATTTTCTCTAGTTAGAACCCATTCGGTATCTCCTGAGAGACTAACAATATCTTTATGAAGACACCTGAGAGAAATAGATCACTGGATTCTTTGTGTTAAGGGGTTTTCAGTAATGTCAGAAAATTTTGTTTAAATGTTTTACCAAAAAAAACAAACAAAAAAAAAACACAAAACACACATACCAAAAAAACACCTAGGATTTCTTGATTTATCTCTTCCTTGGTCTCAGTGGAGGCTAATGTTTAGTGTTAAAATATTGTTCTATAAACACAGTTCTAGAGTGACGGAAAGGTAGGCCAAACATGTAGGTTTCTGATGATTTAGTTTAACCCAAGGATGGAAGTGGAGCAGCTTTGGAGGCCTGCTAACATTCCCCAGTCTATCAGTTTCTAATCCCAGCTAAATCATCTGACTTTTTAAAAACTGAAGATGTTACGAATCTCCAATTTTGGTAAACAGTAGTAGAAATATTTACACAGGTGACTAAAGAAACATTGAATCTGATTTAAATCATAATAATTAATTTTCTTCTCTTACTGTGAAAATGAACAATGGCAGATATGGTTTGGATTACTGTTGTGTATTCTATAGGATTTGGATTACCTTTAATAATCACCACCAGTGTGAACAATGGGTAGATGGCACTGTGACAGATACTGAGAATGTGGTAGTGAACAGGACACATGGAACCTGCAAGTCCCATAGTTAAACATAAGAACACATACAGATGTTAAAAGGATGTACAGTGTATCAGATTCTTATTGGTTCTATCACAAATTACCACAAACTTGGTGGCTTCAAAGACATATTTATTACAGTCATGGATGCCGGAAGTCTAAAATGGGTCTCAGTGGGTAAAATCAAGGTGCTGGCTGGGCTGCTTCCTTCCAGAGGCTCTAGGGGAGAATCTGTTTCCCTGCCCTTTCCAGCTTCTAGAGGCGGCCTGCATTCCTTGGCTTGTGGCCTCCTTCCAGCAATTGTATCACTGAGATCTCTGCTTCCATCATCATGTGTCCTTTTCTGACAGAATCACCTGCCTCCTTCTTATATAAGGTCCCTTATAATTACATTAAGCTCATCTGGATAATCCAGAATATTCTTTAATTAGTCACATCTGCAAAGCCCCTTTTACCATTCAGGCAATACATTTGCAGGTTCCAGGGATTAAGATGTGGGCATTTTTGGAGGGCCATTGTTCTGCCTTCCACATAGTGTAAGCACACAACAATTGCTATGGTCTTTATATTCATCTATGTATATCTCTATCTGTCTGTCTGTTAGTCTATCTATCTACGTATCTGTCTGCTGGCCATGGCCTTTATAAATATGGTCAAGTTACTTAAAGTTTAGTTTTCAATTTTTCCATCTCTATAATAGGGCAATAACATCCTATTCAGAGGAATGGTTATGAAAATTAAATAAAGTGAGTATGAAAGCATTTACCACTATACCTGGCACACAGTAGGTACTCAGTAAATTTTATCTGAATGAAAATTTAAATCTAATACCTAAAACCTATATACTACAGAGAGTCTAAATTCAACTTGTCAGACTCTTTTGACAGAGAAAAAGATTTTATTCTTCTTTTAGGTTGCTGCATATTTGCAAAAGATAATACTAGCTTTGTGCCCCTTATTTGAGAGCTAATCATATAGTGAAATATCAAACACTTTGGCATTATCTTCCACAAAATGTAAGGGTAAAACTTAAAAATAGGAAACTAGAAAATCTCAGCAATAGTTCTGGTAGAAATGACTTGTAACTATGTAGCACCTTGCTTTTATTTCTGGGACACTTTCTGTCTGAAGAGCTTCAACTCCTTGGGGCACATCAGCTAATTCTTACGGCAGCAGGTGTATCTGGTGCAATGAGGGAACAGGTAGTAGCAAAGGGAAGAGGGGGACATGGGGCAGGTGTGACAAACTAAACTTTGTGTTTGGAAGCAGTTCTTGGCAAAGGTGAGAATATTTTTAGGTAATCTTTTCTTTTTCCTGTGGAAGTCTGCAATACTCTAAAATTTGCTCCATTCTTACAGCCTAGAAATAGAACCCTAGAAATAAAATAACTGCACGTTGGTGGTTATTGTGGGCTGAGAAGTGAAAACCAAGAGTGGTGGCTCTAAAACTTTTACTTTGTGATTTCTATGCCTCACCTCCTCTGGTTTCTTTGAGTCCCAGTGGCACATGCCGACACTTTTCTGCTTTTTTCTGTTTTCCCGAATGCTCCTCCCCCATACCAAAATACCTCCATTTAAACTTTTATTTGGACCACCACTTAACAGCAGTTCAGAGTTCTATTGGGCTGTGCTCTTTCATGAGATCTCAGTAGATTTCAAACCTTGGTCATAAGACAGTACTGATAGACGATTCAGATGGCAAAGGAGACACATTGTCTCCATTTTCATTGTGTTCAAATTGCTATTCCCTTTAAGTCATTTAACAAATTTTTATTGAGGATCATTCCAATAAGCTATTGGTGCTAGATATTAAACATACAGCAGTGAACAACCTAGACATGGCTTCTGCCCTCATGATCCTTATAGTCTAGTGAAAGAGACAAATAATGAATAAGGAAACTAATATGTAAATTAGATAATTAAGGTTGCTACAAGTACTAAGAATGAAATTAGTAGGGTAACAAGATGGAATGCAATAGGATGTAGTTTAGAAGAGGTGGGGACTTGGTTTGAAGAATAGGAAGAAGGCTAGTGTGACTGGAACATGATAAGGTGGGGCAGGGTTTTATGAGATGAGCTTAGGAAGGTAGACACTCAGTGATGCTTAGGAGTTTGGATTTTCTTTTAAAAACAATGGGATGTTATAAGAGGGTTTTAAATGGGGGATAATAACATTATCTGTATTATGGTTTAAAGATCACTCTGACTTCTAAATAGAAAACAGTTGAGAAAGGGACAAGAGTGGAAGCAGGGAGATCTACTAGGAGATGTTGAAGGTGAGAGATGTTGGTGGAATGGACCAGGGGAGGCAATGCCAGTGGGTAGAGTGGGGATGTTTTTGAGGTCGAGTTGGAAGGAGTAGCTGTCAGATTGGTCATGGGGGTTGAAGGAGAGAAAGAAAACTTGGGTAATCCAAGATTTGACTTGACCAACTGGGTGACTGATGGTGCCATCTACCAAAGTGGGAAAGACAGGTGGAGAAATGGATTTTGTGGAGGAAGGGAATTATGAGTTTTTGGTCTAAGTCAGTAATTTAAAGAATCTTAAAGCAGCCTACCTGATTTCCAAAAGGAGATGTCATGTCAGCACAAGATACAGTTTGGGATTATTAATATATCAATGGTATTTAAAGCTATAGGACTGCATGAATCCATCAAGGTAAGACAGGGAAGAGGACTCTGGGGCTTATAAACATTTAGAGGTCAGTTGGTGAAGGAGCAGCCAGTTAAAGAAAGTGTGATGTCATTGAAACCACAAAAGGAAATTATTTTGGGGAGGGAGTGATCAACTGTGTTGAGTGTTGCTGAGGGCACATTAAGTTTGAGGACAGAGAGGTGACCCCCAGATCTGGCAAAATGGAGCTTGCTAGTGAACATGAATAGAGTGGTTTCAGTGATGTGGTGGGGAGAGAAGCCACGCTGTGGAAGAGTGAATGGGAGGGGAAGAAATGGGGTAAACAAATATAGACACCAGTTTGAGCTTTCACATCCTTAGTGTTATTATCTTTTTGAAGCTTGTTGGGATGCCTTGGAGCAATCCTGGGGGATGAGTAATGGTATGGGGGAAAGGAAGAATGTCTATCCCTAATTGAGCAATATTTGTCATAAAAGACTAATTCAAGTATATTTGTCAATCATATTTGTATTAGAAGCTCTTATTACCTTATTTTTAGGGTAACAGGTGAATCTTGTCTTAAACCCTCTGTCCTCTCTCTCTTCTTTCCTAATTTTCCCCACTTATCCCTTGAATAATATATATATATATATATATATATATATACACACACACACACACACACACATATATATATGTGTGTATATATATATTTTAAATATATCTTCATTGATTTCAGAGAGAGGAAAGGAGAGGGAGAGAGAGAGGTAGAAACATCAATGATTAGAGAGTCATCGATCAGCCACCTCCTGCATGCCCCTGACTGGGGATGGAGCCCGCAACCCGGGCATGTGCCCTGACCAGGAATCAAACCCCAATCACCTGGATCCTAGGTTGACACTTAACCACTGAGCCATGCCCAGCAGGAATGAATAAAATATTTTTGGCATGTGCTCTATATGTATTATAAACGCTCTAGACTGTCTTTTAGTTGTTCCATTTTCCTCTCCTTTCATAAACTTAAATGAAATTCTCTTTCTTGTGGTTTCCAAGTATGAGCCTATTACCTTTCCCTTTTCTGCCTTTTTCCTCCTGGGCTTTGTGCAGAGTTCCTTTGGCTAGGTCATTTTTGTATGTCCATTATATTGCTGTCACATTTTCCCAAATGAGAACACAATGCTGGAGTAATGTAGATATTCATGGAACAGATTGAAGGGATTGTAGGTGGTTGCTGACTCTAGGGTGAATATTATGTTTGATTACTACCCTTTCTCAACTTTTACCATCATGATCAGTGATTAATGACAAGATTAGACTAGAACTATAAGAGGAGAATAAGAGCTTTCTATGGGACATGAAAGAAGGTTAAGTTTGCATACTGTAGTTGAGATTGCCATGCATTGTCTTCTTCCCAGGCACACTGCTAGATTACATTTCTAAGCCTCCCTTGCCATGAGACTCTTATGTGGCTATGACATTGAGTTTAGGCCAGTGGAATAAGGGTGGAAGTGAAGTGATCATCTTCCAGGCTTGACCTATAAAAACTTCTAGAATGATTCTCCATGCTATCTCTTCCCTCCCAAGGTTCAGATAGAGTATCCTGCAGTACACACCAAGATTTTGGAGTTGGTAAAGCCACAAGATGGAAGGAGTTTGAGTATCTGAAGACCATAAGGAAGGCATTCTTAGACCTAGGAACATAATGTTTGGACTTACATGAACAAAAAATCAACTTACTAAGCCATTGAGATTTTGGGGTCTGTGTTACAGTTGCTGATATTTCTGACTCTAATGCACATTTCTTGTATGGTTTTTCTCTCTATAAATTTGGTCATTCCTCCTCATTCCCCTGGAGTCCCCTCTTCTCACTTTATCAAATTTGACAGCTACTTTGATGACCTGTTTTCTATTTTTTTCTAACATGAAATATTTTCTGACCATTTCAGCCTGAGGCAGTCTCTTCCCTCAAAAAAATTTTTTTATGGGCAAGAGACAAATGGTTTATTTAGTAATATGAAGTAAAAAAGGAATTCTTAATTCCCTTTCTCTTCCCCAGAGACTGAACTGTGATAGTCAGATAGATAGCAACATACTAGAATTTCCTTGCAGTCCTTGATCTTTTGCAAAAAGGTAAAGATGCCTGAATTATAGCACTTGCAATTATTTTCTAGACAGAAGTACCAGCTGTTGTGTTTTCCAATGTACCAACATTTTATTTCCTGTCTTTGGGTTTCATGGCAGGAAACAGAAGTACTTCCTTGATGTTATTTGGGTCTGTGAGAAACATGGTGACTAGGTTGATGCCCATGCTCCAGCCAGCTGTGGGGGACTGACGTATTTCTGGGCAGTGCAGAAGTTTTCATTTATGAACACATATTTCAGGGCAGTGCAGAGTTTTCATCATCACCCGTGGCCTTAGCCTTGGCCTGTTCTTTGAAATGCTGCCACTGCCTTGTGGGGATCATTCAGCTTGGTGTAGGCGCTGCATATTTCTTTCTTCATGACAAAACGCTCAAAGCACTCAGTCAGACCCTCAGTGCCAAAGGGGCTCATTATCTGTGGGTGATCACGGATGAATGTAGGATTGATGCGTGTCACCTCCAGGAACTCCCAACAAGCTTATCAAGGAGCCTGGCTATGGTCCGAGGTGGAGGGCATTCAACATATTTTGGCACACAAATATCATCAAGAATTTTGTGTCTTTAGTTTCAAGGTTAGTTTCTGGCAGCTTCACCCCCGGTGCTTTCTCAAGCTCTTCTACTGCGCTGATTTTCCAGGGAGGTGGGGTGAAGTCAATCTTGTAGGCTTTGCCCTCAGGGCCATCTGGATGGTAGGTGACCTTGTAACGGCTGGTAATGTGATTTTCATCCCTGAAATTATCCTCTGCATGATTTCCATGAGATCATGATAGCCTGCATAGACCATGTAGAACTCACAGGTGGTGAACTCAGGATTGTGAGTCAAATCAATTCCTTCATTCTGGAACTGGTATCCAATTTCATAAACCTGGTCAATGCCACCAACCACCAGCATCTTATGGTGGAATTCTGGAGCAATCCTCATATATAAATTCAAAGGTTCAGCTTATTGTGGTAGGTCATAAAAGGTGTGGCCACAGCTCCCCCTGGAAGATGTTCATTATAGGAGTTTCAGTCTCTAGGAATCCCAACTCATCCGAGAAACTTCTTATGTATGTGATGATCTTAGAGCAGATGATAAATTTCTGCCTCACAAAGTCTTTCAGGATCAAGTCCGAGTATCTCTGACAGTATCTTGTTTCCTTTCTTTGAGGGCAAAGTGAAGATGAGGCAACATGCAAGTATGTTCTCATAGGGAATGTTGCTCAGCTCACCCTTCTTGGTTTTTCCAGGATTCCCCTGAACTCCAATTATGTCTCCCTGATGCAGTTTGTTATTGATATGAATGAACTCTTCTTTCAGATATGTAATACCTGGAATTGACCATGACTTGCAACTTGACCCCCCTCTCCTCAAAGGTCATAAAAGATGAGCTTTACCCCAGAAGCTCTTTTGGCATGGATCTTACCTGCCACCTTTAAGGTGATTTCATTCAGATAGTCCCCAGGCTGCAGGTAACTGTGTTCTTGGATTAAGTAAGTTAGCGAGACATCTACATGGAACATGTGTGTTACCCACTGACCTTCCGTTGGTGCACTGCTTTGCTGCAGATCTTGTAGAACTGGTTTGGGCCCAGGCTCTCCTCCCTGGTACCCACATCATTGTCAGTGGTGTGGTTGGTGGCAGCAGCACTGGCCTGGCTTAGCTGATTCTCACCAAGCTCCTCCTGCTTGGCCTCCTCTGGTACTTCCTTCTCAGCTTTCACGTGTCTCTTTACCTCATTTTTGCTCAGTTTTAGCTCACCACTGTTCACGTTCACCTCAGGCCCCTGCGCCACAGCCATCTCTCTGGAGGGCCTGACCTGAAAGGTTTCCCTCCAAATTTCTACTGTGACTATCAGCTTTAAATAATGAAAAGATCACAAGCTCTGAATACCTATGTTACTTTGGATAGGTTACTTAACCTGCCTGAGGTCACTTTTCTTTTTCTGAAAAATAGGCAAGATAACAGCCCATACCTCACAAAATTGTCGTGAGGTTTAGATGAGGTGATAAATGCAGAGGGCTTAGAACAGTATGTGGCATGTAGCAAGCACTCTATCATTAGGGTCAGTCTCCTACCAATTTAGTTTAATTCTATATACAGAACTCCTAATTATGTCAAACACTGGGCTAGTGCAGTGGATATCACACTGTGTACCAAAGATTGGGTAATGTATTATTGGGGATATGAATATGCCCCCAAGGAGGTCAATTACTTTTCATGTCCCCATAAGTCAGCAGACCAAACAATTAATATTGCTTGAAGAATTGTTTAGGAATATTTTTATTTCTTCTCCAAAGCGGAATTCCTATAGGCTGTAGGGGCATAACAAAACCCCTTACCTCACAGGGCTACTGCACAGGTCAAATGGTAGAATATATGGAAGTGTTCTGTAAACTTGAAAATATGAAGCAAATGTTTATAAAGATGTCAATTTTCAAATCATTAAAGTTCCTAAATGAAATGTTCAACTTTGTATGATTTTGTCTTTTCTCCAAACAGAATATAAAAGCTTGTTGTAGGTGAGATAGGCATTATTTCATCTTTGTAAATCCCTGGTATCCACCTTGGTGCTCAGTAAAGAACAAGCACTTGATAACGTTTTATGGCCTAAATTTTTGCACAATGAAAACCTTTGACATTTTCCCTTTCTGGTGATATTCTGTAAAGTACTACCCATATACTGGGTGGGGGATTTGGTTGCATTGGTTTCAAGAGGAGAAACCTGTTTAAGGCATGTTGTTGCTAAGCAGAAAATACACTTTCAAAAAAATATTCTTAATTCTCTGAGCAAAACTATCTTGAGTTTTAAACACCAATTTTCAATGAAAAATCTGACAGGCAAGGAATGCTTATTGAGCTCTTGGTCTGCTCTGTGCATCTGTACACAGTGTTGACTAAGCTGTTAATCCTTCCATCTTTACAGGATATTTTAGGGATGCTCATGGTGAGGTCATGCATATCCATTTTTGTAGTGTTCTCCCACTCTACCCACTCACCATGTGTTCTGGTGCTGTGATATTTTTGTCCACTCTCATAGTACTCTCTCCTTCTTACCTTCTTTCCTTCCCTCAGACCCAGGAAAAAGAAAGTTGGTTCTTCAGTGTTTTCCCCAAATTGAAATGTGACTGAGATTAGGAAGTAGGGCAGTGCTATTTTTCTTCCCCACCTCAGGTTGATGTTGAAATGACTCAGAGGTAACAGCTTAATATTCCGTAAAAAAACAATCCTTCAATTGAAGAAAAATTATATCAATGATAAGAAAAAATATTTGTTTATCTGGAAGAGATTTTCTTATATTCCCAACTTTCACTTTTAAATTCTTTCTGCTGTTCCTGCCTTTCATGCAACTTCAGATATGCAGAAGGATTTTCTAAAGGAAAAAAGTATCTAGTCATGCTCTTTACAATGATTCTAGGTGTGATTTAAATTAAGATGTATTTGTATAGAATTGAAATAAAATCTCTTTGTCGTTGGTCCAGCACCAAGGACAGAGAAATGACTTCTAGTTTATTTCTCTCAAGAACAGTTTGTTAAGTCCTCAGTTCACCTTGCCCTGATATTACATAATTTCATGCCAGGCTTAACCCAGAACTACTGCCTCTCTGCATTTACTATTTTTTTTTAATATTCTAGGTATCATTTTGAGATCAATTAGACTCTCATTTCATGAAACAACTTTTCAAACTCAATTCTCTCACTTAAAAATTATTTTGAAATTATTATAGATTCACAGAGAAGTCCTGAATAGCCTTTACCCAGTTTCTAATGCAGGTTTGTCAGATAAAAAACAGAATGCTCAGTTAAATTGGAAATTCAGAGAAATAACGAATACTTTTTTTTGTATAAATATTTTTAGTATAAATATGTTATTCTAATATTTGGGACATATTTATACTAAAAATTAGTTGTTTATCTGAAATTCAAATTTAACTGGGCTTTTTAATTTTATTTTTTTTTAAATTAGGCTATATCTTGCTACAGATATAGTCAAATTATTGTGTGTTAAGGTTACTTGGGGTAGTTGTTCTTTGTCCATGTTTTAACACCAACTGGATAGTTATGTTCATGTCATTTTACTTTTTAATATTTTAGGAATTTCTTTTAATTTTAATTTTGTTTTGCAGAATATCTAAGTGTTTCTAAGGTTGGATTTACATGAATACAATTTCAATGCATTTGTTCTCTAAACTAATTGAAATTAGTTTGCTCATTTTCATGTTTTTAAAAAACAGATGCACTATCATTTCCCTAGGTACCACACTTTTATGAATATTTTATGAAACATCTTTATGAAATAGAATGATTCCATGAAGACAGCCTGTATAACACTGCATAACCTTCTTTTGAGTTGCTTTAAAACAAGTCACCTTGTATTCAGCCTAGAGATAAACTGGAATTTCATGCTAATTAGCCTCCTAGGTCCTTTCATTTTGTACAAGACCAAAAATATTTTCACAAAGTCCTTAAATGGGAAACCAACAAGGGAATTTTGCAAATGTAATCCTAATTAAGATATTTAGATTTTATTTTTATTTTTTACATACAGTTGTTTTAAAATGAAAACTTTATGAGGACCTGGCTACTCCTGCGTTGACACTAGAATCTCCCTGGTGACTTCAGCACAGGCCAGAAAAGCCACCCAGGCAGACCTGAGGAGCAGTTTATAAAATATGCCCTAATGTGTTTTTGTTATCTATTATCTATCTATTATCTATCTATCTATCTATCTATCTATCTATCTATCTATCTATCTATCTATCATCTATCTATCTATCTATCTATCTATCTATCTATCTATCTATCTATCATCTATCTATCATCATCTATCTATCTATCTATCTATCTATCTATCTATCTATCTATCTATCTATCTATCTATCATCTATCTATCTATCTATCTATCTATCTATCTATCTATCTATCATCTATCTATCATCTATCTCTATCTATCTATCTATCTATCTATCTATCTATCTATCTATCTATCTATCTATCTATCATCTATCTATCATCTATCTATCTCTATCATCATCTATTATCTATCTATCTATCTATCTATCTATCTATCTATCTATCTATCTATCTATCTATTTCTCTATCTATCTATCTATCATCTATCTATCTATCTCATCTATCTATCATCTATTTATGTTAATCCTCACCTGAGGATATGTTTATTGATGAGAGAGAGAGAGAGAGAGAGAGAGAGAGAGATGTGAGAGAGAAACATCAATCGGTTACCTCCCTTACAGGACCCTACTGGGAATCGAACCAGAAACCTTTTGGGGTATGGGATGACGCTCCAACCAACTGAGTCACCAGTTAAAAAAAATCTGAGTTATTTTAAACAACTCTATATGTAGTTTTTCTGTTTTGGAATTGTGAGAACAAGCAATGGATTAATATTTCTTAAAAAACTATTTGTGGGGATAGGAATAAACTTAATGATAATTCAATTAAAAAATTAAACATGAGTTTTTAGTAAAAGTCTTTTGGGTATTTATGAATATTTTAATTTTAACAAGAGAAAATGACAGTTTAGGTATAACCAATACTTGTTATCATTTGGGTAGTTTTCTGACTATCTTCTTGCCTTCCATCTTTGACTCTTTACCCTTTCTGAAAAGATAAACCTTAACTTTTGAAGTAAAGGTATATTTTTACCTTTCTGGTCACTAAAGAAATATATCCTTATTGTAGAAAAATAAAAAGTGATTAAAAACCAAAACTTCTTATAATAATTCCATTACCCAAAGAAAATTGTAGCTATCATTGATGAAATTCTTTCTATGTTTATTTTACATAGATGAGATTAAATTTGCATGTATTCAATTTTACTTTCTTTTTCTGTTTAACATTGAAACATAAGCATTTTTATTTTTTATTTATATATATTTATTGATTTTAGAAAGAGAGGAAGGGAAAGGGAGAGAGAGAAACACTGATGTGAGAGAGAAGCATCAATCGGTTGCATCCCTTATGCACCCGGACTGGGACTTGAACCCGAAACCTGGGCATGTGCTCTGAGCAGAAATCAAACCTATGGCCTTTTGGTGCATGGGACACAATGTTCAACCAACTGAGCCACAGTGGCCAGGGCAAAACATAAGCATTTCTAAATATTATTAAAAACTTTGTAAATAATTTACTGGTTGACCAAGTTAATATGATCTGTGTGTGAAAAATTTAAAGAAACTTTAAGATAAACCAAAGAACTTATATACTTATATGCATAGCCCATGGACACAGACAATAGCGTGTTGTAGGGCTGGGGGTGTAGGAGTTGGATGGAGGGGGGTTAAGGGGAGGGAAAATGGGGGACATCTGTAATACTGTCAACAATAAAAACATATATGTTTAAAAATATATTTTAAAAAGAAACTACATCTAAGAATAATATGCCAACAAATTTGGAAACAAATTTTAAAATGTGATTATAATCTTCCAAAGAAAACTTTTGGAAAAGTGCACTTACTGATTATTCCCATCTTGGAGTTTTATAAATTGTGAGAAATCCGTACTGACTTTTTTTTTTTTTTTTTTTTAATCTGGATAGTGTTTAAAGATTTTTTTAAATTATTTTTTTAAAATTTACCTTTAAAATTGTAAAAAGTATTTCTTGTTGAAAGTATTACAGATGTCCCCTTTTCCCCACTGATCCCCTCACTCTGCATCCGCCCTACCCCCAGGCCTTCCCCACACCACTGTCTGTGTCCACGGGCTCTCTGATTAATCTCTCCCACCCACTCCCCACCCCCACCTTCCCTCTGAGATCCCTCAGACATACTGATTTTTAAGTCTTTTTACATCATAAAATTTCAGCCATATGTCTTTACACCAGTGGCTTTCATTTTGGTCCCTGAACCAGAAGCAGCAGCAGCATCTATGAGCTTGTTAGAGATGCAAATTTTTGGGCACCATCCCAGACCTACTGAATTAGAAACTCTGGAGGAAGTACTCACAGATCTGTGCTTTAACAAGCCCTCCAGGTGACTCTGATGCACACTCAAGTCTGACAGCCACTGCTTTAAACTTTAGAGTAATTCATAAAAAGATGTCCTCTTTTATCATTTCATTAAAAGATATTAATTAACTAGTCAGTTAATTAATCCATCAAACATTTATTGTCTATAAAAACACGCATTGTTCGGATATATAGTAGCAAATAGAAACAGTCCCTACCCTTATAGTTCTAACACTGTAGTTGGGGTGGGGTGTGAGACAATAAACAGATAAGTAAAACACGTAGAATATCAGATAGTGATAAAGTACAGTAGAGAAAAATAAAACAAGAAAAAGGAATCGGGAGTTCTGGGGGTGCTTTACAATTTAAGCGGGATGGTTAGGATGGGCTTTACTGAGAAGGTGATGTGAGGGAGCTAACTGTGCCAAGACGTGGGGGAAAAAACATTCCATGCGAAGGGAACAGTAAGTGGAAAGGCTTGGAGGTGGGACGGCACTGACCAGTTTGAGGAACAGCAAGGACGTCGGTATAGCTGAAGGTGAAAAGGGTAATAGGAGATGGGGTCAGAGGGAAGGGAGCTATGGGGGCATCTTGCAGGTGGCTGTCTGAGTAGGATGCTCAAAGCTGGGATGATGGAGGGGCGATGCAGTAGATGCCATGGGTGCCGCACCCAGATCTCCTCTGCCAGCTGATGCATCTCTTCCCTAGCTGTTTCGGGTGCTGCCTGCTACAGCTGCTCACAGTTGCTCCTTCTGCAGCAAATTTGCTTAGCAGGAAGCACCTTTCCAGGGAGGTATATTCTCCTTACCCACTAATAGGGGCATCGCACAGCCAATGACTGACACAGGGGTATAAAAATCCGAATCCCTTTCTTCAAGGTGGGACTAACTCTGCGGTGCCATTTATGCTCCAGAGCTCCCTGTGAGTCAGGCCAAAGCAAGTTTCCAACTGAGACTATGTCCCTGCTTAGTTGTTTTACCCCTTTCCTAGCCTGCCCGCCTCATTTCCTTTCTCATAGGGCTCTCCCTCAATAAATCCTGTGAAGAACAATCCTTGTCACAGCTTCTGCTCTTAGGAATCCCAACCCAAGACAGTTGGTAGCAGGAGTGGTCCTAGAAAACAGACTCTAAGGATGGGACTCTGGAGTTGGATCACTCAGCTGCTCGATGGCAATGAGGACCTCAACGTGGTGGAAGGTGGAGTACTGACAGTCCCTGGCATGCTGGAGCTGCATAATTGCTAAGTCAGAGAGTGGGAATCTTAGAATTCTATCCGCCTCATCAGTATTAGAGCACTTTCTTGTGACACAGCTTTTAAAACCCAGGTGCAATCCCAGGAGAACTTTTTAAAAATATGTATCTTTTATTGATTTCAGAGAGAGGAATGGGGGGGGGGGGGAGAGGAGAAACTTCAACGATGAGTAATCATGCACGGAGGAAAGGGGAATACTAAGATCTTCCCAGGGCTGTTTGACAGAGAGTCCTAGTTGACAATGATACTCCAGGGCCCAAGTGTCATTATGACCTCCACATATTAGTGTAGGGGTGTATGACGCCAGGTAATAAATGGAGTCCTGGCTCACAGTGGGTCCACCTGAAAAGCGTAAACAGTATGACATACACAGTAGTTGGCAGCCTTTACATTGGGTCACTGACCTGAAACTACACCCTACTCCCCAGCTAAGACAGCCAATCACAGACAATATTGGATCTTGGGTGGAAGGGATCAAATTATGGGAAAAAGAATATGAGTCTTTTAAAAAATCTTTCTGGCAGGGGGAACTGTTTTATTTTGTGAGGAAAGCATGGATAGGGTACCAGTTGCTTTTTTCTTATTTTTCCCCCGCCATCCATCTGTTTTGTACTTAGCTGCAACAATAAGGGTTCTGCCAATTTTAGTTTTTTATGGCATGTGTGTGTTCTTCTTGCATCTTCATAGACATTTTCATGGGGATCTGGAGGGTGCTGTCTTTAGACAGGATTGTTACCCAGATGTCATTTAAAAATATGTGACTTAAATAGCTTTTAAAAGAATTTAAATTTATTATTAAATCACATAAAAGAATGAATTCTGGCAGGTAGATATAAATGGCTATAGTACTATATTCTTTTGACATGCCACAAACAAATCTCCAGGGAACTCAATTCACCATAAAATAGTTGCAGTTAAATTCCTTCCACCTGCATTCACCTGAAGCTTTTGCAGGACTGTAACAAAATATCTTAGAAGTATTGTCTAAAAGTCCACGATTATGTGATAAAGCCAAAAGGTGAGGAATATTTGAACATTATTCTGCTGTAGCTTTTTTGAGACCTACTTGTCAGCAGCCTGTGCCGTGAATCATTCTCAGATGCCTCTTGTCTTAGCTTGGGGTAGTCTTTCGTTTTTCACACTTACTGTGGGCATGGCCATGGCATGGCAACTAGCCAATAAGAATTTATTAAAAACTTACAGGGGAGTCAATACTGTGTGTAGATGGTGACTGGTCCAGGAAATGTAAGCCTTTTGAAGGTGATGATTTGTCAGAAATAGAACCCTTTAATTCCTCTGTGGACATATGATAAAATGTTTCCAGTTTGGGTGCCTCCCATGACTCTGTTCTTGCCATTTACTTAGTCACACCGCCAAGTTAATGTTACATGCTTGTCGGGAGTGAGGCCATTGAAAATGGTTATAAATATGTGTTAGCTGGCTAGGGCTGCCATAACAAAGCACCGCAAATTGAGTGGCTTAAGAAACAGAAATTGATTGTCTCACAGTTCTGGAGGCTGGAAGTCTGAGATCCAGGATGTCAGCAGGGCCATGCTTCCTTTGAGGGACTAGGGAGGATCTGTTCTAGGGCTTCCCTCCCGGCCTCTGGTAGCCCCCCGCCTCATGGCAGTCTACCCCCAACCTTTACATGGTGTTCTCCTTGTGTGTATGTCTGTGTCCAAATTTCCCCCTTTTATAAGGACAGTATTCATATTGAATTAGAGATCCATCCTACTTCAGTATGACTTCATCTTAACTAATTACATCTATAACAATCTTATTTCCAAATAAGGTCATTTTGTGGTACTGGGAGTTAGAACATTGACATGAATTGGGGGGGGGGGGGGGGCGGGACTCATTCAACTCATGACAGACTCCCTTCCTTCATATTCAGACCAGTGGTTCTCAATATTGGTTGTACATTCAGATCTATTGGGGAGTTTAAAAAATTCTGATGCCCAGATTGCACCCCAGGCCAAGCACATCAGAGTATGTATGAGCCTCAGGCACCAGCACATTTTAAAGCTCTCCAGGTGATTTCAATGTGCAGTCAGTGTGAAGATCCACTGTACTTGAGCACCCCTCACCAAGAAGAACAGAAATTCACCCAATTCTACAGATAAAATCTTAAGAAAATAAAATTACAGTAACATATTTAAAAATGTCTCCTTGTTGTTAGTAGAAGTAAGATTAATTTTAGAATCAGGACAAAAGTTTTTGGAAAAGTGGGATTATAGGTGTTTTTTTTCCTTTTTAATTTTTTTCCTACAATTAACATGGAATTCTTGAACCAAAATCCACCAATCAATAAACCTTATTCAAAATAAGAAACACATCACCCTGGCCTGTGTCGCTCAGTTGGTTGGAGCATGTCCCACGCACTGGGAGGTCGTGGGTTTGATTCTCAATCAGGGCACATATCTAGATTGTGCGTTCAATCCTGGGTTGGGGAGGGGGTGGGAGGCAACCAATTGATGTGTCTCTCTTTCCCTTCCTCCCTCTCTAAGATCAATAAAAAAATAAAATGAATAAAAAACATCCCTTTTTCTTATTCTTAACTATCATGTACATACATACATATAAGCATTCCTTCTAGATTTAGTGTCATAAAGGGACCTTGATGAACTCTTGGCCCTACTATCTAATTACTGATAAGTCAAAGAACTATAGGTGACTCTTTTTAAAACAAAATGATCATTTATGATAGCAGTTCACCAATATTTAACTGATTTATAGGTAACAAACTATGTTGCAAATCAGCTCAGATACCTAGGCATACATTTCAAAACCAGTTTGTTGTAAAGGTTATTATAGGAAAACATATTGCAGCATTATTTACAATCACCAAGATATGGAAGCAACCTAGGTGTCCACTGATGGATGACTGCATAAAGAAAGTGTGATATAAATACACACACACACACACACACACACACACACACACACACACACACACACACACACGTGGTGTCCCTCCAAAAAAGTATACACACTTTAACAGCTGATAACTCACTTTTCACTCCTTTTGGGGTTTAACTGACACTGACTGTATAATCATTCAAAGTGCGTACACATTTTTTTGGTAAGATTTAGTGGGGATACATTAATCTTGCCATTAGTGACAACATTGATGGACCTAGAGAATTATGTTAAGTGAAATAAGTCAGACAGAGAAAGAAAAATACCTCATGATTTCACTTATATGTGGAATCTAAAAAACAAAATAAACAAAACAAACAAACTCAGATACAGAGGACAAATTGATGTTTGCCAAAGGGGTGGGAGTGGGGGTGGGGGTGGGGGTGGGGAGATGGGCAGAAAAGGGTAATAGGATTAAGAAGTACAAACTTCCATTTATAAACTAAGTCATAGGGATGTAAAGTATAGCAGAGAATATAATTAATAATATTGTAATAACTATGTATGGTGACTGATGGGTACTAGACTTATTATGGTAATCACTTCATAAGGTATATAAATGTGGAATCACTGTCGTACATCTGAAACTAATATAATATTATATGTCATACATAATTAAAAATAAATTTGAAAAACCAGTTGTTCATATATCTGAACTATATTTTTTTCTAATAATCTATTTGTGTACCTTGACAGAAATACCACACTGTCTTGATGACCATGGCTTTATAACAAATCTAAGACTTCATAAAAATTAAAAACTTCTGTTCTTTGAAAGATACAATTAGAGAGTGAAAAGACAAGCTGCAGGATGAGAAAAAATATTTGCAAATCATATATCTGATGAGAGACTTGTATTCAGAACATATAAAGAACTCTAAAACTCAAAAATAAGGCAACCCAACAAAAATGGGCATAAACTTTGAACAGATTCTTGTCTAAGAAGATACATGGATGGCAAACCAGCACATAAAAGATGCTAAACATCATTAGTCTTTAGAGAAATGCAAATTGAACCTACCACGAGACAATACCATAGCCCCAGTAGAATGGCTGAATTTAAAAGGACTGACCATACCAAGCGTTGGCAAGGATGTGTAGGTACAAGAACTGCCTTACACTGCTGACGGGAATGAAAATCATAAAGCTAATTTAGAAAACAATTTGGCAGTTTTTAAAAATATTAAACGTATACCTAGCATATGATCTAGCCATTTTACCCCTAGGTATTTGCCCAAGAGAATGCCTTGTCCATACAGAGACTTACGTATAAATATTCATAGAAGCTATATTTGTAACAGCCAGAAACTGGAAACAACTCAAATGTCCCTCAACAAGTTAATGGATAAACAAACTGCAGTATACAATGTGGTACATAATGGAGTACTACGCAGTAATAAAAAGGAACAAATCTTTGATATATACATCATGAATAAATGTTAAATTTGTATTCTGTATGAAAGAAGCCATACAAACAAGAATATTTACTGTATGATTCCATTTATATGAAGTATCTAGAATTTCAAACTGGTCCACAGTTGACAGAAAGCAGATGGGTGGTTGACTGGGCACATGAGGTGTAGAGGGCCGGGGCAGAATGGGCAGAGCGATGGCCAAGGGGCACAATAAAACTCTTGGGGGTGATATATATGTTCATTATCTTGACTGTGGCTATGGTTTTGTGAGCGTATACACATGTCAAAGTTATCAAATTTCACACTTTAAATATGTGTAGTCTGTTGTTCCTTTTTATAGGTACAGTATAATCATACCTCAATAAAGCTGTAAAACCAAAAGCAAACCAAAACTATTGGAAACAATCCAGTGGTATATGGTGGGGGACTGGTTACATAAATTATGGCACATTAATACAGTGGAATATTTTATAGCTATACAACGAATGAAGAAAACTTTACATGCTATATAGAAAGTGCACTGAGATACACTGTTAGGTAAAAAAGTAAACTGCAGAACAATGTCCATTTTGTATAAAAGAGGGGAATAAGAATATGTACTCACATTTGGTGATATAAAGAACAGAAACTCTGGATGGATCTGCAAGGAACTAGGAGTGCCGGTTGCCTGGATAGGAACATGTGGGCTGAAAACTGGGAAGGTGGAGGAAGGAAATAGAAACTCTCACCATAAACCCTTTATGGGCTGCGCATTTTCCCCTTCAAAGAATAAAAATGCTATTATCTCTAACTTCCTCCCTCTGCTCCTCCCTCTCTTTCTTCTCTTCCTTCCTTCAGCAAACATTTATAGAGTGCCTACTGTGTGCCAGTATGCTGATACAAATAGAGGATACAAATACGGGATAATTCTGTGCTGATGTAGCCTTGTAGTCTGTGGGAAGAGAAATATTAATCAAATATTCACATGCAAATGTGCAATTATGGATTGTGAAGTTCCCAGAAGGGAAGGAAGAGGGTGTTATAGTAATGTGTATGAGAGAACCGGCCTTTGTGGGGTTGGGGGTGAAGGCAGAGAAAGCTTACCCAAACGACTGAAGCGGAATCTGACTGGTTGCTGCATGGGGCTGGCCACGGCGAGCATGTGGGAGAGCGAGGTACGAGATGAGGCCTTGTTGAGTCTGAGTCTTTACCTTGAGGGCAATGGGTGGCCACTGAAGGATTTCTAGGAAGAGAGTGGTGATGTGTCAGTGGGACCTACAGATCAGACAATAGATAAAAGGGAGGCAGCAGCTGGCACAGGATATGAGTTGGGAGGCTACTATAATAGTCCAAGCAAGGCCAGAATTTTTGCTTTACAGATCAAGGCTAGGTCTGGTTTGAGGGCTGCAATCAATGGGGGGAGGGGGACATATGTAATACTTTAAACAATAAAGATAAATTAACAAAACAAAACACTTTGCTTTTAACAGTGCCATTGGATCCTGAGAGTTCTCTGCAGACCTGGCTTGGAGAGATTTCCTCCACAGGTCTTGCTGGAAATCCACAGGCTGGTTTGTTGTAATAGTAATTCACCTAAGACACCTTTCTTTAGAGTTGCAAAGATCTACTGCCTCCTGTACACCCACCAGCGCCCTTGAGAGCTGAGGGACTAAGTTGTGCTCTTCAGATCATTATCTCCTTCCACCTTGGAGGCATGCTTGAAACAAATGGGAAACTTATGACTTCTTTTTCTGCATGACTGGAAACTTCGTATAGTTTTTTTAGTGCTTTACAATTTCCTACTAATGGTTCTCCAGGCTGCAGGGAATGCTTTATATTGTTAACATTCTTACCTGCCAGGATCTTATATCCTTTAAAACCTGGTTTTTGCCTTCTAGGCTGGATCTGAGTCTGTAACAACTGATACGGCTAATCAGATTTCCACAAGACTCCCAAACACAGTTTCCTTTTTCTGAGGCTCTCCTGGTTCAGGAGAAAATTGGTAGGTTCCCCATTTGCACTCGTTGCATTTCAGATTGCTTTAGCAATTTTAATCTTTCCTTAGCAAGGCCTGCCTTGGGAGCCAGGTACAGGCATAGATTAGTGAAGCCCCCTAGGTTGACATAGTGATTCACTTCGGTTTCTCCTAGGGTGACCAACCACCCTGTTTTGTCCATGACTGAGAAGTGTCCTAGGATATGGGACTTTCAATGCTCAAACCAGGAGAGTTGGTCATCCTATTCCCTTTTATCATAAAACCACTTTGAGTATATGATATAAAAAGGTATATAAGGTTACATATATTTGAGAGAAAACCAAACCAAGGCTCCGAGAGGGTGACTTATTCAAGGTCACACAGAGCATTCTTGGTAGGGCAAATAGGACATAGTTTTTGGCTTTATCTTTTGAGAAGACATAAAAAGATAATATGTAGTAACAAAGGTCCATATTATATCCATGTGGCTGCTTAAGGAAAATCACTTTCATTTTCATTGTACATTTAATTAACATACTTATGATGCCAATATTTCAGAGACAGAGATGGAAAGAGGAGTGAGGGAGGGGGGGAGGGGGAGGGAGAGAGAAGGATATATCATGAAAAACAGCCCTACTCCTTACCCTACATACCCTGTCAGCAACTTCCGGAATTGACTACCCATCAGAAACACCAGGGGAGCTTCTAAAACACAGGGGTATGTATATTCCACTCCCAAAGACTGCTTTAATTAGTTTGAAGTGGGGCCTGGATAGCTGCAAGGCTGAGAACCTCCCCAGGTAATTCAAATACACAGCCAGGACTGATAATCACTGTTCTAGATCAGTGTCTCTTAAACATCCATGAGCATATAAATCACCTGGGGATTTTTGTAAAATGCAGATTTTTAAAATTTATTTAGCAGGTCTGGGGTGGGGCTAAAAAGCTCCCCAGAGATGACCATGCTAATATAAAATGATTGCATTGCTATAAAAATAGTTTGAAGTGCTTAGGTGATGGGTCTAGTCAGAAGTATTGCTTTGTCAAGTATATTTAAATAGACGCATTCAAACTGATGGGTCTGTCCTCTGTGGCCACTAACATGGATTTTTAAAATACCCTGCCTTCAAGTTATCACTGGTAGCTCCAATGTGGTGTCCATCGTTCCTTGGATTCTTGTGTGTGCAGAGTTTATCCTACCTTTGCTCCTTGTAAATCCATGTGGAATTGCACACACTGTTGCAATTCAGCAGGCCAGCCTCCTGTTTGACTGTCTCAGGGTTGGCCTTTTCCTCTTGGATACCACTGAGCTACTCAAGATCCTGGAATGAATGTGTTACCCATGCTAAGATTGGAATCTAGAGTACAAGTGTACAAGAATTGTGTACTTGACCTAGAGGGAGGCCTCTCCCAAAGACCAAATTGGGTGGTGTAGACATCTCTTTCCCCTTTCCTGGTTCCAAAGAGATATTTGGCTACCACTTGCTCCTTTATGGGGTCTTTTAGACTAAAGCCATCGGGAGGTGATTCAGAGAAGTGCTTTTCATTTTCACCCCCAGCTCCATTTGGGTAATGGGGTGTAATTCTGAATAAGTCTAAATAGAGGAGTGAATGAGACTGCAATGTAATGGAGGTGCAGCTCAGACATTCGAGAGCCCCTCCACTCTGACTGCTCAGAGTGAAATAAAGGAATGAAACTAAATAACATTTAATCATCATAAATCTAAGTAAAGGTCATTACCATTTTTTGCTTGGGCTCTCTTTTGTAGTATTCAATATGTTAGGCATAGAAGATCTGCTAACTTGCCCACCATTACATCTCTGTAATACTATTTCTTGTGTTACTCACCCATCCCCATCACACTCTTTGCTTTCCATGTGAGACAGGGCCTATTTTTCTCAAATGTTTCTTTTAAAAAAATAACAGTGCCCCTGGATAACGTTAATACTAGTTCCAGTTCCTGAACTCTGCCAGCCATTTCCAGGAAGCACACCCCCCAGTGACAGCCTTCCACGGCATCTATTTTCCCCTTGGCTGATTCATAGCCAGATGTATATCTTCAGCTGACATTTAATAACACCAGAATGTTCTTATGAGTAGGAGGAGTAGGTGACTGCTTCTGGGGACATGACTCAGAGGACTGGGGAAACCCTCCTTTTACCAAAATGCTTTCCTATCTTTTGTCTGATGCCTAAAATTCTTGCTAGAGAGCCCTCTCCTTTTTGTTAAGGTTCTAGTTCTTGTTAAATGCTCTGAGAGGGGGCACCACTCTAAACCAGAGCTTCTCAAACTTTAACATGTTTATGAATCATCTGGGACATCTTGTTAAACTGCAGATTTGATTTCAGTAGGTCTAGGGTGAGGCTCGTGAGTCTATGTTTTAACAAGCTTCCACGTGGGGCCAAGGTTGCTGGTGGGTGGACTACACTTTGAGTGGCAAGGTAGGATCAATGGTTCTCAAACTTGGCTGCACATGAGAACCTCCTGGAGATATTTTACCAATCCAGAAGCCTAGACTGTGCCCCAGACCAATTAAATGAGACTCTCTGGGGGTAGGACCCAGACATAAGTATTTTTTAAAGCTTCCCAGGCAATTCCAATATGCAGCCACATTTGAGAACAAGTGCTTCAAACCAGTGATTCTCAGCCCTAGCTGCTGATTAGAATTATCAAGGGAGCTTTTAAAAAATACCAACGCCTAGATCTGCCTGAGATCAATTAAATCTGAATCTCAACCGGTGGGATTCATTAGTGCTTTTCAAAAGCTGCCTGAATGATTTGAATGTGTGGTGAGTTTTGAGAACCAATGCTCTGTTAATCAGTCTTTGTAACTTCATGTAGATAAAATCTCTGATAGGCAAGATTTGGTGGTAGTGGTGGGGGTGGGGGAAGGCAAGAGGTGGAAAGCTCAGAAAACTGGGGCCACACAAAGGGCAGGAGTGTGAAGAAATCTTTAAAACGGGGAAGGTGGGAACCTGAGGATTTTGCACACTGTATAATTTTGCCCAGGGCTACCATGGAGGGTGTTGGCATTGGAGGATTTGGGAACATCTGATGATGGTACTGTCTTGCTGGCTAGTTGGCCTGAGTAGTGGGCAGGGTATAATGTAAAAGGAGAGCCTACTAAAATTTGAAATTGTTCTCTGAATTAGATGCCTTATGAGGGTGATCAATGACCCTAATTTACCCAGAACTGTCCCAGATTTAGCACTGGGCAAACCTAGACAGTTGATCACCCTAGGCTCACCTTTGCGGCTGTGACCCAGATTTTGGAGTGTGGCCACCACAGAACAGTGTTTCTGGCTAGTCAATTGGAAGAAAATTGACCTCCTTGAGTTCTAAGTGCTTTTTGTTTATTGTTAATGATGAGGGCCAGACGTTGTGAGGGTGGTGGGGAATTTGGAGAAACCTGTTCCTGGATGCCTGCTTGAGGACAATTGGATAGCTGATCTTCATTCTTTTAAGTTATTTTTATAAAGGACTTGTGGTGCCAACATACACATACCACTGTTGGGCTGCCACAGCATTGACCTACATAGGCATCGAGGCCAAAGAGATTCTGAGGAGATGAGAAAAAATCATGGTCTGTGCCCATGAGCTCTCGTCTGACAGATGAACGTAACCTATTCAGAGAGTATTTTCAAAGTACGTGGCTTGAATGTAGATTAATGCCATGCAAAAATGAATATGCAAATGTTAGCAGGACACCGAGGCCCAAAGTAAAATGCCACATCAAAGGAGGATGGGGTTAATTGGGAAAGACCTTTTTGAAGACATGAATGTCACTTTATGAAATGAGGATAATGTCACATTTCTAAAAAAAGAAAAGGCCCAAACACCAAAACTAAAACCAAAACAACTCAAAGTGCTCATTAAAGGAAGGAGATAAAGACTGGATGATTCAATGTCCATGTTCTAGTTTATAGACTTCAGAATATAATCTGAGGCCATCTACCCTCAGCACAATCGAAGCCCGATTTTAAAGCTACTTCAATTTGTATGATCAGGTTGCTGGTAGTTAGTTTCCTTGCCTTAGAAGCCACCAGGGATTTCTTACCAGAATTGGCACTTTGGGGTAGACTCTAGAGCAGTGGTTCTAACATTTCAGTGTGTGTCAGAATCATCTGAAAGACTTGTGAAAGAGAGGCTGAGCCTTAGCATGCCTCCTCCCCACTACATTCTGATTCAGTAGGTGTGGGGTGGGGCCGGACAATCTCCAGTCTAGGTGATGCTGTTGCTTCTGGTACAGAGACCACATTTTGAGGAAGAATGGACTAGAAGAGCATTGTCTATAAAACTACTCTTCTAGTAGTTTTGAAGAGTAATGAAGCTCTTTCTAGAACAGACCTTGCCACTTAGAACATCACAACTAAAACCGAAGGATGTAAAAGTCGAAAGTCAAGAAAGCTAGATGGCACCTGGGGAAACAACTGAAAATACCGTTATTTTTGTTTGTGCCTAGAACTATAGCTATCCACTAAAAGCATGGTGTTTCTGGATTTTATGTATGTGCAGTTAAAGTGACTCCTACCATTGTGGCTTAAAAGTAAGGAACATCCTACTGTTTAAAATGAGGAAATAGTTTTTTCATGAGTGATAACATGGTCACCAAACTCTATTCTGAACATATATATCAGAATGTGTCATAAGTCCATTCTCTCCTTGAGAGGGTCATCTTATTTGATAATGATTGGGACCAATGGATTTCTTAGCAGTTTAATGATGCCAATGAGGTAATCAGTTGCTCAGGAAACATTGCAAGACACATTTCAATTAAAATGGTATATTTTGAATTAATGCAAGATAGAAAGCTCTGCTTACTCTCTTAGGTTAGCTCAACTACAATACCTAAAATAAATGCTTCTAACTCCTGCGGGAGAAATGTAAGCAAGGTAGCAGGCTTTTTGGTCACTGATACCCCATTCATTTTCTCATTTCTTTCTTCCCAATGGCATTCCAATTTTGTTCAGGTATCTGCAAGCTATTTATTTGGGAGGTGATCTCTGTTAGAGAGTGGGGAAGTGAGACAGAGAAAGGAAGGAAGCCAATAATGGAAACATTATCAAGTGAGTGAGCACTGTGGAGCTCAGTCCTGCTAGGGAAGTGTGATGATGATAGAGAGCATACTGTTGGGAGACAATTCTCCATGCTGTTTATACACATCTTGTGGCAGCTTTTGTCCAGCTCTATGTTTTCAAGGTTGTTTGCACAGCAAACAGCCTTGGAATATAGAGACAGTGTCTCCATCCAGGGCCAGAGAGCAGATGTGTTTCCTGACCAGGAGAGTAAAGATAATGCTTCTCTGGGACAATGGTTGGGTAGGTTTTGCCTGATAGCCCCTTATAAGATTAGCAGGTTCTAAGCTTGGGGTCCTTCAGCTATGACACAGACCCTCTGTGTGCATACCATCCACCTAGACCACTTCACATCACCCCCATGGGATTTGTGTGTCAGGGGGAACCAATGAGAACATGAAGCTCATGCAGCTTGCTCTGCAGAAATGAAATGTTTTTTCTCAGACCCAGAGGACTCCTGTATTCTGCCAGCATCCATGGAACTGTGGCAGGTTAACCTGCTAGTTTGCAGGTGGGAGTAAAATCTCATACCCTTCACAGTCCTTGACAGATGTCTCAGACTAATCTCTCCTGAGCGATGATAAAGCTGGGGTATATAATAACTCTTAGTCATTGGTTGAAGCTGATCCCAGGAGGCATCAAATCTCCAACATGTCCAGCTTTCTGCGTAAACAAACTGAGTGACCCTCTGCAAGTTTGGAGAAAGCCCTCAGACAAAGAGATGTAGATGTTGCCATTTTGAACTGGCTGTTGCACACTGCAGTGGTAAGGCCTGGTGGATATAGGTAAGGCACAGAAAGGGTCTGTTATACCTCCCCTGGGGCCACATACCTCAACTTAGAAACCGCCGGCGGATAGTACAAGAGGGGAAAGTTACAAGATAAAGTCATAAGAGGTAAGGGTCACCAGATCATGACAGATTTTGAAGCCATGTTAATTAATTTGAGTGAATGGGGAGCCATTAATTTTTAAAGATAGGGTAGCTACTACGTTGTATGTTAACTGTAGTTGAAAAATAAAAAAATAGTAAATTAGAGTAGCTACTATAATATTGAGCATCTACGATGCATCAGGCATCATGCCAAGGACTTTAAATATACTAACTTAAATATTAATTTTCACACCACTATTTTCATGATTTTACATATAAGAAAAAAGTTTAAGAGAATTTAAGAAACTTGTTCAAAATTAAACACAAATATTCATTTTTCCATTTATTCAATAAGTGAATGTGCCAGCCTTCAAGTCCAGCTGCATTTTGTCTGAAGCCAATGGTCTTTCCACTGTGCCATAGCTACCTCTTTTCTTCAAACATTCTACACATATGAAGAAATGAGGTACAATTTGCCCAATATGAAATGATTCATTTTAAGATTTGTGACTTTACATTTTATTTTTGAATAAGAGAAAGCTTATGTCTTCATTAAATTGGTATATATAATGTGACTATGAAATAACATTTATTTTTTATTTAATATAAACATTAAGCTAAAGCCAAAACCAATTTGTAGTTGATCAATAAGTTCCTTTAATTCAAGCTCAAATATTCAACTATTATATTTTTGAGAAGCATTCCAATCCAAGTTACCTTCTTATGTTAAAAAAACTCTAGATATATAATGTATGTTTAAATAGAAAAACTCCAAACATGTCCATTTTCATGTTTATCTAAGTGAATCCTATGATTTTATTGTCATTAGTCATATCTTATTTATATAATAAATGATTATGCCCCAAGAGCAATATCCATTTATTCTGCTAATGGCTCATAAATAAATTTCTTCTCCATTCCTAAACACCAAAAAATCCTTTTGAGATGAACTCTTCCATGATTTATCTTAGCTCCCATGTGAGAATATTGAGAAATGTTGGCAAAAGAATAATCCAGTTATTTTTGAGCTAAATATGGAGATGAAAGTAAATAGTGTCCACATTTTGAAAGCTAGCTAGGTGTTGGATTTTTTTTTTAAACATTTCCCAAAAGTATTTAAAAACAATGTGGAAATTCAAATGGAAAAATTCTCTATATAAATATGCTTAGTGCAAAAATTTTGGATTTTTTAATGAAAGCCTTCTAGATTACAAAGCATTTCTTGGAGTGTTTTTCCCTTCATGCTTTTCTTAGGGTGACTAAATGTTACTGCTACATTGAAAAGGAACATTAAGTATAAAATTCAAGCTTTTACAATGAAGCCATTACTGAAGCTATCCATTTGGTCACCTACATAGTTTTGCAAAGTCACATTTTTTTAAAATTTGCAAATGAGAATATGTCCAGACTCTATTAGTTTAGAAAAATTTATCTATTTTATACTGAAGTATAAGGTATACATTTATGACAGGTTCCAGAGTTCTTCTGAGGAATACATTTACAGTAGGCAGGAATTAAAGTTTGCCTTAAAAATTAATTTTCAAAATGTCTGTGTTTGCTTTGTCATTTCCAACTTTGTTGAGGTAGGGGCCTGGAGGTGGTAGAGCTAACAGGAATTAAGCATGCATATTACGTCAAATAACTTAAAAATTACTTACAAATGCCTGTGGAATTTGGTTAAAATCTACATCTGCAAGTGAAAATTATGCTGTGAAATGAAGGAATGTAGCAAAGGTCAAAGCTTCCTCAGAAAACTGAGAAGTCATGGTTGGCCTTCAAGAATACCAATTTTGTTAGATTGTCTCAGTTCTATAAAGGAACTAGGATGTGTACTTGGGATCTTGAGGTTAATTCTCCAGACACTGGGATTATCACCTCCCTCTCTCCCTCCCTCAAGGGAAGAAAAGCTAAGGTTGCCTTTCATCGTTTGGGCCAGCTGTTCTGGAAAGCTGGGAAGTTGTCTGAGGTAAGGAAGCATTAAAGGATAACTGTCTGACTTTGTGACCTGAGGTTATGTTTTGGGAAGGAGGGCCATTAACTAAGGATACAAGGTAGGGCCACGTGAAGAGTATTCTAGGTGATGTCTTGGGACCTTTGTCTTAAATGTCTGAGAAACAGAACTATAAATTCAGAAGAGGTGGAATTACCTAGGGTTGCTGGCCAGGGTAGCCCTGCCTTCAGAGGAAGTGTTCTACTTGAGGCATAAAAATTTGTGAGAGTCATCAGAAACTGACAGAATAAGTAGTCAGCAACAGAGGCTGCGACTCCAAGGATGAGAGAGTGGATTTGGCCAGCAGTGCCTGGTCAGGACTCACTTAAGTGACTGGAGCCATGGAGACTCCCAGATTTGTCTGGGCCTCATGCCTACGCTTCACATCCATATATACAACTGCCCAATCCCTCAGAATTCTGAAATTCAATGTTTCCAGAAATGAACTTGTTGCCAAAATTAACTTTCATTCTGGATTCTCCAGCTTGATTGGTGTCTGGCTCAGCCATCTGCCCAGTCAACCCGTCCATCAATCCTCATATCCAATCAGACAAACTCTTCAATCTTTCCATTCCCCATACTCATGTCTGCCACCACTGCCTTGGTCCAGGACCTTTTATTTCTCTAAACTCCAGGTAGCTATCAAGTTGTTGGATTAAAAATTCTGTATCACTCCAGTGCTAAAAAGTCAGTGGCCTTCCCATTACTGCCTTTGCATCGAAAAGTAGTGTGCTGGTAAACCAGTTCTATTTTTAAAAAGGCCCTAATGTGTAGTGTTTGCAAATTTCCATAGTTTAAATACTCCCAACAAGGTCAATTTCAAGCTACCACAGTTTAACAGCCAGATCATAACATTTCTGAATATTTAACAAGGGGCTGCTCACTGACTCCAGCAAACCCAGTGCATCAAGCCTTTGAACATGTGGTACCTGCCCACTTATCACTAGCGAATCCTTCCCTCAGACTTTATGTTCTAGGATGCAGTTGTAGCTACCTGCATATTTTAGGCTATTTTTTACCTGCATGCTTCTGTTCATGCTGCCTAAAATTCTTTACATAGCCCTCCTTTTTCACCCTCTCTTCGGATGAATCTCTTACCCTTTTCATTTAGCTAAATTCTTCTATTCCTTCAGGACCTGGTTTAAAGACTTCTGCCCTTTACTCTCTCTGTCTTTTTAAAATGAAAGTATAATTGACATATAACATTATATTAGTTTCAAGTGTGCAACATAATGATTTGGTATTTGTGTACATTGTGAAATGATCACCACAATGTCTAATTACCATCCATGACCATATAAAGTTACAAAATTTTTTCTTGTGATATACTATCCCTGTCTTAATTGGGGGTAGCCCAGAAGTAGACCCAGAGGTGGGGATTCATGTCATTTATTAATAGTTGCTCCCCAGGAAAAACTAATAGGGCAGTGAGGAAGAGGGACTGAGAGAGGAAGGAGGACAAGCGAGGATGTGATACTGCATGGAGAGGATCTTTGGCTCTATTCCATTGGGGGACTCCTGGAGACACAGTAGGGTACACATCAGTTATCTTGATCAGAGCAAAGGGGCTGGTGTACTTATATCTCCACACCTGTCAGTCATAGGGCTGCCTTGGGGAAGTAAATTCCCAGACACTTCAGCTCCCTGTGCATGGCACAGACAAAGTGGGCTCCTGCAGCCTGAGACACAGTGCTGGCTGCTGGGAATGAAAGCAGCCTGAAACGGATGTGCACGAAAATGACAAAGGGATTCTAGCAGATACTGACTAGTGCCTGTCATGTCCCCTGCTCTCCAAAACACACATGTATGTACGTGGGGACACACACACACACACCCCCCTCAGGCTGGTTTGGGCTCCCCTCCGCAGTACTTCTATAATGTGCAGGCTATATCACCATCATTGTAGTTACCTCATGTTTTAAATAATTTCTTCATGCATCAGTGTCCTTCATTTTACTGTGACCATCTTGAGGAAATGAATCATTGTTTTTGTAGTACAGTGCCAGGCACACAATAGGCATTCAATAAATATGTATAGATTAAAAGCACAAGAGAGGAGAGCATGATGGGGTTGGGGTTGGGGTTGGGGAAAGGGCATGAATGGAGCAGAGTCTCAGAAAGGCTGGATGGGAAGCTAAGGCACATGAATCTTGGAGAATAGCCTTGGTCTTAAGCTTTGTCCAAATCCCCAACGTTCGGCATGACCTACAAAGATAGCGTTAACAAAATAAATTTGGAAAAACTGGGAAATGGTTCCCCAGGCCCTCTGGGGATTAGCTCTGTTAATTTTCCTTTCAAGAAGCATTTTAAATTATCAGGGACAACTAGAAATTATGGGTAAAATGTTGGCATTGTAAAAGAACCTATGCCTGGCCTCCAAGCCAAAGGTTAGAGGAGGTTTGAACGCATTGTTCATGGGGATTTCCCTGAAGTCTGATTAGCATCTAAATATACTTCAATCTGCAGCTTGACTGCTTGCAACGTGTAATTATGGATATTACTAGCATGTCTAATTTGACAAGTAATGCCGGGGGCACACGTGAAATGGGAGCTGTACCATTTGGCCAATATATGCTGCAGAGTACAGTTTTGCACGGCCACCAGGACCACCTGTGTGTGCCAAACAAAACCTTATGAAGATGACAGGTACGGGGAGAGTCAGGAGAGAGTAGTACTTGTTCCTCCTTCTTGCCTCGCAAATTAATAGCTTTATGTAATTGGTTAAACTACAAGATCCATGAGGAAAACCCAATTCTAATTGCCACTGTTAAGAAACCATTCACTGTCTGCTGTCAGATATCGGGATGTTTGTTTCTTGCCAATTCTGTTCTGGAACTCAAGGCAACTGAACCGATGGGAGGTGAGTGGTGTTTGAGTGGCATGGACTCAAGGAGGACAAGAGGAGGTATGATAATTATTTGGGGAAAATTATAAGTATCCTAACAAGAAAAGACTAAAAAGTATGAAAAGAGAAATCTGAGATTAGACCTAAAATAAATTATAGTATTTTAAATAAATTTTGCTAAAATTCTACCTTTAGTAAAAATCCATTTTCTCCTTGGCCCTAGTTGACTAGTGGCCTTACCAATTTCTCAAGGACTCAGCGCTGGAACTTTGAGGCCATCCATCTCTTTTAGCCTCTTAGCTAGCTATGGAGGGCTTCTTTCCTATCCCTTCAGAATGTCATGTGCACAACTCTGGCCTTGGGAGAGATGGAGCAGGGGTGTGTTGCCATGGACTTGAGGGTTTGATGGGCTATCCTTGCTGTGGGTCTGGAAGGTGGTTTGGTCTTTATAGTCCGCAGTCAAATTCAGCCTCCTTAAGAAAGCATTACAAGTCTATTGGTTGACATCTACAGGCCTAAAGGAATTGGTTGGACAGATATTAAACTAGGGCTTTGAATGTGGGTTTGAGGAAGAAACGGGAAGAAGCGGGGGGAAGGCAGGGGCAGAGATAGGATGCTGGCAGCACAATATCTATTTCGCTGTTTTGATAAGGTCTGGTTTGATGCTGCGTAACATCCACCCTGGCGTGTGCTCTTCAAGAGCACATCTCTCTATCCTTTCAAATCCACTAACCTGCCCAGAGATGTGGGATTAATTTATGCCCATACTTCTTTCAACCTCTTTCATCATTTCACTCCCATGTTCAATATATCTGATCTCCCCCTGGTTCTTTACCTGGGCCCACCCATTAGGCACTGGAAAATAAAAATCAAAATAGTGGCTTTAATCTAGAGTGGCTACCCCCCAACCCCAAGACAACTCCCTACTCCCACCCTTAGTTCTTTATCAAGATCCCACTGCCTTTTGCCCTTCTGGTCCCAGGTACCTGGCAGTACATCATTCTCCTCTCCTCTCTTACAGTTTTGTGCCCTTGAGTTTCCTCTGGCATCTGTATCTTGGCACCCCTTTTCCAGTTTCAGTTCTGTTTACTCTTGGCCTCAAAAGTGCTCCCTGTTGCATGTTCTAGCCCCCATCCCTGCATCTTGAAGGAAAGGAAGGAGAAGATGTTCTTGTCTAATTCCCACTGTAAATCTGGGAGCTAATTATGCCAAAAGAGCCATGTGGCATTTCAGTGAAAGACTGAAAGTATAAGGTATGGTGTTCCATGGTTGGTTCCATTGAAATACCTGTCTTCATAATTAGAGCCACTCTTGTTATATCACCTGCCTTTTGACCTCAGTAAAGGGTATATTAGCTTTAATAAACTGTTGTTTGCCAGCTTGTTTTCAATATTCACTAAAAATGTCACATTTTCTGGCTTAGTATTTGTAGCCCTGTTGAGCTTTTTGCTTCTCAATCTGTTTCCTATTAAGAACAAAACCTGATGAAAATGACCTCCTTAAGAGAGAGAATCTCGAGCAGTACTTCTTAAACTTGGAAACCTATAAAGATCACCTGGGGGATCTTGTTAAATGCAGATTCTGATTCTGTAGGTCTGGGGTAGGGCCTGAGATTCTGCATTTCTAGCAGGCTCCCAGATGCTGCTGCTGGTCCAGGAACCACACTTTAAGTAGATGTCAGACTCTTCAGCCATGATTAATGAACAATAACGAAGCTAAGGAAGGTTGGGTTTAAGACCCAGAATTTCAACAAACACATATACTATATGTACCTTGTTTTGGAAAGGATCTCGTAGAACTCTGCGCCGCAGGCAGATAATGGCTAACTGGAAAATTTCTTTATGCATCTTCTCAGAGATCTCTTCTGATGGTTCTGAAAAAGAGGAAGGAAGGTCAGAATCTTGATCCAGAAACATTTCTGTCTGCAGGAATATTTTAAGTTGATGTTGCCTGCAGAGTTAGAGCTGAACTAGCAACTTCCTCAAGAGATTGGTTTAGGTGTTTTAGATCCGAGACCCTAATAGGCACAGAAGTAATCAGTACCAGTCAAAGGTTCCTCAATACAGCATTCTTCCAAACGGTAAGTACATTAATATGTAATTAGAATTGGTGGCAAACAAGTCAGTGACTGTTTCTCATCTTTTTTATTGACGTAACACTGGTTTCTAACATCATGTAAGTTTCAGGCTGTGCAACATTATGGTTTGACATGTGTATGCACTACATTGTGCTTACTACCTCAAGTCTAGTTCTCATACGTCGCCATGTAATTGACCCTCTTAATCCATTTTGCCCCTGCCCCCGTATCTCCCTTCCCTCTGGTGTCCACCAATCTGTTGTCTACTTCTATGAGTTTGTTTTGGTTTGTTTGTTTATTTGGTTTTATATTCAACTTACTAGTGAGATCACAAGGTATTTATCTTTTTTCATCTGACTGATTTTGCTTAGTATAAAGAATTCACAATAGATGTCACGACGGAGCTCAAGGAAACTCAGACAGTTCAATGAGTTCAAGAATAAAGTTAATTAACAGAAGAATACTTTACCAAAGAGATTTTAACTCTTAAAAACGCATCTCCTATTTTTGATCACTCAATTCCCTCCTTGAGATATTTCTTTTAATTTCAGCTATTGATCACAGATATTTTCAAAGTCACTGCAGAGAACCTAGTAAATCCTACCTTAGTCTAGCAGTGAAATTAGCCTTAGGCATGGTAACTGCCTTTTCAACTCCCTCTCACCTGCTGCATATCCAGGTGATATAAGCAGTGGAAATATCAGAAAACAGGACATGACCCAGAACTGGCCACAGGGCCCACTTTTCATGACATTGTATTATAATCAGTTCTCTCTACTACTATGTCCCTCCCTCCTCCTCTCCCTTTCCTCATTCCATTCTCATCTCCCAGAAACAGTTCTCTTTTATCTTCCTGAGCTCAGCAGATAGCACAGTGGCTGGAAACTCAATAAGAGTGTGATGATGAAGTCAGGCTTTTCCTCCCAAGTCTTTGCTGAAGGTGCCCGAGTTGCCCAAGGCAAAGTGTATCATGCAGTCCCAAAGTGGAACCTCTTCCTTTTCTCTGTCTCATTCATCACTGTTAAAAAGGTGCCTCATAATGGAATTAAATGAGAAAAATCTCTTTAGGTTATGAATGGTGAAAGTACGAGTTTAGAAACTTGGAGTTTCAGGGAATTTTGCTGACCTTTCAAATTTGTAGGGGTGATTTAATTTGTTGACCTTGTCTCCTCCCTCCAGGCTGCTTTATCTGTTTTTCTCTCCATGCTTTAAGCAGGAAACAGAGGCAATATAGTCCCACAAACGTTCAGTTTATTATCTTCCATGATTACAGCTAAAGTCAGTGGGAGATACCACAGGTCTGCAGTACCCAAGAAATTCCCAAGAAAAGAGACCCTGTTTAACCCAGATTCTTACCCTCAGGAGGTCATCTATCCTCTGAAGAACAAAGCCTCCGAAAACTTCACTGAGATCTTTGTTCCATGCCTAGTTGCTGTTTAATTATTTGCATGTGGCAATTCTATTGTATTAGTATCATGAGGAGTAGGTCCTAGGGCAATGAGAAATGGTTCTATCTTTGATAAGGTCTCAGGGTTACTTACTTAATCTCCAGCTGAGCTCTTGGTTCATCTCATTGTTATAGTTGCAAGAATCTTATCTTTCTGTAGCATTAAATTGTTTTTTCTAGATCCCTCTGACCCATACACTTCCCTCCAGAGCTATTTTATTCATACTAATTAACCTTGATAAGTTTTCCTCCTTTAATATACTAAACTCCTCTTTAGTATATTAAATATACTAATTTAATATACTAAACTCAATAACATACACTTGGGATCCATTTTGGACTTTTGGACCAAATGCCATTCCCGGCAGGCGAGTATGGGGCCACCTACCTGCATATCTTTAACTCAGGATCCATGATTCTGACAACTGCATATGTGAGATTCTTGAAGAAAGGGCCTGTATCCTACGCCTCACTCTGTCCCCTATAGTACTTCAGCCCCAGTGATCCCTTGTTTTTGTTCCCCCAAATTAAAATGGCTTCACTATTTATTTCTCATTATAAACATAATTCATGCTCAGTTTAAAATGTTCAAACAGTACAGATTAGTATACTGAAGTAAGGAAAACAATACCTTAAATTTCACCACCTGGAAATTAATCCGGTTCACAATCTTCCAGGTCATTTTCCATACATAGACACAATTTTAGGCAATTAGAATACGCTCTTTTGGCCAAATAATATCTTGTTATCATTTCAGCAAGCACAGATATCTAAATAGGTATTTATTTGCATTGAATTGAATTGCTATATGAACAGAAACCTAAGGCTGTTTATAATTCCTATAACTTCACCTTATTTTTCGAGTTATCCCCCATTTCTTTCTCTCCAGTCCCTTCCCTCCTCTCTAACGGCCCCCCAGCAGCCCTGAGGGGCTGCCTTGGCTGCTGCCGTTGCCAGGGAAAGGAAGGGAAGGAAGGAGGTGCAGGTGGTCAGGCAGCGGGAGGCATGTTCCATGCTGTCACTTCCAGGAGAATTGGCCCTCTTTACTCCTGCCAGGTGGGAGTTGAAGTGACGTCAATCTCCATTTTTATACTGTCTCCTTATTTTTCTCTTCTCCCTCCACCATTTGCCTCCTTCCCAGGCAGCAGAAGGGAGGTATCTGCAGAGCGCTATCTGCACAATCGTCAGGCTCCTCAGGCGATGATGATTTAGGGGGTGCGCAGCAACTCTTTGAGCCATGCTGGTCTACTCATTGCAGACCAGGTGCAGCTTATGGCTGAATAGGAATCACCTGGGGAGATGGTTAATAATACAAACCCCTGCACCTCATTCCCGGAGATTCTGATTTTGTAGAGCTGGGATGGTGCCCAAGGCTTTGCAGGTTTTTGTTTGTTTGTTGTTTTAACAAGGTCCCTAAGTGATCCTGATGAGCAACCAGGTAAGCCCATGCTCTACTCCCTGGCTACTCAAGGTGTGGTCCATAGACCAGCAGCAGCAGCACCACCACCTGGGAGCTTGTTAGAAATGCAGAATCTCAGGCCTTACCACAGACCTACTGAATCAGAGCTTGTATTTTAACAAAAGCCCAAGGTGATTCGTATTGCATATTCAAGTTTGAGAAGCACTGCCCTACCCCAGGGTTACAGAATTGGCAAATTCTTTGTGGGGTTAAACTAAAAATATTGTAACTTACTTGATTCCAGCCTATTGATCTGTTGGTGGGACTTCACAAAACATACCTACAACTTATGGCAACATTTTCCCAAAAGAGAGGTGGTGATATATAGTACAGGTAATTCCAAGTTAAAGGAAACTCTCCATCATTTGGAACCTTGGCCTATCTTTGATTTTATGCATGAAATCATGAAAGAAATCAAGGTTTGCATGAGTATTTTAGATTAATGGTTAAAATTGGACCATGTTTTTCTCTTTAGAATAATTTGACCTCTTAGTTCTTAAAAAAGCTCTTGGTAAAAAATTCAAGCGGTTCCTAGGTAATGTTTGCACCAACTTATGCATTGCTGATGTCTAGCCAATAATTGCATTTCAGGAGAACAAAAACAGCAATTCAACATTCATTTTAAATCAATGACCTCATGCCCCCCACCATTTCCTGTGGAGACATCGTTCAGGGAAAACTTTGGCTTTCTATGTGGCTTATGAAAACCTTTTGACAAAATTTTGATTCACCTCGATTTGTCCCAGAAAATTTATCCTTTAGCATTAGCATGTTGAGCATTCAAATTATTGTTCCACTTCTGGTTTTGTTTTCTCCTTCAGGGACATCTTTTTTTTCTGTACAGTTTTTTAGTTTTTTTTAAATCCTCACCCGAGGATATTTTTTCCATTGCTTTCCAGAGAGTAGAAGGGGGAGAGAGAGAAAGATCCATGTAAAAGAGACACAGCGATTGGTTACCTCCCGTACGTGCCCCGACCTGGGCCGGGGATCGAGCCTGAAACGGAGGTACATGCCCTTGGCCGGAATCCAACTCAGGACCCTTCAGTCTGCGGGCCGACGCTCCAACCATTGAGCCAGACCAGCCAGGGCTCTGTACAGTTCTTAAAGTCCATAACTTCTCTGTGCCTTTGTGCTTGTTTCAAAACTCACTCTCTGGATAATTTTCCAAACCTTTGCAACACTGCATCTGTTAGAGATGGAGACCTAATAGGGTGCCCCCAATCTGGGAGGAGGTAGGGTGACTATGGTGCCAATACAGTGGCTCTGTGAGGCCATCAACATATTAGGCTTCTTTTATCTTCCTGCTATGCCATTCGTAATGTGTATCTCTTGTCCTTGGGTTTGCAAGATGGCTTCTGTGCTTCCATCAATTGCATCCATCTTTTGTGAAGGAAGAATACACAAGGGAAAGGACCAGTTTTTAGAAGTCTGCTCTTTTTAACAAGCTTTCCAGGCAGCCCCTCCCAATAATTTCCACTTATATTTCAGAAGCTAGAGCTGGGTCACCTGACTACCCCTAGCTGAAACGGAATCTGGGCACATTGCTACCCCTGACTCCAGAATCGGAGTTCTGTAACCAGAAATAAAGAGAAAATGGACATTAGGTAGGCAGTTAGCAAGACCTGCCACTACCACTAAGTTTAAGTAACTCATAAGGCATTTGTATTTTAAAGGGGAGCAAAGCCTTAAGCCAAATAGAATTTCTGGCGTTAGCTACTGTGTACTCAGTCTTCATGTCTAGAGATGAGAACTTTCTGTTGCCTCTCAGCTCTCACTCTGCAAAATATGTGCCTGCTCTGCCAGGGTGTAGGTTATAACCTGCTTAGATAAGAAACCACAGACTGTGAAACTTACGTTTCCTTGGCTCAGCCTCCAGCTGTGCCCTGCTCTGATCGGGGAAGTGATGTTCCTAATTGAAATCTCTAAAACAGAAAGATCCTGCAAACCCCTGCTTTTATTTTGAGACGGTGTTAGAATAATTATCTTGAATTGTGTTTTACATGGCCAGTTCATTGTTTTTATCTGATTGAAATTCTAATGCAAAATGATATATACTTCATTTTGAAAAATGCCATGTATTTTGATCTCACTCATATGTGGAATCTAATGAACAAAATAAACTGATGAACAAAATAGATCCAAAGACATAGAAGCATGGAGCAGACTGAGGAATCTCAGTGGAGAGGTGGGGGTGGGGAGAGATTAAAGAACTTATATGCATATATGCATAACCCACGGACACAGACAAAAGTGTGGAGAAGGCCTGGGGTGGAGGCAGGGTAGAAGGGATCAATGGGGGAAAAAGGGGGACATCTGTAATACTTTCAACAATAAAGATAAATTTTTAAAATAAGACATGTATTTAGGAACAGATTGATAGTTTCCAGAGGGGAGGGGTGTTGGGGGACTGTGTGAAAAAGGTGAAGGAATTGAGAAGTATAGATTGGCAGTTACAAAATAGTCATGGATATGTAAAGTACAGCATAGGGAATATAGTCAATAATATTGTAATAGCTATGTATGGTGCCAGGTGGGTACTGGAAATATCAGGGGGATCACTTTGTAAAGTATATGATTGTCTAACCACTATGCTGTACACCTGAAACCAGTACAATATTGAATGTAACCTGTAATTGAAAAAAAAGAAAGAAATGACATGTATTTAAAGTAAGAGCTTAATAAATTAAATTCTTACTAAGTCTCAATGATTAATAAGGATGCTCTGCCTTTTCTGTCTGGATGGGTCCTTAATCTGGCACTTATGTTCTTTCTGGGGGAGAAGACCCTACAGGAGAGAAGGATTGATGCCACCCAGGCCTCATGCATAGTGTTGAGAGAATGGGAGGCAGGCCTCTAGGGTGAGTAGACTTGGATATCTGTGGAATATAGTGACTTCTATTTAAATAAGTTTGGTGATCAGGTCTTAAGATTGACAGCAAGAGAAGCTACTTTTTTTTTTTTTTCTTTCTGATTTTAGGGACGAGAGGGAGAACTGTGAATAATGAACATAGAAATCTCAGTGCTAAAAAGGGTCAGAGGGCTAGGTAGGGTCAGACTGGCACAGGATGCTTTGCATGACTAAGACAAAGCACCAGGTAAAAAAAGATACTTGAAAGGTCTATCAAGAAGGTGAGAAATTGCTGAGGCCAGAGTTTCAGAAACAAAGCTCAGGTAAGGGTTTGGGTCAGAGTCCCTGTTTTCTGCTACCCTGTAACTTTGAGGCATCTGGGTGGAACTCCTGGAGTCTCGGAGTCTGTGGGACTTAATGGAATTGTACTTCATTGCAAGTACACTGAATATTTCAAGTTTGAGGAAAGGTCATCATTAAAGTTAGTATCACCGCTTAACAAACCATCCCAAATTGGTGGTGTAAATTAAAACCATCATTTTTTTATGCTCAGAGCTTTTGGGGGTCAGGAATTCAGAGAAGGCACATTGTGGATAGTTTGTCTCTGATCCATGAGGTGTGGGTCCTCAGCTGGTGTCTTGAGTGGGTGATGGCTAGAACCATCTGGAGGCTTCTTCCCTCACCTCTCTGGAGTCTGGGCTGCAATGATTCAACGACTGAGCTCAGCAGAACTGTTGATCAGAGGACCTACGCATATCCTTTCTATGTGACTTAGGGTTCTCATAGTATGATGGCTGGGTTCTGAGAAGAGCCTCTGGGTGATAAGACTGCTCCAATGGGCAAGCTGCATGGCCTTTTACAACATAGCCTTGGAAATTACATAGCATCATTTTCACTCTTATCTTTGTGGTCCAACCAATTACAAGCCTGACTATATTCAAGGCAAGTAATCTTAAAGCAGCCCCCTCCTGACAGAAGTGTCAAAGAATTTGAGGCCTTTAAACAAACAAACAAACAAAGAGACAAACTAATGCCCACTTCCTGAACTTGGAATCTTGGCTGTATATTTTCTAGCTATTTGACCTTGGGCAAAAGATTCAACTTCTCTGACCTCTACTTTTCTCATTTCCAAATAGTAGGTGCCCATCTCACAGGGTTTGGGTTAGGACTAAACGAGATAAACTTATATTGAAACATCTAGCACACTGCCTAGAACATAATGGGCTCAATATTGCTTGAGTCTAAACCTGAAGAATGCTTGGGGAACACCAAGCCTAAAGTGGGGGTTATCTTCTCAGTTACAGAATCAGGAATTAAGTTAAAAGATGTGTTGTGCTTTTAACAAATGCACACCCATTTAATACATACTACATGCCAGGCATGTCCTCCGGGCCAGGGACATTCCTCACTGAAGAATTATACTTGCATCCAAATATACCAGGCATAATATTTCAGGTGGTTATGGACACAAGTATTTTCTAAGCATCTTCTCCTACCTCCCACCATAAATACTGCCCAGAAGTAAACTTCTGAATCAGGTTCTTCTCCTGGTCTTGATAATTTATGAATCTGTAGTCCTTTAACAGCTCAACTGGGGCTCAAGGGGCTTAGATGGCCTCAGTTAAATGTCTGGAAGTTACTTCTAGCTGTTGGCTGAATCACATTTCTCTCTCCTGATCATGGCCTCTCATCCTGAAATATATGTTGGACTGAGCTTCTTCACAGTCTCAGGGTTCCAATGCGATGGCAAGACTGAAAAATGCAAGGCTTCATAGGCCTAAATTCCAGAACTAGCAAAGATTAGTTTCTACCACAGTCTATTGATCAAAGCAAGTCACAAGGCTATCCCAGCTTTAAGGGGTAGGGAAATACATTGACTTTCTTCTTGAAAGGAGTATTAAAGTCACATTGCAGTGGGGAATGGACCCAGAGAAATGTGTCATTGGGAACCATTATTATGATGCTCTACCACACTTGTTATTTAATTTGATTATGAATGGAGTTATCTTCTAGCCATTTGCATTTCCTCTTTTTTAGATTGTCCTTTGGCCAATTTTTGTGTCATATCTTAGGGTTATGTTACCAATTTTAAAGAACTCATTATATACTATGGATATTAATTTTAGTCTCTCATTTACTGCAAATATTTTTCTCAATTTGTTGACTTACTTTTTATGCTATGTTTTATATTTTATATTTCTTCTTAGTCATTTTAAAAAGTACTTTTCAACTTAAGAAATCTTTCTTCACTCAAAAATCAGATACCTATTCTAGCTTTTATGTAGTTTAACTATTTATGTTAAAAATTTCAATCTACTAAAGTTAATTTTGGTACATAATATAGTAATAGTTTAACATGATTTTCTTATATAACTGTCAATTTCTACTCTACACTCCTTACGGAAAAAGCCACCCTCTCCCAAGTAATTTGTAATATCTACTCAATTGTATGATAAATACTTATGGCATCCCAGAGTTTCGTTCTTGTATTATTTCTTCTGTTTCATTGCTCTCTCTATAAACCTTTTACTGGTATCTTATTATTTCAATTATTTGAGGTTTATAAATAGCTTTAACATCTAGCAGAGCCAGCGTGCTCTCATTTCACTTAAAAAGTTTTCTTGGTTATTTTTTGCTTATTTGTTCTTCCAGATGAACTTCAGAAATATTTTGTCAAATTAAAATCGATCCTCATGAGATTATGATCAGGACCACATTACCCCTCATTTGGGAAGAATGGACATCTTTACAAGATGAAGTCTGCCCAAGCAGGAACATGGTATCCAAGTCTTCTCTTATTTCTCTTAATAAAAGAAATCTGTATATATTCCATGCATTTCTTATTATATGTTACTTCTAGGGTAATTTTTAGGCTGTGCTATTGCATTTTCATTATATTTCTATCTGCTTATTACCTAAACTATTGATTTTTTTTATAATTACCCTGCATCCAGTCACTTTTTAGAATGTGCTTATTAATTCTAATAGTTTTCCTATTGATTCTCTTGCCTTAACTAGGTGTGCAATCTTAATGTCTGCAATTAATAAAAATTCTTTCTTCTGCCTGCCAATAGTCATACCTCCTTTTTTTGTTTAAAGTCTTATTGTATTGGCCAGAAACTCCAGAACAATATTAGAACTTGTCTGATTTTGCAAGCAATAGCAAAGAGGTTTTATAACCAGAAACTCATGCCAATGTTTCAAATCTTATTCTGTAATATAGAATATGTATGTAATATGTAATATGTTCTGTTTTGCCTTTCCCAATGCCAATCCTGTTGTTTATCATTTTATTGACTTTTTTTATTATTCCTCTGAGTATATGAAGAATATTCACAAATTCTCTAAAAAAGACCTACAGTCACATAAAGAAATTATTAAACATTTCTTTATTTTTCTCCTTTCTTTTTCCTTTCACTTATCTACTTCTTGTTTATCAAAGCTTCTCATATTTGTGATTTTCCCTGGATCACTTCCAAATTTTCCACATGTTTGTTTAACTATGGAATGTGGAAATGGACCCCATGATTTGGGAAGGGATTTAATCTTGTGACTAATTGGAAGGATTAGTTCACAGTTCTTACTAGTTATCATTTCAGTGTTTTGCTTGTTTTCTAGTGTATACTGCCTAGCCTTTTATTCGTTATGGAAACTGGGTCTTTATCTGACATAAAATCACATCTGGTTCAACTGACATTTACTTCCCAGTGACAAATAGGCTTATTGCCAAAAGCTGTCCTTAGATCTTCAGTCCCTCTTTTACCTCACTTCTCTGGATTTTACTCTTTACAGCAAAACTTTCCTAAAGGTTAGTTTATACTCTTTGTCTCTACTTCCTCAGCTCATATTCTCTCTTTAACCCATTTTAATCTGGGTTAAATCTTAACTCTCCACTGTGTCACTGGAACTGCTCTTATCAAGTGGTGGTAGACTGGGCTTAGTTGTGACTCTTGAATGGAATGCCTGCATATGGCCTCTCCAGTGTGACAGTCTCAGGACAGTTGAAGCGAGTAGCAAAGAGACCAAGTGGAAGCTGCATGGTCTTTTTATGACCTCACCTTGGAAGGCATCTAGTTTTACTTCCACAGTATGTTATTGGTTGCAGCAGTCAAAGCCCACCAGATCAAGAGGGGGGAACTTAGACCCCACTTCTCAATGACAGGAATGTCAAAGAATCTGTGTCCATTTTAAACAACTATCACAGTGCTGTGTGACCTAGCTCTTAGGGTGTCTCTGACCTCATCTGCAGCTTTTTTTCTGCCTTGCGCACTCTGTTTGAGTCACACTGGAACACTCCAAGATGGTCTGCACTTCAGAACTTTTGTTCTTGCTGTTCTCTCAGCCTTGAATGTTTTTCCTTCAATCCTTGAAAAGCTTACTCCTTCGTTTCTTTCAAATCTCTGCTTGAATGTTACCTTCTTATACAGCCTCCCCTGACCACGCTGAAATAGCACCTCCTCTCAATGACTATCTCCTTACCCTCTGTTATTTTCTTTACAGACACACCCAGTCCTTTATTCTATTTATTTTTTTTAGTTGTCTATCAGTATGGCATTCACCAGCATATAGGTTTTATGAGGACAAACATTTAAACTGACGTGTTCACTTATGCCTCTAGCACCTTGAACAGAGACTGACACAGTTGCTCCATCCTACTTGTGTGTGTGTTTAAATATCTTTACTGATTTCAGAGAGAGGAAAGGAGAGGGAGAGAGAGGGATAGAAACATCATTGATGAGAGAGTCATTAATCGGCTGCCTCCTGCATGCCCCCTGCTGGGCATCGAGCCTGCAACCAGGGCATGTGCCCTGACCGGGAATCGAACCCTGATCACCTGGATCCTAGGTCGATGCTCAACCGCTGAGCCACGCCCGGCCGGGCTCCATCCTACTTGTTAAATGAATGATTGAATTCGCTTGCATGTTTTCCATTTTCTCTGATAATCCTTCTTTTTCATTTCACTGAGGAGAAATGTATTTCCAGTCCTTCGTCTTTGGGGGAGGTTTTCTACCACTGTGGCTCTTTATAAACTGGCAGGCATTTGATTTTGAAATATTTCTGTGGCATCCCTTAAACTTTTGGACAAACACTGGATTTGAACAGCAGAGTCTATTTATCTGGTCTTTGATTTGTGTTTTAGTTTGTGCTTTTGTTAGGCTTTGTTTGTGCTTCTTCTTTAAGCCCCAGCTAGATAATAGCTTTCAGTTTTCTATGTGCCAAGTAAAAACCTGAAAATGATTTTAAAAATTTCCACTAGAAATATATTTACAAAAATAAAACCTTATGGTAATTGCTTACATAAGACTGTGTTAGTCTTAATTAAGTTGCCTCAGGCCCTGTTATAGCATGTGCTTTCTCTTACCTGAAGAATCCTAGGAAAAAATGTATATATTTATATCCTACTTCATTCCAGCAAAGGATTTGAGGCAGATTATACTCACAATCCAAGAAAATTAGTAAATTGGGGCAAGGTAAAGTAAAGTTCCAAAAAGTAAAGTAAGCATTTGCCTTCATAGAAATATTCCAGTTATTACAGTGAAACGTAAAAAAAGACCAGTTTGCAACAGGATTTTTTTAAATTGCAAAAGTGCCATTTGGGTGTTTTAATTACAGGAGAAAGACAATAATGAAAATGAATCTATTTGTGCTCTGATAGATTAGACTATGAATGGAATAGACTGATTTTTTAAAAATATGCTTGAGAAATATTGGGCCTTTCAAAAGATTTCTGGGTATCCTTATTTACTCATTTTATGTAGATCAATTGATAATATTTTTATTAGCCTTCTGAAAATAAGCATTCTGAATATTCTGAGCGTTACCTTTGGATCCAATATATTTTATTGTCTGTACCAACATTTGCAATTCTATTGTATGAGTCTTTATTGAGTGCTTGCTTTGTGCCTAATTTTTGGCTATTGCTCTATTTATGGATTGACGTGACATAGAAATTAAAAGAAAATTCAATAAACAAACCCTAATTCAGTTCAACCACAATTTGGTGGATACTTACTGTATGAATCATAAACTCAAGTGCATCTACAGACCAAGCAGATAAATTAGTGAAGCAAAGAAGGTGTATGAAAAATCAGTTACCAGAAATGTAAGCAAGCTTTCTTTATTTTTACTGAAATATATAGATAACATAATAAACAGATATACTAATGAAGATTATATTTTACCATATATGTGAGGAAATGCAAATTGAAAATAGGCATAGCTATTATGAATTATTTTCTTTCATGTTTCATTACTCTTTTGATTTGGAACTGAAAAACAGATACCTTAACTTCTGCGAAAACATGAAGTGTCAGGTCTTATATTTCACATTGTGAGATACTGGGTAGAATTCAGCCTTGAAACTTCTAACTGATTTTGATATTTAATTGAATTCAGTTTCATAACAGAAAGAAGCTCTTCACAAATTGATAATTCATTTTAGACATGGATAGGATCGTTGCACAGTGTTCTCATATTTAGGACAAATAAATGTCATTATTTCACTTTTAGTATTATATTACACTGCAGTTCAGTAACTTTCTATTTGAAGCTCTCAATTCACACTATCAATGCTAGTTAAGGAAGATGAACTGAACAATGCTAGCTTATTTTCATAAAGTTTCAGATCAAAAACATATATTTGGAATTTGTGATTCAATTTCACACTTTTGGGAATGTACACCTGGTGCTGGCATTCACTATTTTTAATAAAGGAGAGTAGGTGAGATTATTCTCTGACAAATGAAACTACTAAAGATCCATTTTTGTGTGATTAATGAACAAAACAAACTGCTCCATTTGCTAATGCCTTTGGTGAGAAATATTCAAAATATTTAGGAAGGTCATAAGGTCAAGTTTTGATCCAGTTTTTGCCACTAAGTTGAGATGGGCATTTTTCCTTAGGTGACATGAACCAGAAGATATCATTATTAAAAAAATATCATTCAAAATCCATTCATGATTTTAAAACAATTTTCAGCAAACTAGGAAACTATTGAAGCAATACAGATCTTTTTGCCCCTGCAGTTCCCTAACATCATTTACATATGCTGGTGACATCATTACATATTAATGATGCATCATCCATCTGCTGACCATGTCTCTTTCAGCTACTGTAACTGTGCTTTGTTAATGGTGGTCACAAGTGAAAGTCTTGCTTAGAGTATGCAGGAAAATGTGAATGAGCCATTTTCTGGCCATGTTAAATTTACCCCCCAGAATTTTATAGTGCAAAGGTAAAATAGCATATCAATCAACCGTGTCTTTTTTTGAACTCTTTAGGCCATCATTACTATATTACTAGAATTAAATCTTCATCAGTGTGGACTATACCCCTGCTGTGCATTCACAATTAGCAGGGGGCAGGAGAGTGGAGAATAGGTGAGGGGCCGAGGGCTGAGCAAGAGGAGCAGTCCAACTTGTACAAGGTTATGTCTGTCCCCCATTCCACATGGCTTGAGACTGATCTGGGACAGCAAAGAATCACCACAGAGTTTGATCAGAGGCAAGAGAGGACATGGATGTAGTGTGTTGGCATTGTGGCACGACCTCCCTTTGTGTACCCCAACACCTTTGCAGGCTGCAGTGTTGGGGTAGGGGGTCACCTTGGGTCCCAGCAGAAGGACATAACAGGGTAATGGGTTAGTGCAGACAACCCTGCCACCCTCAAGTAGTCTGTACTGGAAGAATCATTGCTCAAGGGTCAGTGGTAGACCACTGGTAGCTCATAGATACTTGTCCTGTGTGTGATATGAGTGAGAGCCGCTCCAAACCAGTGACTCAGCACCAATCTTGTACAATTTCATGATGGAAATATCATGGTGGCTGGTGGGAGCATTATGTTCACCAGGCTGCCCTCCTGGAACTAAGACCTCAATACCAGTCATAGATATAATTCCCCAGAGCTCTTTGGGGCACCTGGTTGACCTCATGCAAGACGTAAGACAGCAATTCAAAAAGCAACCAGAAGGGAGAGACAACAACCAGTGACCCGGTTACACCATGGTCTGGGCAGCGCTACTGGTTGGGCCAGTACTGGCCCTGGAGGGGAACTGAGAAAATTTCCAAGAAGGCAATCCTGAAACCCAAGGCCTTTTATATTTAATATACATTCTTTTATAAAATTCCCAAGTTGTTTGGTGTCAGACAATTAAATTAATATATAACTATTTCATAGCAGCATTATTGATCACATCCTCTCAAAATAAATCCTACGGAAATCACACTCCTTTTCCAGTTTACTAAATGCTTACACAGTGTGTTGGTTAAGAGCACATATTCTGAAACTAGAATGCTTAGATGGAAATCCCAGATCTTCTACCTACTGGCTTGGTGACACTGGGCAAGTTACTTAACCTCTCTAGGTTCTAGCTTTCCCATCTATTTAATTGGAAAAATAATAGTACGTACCTCATACAGTTGTATTGAGTATCAAATGTGTGGATACATGGAAATACCTAGAACCCTGCTAGGTGCATGAAAAGTATTTTGTAAGTGTATGCTATTTTTGTTTGCCAGTGGTTGTCAGTGGGAGCGAGTTTGCCCTTCAGGGACATTTAGCAATGTCTGAAGACAGTTTTGGTTGTGTGTGTGTGGAGGGGTGCAGGAAGTGTTACTTGAATCTTGTGGGTAGAGGCAAGAGATGCTGCTAAATATCCTACAGTGCGAGGACAGTCTCTACAACGAAGAGTTATTTGGCTCCAAATGTCAATAATGCCAAGGTTGAGAAACTGTTGTATACTATTGGCAGTTCTTACTGTGGTCTGTTTCATAATGGGTGTCTTTGGCTATATTCTTTCAACACAGGTGCACTTTCTTTGCAAAATAAACGTTACAGTCTTCATTTCTATAGGGAAATACGCTCTGTCTCATTTATCGTGAAATAGGCTACCCTCTTATTTAATCTATCATATAAATAGTGGGTACAAGAAATATTTCTGGATCCTCTTAACTCTATTACAAATGCAATAGAGCAAGAACAGTAACAATTGTGAGCTAACAATTGGCTTCAGTGACAGGAAGAAAATAGAGAGTGATGGGGTGATAGGGTGGCCAAGAGCTCGCCTTAGGTCCTCGAAGCACTCGAATCTTGAAATAAACCACTTACTTTCTTTCCTGCCCCTCCCTCTTATGTGCTAGAGGGCTTAGTGACAGTTATTGTTTGAAGGGGGGAAAGGTGATGGGGGAAAAGGTGAACTAATGGACAAAACTCCATCAGTTGATATTTCAAATAAATGTACTGTTTCATGCAATTGCAAAAAAAAAATCAAAAAAAAATCATGAGAGTGAATCACAACAGCAACCAAAAAACGGTATGTGTGTCAAAGACTGGGTAAATTTCTGGGAGTTCTTTGGTCCTGAATGAAGCCTACTCATAGGGCAGAATGTTCTCTATGTCCTTGCTACTCAAAGTGTGGTCTACAGACAAGCATCATTATCTAGAGCTCGTTAGAAAGGCAGAGTCTCAGGCCTTGCCCTGCACTTGCTGAATCACAATCTGCATTTTAACAAGATCTCTAGGTGATTTATATGCCCATTAAAATTTGAGAAATGCTGGAATGCTCTGTCTCTGGCACATATGGTGTGCAGGTTAGCTTTTAATTCAGGAATAGACCTATTAATAAGCTAAAGGTGACAGGGGGACGCATTTTTAATCAATGAGAAAGCTATTTCCCCTTCCATTAAGTAATTTACATACCATTGAGTTTATTTAAAGATTCTCAAATGATCTGATTTTATAAGATATGATCTTTTCATTAAACTGATGTTATGGTTAATGATTTGTGTCATATTTGTAATTTCAAAGTTAAGAATGAAGAGTATCAATGCTTTGAAGAGGTAACAAAGTGTGTTCTGCTATCTTTGTAACTTGCAGATGGAAAGAACCCCACTTGCAATCCAGCCATGGCATCCTATATTTCTGATCTCTGTAGTGTGCATTTATTTTCAGATATCTAGATATGATAACTCTAATCTCCTATACACTTAGCTGACTGCCAGAGGCTGAGACTGAAAGAGAAGTTACAGTAAAATTGAATGGTGTTAGAAGAAAAGACACATTACTTCAATTAAGTGCAACTTCCTTATTAAATGAATCGGACTTGTAGACTAGCAGACTGAAAACCACGTTTCCATCAGAAACCCAAGTGTGAGAGTGTCCCTTCACTCTCAGGGACATTTGAGCCATTACCAGATGCCTGCTTCTGACTTTCATTGCCTTCATTTTTTATCATGTCCCTACTCCAGGGAAGGAGAAAAGGGTGGGTATCTCAATCTCTGGCAAGGGGGCCAACGGGTGGGGTGTGCAAATGATGAGCTGCATATTAATAATTGCATGCCAGGTCTAACATCACTGTCACTTTCTCTCCTACAGTTCCTGATAACTCTCCATAGCCTTTTACTCATATTACTTACTGAAACTACAGTAGATCCCAGAGAACTTGACACAACTGCAAGTTGTGCAAAACTTGAGGCAGATATAGAACTCTGGCTTTCTAACCAGAAAACAAAAATATTCCCATACACTTCCATATTGGGTGATTTCCAAAATACTGTAATCTGTGTGCCTGGGAAATGGTTGCGTGTTTTGGGCTGCAAGCCACCAGTGAAATAAATTTTAACTTTATCTGCTGCTGGTGAAGGATAATGAACATTTTCTTGTGAAATTTGGGGCCTCTCTCTACCCAGCAGCTTATACACTTCTACTGTGCCAGCCTCCATATACTTTCATTATCATTATTAGACACAACATCTAAAACACTATTAAAATAAATCTCATCTCAAATTGCCTTCCTGAAGTGAAGTGAGGAGATTCTGGCATCCATAAATGCAGAAATGTACACTGCAATCGGCTGTGTGTTGTATCAGACCAAAAAAATAAAATGAAGAACATATCAAGCTTGAAGGTTCATCAGGAGCTTCTAGATAATTCTGCCACTGTTTCCATTTTAGTAGTCTCTCATGAAACATTGGATCTCATTAGGCTTTCAGCTCTTGAGCCCCAGGATACATTGTATTTAATTAATTCTTCTTGGCATAAAACTTTTCAGAAGCTCTAAGCACTGGTAGCCAAATAAAATTTCTCAAAGGTAATCTCATATTTTCATTTATCTTTTAATATGCAAACTCAGATCTTGGAGGAGGTGTGGGTGCAGAGAAATGTCTATAGATATCTTAGAGCCAGTATGAAATCTGGTTTAGAGATAGTCTTTATTGCTGTTAAGTGATTGTGAGCAAGATGCATGCTCATCTTTAGATAGGGTAGGTAGCATGGCTAAAGATTGTTGAAACCTTTCTGAAATAACAGAAATCTGGGCTGAATATGCCCAAGCTGTGGCCTGTCAACTATTTATAGGATTTTAATAACCTCTTTGTTATGGGTTCTTTTCCTGTCTTGTCCACTTGAAATTGTCACAGACTGGACTGTCATTTGAATATAGGGTTTTAAATAAGTAACAGCAATAATAACCAACAGTGCTCATTTCCCTCTTTTGAACTTATTTCACAAGATGCAAGAGATGAGAAAACATTTTTTCTTTAATCAAGGTCTCTAAAGTTAAAGCTTCAGAAAATTAAAAAATCTCCCCAAACAAATTATATTGGTTGAACATGTTTATCATAGGAGATTAAAGAGAAGAATGGGGAAAAGGCAACAAGGTGGAGGTAGTTATGGAAAAGAGCATGAGGCAGCTTTTGAGGTGATGATAATGTTTTCTTTCTTGATCTGCACCAAGCTGGTAACAGGGGCATGTTCAGTTTGCAAAATTTTATTATGCTATGCACTTATTACTGCTATATTTTTTGATGTGTGTTTCAATAAAAAGCAGCAAACAAACAAAACACCCAAACATGTAACTTATGAAGGTGGTCCAGGTAGAACCAGGTATCTTGAAGGCAAAGCCATGGTGAGGGCAAGGGTAGGATAATGTCACTTAAAATGGAGAGAGGATGCGTTAAACAGGCCTGACCAGACCAGTAGCCAGAGTTTCTGGAGGAAAGTTTGGGATGGGAATGATGGCTTACAGTGGGGAGGGAGAGTGACTCGAGATGCTAGAACTCAAATGGACTTGAAACCAGACGTTGAAACAGGAAGCCAATTTAGGAGCCAAGTATGCCTGGATCACAGAATATTGCTAAAAGGAGTTTAGCAGGAATTAGCACAGATCTGAGCAGCAGAGGAAGTAGGGGTGGGTCTCTTCTTCCCAATTTAGTAAGTGGCAGAGACCCTAGCTAGGGTCTTGGATGGGGCAATACTCATCTAGAAGGTATAATTATCAGTTACACAGAAAACATTGGTTCTCTAGACAGTATGTTCTCTGTGACTCAGTCTGGTTTATCTTGGCATTTCCTGGAGCACTCCCAAATGAGAAAGAGTCCCTTTTGGGTACCATTTGATACTCCAGCCCAGGCAAGGATCAGATTTTGTGGCCATCCCTACCAAACAAGATGTTTGGATGGTTCTGCCAATATGTCGCTCAACAAATACTTGTTGAGCACCTACTATGTGCCAGCAGCTGTTGTATGTGTTGAGGAGGCAATGAACAAAGCAGAGAAAATCCCTACCCTTTGATGCTTACACCATGTTGATGATGTCTAATATACCACAGCTGAAGGGTTTGACTTAGAGTTTAATAAGCAAAGAAAAAAAAAATCTGAGAATCATCAAAACATGACAATGGCTAAAATATACACAAGTGTGCCCAATGGTTAACCTAGGCATGTGTACACATAAAAAGGATATCATACATAGGGATGTTACTTGCTAACCACCAGTCCAAGGAGAGTGTATTTCATAGGGTCAAAAAGACCCATGTTTAAGGCTTAAGGTTTAAGGCCTCTCCCCCTTTCTTGCTGAGTGAGAGTGAGCAATTTGCTTACCCTCTCTAGGTCGCATTTTTTTTCTCAATGAAATGAGAATGATTTGGTAACCTATATTCTAAGGTTGTGATGAGGGTTAATATGTTTATCTTAGTTACTAACTCATAATAATTATATTTATAATTATGCAATAAAAGGTAATACATCCTGAATCCCCAAACACTTTCAAGTCTTCTAGCTCTCTTCAGCCCCTCTTTTCATATGAGTCCCATGTAAACTTTCTCAAGTTCTCACGCTCTCTTCTCCATGCTGTGGGATGCTCAGGGTCTGTCAGACTATTTGTAGGGATTATTCCAGTGGGGAGACCTATAGTTTCCTGGGTCCCTTTCTTTTTGAATCCTTACTCCATTCAAATTCTTGGTCCACACTCAGTAGGCCATAGTGTTGCCTCCTGCATCCTGTCCCATGCTCAGGCACTTCCGTTTCACCTTCATTCCCTCCAAATATCACTAACACAAGGTTGTTGGGTGCAATAGACTGTAACAGAAGATTTGGAGACAACCAAGGGAGCTCAGTTGCCCAGACAGGAGCACTCTCTTCACGGGGAATTCCTCACTGACCATCTGTCCTTCCCTAAAACTTGTCTTCATCCCTGACTTCTCTTTATATCACTCTTCATATCCAATCCACCAGGAAATCCTGTCGCTTTTATCTTCAAAATATACAAAGCATGAACCTTTTTGTAAAACTCATGTTTTCCAAGTGCCTAGGACAATGTCTGGCATAAAGTAGGTGCTCAATAATTATTTGTTGAGTAAATGAATAAAAAAGTACTCAGAACAGTGCCTGGTGTGAAGAAATATGCAAATTTAAATTTTTATTAATATGAGTTTTTATAGTCTGTAATTTAGCCTTTCAAGTGGTTTTGTCAGGAGTAAGTTTTCTCTGTAGAAAACTGATTGTCCTAAACCTCACACTTTATTAATTAATTAGCACTTGGGTGTACTATCCCGGTCTTGCTTCCCCAGGATTGGTCATCTTGAGTGTTTAGTAAAGTCAGTTTCCCAGGTTTGCAGACCTACAGAGGAGAAGCTGAGCCCTTAGTGACCCCCTCATAAGGAACAGGTCCCTTGTTAGGATGAGCTTGAGACTAGACGAAAAGCCTCTCTCTTTAGCACAAGTGTCACATCCATAGGTTTAAATAGTATCTGGTTGACTGAAGAAAGGGACCATCTGAACTGTCAGGTGTTTGCAATTAAAAATAAAATTCTATAACCAAGACGCCATTATCACAAGTTCTACATGTGTTAGACATTTTAGGTTCTACCAAATACATTGCAAAAGGCATCAAGAATATGAGAAACACACACATTTGAATTTTAGTTCAGTGAGATAGCTTTTCTTATGGCTCTCTCAATGAAAAAATTTAGACACATATTAACATTGCTCTGCTTAAATTCTTTTTTATAATTCTCTCTAAAATATATGAAACATGCTTCCTTAGTCTAACATTTCAGGACCCCATATACACTACAGGGGTAGAAAATGTTGGACCTGAGACCCCAAGTTGTATTTTCATTCCTTCCATGTGTGAATTTCATCTCAGCACTCTTCTCCATGGAACATTCCAAGCAGTTGGTATCGATTGATCCTTTGCCTCCCTATATAGTCTATATGGCAGCCAGAGAGAGCCCCTCTAGAATGTAAGGCCCACAGGGGAAGAGGACTGTCCTCCTCTGATCAATGTGCTCACCCGAAACGATCTTTCTCTCTCCCTCGCCCACCATATGCCAGCTGTGCTGACCTCCTTGTTCCTTCAACACACTAGAAACATTACAGCCTCAGGATCTTGGCACTGGTTGTTACCTCTTTCCATAATGCTCTCCATAAGCGTAACTTCATAGGCAACTTCCTTCAGTTTTTGCTCAGATCTTACCTTTTTAATGAGGCCTATCATGACCAACAATTTAAAATTGTAACCCCTTTGTGGTAGGCAGAATAATGCCGCTCCCAAGATGCTCACATCCTAAGCCCCAGAACCCGTGAATATGTGACCTTACATAGCAAAAGGGGCTTTGCAGATATTATTAAGTTAAGGATCTTTAGATGAGGATATTATACTATCTGTGTGGGCCTGATGTAACCCCAAAGGTCCTTATAAGAGGGAGGCAGGAGAATCAGAATTAGAGATGTCAACATAGAAACAGAGGTAAGACAGGATAACAATGTGAAGATGTTATCTTGCTAACTTGAAAGATGCAGGAAGAGACCATGAGCCAAGGAATTGCAGGCATTCTCTAGAAGTTGGAAAAGGCAAGGAAATGAATCTCCTTTAGAGCATCCAGAAAGGATGCAGTCCTGCTAATACCAATCCCTAGATTTTAGAACTTCTGACCTGCAAACCATAAGATAGTAAAGTTGTGTTTTCAAAAACTATTATTTATGGTAATTTGTTACAGCAGCAATAATAAGCTAACACACTCCCCACTCCATGTCATTCATCAACATCTATTGTACCATGTGTTTATCATGCCTACTGTTCATAGTCTCTCCTGCCTCACCCTCTGCCCCCCAAAAGGGGAGATATCCTTGTCTGTTTTATTTATTGCTGTAAACCTGCACTTAGAACCTGATATATAGTAGGTGCTCAGTGAACATTTGTTGAATTAATTAATTGGTTAGTTCTTAATCTATTCTTACCCTCTGAAATTACTTCTCACCACTTAAAATGAATCATCATTATTAAGCACATGTACTGTACATAACTGTATGTGCTATACTTTTTTACAACTGGCAGTGCAGTATCACCACAAACACATGAGTAATGGCATTGTGCATTATGATGGTTATGTCACTAGGGGATAGGAATTTTTAGGCTGCATTAAATATTATGGTACCACCACTGTATATGTGGCCCATTGTTGATGGAAATGTCGTTATGTGGTGCAGTTATATAGTTATCCCCCAGTTTTGCACTTAAATTCTCTTCCCTTTAGTATCAATCAGTTTTTAGTCAGAAGGCAGAAACCACATAGTAATTAGAAGTTTTATATAAAGAATCATTAACTAATAAAAGGGGACTAACTACTAAGGGTAAAGAATAATTCTAAAGAATACAGGAAAGCAGATAGTAGGGGCAGCCACCACCCTTAGGGCTGAGGCAGAGTACCTAAGACAAGAACAAATTTGGAAAAGCCCCCATCAACTCCCAAGACTTTCACTGAGGTGCTGCAGACAGGGGCCAGCAAGCAGGAAACCGCTGGCTGGGGTGCCAACACAACTCACTAGGAAGCTACTTACTGGATGCTCATGAGACTCATGGGAAGTTGCCCACGTGGTGCTACAAAACCACTCTGACAAGCTGCTCTCTGGTCTGCTAGTGGAATTTTCTGGGACTCTCCCTGTAATAATGCCACTGAGCCTGGCTAGGAAACCACCTGTGGAGGTGCTCTGAACCTCACTGAGGAGTGAGCACTTCTGGGTGTTCTGTATGCCACTGGCCACTGAGTGCTGCAGAAGCAAGCAAGAAACAAAACAGCACATTAGGAAAAGGACCCCCCCTTTGCCCTGCATGTACCTCTAGCACCTTTATTGACAAAACCTAATACTGCACCATCTGGCAAAGGAGAAATGTTTATGGGGTCCAGCTCCAGTGTCACAAAGCAGGGCAAAGCAGGGCAAAGAAGGGTAGATTTGGAGCTGAGGGGCAATACACTGACAACTGGCACACCTTTGTAATTTCTCTTGAATGTCAGAATATGGTAAGCTCCTTCTCCCAACCTCCCACCATGGTTTATATTAGCATTTAACATAGTACTGACCAAATGTAGTAAATTCTTGATTGACTGTAAATAAGATTTTCCTGAACTCTTATTTGCTCAATAGCTGAGGAAGGTGATGGCATCATCCTCTCCCTCTGTGTTATCCTATATCTGAAGTCTAATGACAGAGCAGTTCAACCCTGAGTGAACAACAGCTGCCACCAAGCTAGCAATTTCCAACTGCAAACCAGGCTGTGATTTTCTCCTCAGCGATTATGCCATCTTGGATGTCATTTTCAAAACGCTGAAGCCAAGCTGGGGTGAATTTAGATTTTGTTTATTAAACTCTCACTTGGTGGGAAGCAGTCCTGTCAGCTGCTGATTTTCCCAGAGTCAATTTTTACTCAGGCTTCCAAGGCCAACCCATCAAGAAAGTATGTTCCAATGCATCTCACCTTCTTCTTTTGTCATAAGGACTTAGATGGTTCACAGACAAATCCTTTCAGAACCAGAATTACTCAAACTGCACAAATCTGCTTTGTGTCTAGAAGGAGAGAGTACAGTCTAAGAGTTATGTTCATTTTAACCTATTTCGTGGCTTCTAGAGGCCTTCAAAAGCCTTATTTTATGTGATTTCAAGCATCACCTCACTCCAGGGGCTCTAGTAAGTGGCCTAACCCAAAAGTAAAATTTCCTAGCCCTGGTTTTAACACCAACCCTAGTCCTCTCCAGTCTTCCCTTGCCTATGATTAATATATGATTGTATTCTTTCCTTACCCTGAATATAATGTTTGCCTCAAATATTAGGCTGACGTAAGTAATTGTGGCCCATATTTGTTTCTTTAGAGGCAAAATGGTTCTAGGTCTTGAGTTAGACAAATTTGTATGAGCTCAGAGTCTATTATTTATTACTTATGTGACCTTGAATATGTTACTTTGCTTCTTTAAATTTCAGATTTTTCTTTGGTAAACCAGTGCCAGTTGAGGGAAATGGGGCAAGTTATACTCTTTAAATATTAGTTTCCTACTTAGTAAATAGGGACTACTGATGATATTTACTTCAGAGGGCTGTTATGAAGATAATGCTTATAAAGCCCTTAACCAGTGAATGTTCAATAAATATCAACTGTGAATATATCACAAACCAGACTGTCAATCTTTCTAGTCCAAGCTACCATCACCTCTTCCCTGAACTACTGCAGGGGCTTCCTAACTGGTGTTCCTGCTTGCACTCCTGCTTAGAGTCTAGTCACCACACAGCAGCCTGAAAAATCTTTTCTAAACATAAATCAGGTCTAGTTACTCCCTTATTCAAAGCCCTTTGTTGGTGTCTCATCACACTTTCAACAAAATCCAAAGCCTAACAAGACCTATAAGGCCCTATGTGATTTGGCCTTGGTCTAGTTCTCTGATCTTCTCTCTTATTGATTTCCTTTATCCCTCACTTTCATCAATTCATGATTTTGTTGTGGTTCCTTGACCATGTAGGCATGTTCCAGTTCAGGGACTTTTTATATGCTGATCTCTCTCATTGGAATGTTTCTAATCCCAGACATTCGCATCACCCATGATTTACTCCGGCCTTTTATTCAGGTCTCCCCTCAAATGTCTTCTCAAAAGGTCTTCCTGGGTCACTGTATGTAAATGACTCCTATCTCCCATCCATTATTCTCTAGCCCCTTACCTTATTTTCTTCATGCCATTTATTGGTACCTAACATTATGCTATATATTTATTTATGATCTTTTGCTCCATTAAAATGTAAGTTTCATGAAGGCAGGGACTTTGTTTACCATGGTCCAGTACTTGCCATATATTAGGTGCACAATAAATATTTGTTGACATAATGAATATTATTGTTATTATTCATGACTTTGAGTCTTGTGGAATTTTGGATCTTTTGTGAAGTTCTCGTTAGAGTGCTAATGTTTCTAATAGTGGCCAATTCATCCCCTTCTTGGTAAATGGTATAAATCTTAGCTGAGATGCCCAGAAATGAGATACACAGCTTGACTCCAAGTGGGGAAGAGAGAAGTGAAAAAAAGAGTAAGGAAGGAAAGAGAAGCCCAAAGAAAAATCTTCACCCAATTTATTATTTTGTCTAGAGCCATTCCTGTATCTTTGTTCAAACCAGGATTTTATATGCGAGAAAACCTCATTTTCTCTGCCTCCTTTTCTGAAATATACTTTTATTCTGCCAGGACAGTATAAATGTAAAGTCAACTGCTGAAGAGAAGCCAATTCTAACATTTTTCAAGTTGTCTGAAAACAAAAATGGAAGAACTCAGTTTTTGTTCTTGCTTTAGCAATGGAAAGCGTGGCCTGGTTTATCACCAAACAAAACAAACTAAAATACTAAGTCATAGTGAAAAGTATATACCTGGGTTTCTGAAACTTCATTCCTAGGAATACTATGGTTGAACTGTATGAAACTGCTGATGTTCAACTCTTTTTGACCTCCTAAAATGGCAATTTCATATGGTGTATTATCATATGTGTGACAGTATTAAAATTTAGAGATTATAAAACTCAGAGAAATAAAGTTGTGACTCTATTTCTAACTAGGAAAATTAGCTTATATGAATAAGAATAGACTAGGTTATGCTGCAGCAACAAACACCCCCAAATCTCAGTGGCTTAATATAATAAAAGCATATTTCTTGCTCATGCTTCATGTTCCAATACAGGTCAGCAGGGGGCTTGGTTTCACGCAGTCACTCAAAGATCCAGGCTGATACAAGTATCACCTTCTTGTAGCTGTACCATTTGGAACACGTGGACTTTTTTGGGGGGGGATGACATGAATTCAAAAATGAGGGAATTTTAAGTGTCTCAGTCCAGAAGTGGCCTATCCCACTTCTGTTCTTATTTTATTGGCTACAGTTGGTGGTACGGTTCTTGCAGGCTCATTTGCCTCCTTCATACTATCTGTAGCTGAGGCCATCCTCTCCACAGCTTTTTCTTTTCTTTTTTGAGTTCTCAACTCACACCACAGTGCCACCCTGGAAGTCCTGGATGGCTCTTATTTCTCAGAGGGCTCCTGAGGCTTATTCTTAAACAATGTAACATTTATGGATCTACTTTCACACTCCTTAGCTGGAAAGCAAGGGAGACTAAAGCTTGCTGGGAGTGGGAAGTGTGGAAAGGAAATTAGGTGTACAAAGCCATTTTAGTTCTTTCTGCTTAGATACATTCTACTGTCATTTCAACCCTCTGTGTTTGTCACATGGTGGTCCAGGGAGCTTTGCAAGCACGTGTCAAAAAGAGGTGAAGTGGGATATAAACCTTTTTCTTTACTAATTTCTCTGGGGAGTTTTATCATCCTTTCTCTATAGATTTTTTAAAAAAATGTATTTTTATTGATTTCAGAGAGAGGAGGGGAGACGGAGAGATAGAAACATCAATGATGAGAGAGTCACTGATTGGCTGCCTCCTGCACGCCCCCCACTGGGGATGGAGCCCATAACCCGGGCATGTGCCCTGACCAGGAATCGAACACCGATCTCCTGGATCCTAGGGCGATGCTCAACCGCTGAGCCACACCGGCCAGGCTCTATAGATTTTTTTTGTAGCAGAGAGGGAAGCAGTGAAGAAAATGAGAAAACAAAATCCCACCTTGGCTCCAAACTCTCTTGCCCTTTCCACCTATTATTACTCAAGTTCATCATGTCTTTTCTATATAGCTGGAAAATGCTCCTATCATTACACAGCCTTCAACCTATGATTCAGATAAAGTCTCTGGCCTTTCCCTGTCAGACTTTGGAACATGACAAGGAAAGCCAAGTTGTTATAATCTCCAAACTCTTTTTCTCCAGAAGCCTAGCTTTTGCAAATAGAAAGCTCTTAGGTAATTCTCCCTGCTAAAAACTTTAAAGCTTCTATTTTATAATTAAAGTTGAATAGCAACTTCTCGGTCTAAGTTGGTTCTACTATACTTTTGGAGCATGACTGACAATGATTAAATGGGTTAAAAGCAAGTCATAGGACTGCCAGGAACAACGGAAAATTACTGGGAACTAAATACAGTAAACTTCATGACACCAAGACCTACAATTACTTGGATTTGAATTAATGACTGGTACTCACCGTCCTCACAGCTTGTTTCTCACCCAGAGATGGGCTAAGTTTCTATTCTCCTCAGAGTGGGGCTGGGTGGGTGCTGTTATGGTGAGGGCTGGTAAGAAATGGCAGCCTACCCTGTCTGAGGAAACTATGAGTTAGACGGTGGGTGCCTGAGTTTCCAGTGTACTCCTGGCCCATTTCTCCATAATGGTCCAACAAAATTTGGGCTAACAGACAGGAAAATGCTTTAAAAATTCTGCTGTCCTATGTACTCACAAGACCCAGTATCATTCCTATGAGTTACTAAGTGGACAATGAAATTAAGAGATGCTAAGACATGGCCTAAAGTGGGACAGATTTGGATCATACAGCTGAACTCCTGGAACTCCCATCAGGCCAGCTGCATACGTTTACCCCACACTTTTCATTAAACCTGCAACAATATGGCTCTTCACTTCACAGTGGATGTAATTACCTTATCCATTTATTTGTTACTTGTTTAATGTCAATTTTCCCCACTTAGAAATGCAAGCTCTATGGTGGCAGAGACGTTGTATATTTCTAATGCCTATCACAAGCCTTGGACATGGTGGGAACTCAATCTATATTTATTGAATGAATGAAAGAAATGAGTATAAATGAATGAATATCAGGAACTACATTGGAGTATGAAGATTAGTTAAGCAGGGTTTCCTGCACTTTTCTTTCTGGAGTTCTTTGGAAAATGGGTGAAGTTTAAGAGGAGAACAAATCATTTAATCTCTCTGGATCTCAGCCACCTCATGTGTAAAATAAAGAAAGTTGACTAGAGAAGTGCTTCTCAAACTTTAATGTATATCACCTGGAGAATCTCCTTAAAATAAAGACTGATTTAGCAGATCTGGGGTAGATTTTATTACTAAATATTCCAGCTTCCTTAGTCCTCAGTTGGACTATTCTGAGACATGTTACATGCAATTTCTCTGAGGGTCTCCAGGGGGGTGGAGCCATAGCTGCCCATGGTGCACTTTCTACTGGTTTCCCTCTTTTTCTTTTCTCACTCTACCTACCTTCTCATTTACGCTCTTAGGGAACACCTACTAAATAATTACAGCCAAATCCTTGCTTCAGCATCTGCTTTTTGGAGAACCCGACTAAGGCAATGCTCATCAAAATTTCAGCCACTCCTATGGGCAGCTGGCTCTGGGACTCCAGTGTGCATCCATGAGGTCAGAGCTGGGCTGGTGGCCCAACTGTTCTGTGCTCAGGAGCAATTCTTGATTGTGGTCACTGACCTATAGTCCACAATTGCACTTCCTCACCTCTGCTTCCTGAGGCTGCAGGGACCCCCTTGTACATCAACTTCTGGGAGCCCCTAGGAGTTGCTGTGCCAATTATGGCCCTCATAGGGCTTTCCTATCTGCTCTCAGATCCTAGCACGGCCACATTAGGGCTCATACTACATCTCCTACCACACATGTTTCTTTAACTTATTTTTCCTTTAGAGGTGAAAATGGTTGACTCACACCATCCACACAGAACATGTTCTCTGAAAGAATTATCTGGTGGTGGTTCTGGTTAAGGGCTTTACTTTCCATACCACAGTGTAGGGAAGTAATTACAAATGCAAGATCTGGAGTTAGACTGGGTTCAAATCTCATTAGTACCACTTTCTGGCTGTATGAGTGTGGGTAAAATAATTAAACTTCTGTGTGCCCTTTCTTTCCTCTACTGTAATATAGAGATGATAATATCAACAACCTTACAGTATTATGAAGATGAGATGTATTAAAATATGTAAAGCATTTAGGATAGTGACTGATATGTAGTAAGCTGTCCATAAATGTTAATGATTATCTTAGTTTGAGTTCCCCCAAAGTACATCTTGAAATAAGGATTTCAAAAATAAATTATTTTGGAGGTGATTGTGAAAAACAATTATTTTGGAAGTGATTGTGAAAAACAATTATTTTGGAGGTGATTGGTGGGGAAGTAAGACAGGTAAGGAAATAAGGCCATAAAGGGTACATTATCAAGCCAGTTATCATTGTGGGCAACTGAAGCTCAATCATATTGGGAAACTGTGGGACACAATGTAGAACATGCCTCAGAGGTATCCCCATTAGGGTAACCAATTGTCCTGGTTAGAATGAGGCTGAGAGGTTTCCTGGAATGTGGGACTTACAGTGCTAAAAGCAGGAGAGTTCTGAACACACTGCAATGAGTTGGTCACCTTTAAAAGAAGGAATATTTATGCACCAGCTCCACATACTTCATTGGTTAAAGACTGATTCCAGGGGTAACTTTCTGGCACTTACAGGTTACCATCCATGTAGACTGACCAATCACCTATGACCAGAGAGTTACAGGGATTTACACTAAGTAGCATTTGACTTTTATAGGTGAGTGCAAGAAGATATGGGTGGGGCACCAACAGCATCTACTATAGCTCTTACTATTACCCAACTCCTTCTGCAACACCCTTCCCCCACTCCTGGAGTATTTGGTATAGGGTGGTAGAAACTTGGGATAAGAAATACCACCTTTTAAACTGGCTCTCTTTTTCTATTGATTTAGAAAACAGGGGTGCACTTGCATTTTTTAATGATCGATGATAAAATTCCCCTAGGCCTCAGTTTCCTCACCTGTAAACCAAGATGAGGATTGGATGATCTCTCAAAGACCCTTTCTAACTGTATACATTTCTTACTTAAGTATTAATTGAAATTATTTGATACTTTTGTAAATGTACTTTCAGGTTCACCATGTTACAAAATATAGAGTACATTCATTGTTTAATCAGAATGTGTGTCCACTGCTGGGGAATTCAAAGAATTCTGTCACCCTTGAAAAGTAAATCATAGTCATCAGTGTCTTCTGCAATTAAGGCTATTACAGAGAGTACAATATAATTTACATCTGCAAACTCCGAACTAACTAAAGTAATGGGATGTCAACGTTCATAAAGTATCCAGTGAAGGCACTTTTGTTGAAACAGCAGTAATATAAATAAGGGTGTGGAAGGTCTGTGTGTCAGACCAAAAGAGTTGTAGAGCTGCTATTGACAGTGTGAGCTAGCTAATCGAGGATGGAAAGTGAGCCAACCAAGTAAATATTCTTATTTCAAGAAATGGTTCAGCAATATCTTTCCTGAAGTGGACCAAAAAAATGTTTGAGTAATAGACCATTTATTCTTATTCTATTCCTACACTCCCAGCCCTTGGCCCACTCACTGCCTTAGCAAAGATTCAAGTATGCCTCTATGTTTTCTGATCATACTCTGGGGTAGTATAATGTGAAAAACAAGTAATTCTGAAAGTTATTTTTATTGTAGCAACTAAGAACTCAAATAATATATCTTTGTATTTCATTTTTTCCTATTACTTTCTATATCAGTTAGGAATGCTTTTAGGTGCAAGTGACAAAACATTCATCTAATAATATCTAATATCATGATAATAAATGTTGTATATTCAGTCAGAAGTGCGTGACCAGTTACGCCACTCAGTGATGTCGCCAAGGTCTCGGGTCTTCCCTGGCTTCATCTGCCCTGTTATCTTTAGTGTATTCAGTGATGTCTCCTCTCATTGCAGCATGGCTGGCTCAGCTTTGTATGACACCGTCCTAAGCAAGAAACCTGGAAAGTGGTAGAAAAGGAGGCTTTTTCTCTAATAATCTCTCTTTCAGAGAAAGAGGGGTTTTCCTACAAAGCCCAGCAGATTTCTCTTTATGTGTCATTGATCAGAACAGGTCCATATGCTCACTCATAGAACAATTACTGGTAAAGGGGTAAGGAAATTCCACGTTTGTCTGAGATTAATCACAATTCATTCCCTGGGGTAGATACTGTCATACTCTAAATTTCAAATGGTTAAAAACATGCCTCTTATCAAGCTTAAAGTGAACACATGTCAAAGGTAACTCCTTAATGAGGGAGCCATCAAAACAGTAAAACTGGTTCAAAGTTGGTTAGGAGAAAGTGATAGATGGGGTCAAGGAAAGAAAGAATGTTGAAATGCAATTGCTAAATTAGTTATAAAATTTATTAATATCCTAAACTATAAAACTAACCTTAGAAGTTATCTTTTTTATTAGACAGAAATTCCTTGCAACTTATTAATGCTCTACAAATCAATATCTATTTTTACAGAGCCAAGATTTAATTGTAACTCAAATAAATGTACATTTCCCTAAAGAATTAGGTACTCTTTGGTTGAGCCTATTAGACAGCGAAAGACAGGCAGTCATTATTTTCCTTTTTTTCCAAGTTTGGGATACTATTTCTTAACAGCACATAGCTAAAAGAATCCAACTGTGAGGTTTTCTTAGCAAAAACGGAGGATGTGTTTCTTGGGAAGGCAATCAATAGCATCTGCCACAAATCTCTTATTTCAAATGACTAAATATCATCAGGTGGTTTTAATAGTTTTTCTCTAATATTGCTTTTAACATGGACAACGATGTCAATCCCTCTCTAGCTGTTATCATGATATCTTCTATTTTTAGTATTATTAGAGTATTATATTTTGAGTAGTATTTCAGTGTCACCAGGAGTAATTTTTATTGGCATTTCAATCTAGGTTGTAATTTTGGATGGACATGCTGATTTCTTTACTCAGCTTCCTTGAAAGTAAAGCATTATCACTGATGAAATGATTATGACAACAGGAGGCATTTCTTGATTTTCATTAGAGCATGTTTTCCATTTTGATTTATTTTCTTTGAAGATGACCCTTAAAATTTATCTCCAAGAAGAGATTGCTTTTTTCTCTCCACAAGCTCATCTATGGGTAACTAAATCCCAATGACACTGAAGTTTCCCAGTGACTTGTTCTGTGAAGGCTTGTTTTGTTTTTCTTTCATTATTTCTTTCCCCTACTGACTCAGTAAAGCCAAATCTAGGCCTGTATTTAAAGACTACCTGTGAATTCCACAGTGACCATGTTGATCTTAGGGAACAACAAAACTTGCCTCCAGTTTCAAATGGCTCAAGCAGAACTGGAATACTAGTTATAAGAAACCAATGCTGTCATATATTCCATTTAGGATAAGATCCACTGTTAAGGAATTTGTCTTACAGTGAAGCTTAGAATTAGCAGCTGCTTATGATGAAACAGGTGACCCTCTCTCTCTAGTAATTTCACTTGCAAGTGAGCCATGCCACATGGGTTCTATAGAAGCATGTGAGAAACGTGTGCTTAGTGTTCCTTCTATGGCACCTCTTAAGTCTGCCATTCTATTTTTGTGGCTTAACAAAGAAGATTCTAATAAATGAGAATTAAAATCTTGTTTCAAACACCCAAAACCAGTTAGGCAACATTTGGGGGAGGGAAACATGGATGGTGACTCTTTCCTAAAATCATATTTCTATATTCACAAGTGAGGTAGGCTTCTTTTCAATGGAAGGAAGAGCTAGAAAAATTTCTGCCTTTAAGGAAATTCTTCCTGAGGATGTTTATTGTGTCATTTCTGGTTGCGCTTTCCTCATTAGACCAGGTGACTATTGTGTCAAGAGAAATGTAAAGAATAAAATTGGAAAGGATTTAGGATAATCTCAGCAGGTGTGACACTAAAGGAGGGAGCTTACCGGAGAAATAGTTTCTTGACTGGCCAATATGAAGGGAAATGGACGTTTAATCTTTCAAGGTTTGATTTCTTTTTTCTTAGTTATAAATATGAAAAACAAATATTGAAGAAACTTAAAACTCTCCTTTATATCAACCTTTTTATTTTGGTTTTCTATTGTTTTCCCTTAAGAAATGCATTATTTAAAAGAAAGTATTAATTTGATGTGAAGTGTGGGGAAAGGATCAATTTTAATAACATTCTTTTATAAACAACATCATAAAATAACAATGTCTCTCCTGCCTTCATATTACATTACTTATCAAAATACTGCTTTTATTTTTTCCAGGTCTCTTTATGGTCCCATATGTACATATAGACACTTTGTGTTAGACTGCATGTCAAAGATAGAGTTTGTATTCTACTTTCTTCATTTAATACTGTATCATGTCACAATTATTTTAATTGGCAGTCTTACTATCTGGTAACTTGCATAATAGTTTATTTGACCATTTGTTAGACATTTATGATCTTAACTAATATTTAATGCTGCAGTAAAAACTCATACATGAAGTGTTTTTCTATTTAATAGTATTTGTTATTTAGCAGATGTATTAGGATAGTCTGGGTTATGTTTCAGTAACAAATTGACCACCTAACATCAGTGGCTTAATGCAATAATGTCTTGTTTCTTGTTTATGCTACATATTCATCATGGATCAATGTGGGAAAGGTCACACCGTCCTTAGGGACCCAGTCTGATAGAGTTATCACAGTGTTGTAGCTGCCATCTAGAACATGTGTCTAGCTCAATTATCATGGCAAAGGAAGAGATGCTTTCACTGCTTCTATCAGGGAGTGACACATGTCCCTTTGTTCACAACCCATCAACCAAAGCTAATCTGTAAGGGAGTTGGGAAATAGAATGGAGCAAATAGAATATTTGGAGAACATTACAGATTCTTCAAAATAAGGGGTTTTGGACAGGGAAGATTATTTTCTTTCAATGAATTCCTGATTTGTTGGAACTGCTTATTCAAACAAAGGAGACATATATGTACTTTTGGAAACTTGTTTGCAAAGTGCTTTACAAAGAGATGTTTGTTTTTTGGGGTGGCTGGTGGTATAGAGAGTTAGTAAAGAGCATGGACTGTTTCTTTGTGATTTTATCAAATAGGTTTTATTTATATGATACACCATCTGGGTGTCTGATATTGAATAAATGTTAATGTTCTTTTTATTTTTGTGGTACTAATAAACATATTTTAAAACATTTTTGAGAGCATTTTATGTAGTTTCACTCTGCCAAATGCTATGGTATACAAAACTGATGGTTCTGATCTAAAAGGAATATATCTTAGAGCTATGGAGATAAATATGTATGTACATAGATAACTATTATTAACAGTAGGATAGGATAAAGGTCAAAAGTAAAGAAGAAATGTATGGCTCTGAGAACATAAGAATAAGCCAATTTCACCTGGGTGTTTGGGAAATCTTCAGGGAGGAGAGGTTTTTGAATTGGGCCTTGAAGTGTAGGGAAGGCTTCAGTTGGTGAGGCAGGAAGAAGAACATTATAGAAAAAGGGCACAAAATGAGTCAAGACATGGAGAGGAAGAAAGGACCTTTTGTTTTTATGCTCTTCTATAGGCATTAGGAAGACAAGAGAGGATTTCGAGTGGGATAGTGACATAATTTGATTAGTGTTCCAGCCATATGGAGGGTGGATTAGATGGGAAAGGATGGGATAAGAGAACCTACTTGGAAGGCACTTGTAATGATCCAAGAGAGAAGGATGAAAGGAAGACAGGTTTGTCAGCACTGGTTAAAGTATTAGTATTGGCAACGTAAAAGGCATGGCTCTGACTATGATTTGGTGTAACAAGCAGAAGATGGATGAAGAAGAAGACAGATTATGAGACAAAGCTTGTTGGGTAAATTCCATTTGCTTAGAGAGGTAAGAAACTGTTGAGAGTAAGAGGATTGGTTGGAGACTTGAGGAAACCATTAAAAGTTTGGAACTGCAATTTCGGAGAATGGGCTAGAGACATTGCTAGGGATGAGTGAACAGCTGGTCAAGAAGCTGAAGGAGGAAGTTGGTAGTACCAGGTGTGGGTCGAGTAAACAGGCATCTCAGGCACTGTTGGTGAGAGTGGAAAATGGCAGAATATCCTTGGAGGACAATTTTATATTTACCTATTGAAATTTAAGCAGTGTATTTACTTTGATGCAGAAGTTCCTCTTGCATGAATTTATCATGTATAAATAATTCTGCAGAATTATTCCACAGAAATCAATGTATGAGATTGTTCATTAAAGAATTATTTAAAACAGCCCTGGCCAGCATGACTCGGTGGTTAGAGCATCGGCCTGTGCACCGGAGGGTCATGGATTTGATTTCCAGAGTCAAAGGCATGTACCTGGGTTGCAGGTCCGATCTCTGCCCCATGTTGAGGCAAGAGTGGGAGGCAACCAATTGATGTATCTCTGCCACATTGATGTCTCTCTCTCTCTCTCCCTTCCTGCTCCCTTACACTCGATCTAAAAATCAATGGAAAAAGATCCTCACTCCTTGGGTGAGGATTTTTTTAAAAAGAATTATTTAAAAAATAATTGGAAATAACAAAAATGACTATTCAATAGGGAATTGGTTTAAAAGCTGCAATACAGCCCCACAATGGGATCCCACTCAGATGGGGGTCTGTGTTAGATGGTGTGGAGATATGTATTGATATATAGAGACAGGGACAATATGTTGTAAAATAAGATTAATTTACAGTATAATGTGTGGTATGTTGGAAAAAAACTCACCTAACAAAACCATGTGTGCTTATATATGCATATTTATAATTTTGAAGATCTGCATACAGGGTGAGGCAAAAGTGGAGTTTTGACATTATTCTCAGGCTGAGAAAAAGGAGAGAAAAGGAACTATCTCCTCCTGTGGTCCTCTCTAAAGAGTGAGAAACCTTTTCAGTGGTATCCAATCAGAATCACTGGCCAAAATTAGGTCACATGCCTATTTTTAAACTAATCTCTATCAAGGGGAATAAGGTTATCCTGAGATCATGCAGATCTTCCCTTGGAGTTGGGCGGCGGTACTCATGTCCCCTGAAGCACATGGCTGCATGGGGGCAGGGTGAGTCCCTGAACAAAACTGAAGTTCTACTATGAAAGCAGATGGGAGAAATGGATCTTGTGTAGGACAGAAGTATTGGTTATTTTTTCATCTTCAAACCTGAAGCTCTGCATATTTTCCCTGAGAAAAAATAGTAGCCCCTGGCATCTGGGAGCTGGTCTGGTACCATCAGCTGGGCCTTGGTGTTGTGCCAGCTGGCTGGGCACTCAGAGCTAGGTTGTTATATTCTTGTTGAATATAAACTATTTCCCAGAACCCCAACATCAGATGAGCCTTCTCTATGGCCACAGTGGATCAAAACAAAAACAAGATCACCCAATAATCATGTTTGAACACAGACAAAACATGAACGTTGCCTAAGCTACAAAAATGACGAAACATGTCCCTCTCCCAGCTAGCATGAATGACTACTGCTTCTTCACCAATCATAGCTTTATTCTCACCTAGTCTTCCCTCCTCCTAGATAAGATTTATTATGACACACAATCATAGAATTACCACTGTTTTCTGAAAGCACCCAAATTAGAGCAAAGCCTTGCTTCCTGAAACTCCCCTTCAAAACACCTGACACAGGCACAAATCTTAAGATAAGTCTTTTCTAACATTCTTTCACTGACATTCCCAAAAGTTCCCCACGGTGCGCATTTTTCTTATTGCAACAAATAATAAACCCAGTTTGTTCAATTACAACTTGGCTCCTTTTGGCCACAATTCTCATGGAGACCTCAGCTGTGCTATTCTATGTTGCTTTGGGGAAACACCACTCTGAATTATGGACCCTAGTTTATCCTATTGTCTGCTTGCCATGGCCCCAAGAATTGACTGGTCAAATAGAGAGACAAGAGAAGTAAGGATACATTTGACAAAATGAAGCATGGCAGGATCAAGGGCAATGGATTCTTGAATTAATTCACATGATTACTTAGAACAGTGTCTAGCACATAGTAAATACTCTATAAACCTTATACTTCATCTTTGTACTTATTACTATTATTACCACTATAAACATAATGGCAAAATGCTGATTCAGTTTTCACTGAAGAGTGGGAGAAGTTGAAGGTAGATGGCTATAGCCACAGATGGAGATTTAGACATTGTAGGCACCCCAGTTCCAGATGATGAGATGTAGAGTGTTTCTATGCTTGTGAATTGCCAAGCTGGAGTTGCTAAGCTGGAGCTGAAGAACAGATCAAGAAGCTATATGAGCATTGCCCTGGCCGGGTGGCTCAGTTGGCTGGAGTGTTGTCCCGTACACCAAAAAGTTTCAGGTTCGATCCCCAGTCAGGGTGCACAGGGAAGGCAACCAATCCTCTCCCCCCCTCTTCCTCTCTCCCTCTCAAATGAATTTTAAAACACACAAAAATATCCTCAGGTGAGGATTTCTTAAAAAAAGAAGAAACTAATCCTAAGAATCCTGAAACACCCATCAGAAAGACCTTATGCACCCCTATGTTCATAGCAGCAAAATCTACAATAGCTAAGATCTGGAAACAGCCCAAGTGCCCATTAGTAGGTGAGTGGATAAAAAAAACTATGTACGTTTACACCATGGAATACTACGCAGCTGTAAAGAAGGATCTCGTACCCTTTGGGACAGCATGGGGGGACCTGAAGAGTATTATGCTAAGTGAAATAAGCCAGGTGGAGAAAGACAAATATCACATGATTTCACTTATATGTGGAATCTAATGAACAAAATGAACTGAGACACAGAAGCACGGAACAGACTGATGAATCTCAGAGGGAAGGCAGGGATGGGTGAGGAGAGATTAACCAAAGAATTTATATGCATATATGTATAACCCATGGACACAGTCAGTAGTGTGGTGAAGACCTGGGGCGGGGGATGGGTGCAGGATAAAATGGGTCAATGGGGAAAAAGGGAGACATCTGTAATTCTTTCAATAATAAAGATAATTTTTTTTTCAAAAAAGAAGAAATTATGTGAGTGTCTAAGTTTAGGTTCCCTCAGAAGGAGACCCTGAAAAGAACTTTAGTGTTTAACATAAATGGAGGATGGGATGGAAGAATTGAGAAAGTCAGTAGATAAGTACAATGAGGGGAGTAAGACTATATTATAGACAGATGACATGTATTAAGTAACAGTGGATTGAGATAGATGATCCATAATTTGTGCCATTTTTGTAAAAAAGTAGAGGGATAGTGATATGGGAAAAGCATGAGGAGTGAGGAGATTCCCCATTGCACATCATGGGGCAAAGGAGAACTGACAGCCTCTCATGGAGATGGTCCCAGGAGGAGAGGTGTCCTCTGGGGCAGGGTCTGAGAAGAGAAGAAGGCAGAGGGTCAAGGGGATTTGTTTACTATCGAAGGGAGGGTTTCAGAGGACACAGGGTGGGGACTTTGAAAGGGAGGGAAGGGAGAGTGGCCATACCAGGGAAAATGTTAGAGCAGTAGGGAATGAAAACGCTGAGTTCAGATGACCAGAAGGGCTTCTCTTTTGGGTAGTGCACTTGGATCACAGCAATGTGTGGCAGGCTCAGCTGTCCTCTGGGTCTGGGGAGGGGCAAGGACACTGTGATTGTCCCTAGGAGGCAGCCAGGCCTGCATAAATTTTTATTTTGGAGGGAGTCCTGCTCCAGGCAAACAGCCTGCAGCCTTGCACACTGTACAATAATTAATTAATGAATTCATTCAATATAATTCAACATTTAGAAAATGTTGGCTATGTGCAAAGCTGGGTTAGGGACTACCATTTTATCAACAACAAATGGGTGGCCTGCTTTAAGGAAAGCAAGCGCTAGTATGTGAAAATGAAATTCAAGGTTGCATTAGCACAGAATTTTTTATTTGTGGAACTGATTCATGGTGGGGTTCCTCCCTGAAACTGTGTTTTGGATGACTTTTAAAAATCTACCTATTGTGAAGAGATGCCTTTATATGAACTAGATTCCAACATTGCCCCTCTTTCCCCCACAGTCCTGTAATGGGCACATATTAAAATACAACTGGTGAGGGAGTACTGCATGGCAGTTGAGAACACAGATTGGAATGTGGCTCCACCACTCAGCTGTTGGCCTTGGGCAGCTTACTTTGTTTATATATGCCTGTTTTCTCATCTATAACATGAAGATAACATTACCTACTTCACAGGATTGTTATGAGGATTAAATTAATTTAAAATTATTTGTAAAATTTTTAAATGATTTGTAAATAATTAGTTAAAATTACTTGTAAAATGCTTAGAGCAGTAAGTGGTAAATAGATGTTAAACAAAATTGAGACATATAGAAAATTTGCAAGCAGGAGCAACCAGCTCACGTTTACTTAAATTTAAAAAGGAGGTTTTTACATTTGTTTACTTGTCAACTGTTTGCCAGGCTCTGGGGTAAATAGCGGGGAATATAACAGGCATAGAACCTGACCACGGAGTGTGGGAATGGTGGCTGTGGCAATGGCCATTCTTTTCTTTTTACAGCAGGGAGCTCCCCTTGCCCCCGTACCTCCCCCAGCTGTTTGAGAGCAAGAGCAGACACTGTGTTCTGTGAGGCTGAACAGCAAGATTCTGATGTCAGGGGTGACGTGAGGACACTACACAGATATGAGCAAGTTCATTGGGAGCATTCCCTGGGGCCTGCTGTCTCCATTCACTGACACTGATGTACAGTGACTGCCCTCTGTTTCCCCTCCCTAACCAGTGCTAACTGTCTTGGTCTGAGTGTTTCTGTGACTGTGAAGGCCTTGACATCAGTGCATCTTCACAGAGAATCCAAGTATAACAAGGAGAAAACAAAGAAAAAGCAACTCAATAATAAAAAGATAAATAACCCAATTTAACAATAGGCAAGGAATTTTAATAGATGTTTCTCCAAAGTGGTGAAGATGTGGAGAAATTGGAACCCTCATACGCTGCTGGTGGTAATGTAAACTGGCTGTGCCATTTTGGAAAAGAGTTTGACATTTCCTCGAAACATTAAAAATAGAATTACCATAGGACCCAGTAATTCCACTCCTAGATATATTTCCAAGAGAAAGGAAACATGTCTACACAAAAACTTGTACAGAAATGTGTTCATAGCAGCATTATTTATAATAGTAAAAAGTGGAAACAACCCAAATGTCCATCAATGGATGAATGGATAAACTTACTGTGATATATGTGTACAATGGAATATTTGGCAATAAAAATGAATGACTTACTAATACATGCTATACCACGAATGATCCTTGAAAACATTATGCTAAATGAAAGAATCCAGACACAAAAGACTATATATTCTATGATTCCATTTTTATAAAATACCCAGAATAGGCAAATTCATAGAGACAAAAAGTAGACTGAAGGTTGCCTGGAGCTGGGGTAAAAGTTCGGGGCAAATGGGGAATGACTACTAATGGGTATTGGCTTTCTTTTTGAGGTGATGAAAATGTTCTAAAGTGGGTTGTGGTGATGGCTGCATAACTGCAAATATACTACAAACCACTTTGAAAAGATGAGTTTTATAGTAAATTACATCTCAAAAAATTCCTAATAATAAAGAAAAGAAACATTACATCTGATTGAAGCCATGCTAAGCTACCATACATAAAGATTAGAAACCAAAGCTCTCACCATTTTCCTTCCTTGTTTTTATTTGGGGAATGTTAATGACCAGAAGGAATCTAGAAAAGTCCCTTACTCCATTCTCTTTTTCTAGACAGAGAGGTAAAACATCTAAGGATGTGGATTTTAAAATGCAGCCCTCCAATTTTTAATATCCCCACATAATTAGATTATGAAATTCCCCCAAAGCAGTGGAATATAAGAACAGTATAATAAGGGTGTGGGGCGCACTTAAGGTAGGTGCAATATTGAGATTTACAAGAAACATATATTTGGTCATTCACAGGACCAAAATATATCCCACATATATTTGGTCTTTGTCTACAATTCCTGGCTCATGACTCCTGAAAACACTTGGAATTTCCCATGTTGAAAGTATAAAGGTATTTGTTGTTATTATGAATAAAGTAACTTTTGGCAGCACCTAAGAATGCCAGGAAAACCAACTATGTGATTGGGTTGGAACTTTCAGTCCCACATCTGATCCTGGGGAGTGGGAGGGAGTGGAGGTTGAATCAACCACCAATGGCCAATCAGTTGGTCAATTATGCTTATGTAATGATGCCTCAATAAAAACCCAAGAGGATGGGTTTGGAGAGCTTCCAGGCTGACCACATGGAGACGCCAGGAGAGTGGTGCAGTGGACATGGAAGCTCTGTGCCCTTTCCCACATAACTTGCACTATGCTTCTCTTCCATCTGCTGTTCCTGAATTATATATCCTTTTGCAATAAACCAGTGAACTACAAAGTAACGTATTTCTCTGCATTCTGTGAGCCATTGTAGGAAATTAATTGAACCCAAGGAGCAGGTGTGGGGGCCTCTGATTTATAGCCGGTTGGTCAGAAGTACAGGTTACAACTTGGATTTGCGATTGCCATTCTGAGTTAAGAGGGGTCATTAGAACCTCCAATCTGTAGCTAGTTAGTCAGAAGCACTGAGAGCCTGGGCTTGCAGCTGGCATCTGAAGTTTGTGTGTATGTGGCGGGGGGGGGGGGGGCAATCTTGTAGGACTGAACCCTTAACCTGTGGAATCTGATGCTTTCTTCAGGTAGATAGTGTAAGAATCAAGGTGAATTCTCAGACACCCTGCTAGTGTCTTGAGAAGTGTTTGTTGTTCTGGAGGGAACCCCCCTCCCACATTGGAATTGGGTCCAGGAACCCAATTTAGTAGGGAATTCCTCATGGGATACTTAGGTTGCTGCTACTGGGGAATTTCATTGCAGAAAAGTTATTCTGTTGCTAGGCAACACTGCAGCTTGAATTGAATTCAGTTATCAGAATGCATCACATAAACTCATGATTCATATTCCGATCTCCAGTAAGACGAGTGCAGATAAAAAGCATTCTTTAAATTAAAAAAGGATATAATCACAGCATTAAAGAAAATAAAAGCCATGACTCACTTATATACCCCTCATTTAAAGAGAACTATTATAATTTCTGTATATATTACCAGATGCCAATTGTTCACAAGCACACATTTTTCATGATTTTAATTGCAATGCTCATACTATCCAACAATCTGTTTTTTCCTTTCATGTATTATAAGAAGGTCCCCCATATAGTCATGAAGTCTTTCTAATGATTATTTTAAATGGTCTCATAGCATTCCTTTTGGCTCATGTTCTATAGTTTAAAAACATTTGCTTTGTCACTGGACATTTATGCTCTTTTTTATTTTCCCCCTTTTGTAGAAAATTCCAGAGCACATAGCTTCTTGGAGAAGAATGTATAATACAGGAGCTCGACAAGTTAAGTACCGCTCTTCAATGACTATATTTAATTAGCCTCTGTTTTTTTATAGCCATTTGGAAATCACTTCGGAAGCACATTTAATCCATCCAATCAGTCATTTCTCCAGAGTGGGAACAGTCTCAATGCTTGGTTGAGTCTTAAAGCTGTCTGTGGGCCTGGCAGAGGACTGAGGGAAGCTTTACATTTTTGAGATTGCCAATTCCGTGGAATGTGGCATTGCACAGGAATGAAAGGGAATTCTCTCCACCGAAAGAAATAGTGCTCCCTCAACACATGAAATTAAGGTGCAGAAAACTGGTCAAACACAGATCCTATGAAGTTTTAAGAGTGTGTGTTTGTTTTTTAAGGGATTAAGGAAATAAAGGGAATTTTATTGCCTTTAGTTTCAAGATTGTCACAATTGCTAATTAGAGGTCTCAAAAGGTTTGTTTAAGATTGGGGCTTTTCTCGTAAATATTTTATGGTGTAACTGCCTCATCTCCTTGCTTCACTTAAAAAAAAGGTACAGATTAGCCATCTAATAAAAGTGCCAACTGTTTCATTTAAGAATGTTTGATGGCTGGGGATTTCAGATATATAACTTCAATTATGGCCATTATCAAGGCTTTCAAAAAGAAATATTTGAAAATCATGTAGAAAAAATTGAAATTGTTTCTGCCAAGTTAAAACAAAAATGGAAATCCTCAATTAGAATGTGTGTGATATTTTTGAAAAATCTACTTTGTATCAGAAAAGTAATATAATTCTGTTGTCAAAAAACCAAGCTCTTATCCCTTTGGCCTTTACCTTTCAAAACTAAAATGTTGCAAATTGATTTTGAAGTGGGAAGCCCTGCTAATGTCAGCTGAATGCTTACCCTGGACATTTTTGCCATTTCAAATAGAAAAACTCTATAGGCTTTCTTCTGATTCAGCAGCAGCCTGCTTAGCATTAAGAAAGGGCAAGCCAGACTCTGGAGTCAGGTAATTATGGCTGAGCTCTTGGATATTCTCTTTGGGAGATAACAAGGTCGGGTCTTCCCATGTTACAAGAAGCCAGGACGAGCTTGCTGGCTGGCTGCATCCTGCATTTTGAAAGCAGTTCAACCTGGAACACTTTCCAAGCATCAAATAAAGGTACAACGCTTGCCAAACAGAGATTGCTTTGAAAAGAAGCTGAGCAGGAAAATGGCTCTCAACAAAGGATCTGCAGACATCTTTGAGCAGGAGGCATGTTAATCATCCATGATCACAAAGATGCTTTCTACCTCAGAGCAAACATTGGTGAAGGAGCTAAAGCGTCTTGTGTACTGGAATGCAAATGGCTCCCCAAATACATTGAATTAGAATTTTATATCTAGTTAGCAGTAAGTCTTTAGTACCTTTATTTTACTTTTTTTTAAAGAGGTAGAATCCACCCTTTTTATGTGTACAATTTTGTATTTTGATAAACACATAAAGTCATGTAACCACCACTACGATCAAGATCTAGAGTATTTCCATCACCCCAGAAAGTTCTCTCATTCTGTTTCATAGTCACTCCCTTCCTCTTCCTCCTGTCTCTGGCCACCACTGATCTATTTTCTGTCTTAATAATTTTGCTTTTTCCAGAATGTCATATAAATGGAATGCTATAGGATATAGCCTTCAGAACTCTGGCCTACTTTTATTTAGCATAATGCACCTGAGATTCATATATGTTGTTACACATATCAGTAGTTTATTCCTTTTAATTGCTTAACAGTATCTCATTGTACGTATATACCTCTTTGTTTATCCATTTACCAGTTGATGGGCATTTCAGTTGTTTTCCTCATTTTACTTTGACACTATTTTCCTTTTCCACAAAGGTGTCAGTTTACAAAGCTCTTTTACCTTCACTTATGTCCTGTTAGAAAAATATTGGCATTTCAGTTTTTTCTGATAACAATTAATCAGGGCCATGGGGAGCTTAAATGGCTTTAGATATTTACCAGCTAGAGGTAACCAATTTCTCTCTCCCACACTAACGTTCTATCCACTATACAATGCCACTTCTCTGGTCTGAGATGAATATTGTCACTTGAAGATCTCTATCCACTGGGATATAACAATGCACTCGATGTTTAACAGTCTTGGGAAAACAGGGACTCTAATTTCTCAGAGAAATGAGGATCCAAATGCTGTCGATCAGTCTTGGTTACATATCCTGGCTCTATCAGTGATTACCTCTGTGACCTGGAGAAAGTGTCTGAACCTCCCCGTGCTTCAGTTTCTGTATCTGAACAATGTTTTCTACCATAGTGGCCTTTGAGCCTTGTGATAATGAAGTGAAATAATGTGTACATGATGTGTCTCACATAGCGGCTGTGACATACTAGGCATTTCTTATATGTTAACTTTCTTCTCCCCATTGTATGCACACACACACACACACACACACACACACACACACACACACCTGTCCATTTGTCTAAAAACAAAATGCTGGCAGACTGTGGTGCAATAAGGGAAAAGAATTGGTGGGTAATAAAGCCTATAGTTGGAGAGAAGAAGAAATGAGTCTGGAATAGGGCTCCCAGTCTTTCTTTTCGAGCTGCAGTACTGATTGATGTGAAAGCCTTTCCCACAGACTGCCTCAGTTTCCTCTAGTGGCTGACCTGACTTGGGAGGAAGCCCTTATGGCTGCCATCTTTGGCTCCTTCCCATCTTCTCTTACCCATAGTCTTTGTTCTCTTCAGAATGAGGCTCAGGGCTGATCTTGGATGGAACTGTGGGAAAGACTCAGTTTGCTGTGGTTCTTTTTCCATTCTTACGGTGCCTTCTACTCTCAGTTCTTGGAGGTTGGTGGGCATTTAGGGTTCCCTGACTCCCCAGAGTACTTCTCCATGTCTTATCCCTGGAAGGCCCCTGGCTCTGTGCTCAGACTCCCTTTTGCCACCATCAAAACTGCCCAATTCTATCATTGGAAAAGACCCGATAAAATAATTCACAGGAAGCTTTTGACTTCCTGTATATAACTTTCTGTAATAACTAATACCTGGTTTATGTACCTATCCTTTTCATGAATACTTGCATTTTACCAGTAGACACGCTAAAGGAAAGGAATGCTAATGGTAGAATTTCAGGCAGTGTGTCATAGTAGAAAGAACACTGGATTAGACATCAGGAGATCTGGGCTCTTGTCTTTGCATTTTAACCAACTCACTCTAGGATCTAAAACAAGTGTCACTTCCTATCTAAAATGGTCATATAATACCTGTCTTACCTCTTCCTTAGTTCTTTTTGGAGCATTTCACATAATCCTATAAGTCAGCCACTTATTCAGCCCAGTCCCAAGACCAACTCTGTTTATTCACATACCTAAATACTCTTTGGATGTGGCATTTTCATTCAAGAGTACCTCTTTCCAGGTACTATGTTCTGCTTCTTTGTTCTGTGTGGGTAGTTTGACCCTAAGTGCCACAGTTACCACAGTTTTTTATCTCTTTTCTGGGCAGCAGCCATGATGGTCTCTCTACAAGGCCACTGACCACTCAGAGGAACTACTGGTCTTTCTCCTCTTAGTCATCAGCTGTGACTCAATGTCCCAAGTCTCACCTCAGCAGGGTCTGGGGCATTTCTACCCCCCACCTTGTCAAATGAACAAGGAATTTGTACTACAAAAAAATAGTGATTTGTTGAAAAAGGAAAATAAAAATGAAAATTGACAAACCAGAGAAACTTTGATTTTTTTAAATGGAGGATTAGAGGGATAATTTTTCCACAAATGTGTGATAATAGTTTTAAGATTCATGTTTGAAAAATAGGCTTTTGGAATAAAGATCTGTGTACTCTTAGTACATTTTTCTGTATAATAAATCCTGTCCTTTTGAATAGAATGGAATGTAATTTAATACCTTAGAAAAAAGTCCTGAGGCTTTTATTTTAAAGGCAGTGATATTGCTACAGGCAAAGTAATTATAACCATTAACTTCTCAAAATGTCAGTGGAGGCTTTGGCATCAAAATCCCAGAGGAATCCCAAATTGTCTAACCAGTTTTAAAATTTTAAGAATTGTATTCTTGGAAGGAAAAGAAGTACTTAACAGAGAAGGTATTCAGAAGTCTACATTATTTAATGCAAAAAGTCATAATAATTTAAACTTCTTTTTAAAGAATTCATTCTTCCATTGCTTTGCGGCTTTGTCTTTAGAGTATGTTTTATATGGTTTGCAAATAATTAACATAACCCCTGAACATTACGAGCAAATCACCATTTGGGCTGTATGATGGAGTGTACCACATTTTATTAATAATTTTTTATTACAAAGATTACCCCTTTAGTAAAATAAAGCAAATATATTATGGGCAAAAACCAAATTTTTAAATAGAAAATAAAAATAACTTGATTATTACTGTGATTAATTACACTCCTCTATGATTTCTTGTCCTATTTAACTAATGATAACCTAAAATGCAGTGATTAAAACTGAGGTGGGGAAGAAAATCCATTCATTCACTTTATATTTACTAGGTATTTAACTAAATATAATGGTGGATGTCAAGCAGGATTAACAACTTAGTTTACCTGGTACTTTTCTGGTTTTAACACTGAGAATCCCATATCTGGGACACCTCTGTCCCAGGCAAACTGACGTGGTTGGTCACCCTAAATAAAGTTAAAATGCCTCATAAAACCCTGCTCCCAAAGGGAGGGGGTGGGGGTGACTGAATAAAGAAGGTGAAGGAAATAGCTAAAGAACATATATGTATACCCCATGGATATGGACAATAATTTGGTAAAGGAGGATTCCTGCAATAATGTCAGCATTAAAAAATTTTTAAGCCTGGCCGGTATGGCTCAGCGGTTGAGTGTTCACCTATGATCCAGGAGATGACGGTTCAACTCCCAGTCAGGGCACATGCCCAGGTTGCAGGCTTGATCCCCAGTGGGGGGCGTGCAGGAGGCAGCCGATGAATGACTCTCTCATCATTGATGTTTCTGTCTCTCTCTCCTTCTCTCTTCCTCCCTTACTCTCTCTGAAATACATACAATTTTTTAATAATAAATAAAAACAAACAAACAAAAAATCCTACTCTCAAGAAGTCTCATCTATGGAGAAATGAGATATGTGTAATGAAATGTTTATTAACAAAGTAATATTTAAATAATAGTACTGATAACATACTGTTGACATTAATACAGATTATCATTATATAAAATAAGTAACACAGTTTTTAAAAATATTGAATCTTGGGGAGGCAGTTCAAGAATTGAACATCTGCAGTGTAGTAAGTAGTAAGGTAGTTACTGTCTTCCCCAGAAAAATTATATCTTCCTCAGAAAACTGGACTTCAGATAAATTTAGTAACTTGTAGAAGTTATAGTTTCAGTAAAGGGCTAAACTAGAATTTGAACTCAGATCTTTTGGATTTTGAAATTCACAGGCTTCTCACTGTCCCAGGAGAACTTGGAGATCACAGTTTTAACCCACCCACCCCCTCTCCATGTATATATATAATATCAGCTGAGGCCTGGCCTAGTGGCCTACACGGCTCCCAATAGCACTGCAGTGACAGAGCTGAGAAAAACAACAACCCATTTCTTAGCTTACAGTCCAGGGCTGATAGCACCATGAAGTGACAGGTCACACGGCCTAGAGTAGGCAGTGAAGACTCAAGTGAAATAATACTATTTGGGCTGTGGCTCTTGTTTTTCTTCTCCATCTAAGTCTCTCGGTTGGTATCTTCATCCACCTGGTGGCCGGCACCATCCAGGGGCTGCATTTGTCCACCTGCCAACTAGCCTTAGGGCTCACCAGGTGTGGCCTCTCTGGTTTGAACCCATTATCCTGTTTAGGGGTCTGTTTCTGCCTTTAGGCTAGTGTTTGCTAAATGTGAAATCTGACGTCCTGAGTCATCATCAACTGGGGTATATATTAACAATGCTGATTCTTGCACCCCCACCCCTAGTAGACTAGAAAGATGAATTCAAATTTTTTTCACTATGAAGTTTAAGATACTTAGCTCTAAGGCCAAGCACCCTTTCTTGATTCATGTCCTAAACTATGGAGAACATAGCTGCTTTATTGAAGTGCTCAATCCTACGGTCACCCAACCAGTGGGATCCTGACACCTATGAACAGGTTCATTTATCATTCATTCATTCATTCATTCGGCCATGGAGCAAATATTTTGTCAATGCCTTTTATAAAGCAGTCACTTTGTTCCCCAAACATCTGCATTAGTCCCTTAATTAAGGCTTTAATTACTGCTCACTGTCTGGATTTCTTCATGCAGTGCTTCTGGCTTCATGGTCCTTAATCCTAAACTTGAACTTGCCAGAATGGCCTTTTCGGTCATTGCTTTGATTATCTGGCTCCCTGTAGTGTCAGTTCCTACAGTTCTTGAAGTCCTGGTCATACCAAAATGAGTGGGTTTGCTTCAGATCCCTTCTTGGGCCCTTTCCTCAAAAACTATGTTTTTGTAAGTGACCTAAATTTTATCAAGAATAAACAGGGTACAATGTAAGCCTGACTCATGTGTTTGTAGTGATACTGGTGTAAGCAAACCTACTGCCTTGCCAGTCATGTAAAAGTATAGCACATACAATTATGTATAGAACATACTATTTGATAATGATAACAAATGGCTATGTTACTGGTTTATGTATTCATTATGCTAGACTTATTGTTATTTTAGTCTACTCTTTCTATGTTAAAAAAAGTGTGATGTAAAGCAGTATGCCATGTTCCATTTGCAGCAGCCTCATACATCTTGTATTTACCATGTCTCTTGATGGCATCATTTTCTCTTGTGGTTAATTTAATCTCATGTTGTTTTGTACAGTAACATGCTGTACAGTCATTTAGCCTAGGAGCAATTGACTATATCACAGAGCTTAGGTGTGTAGCAGGCTATACCATCTAGATTTATGTAAGTGTACTCTATGGTGTCCACCCAATGATGAAATCTCCTAATGATGCATTTCTTAAAATATATCCCCATCACTAAATAGTGCATGACTGTATAAGCGCATTAGCAAGATAACTTTAAGAAGGACATTATATTATATTTGAGTTAAAGTGTTTATGAAAATTTAAATAAAAAACAAGGAAGAATAATGGAGTTGAAAATAGGATACTTTTTTGTCTAATTAAATTGTTATGAGAGGAAGGAAAGCTTAAGGCCTTGGGGGCAACACCACTGACAACAATTCTCTATACAGGATGAGCTAGCTACCCCCAAATCATTTTTCCCTCACAAATATTGATTGTAACTAAGTGTACTGGGTTGAATAGTGTTTCCCTCCCCCCCAAATTCATGTCTATTCAGACCTCAGAATGTGATTTATTTTGAAATAGGGTCTTTGAAGATGTAATAAGTTAAAATGAGGTCATACTGGATTAGAGTGGCCCCTAAATCCAATTCATTGGTATCTTTATAAGAAGACCATGCAAAGAAATACAGATACACACAGAGGGAAGATGGCATGTGAAGCAGATGTAAAGATTGGAGTAATACAGCTACAAGCCAAGGCATGCCAAGGATTGCCAGCAACTACCAGAAACCAGGAGAGAGGTAAGGAAGCCTTCTTCCCTACAGCCTTCAGAGTGAATATAGCCTTGCTGATACCTTGGTTTCAGACCTCTAGCTTCCATAGCCAAAAGAGAACAAATTTTCTGTTATTTTAAGTCACCGAGTTTGTAGAACTTGGTTATAGCAGCCCTAGGAAACACACTGAGTATCTATTTCATCTCACAGATGTGCAGAATAGTGACTGAAGTAGGAATCCAGTAACTGACCAGTTTTAGAAGTTATTATTTCTGCCCCCAAATTTCAGGCATTTAATATCACACTATGAATTTTTATAATTAAAGTGGAATTCAAGTTACATTTTATTTGAAACATTTAAGATTTAATTCTTGTGTTCCTAAAGTTCTTTCTATAATGACTAATTTTAAGTTTTGCCTAAATATTGGTTTAAATACTTGGCCATTTTTAGTCCATTACATTGCAATTATGGAAGCTGCAAGAATCTGAAAGTGTGAGCTCTCATGCTCTTTGGCATTGAGTGTATTCCTGGGAGAAAAACATTCTGCAAAAAGGGAATGAAGGCCAATTAACAAAGTCACTGAGCATACTACTGCTTGAATACTGTTGGAAAGGTGATAGGAAGGCATTGACAGGCAGCTCTGACCAGAAATATGATCCTTGAGACTTCTGGGAGGGTCATTACTTTCATTATTTACATTTATTTGTAGCACGTAGACAGCTCAGATAGTCTTCATAAATCCTTCTGATATAAGTGGATGTTAGGAAAGAACAGTGGGCAATAAAACAGGCCACTGCACCCTGGCCGATTTGGCTCAATGATTAGTGTCGGCCTGCAGACCAAAGGGTTGTAGGGTTCGATTCCCAGCCCTGGTCAGGGCATCTGCAGGAGGCAACCAATCTATGTGTTTCTCTCATGTCCACGTTTCTCTCTCCCCCGTCCTCCCTCCCTTCCACTCTCTCTAAAAATCAATGGAAAGAATATCCTCGAGTGAGGATAAAAAACAAACAACAACAAAAAAACAGGCCACTGCTTTAGTTTCTGAGCATGCATAGGTTGGTTCCACAGGGCTGCTGCTGCTGGGCTGAAGCAATTATCAGAGGGAGCAATGGGAGGAAGCGTGCACCACAACACCCACACTTTATTGCCTCTTCCCAGAAATAATGATGTCCACAGAGGTTCCCTAACTCTCTCAGTTCACACCACCCTTGAGCCTCGGTAATTTTTTCACAGGGCATATAAGTGAAAACAAATACCTGACAGTTTCATTTATTAAGTAGTTATGTGCAAATAACTTAATAAGTATTTATATTCTAACAACTTAGCACCTGTTGGGCACTAAATAGCTTTTCAACCTTTGGAGTCACATTAGACACTGCAACCCTCATTTCTTATTTCACATTGATTTTCATGTAGTACTTGCTTTTTATTGCAGCAACCACTGGAAACGCAGCTTAGCAAAATATGATGCCATCAAAAGGAATGTAGTGATCTAATGATGACACTGAACTATCCCAAGCTAAACATTAACATGGTGTCCAACAGATGTCACAGAGATTCTGTTGAAAATTTAAAATCTCCCATGGCAGCAGTGTAAATTTGCTGTGGTACCCTGGGGAACCACGCCACATAGTTAAGAATATCTGCGATGTCCATAAGGAGATACTTATGACATGAACTATGCCAAGGTCATAATTTCAGTCTTGATGTGGTCAGTTCTGTCTTCTACCTTAGAGACTGGCGCTGTATCCCCAGTAGGAAAATACACAGTGTAGGGTGATCCCAAGAGAGTATGTGGTATGTTTTTGCAATTCATCAATGCCTGTCCAATGGTAAGCTCTCAAAAGATGGTAGTTAATATCATCACCACTCTTTGACAATACAAGCACAGAAGCATATCAACTCTTTTTTTTCTCCCCTTGGATTTTTTTTTTTAATTTTATTTTTGTTTAAAATATTACAGCTGTCCCTTTTTCTCTCCAATTACCCATTCCACCCCGTCCCATCCCCCTCCCCAGTCCCTCTCCCCACCATTGTCCACGTCCTTGGGTTGTGCATAAATGCATATAAATTCTTTGGTTACTCTCTCCCCCTCCACCCACCCGCCCTCCTCCATCCCTCTGACATTCGTCAGTCTCATCTATGCTTCCATGTCACTGAATCTATTCTGTTCATCAGTTTATTAAGTTCTTTAGATTCCACGTATAAGCGAGATCATGTGATGTTTGTCTTTTAATGCCCTGAGTGTATATGTCCTTATCATAGAAAGAGGTTCTTTTGTTTGTTTGTTCCTTCTCTGATGGTTAAGAAAAATGGTTCATTGTGATGTAGAGAATGTAACTGAGACAGATTGTCTTAAGGTGAAAACATGGGCAAGGTTCACCTCCACTTGGTGATGCACATTTGAGCAGGCATTACTGGCCCCTTTTCACTACCCTTCCCTCCTGACTTCCTAGCTCTGCCAGGGATAGTTACACAGATAGGGAGTCATGTGCAGACCTATAGAGAAGAATGGCAAGAGGTAGAGAAGGTAGGCATTGGGATGGGGTGGGGGCAGAAAATCAGTGGCAAAAAAGAGAAAATATCAAAGAGAACACAGATGAAGTTGCAATGCCATGACATAAAGGGGTTTAGCGATAAAGGGGTTTTTAGAAGTAGAGAAAAATAAATGAGGATATTTTTATAGAACCTCACATATAATTGTTTATATTAAGATATAACAATTATCTAATAATCAAGTGGTTATATAGCATATAATTATATAATAATTATGAGGATATAAATTGACCTATTTCTCTATAATTTTCTGCCTAGAACCACTATGCTATCCATACCCACTGAGATGAGAACTGAAGAGACTTTAGTTCTTATATGAACTGTATTCATTACTACTTATGTGGCCTTGAATAAAATACTCATAAGAATATAATTTAATTTTCTATAAAGTGAGAAAATTGGTAGATAATTTCTGGAATTTTTACTGGATCCTAAATATAAGATTCTTTAATTTAAGAAATCTTTTCATTTATACATTTATTAAAAAATACTGATGAAACTCAAAATGGATAAAAGGCTTAAATGTAAATCGTGAAACCATTAAAAATCCTAGAAGAAAACATAGGCAGTAAAATCTCACACATCTCACATAGCAGTATTTTCACCAATACATCTAGAGAAGGGAAACAAAGGAAAAAATAAACAAATGGGACAACATCAAACTAAAAAGCTTCTGCACAGCAAAAGAAACCAGAACCTACTGTATGGGAGAACATATTCACCAATGACACATCTGATAAAGGGGTTAATTTCCAAAATATATAAAGAACTCATACAACTCAACACCAGGAAGACAAACAATCCAATTAAAAAACGGGCAAAGGCCCTAGCCAGTTTGGCTCAGTGGTTAGACTGCTGGCGCATGGACTGAAGGGTCCTGGGGTCAGTTCTGGCCAAGGGCACGTACCTCGGTTACTGGCTCGATCCCTGGCCTCAGGGCGCTTGCAGGAGGCAACCAATTGATGTGTCTCTTTCACATGGATGTTTCTCTTCCCCCACCCCAGCCCTTCCACTCTCTATGAAAAGTAATGGAAAAAATATCCTCAGGTGAGGATTAAAAAAAAAAATGGGCAAAGGACCTAGACACTTCTCCAAAGAGGGCATACAGATGGCCAAGAGACACATGAAAAAATGCTCAAAGTCACTAATCATGAGAGAGATGCAAATTAAAACGACAATGAGGTATCACATCACACCTGTCACAGCAGTATCAAGATCAGTGTTTGACCAAATATATGTGTACTGTGACCCAGTCAAGTTGACACAAAATTAGCCTTCACAGAGGACAACTACCTGTTGATTAGGGACAGGTCTTTTAGAACACAGGTTTTAAAGAAAGAAGTTCTATATCATTTGAACCATTATACTCTTGTTCCAGCAGCTAGTATTACCTTAACTAGCAGACTACAAGAAACCCACCAATTACTTTTGGTAATTCCAATTTATTTATTTGCAAATGTTTACAGTTTTGTACTGGCTCCCCGATGTGGAAAGCTAGAAAAGGGGCAATTTTATAAATCTAATAAATAGCAATGATGATGATTTATTGCATCTTTCCCTAGAAATGTTAAACATTTTAGAGTAGCATTATCTGCGTGGTCACCAGTAAGCACAAAGAGGCAATCTGTTACTAATTGGTAGCCTAGTGGTCCAAGGAAGTTAATGCACTTTCTAAAGTGATTTGCTCCTAGACAGTAATTGATTTACTGGCATTCCATGTCTCTACATTTGTGGAGCCCTTGGTGCTAATCAGGATAAAAGTGCTGAACTAATCTTTACTAAACTGCCAGAAACATTTTATGTGCCTCCCTTTTAGATGCAAGGCCTCTAAATTCGGTCATTTACAATATGTTTTACAGCATATCAAAGCATTTACTTTTCTGATGTGAGCTCTTGTGAAGGGTAGTATTTTGCGCAGGAAGGTGATGAGATATAACAAAAAGTCAGTGACCAAATGGCTCCTTATTTAAAGAGAAATGAGGGGACATAACAGAAAGGATAAGTAAGGGCTAAGACAGATTCCATATTTGTAAGATGGTGATGTTTTCTATTGTCTGTTTTGTGCAGGACTGAGATGATAACACTAAGGTTTTACATCATTTAAATTAAATTGTCAACTCAACTCCTTGATAGAGGCTTCCTCTTAACTATTCAGTGTGCTATTAAGATTGCTCGTAGATTTCCATAGTGACATGGTAACTACTACTTGCCAGCCATCGAATTTGTGTAAACATGTGTTAATCCTGAAATAATTTCTTTTCTGTGTGTTGGGTCAGAGACTGGCTGTTACATAGACCTCGTAAGTGGCATTGCTGAAACTAAAGACAGTTGGAGATAGAGTTTGCTTTGCTGGTGGGGAAATCACTTAAATTGTAGGTTGATTCAAAGGACCTTCTGTTCTCTGATGTCTGTAGGGGCACAAGTGAAAAAATACAAATCGGCATCCCTCTTCTAGACAAAAAAAGAGAGAGAGAGAATAGCCAAGACACTGGTCAAAACTCATACATTAAAAGTAATTCTTTTTCCAAATTGTTGACCTAAAAAATGGGGGTCATGGTGTAGCGTGTGGTCCTCACAGTGTGATTCCTGGACCAGCAGTCTCACCATCACCTGGGAACTGATTAGAACTGCAAGTTCCCGGGCCTCACCATCGATCTACTGAATCAGAAGCTCTAGGAGTGAGGCCCAGAAAGCTGTTTGAGAACCGGACTTTGCAGTTAGATGAATCTGTGTTAGAATGCAGCTCCATCACTTAATATATGTATGATTTTGATCAAGTTTCTCCCTCTCCCCAACCCCTTTTTATTTTTTGTTTGCTATTTTAAAAAATAACTGTGTATGCTAAAAAATTAAACCACATAAAAGGTCTTAAAATGAAAAATAAGTTTCCCTTCCCCTAGTGCTTCTCCCTAGAGGTAAACACTTTGGACCAATTCCTTTTTTAATGTGTTTTTCTGGTGTTTAATAGTATTACTTTAGATAATAAGCATATAATTGTATTACTTGGTTTATTAGTCTTCAATATATAATCTGTTAATGCCCCCTTCTGAAAAATGAGGAATTTGGCTCACTTATACCAGCTGATAGCAACTGATATTACTATGTTATTATTTTCACATAATCTAGGTTTATACAATTGCATTCTGTAACTATAATTGTCTTTGACTTTGCCCTTAGATTAATTCTAAAATATTAAAGAAAAGAAAATCACACTTGCAGTTTTAGATTTATGTAAATATTATTCACTACAGAGGATTCCTCCTATAAAAAAATCCATATAACCAGACTTCAGAGAGGATTTTAAAAGCATCAAATTCTAGTGCTTCCTTCAGATCAGAGTCAACTGCCATTGTTTCTTCTATCACAAGTTTTGATATAATTCTTTTTTTGCTAGAATAACTTTTGTAAGGCATTTTTTTCGTACAAATGCACAGGTAGCAAATTATCTGCATTTTCATATGTCTTAAAATGTATTTCTATAAGTAATAAGCATAAAATATAGGTTCCTAATCATTCCCCCTCAGTTTTAAAAACATCATTCCACTGTTTCTCGAAGGTATTTTAACTTATTTTTAATCCTTGGAATTCTGAAATTACAATAATTCACCTCTCTCACAGAGTAATTTTATGAATATACTGCTAAATACACCTGTATTAGTAAATAAACCTTCTATATTCTTTCCTTCTTTTTTATTTTTTACAAATGGTAGTATTCTTTTTTATTTAACATTTCTTAGCAACTTTCCAGATCATTACCTGAAAGACTTGCCCCTTATTTTGACAATTTTATAATATTGTTTATATGGGTGTGCCTTATTTAACAACCAACAAAAAGCTGCATGTGTTGGTCTCCTTATTTAAACTCCCTAGATCTGTTTCCATATCTTCAAAACAAAATTAGTAATATTTACCTCCTAGTTCCATTGTGGGAATAAAATGTTTTGCACAGCACTTAGCCCACATAGCACTCTATAAGATTGAGCCCTTATACTTTAAGATGTGACTTTGCTGGCAGGCAATCTAGACTTATAATTCCTAGGCTCTTGTATCCCCAATGGCTGACTCTTCTCATTGAAACAGGATTATTCAATCATTTGAAGAATATTTGCATTAATATCATGTGATCACAAGCATCATCCCTCAATTTTGCCATCCTCACTGATATTAAGGCTATATTTAGCTCCAACTTTTTCACTCTGCCAGAATGTGTTTACATATTTCCATATTTAATTTCAGTATTTTACATTTCTCTGTGTTATTATTACGTTTATCTCTAGTGATTTTTTTCTTTCCAAAGTAATTTCTTAAAGACAAGGTAGATCACTCTTTTGGATGTTTAATGTGTGGTGAGATAAACACTGAGATGCCTTCTGCTGTTTGGAAATGTGTCCATTTCACTGACAGACGCCTTCCTTGTTGGAGAAAATTACACATGCCATGTGTCTACCTCTTTAATTTACACCTAGGGCACCCAAGGAGCTGGGAAGAAGGTCATTTGGATAAACTGAAGTGGTATTTTCAGTCTTCTTGCTGCTTTCTTACACAAAACGGTGGGTGCTACCCTCTGCTCAGAGACTGCAGTACTCCTGGGAAATGTAAAAGAGGGTACTTACTGCTTTTGCCCAGTTAGGGTCATTTTGGGGCCAGTGTCTCATGCAGTAATTTCAACCCTACCTGAACATCAGAATCACCCAGGAGTTTTAAAAAATCCTGATGTTCAAAGCCCCAGATTATTTAAATCCAAATATCTGGAATTGGGCTACAGGCATCAGTATTTTTTTGTAGTTCTCAGGTGATTCTACTATGCAGTGAAGGCTGAGAATCCCTGCTCTAAATCCTCTGGTCCTGTTGAATTTAGTTTGATATTAAGATGCTACAGGAATATATTAGCACTGATGACTAAGAAGGAGGGAAATCAATTTGCAAATCCCTGCGGAATTATTGTTAGGTACCCACCTGCTAAAGACAGAGGGATAGGTAATAATGTCTTTTCAAGATGCCTTCTAGTTGGAGGGCAATCTGGCAGCTTTAAAAATCTTCATTTTAAATAAGGTCATTCACAGTGCAAATGAATTAGCAGCAATTTGGGGGAAATCATCTTTTCCTTCAATATGTCATTTTCCAATCTTCTCGGTGCTTGTTCACTTCATATTTATTTCAGCTGCCTTGACCTTGTTTGATCTGGCTGACTCCAGGCCTCTTTTCTTTCATCAGGGGAGTAGGAGCCTGCTCACAACTCCCGTCCCAAATGTCTCTCACTTTGTAAGACCTGTCTTCTAAGTTCCATGCTTCTAGGTTCGTCTGCTAACATAACTCTTGGAGATCTCCCAACTCTTGAGAAAGTTCCGTGTGAGCCTAGTGTCCTTCAGGATGAGAGCTCAGATACAAGGACCAATGTTTGTGGTCCATTGTGACAGCTAATGCTTTGTGTATCACATATTTTGAGGTAAACCATACTACTTTTCAGATGTAATGATTTTCTTTCTAAGTATATCTTTTTTCATTGAGCTATAATTGACATGTAACTCTTTGTAAGCTTAAGGTACACAACGTGTTGATTTGATACGTTTATATATTGCAACACAATTACCACCATAGCTTTAGCTAACACCTCGATCATGTCATATAATTAGCATTTCTTTTTTTGTGGTGAGAACATTGAAGTCTCTTAGTAATTCTGAATGCCCCCCTTCTCTTCATGATCTCAAATCTAGATTATTACCAATCTCCTGGTTGGTCTCTTTTAAATCCAGTCATCTATGCTGTTGGCAGGGTGGTTGGGCTAAAATGAAAACCTGCCTCTATTGTTCTCTCACTTTGTACTTAAAATGAACCCTTTAACAGATCACCACCAAAGATGTCCAAGTATTTTAACATGGCACTCAAGGCCTGTCTTATCTCTCTTTTATCTACATCTCTACCCTCATTTCTTCCCACTTCTTACCTTGCACTTCAAGCTTGGTTCTCAGGGCAGTTTAACTCATTTGGCCTTTTCTTTGTCCTTTCTGTCTGTAGTGGCTACTTTTTTGGATTCACACAGGCATTACTGCCTCTTTCTGACAGGCTTAGAAAAGTAACCAATTCTCTGTGTTCCTAAAACACACTGGACAGATTTTGACAATTGTACTTACTACATTGTTTTATACTGGTTTCTTTATGGGTCTTACTTACCTCTCTTAGTGAGCTAGCTCCTTGATGCAAAGGATTATATTTTATTCATTTTATTTCACAGTGCCTGAAGATAGGCACTCAACAAACTTTTGTTGAATTAATAACTAAAGGTATGGATATGTTTTTTAAATTGTATATATAGTCTCCCGTTTAAAGTCTCTGGGAAGGCATTTATTTCAGATCTTAATAGGAGGAAAAGCTAAGCTTCTGTAAAATTGATTTGTCTTTATCTGTGACTAGTTACTTGATAATAATATCATATAGCTGGTCATAACTTTCATGGGCCTTTAAAGCCTATTTCTCTGCTAAGGTATAAGCAACCTGAGGTCAGGGGCGATATGCCTCCAGATAATTCTATATCCACCTCTAGCTCAGTGTCCGATACAGAAAGGTGTTCCATAAATGTGTAGAAATATTAAATTACACATCAAATTACAAACCATAGTATACAAGAGGGGAGGCCATGGAGGTGAGTGTCTTAGGTTTGAGTTCCCCAGAAACAGAGCATGAGACAAGAATTCATGTGACAGTGAATTAGTAGGAAACAGTACATAGGCCACACTTCAGAATTGTCCAGTTAAGTCCAAGCCCAAGGGGTCTGGAGTATTTGCTCTCCCCCAATCAGGCCTAGGTTAGGGGCTGTGGACAGAAGCCCTAAATCCTGAGGCACTCCCGGCTTTCCATGCACATAGGCAAAGCAGGTTCTGACAGCCGGGGGGCAGTCAGCCAACAAGGACACACAGGTGCTGGCTGTTGGGAAGGAAAGCACGCCCACCAGGAGCAGGTGTGCATAAAAACGGTACGGGCACAGCACTGTCAACATGTGCTATAATGATTACTGTCTAAATCTAGACATGGAAAATTTTCCAGGACTCTGGATCATTTGGACCATTCAGGGTTCATGCTTGGACCCCTCCTGCAAAACCAAATGGCCCTGGCTCGATGCGGTGCAGGAAGAGTAGAAGGGATGGGGCCAAAGTTCAGTGAAAGCATTCTGAATATGGGACAGTTGTCACGTTGCCTTCAGTTATGAAACCAAGTTCCTTCAATTGGGGTCATGGGATCACAAAAGTGTCCATGATGATTAAGTTTAAGTTTTAAGCCAAAGGATTCACCTGTTCTCCCATAGAGTAAATGCTCCTGGCCTAGAGCAAGGAGACTATGTGGTATATACAATCTCTATTAGGAAGCCCTTGGGTATATGAAAATCTAATACCTCCACTTGCTGTGGTCAAATTCAGTTCAGAGGGTGTAGAAATCACCTGGTCATGATGTTAAAATGCAGATTCTGATTTAACAGGTCTGGGCTGGGGCTCAAGATTCTGCATTTCTATACACTCCCAGGTGATACTGATATTGCTGGTCCAAAGGCTACATACACTTGGAGTAGTAAGGTCCTGGGCATGCTTAAAAATTAAAATACAACACAACAAAAACACAAAAAGAACCTAAATATATGATTTGAAGTTTAGAAAGAAAGGAATCCAAAGGAGGGTGCTTCCACCTTTTATTTTAGCTTTATTCAATGTCCTAGGGACTGCTGACCTTGTTTTCCAGGAGAGGGTCTTTAAGAAAAGATGTTCTCAGGGACCATTAATATATGCAGTTAAAAGCCACTTAGTGGGGGATGGGTGTGGGGGGCTGGATGAAAGAGGTGGAGGGATTAAGAAGCACAAATTGGCAGTTACAAAATAGTCACAGAGATGTAAAGTACACCACAGTCCATTCTATTGTGATAACTATGTATGGTGCCAGTTTGGGTGCTGGAAATATCAAGGGGAACACGATGAAATGTATAAATATATATGTTTGTTTAACCACTATGCTGTACACCTGAAACTGAAACAAAATAAAAATGAAAGTAAAGAAAAGGCACTTAGTGAACTCTCACTAATATGTTCCCAGCCAGAGTGTGCAAACTGAGTTACGAAGGTTATAACTTAGGAAACTTAGTTTACAGTTTCCATGTTGCCCATATGGAAGGCCTCAGAAATGGGAACAATGTAAAAGGATTCTGGGGTTTGCTTTTCACAAAGTGCATGAAGGCTCTTATGAAACAGGAGCTCCTTTGCTTTCTGACTGATCCTGGAATAAATTCTCCATCAAGGCTGTGACCTGTGTAGGCTGTGCCTGGATTAATAGGTATCCCCTATCCTGGGTAATGAAGACTAGAGAGAATAAAGCTGACCATATGCCACATATTATTCTGAGTTCCCCTAAATTCCCCCACTTCTAAGCCTACTCACTGGGCTTTGTCTCTTTTCCATAAACACTGATCACATTGGCTTGAGCCACATCCATTGTACATGGAGAGGACATGCATGCCTATTTTTTCCCAGAGGCTCTACTCAGAAACAATGATTTATGTAGAGAACAGAAGGGCATTCAAGCCACCTAAAGTAGGGAGAGATAATGAGGACAACCATGACTCATGGATTTGGGCAGATGAGCTTAATTACTTGGTTTCGGAGTTGCTCTGAATTGTCTGAGTAAACTGGCTCCACCACCAATCCTGTCTAAAACAGGGAACTATATTTCCCACAATATTTTTTCCTGTATGATTCTGGGTTAGAGTTTGCTAAGGGAAGGTACTCCTGTGAAATTTGGAGGGTAGAAATGAAATAGAAGCTATAATTGTTGGGATGTTGTGGAGCTTAGTGAAATGTACTGGATTTTACTAATTTGGCAGCTTCACAGATCTTTCCATGAACTCCCACATTAGTGGCCAGAGTGGTGGCTTCTTGGATTCCCTCACTTCCTCCTTCTCAGCCCATTTCACCTACTTCAGTGCTTTAAGTGAAGTCCTTAGATTGTCCACCCTCTGGCTATAGCCCCTTCCAGATCTTCACTCCCTCAACTCCTCCCATGTTTGTTTGTCTTGATTTCCATGTTAAATTTTCTAGTCATAAATGTGGTCCTCTGTTTTCCTCAATAAACCTAGATTGACACAGGAGTTCTTAATTTTATTGGGTTTTTAGCGGATGAGAAAGGTATTTAAATGTTTTGTTGAATTTCATTGGTGGTGAGTGCTTAGTATCTTCTTCTCCCCCATTTTATTACTTTCTCCCTCTTCTACTGGGCCAGAAGTGTCCCAAATTAGATTCCTGAAGAAGCAGACCCTGTGATGGAGTTTACTATGCAGGATGTTTGTTAAAGAGTCCCCATGAGATAAACACTTGTGGGAAAGAGAGGGTGGAAGGAGAAGTGAGTAAAGGAGAAGTCAGCTTCAATGCAGGTCCAAGGGTAGGTGTGGCCAGCTCCATGGGGAGGTCTGGATGATATAGGACCCTTCATAGTTGTCCCTGTTTGGGCAAACATGGCCAAACTATAATAGTTTTACACTGATCAAAACTATGCCACTATAGGAAGGAGCACTAACTGGGGTAAGGAAGCTTTTTTTCAGGTGAAACAGTCCCTGAAGTGGCTGCCAGCCAAAGGCTGGTGCAACAGCACTCCCAGAGCTGGGACAAGTGCCTCCTTGAAGGGGAATCTGGGTGGTGCATCATACAGTTCACTCCAAGAAGTAAGTTGGACTGTGTTATAAGTCAGTATTAGAACTGTAGTTGTGAGGAAACGGAAATGGGGTTTGTGAGAGAGGGAGAAATATGCATAAAAGTCTGAAGACAGAGAACACTTGACATTTTGAAAAATAACCAACAGTCCTAGTCTGACTAAAGTATGAAGCGAAAGACATTTGACTGCATTCCATAAAGACAGGAGATGATTCTTGGGAACTCAGGGTCTGGATCTAGATGTTGATCATGACTGTGGTCAAGTTGTTCTTGGAACACTGGAGTAAAAGTGAAGTCTTCATAGAGGCCAGCCCAGATCATCAGCCCCATTTTTGTCAATGCCAAGCTCTCCATACCACTTTAAATTCTCTAGCTCTCTCTGCCACGGTATGAGGTAGGAACAGGACCACTACTCTTGGCGAATTCCTCTGAATTCAATATGTTTCTTCATCTCCCTGATCGGCTGCGTGTCTCTGACCCTGTACTTCCCAATAAAGACCACCCTGGCATGTGGCTCTGGTATGGAATTTGTCAGTACTTTCTGGGCTTTCCCCTCCCCAACCACGCACAGGTTCCTTTTCTCTTTCATACACTTTGCTTCAGCTTTTGATGACAACCACCCTTAGCTTTAATTAAGGATGGTTTTTTCTGATGCAATACAAGAGGGCTCATCCTCTTGCCTGCTATAAGCCTTTTCTACTACCCTTTTACCTCATTCACTTCCTTAGACACACAGTTTGCATGATGTAGTGGAAAGAAGACAGTCCTTGAATTCAGACAGACCTGGACCAGAATTCGAGGAGCCTCACTTTCTACTGATGCAATATTGGGCAATTACCTTAACCTCTCTGAGCATCAGTTTACTTATTTGTAAAACAGGGAGGGATGTTGTGAAGATGAAATAAAACCATGTGTGCAAGCATTTGGCATAGGATAGACACAGGAAAGGCTACTGTCCCTTTCCTTTTCTAATCTGGGGTTTTAGAAACTAACCCCAAACTTAGGCTGGGTGAGGAGGGTGTTTCCTTTCTTGAGAGCTATTGGCCCTGCTGTTTTTGTCTTGCTTCCTTTCCTCTCCCAGTGGCCATTGGCAGAGCTCAGCTCTCTTGCCCCACTGGAGCTCATATTATTAGTTCTTTGACATTAATCCTAGCTGCATCACTGAGCTGGCTTTATTCCCCAGTCCAGTTCTGTTAACAGGATTACTCTAGGCATTTCCTAATCTTGATGTGTGATCAGTACCTCTAGACACAAGCAGCACTAACCCTCCAAATGAAACAGGCACTACCGAAGTAGCACTTCAGGTCTGTCAAAAGAAGGAGAACATGTTTGTATTCTATGGCCAGATAGGTCATGATGGTTCTAATTGGCTCTCCTGAGTGTTCTTGTAAGCTAATGTTCTTCAGAGTGCTGCAGAATTGCAGCCTAATTTAATTTCCCCCCTGATCAGTTTACAGATCTTTATAAATGTAGTCTGGACAAATCAATGTTAATAACAGCTAATGTTTTGAAGCTAGACAAGTGGGAAAAACAAACTGAAGCTTCACTTTTCATGGGCATGATTTAGATTTCCCAAGTGCTTTTCAGAGGCTGCTAAAGCTCCAATTAAACCTTATCCCTTGCCACCTATATTACTCAGGGATTTTTAGAACCGATAGGATAGATAAATAGATGTATAGATAAATTAAGGAATTGGCTCATGCAATTATAGAGTATGAGGAGTTCCAAGATCTGCAGTTGGCAAGCTGGAGACTCAGGAGAGCTGATGGTGTAAGTTCCAGTCTAAAAGCTGGCAGGCTTAAGACACAAGAAAAATCAATTGTTCAATTTGTGATCAAAGGCAGAAAAAGACCGATGTCCTAGCACAAGTAGGCAGGCAGGGCAAGTTCCTTCTTACTAAGATATTTTGTTCTGTTTAGATCTTCAGTCATTTGAATGAGACCCATATTAGAGAGGGCTTTACTCAATCTATCGATTCAAATGTTAACCTCGTCCAGAAACACCCTCACAGGAACACCCAGAAAAATGTTTGATTAAATATCTTGGGACCCTATGACCCAGTCAAGTTGACACATACAATTAACCACCACACTGCCCCACCCACACTCCCCAGTAATGAATAACAATTGCTTATGGAAACTTTGGTCCCAGGGGAAAAGCCTTCCCCTTAAAGTTGTGAGTAGTTTAAAAGTAAGCCTATATTTCAAATGTTCTTTTCTAATTAGAATTAAAACAGCAACATCATTTGCACAATCATTTATGTTATAAAGGATGACTAATGCTTGCCAATAGATAGGCAGCTTTGACTCCCACCAGCCAATATTGTTTTCCTGTTTGCATGTCTACTGTGGAGACTGAATATTGGGAGTAATTAGAAGTCAAATTACTCATTCTCATCAGAAATGTAACCATCAAAAAGATATTTCAAGCAAATGGTAACTAAAAGGGGAAGGGTAGCTTTACTTATATCAGACAAAACAGACTTTAAACTAAAATTGGTAAAAAGAGACAAAGAAGGTCATAATATAATGATAAAGGGGTCAATACATAAAGAAGACATAACAATTGTACTATTTATGCACCCAACATTGGAGCACCTAAATATATAAAGCAAAATATAACACAGCTAAAATGAGAAATAAACAACATTACAATAATAGCTCGGGGCTTTAAGACCCCACTCTCAACCATGGAGAGATCATCCAGACGGTGACTCAATAAGGAAATAGTGTATCTTAACAACACTATAGACCAAATCAACCTAACAGACTTATATAGAACATTCTGTTCAACTCAGCAGACTACACATTCTTCTCAAGTGCACATGGAACATTTTCTAACAGCATCTTGAGACAAATGAAAATGGAAAAACAACATACCAAAATATATGGTAAGCAGGAAAAGCAGTTCTAAAAGGGAAGTACATAGCAATAAATGCTACATCAAAAAACAAGAGAGATCTCAAATAAACAACCTAACTCTAGGCCTTAAAGATCTAGCAAAAGAAGAAACTGGGCCCAAGTTAGCAGAAGGAAGGAAATAATAAAGGTTACAGCAGAAATGAAGAGAGAACAGAAAAACAATAGATAAGATTAACAAAAGGTAGAGTTGGTTCTTAGAAAAGATAAACAAAATTAACAAACTTTTAGCCAGACTAACCAAATAAAAAAGAGAGAGGACTCAAATCAACAAAACTATAAATGGAAAAGGAGACATTCCAACTGATACCACAGAAATACAAAGGATCACAAGAGGCTACTATGGGCAAGCATATGCCAACAAACTGGACAACCTACAAGAAATTAAGACATTTGAGAAACATGCATCTTATCAAAATAGAATCAGGAAGAAACAGAAAATCTTAACAGACTAATTACTAGTAAGAATGTTGAATTAGTATGAAAAAAATCTCACAGCAAAAATAGCCCAGTATCATATTGCTTCAGTGGTGAATTTTACCAAACATTTAAAGAAGCATTAATTAATGTTAATCCTTTTGAAATTCCTTCAAAAAATTAAAGAACAGGAAACAGACGAGAGACAAGATGGCGCCGCAAGGAACCACATACCCGCCGCCTCCCGCAGCCACATCAAAATCACAACTAAAATACAGAACCACCATCGCTCAGAGCCTCCTGAGATCCGGCTGCACAGAAGCCCCACAACCAGGGAACTGAAGCAGCATCAAGAGCGGGAGGAGGGGGAGACGCAGGCGGGTCGGGGCTGAATCCCCGAGATGGGGCCGCCGGCCCACACCCGGTGCCTCGGGGAAACCCAGGAGGGAATCTTGGCAGCGGGGGTCTCCCAGAGGAGCAGCGGTCCCAGCCCATAGCAGGCCCCAGCCCAGGGCTCCAGGGCCGGGAAGAGACATCCCCACAGCTTCAGGCTGTGAAACCAGCGGGGACTGTGGCTGAGGGTCGCGGAGGCTGCGGGAGCCCCGGCAGCTCCTCTAAAGGGCCCGGGACGGACTCACTCGGACGCTCCCTCTGAGCCCAGCGCCGGGCAGCGGCCTGAAGGGACCTGGGACACTCGGGGAGGGACTAACCTGCCTGAGATCCGGGCGAGAGGCGGAGGGCGGCTTCCTCCCGGGCAGAAGGGCTGGCGGAGGCCATGGCTCCTGTGGCGAGTCCTCCCCGCACAGCCGGCAGGCAGGCGCCATGTTTGAGTCGCCAGCACCTGACTCACACCCTTGGCCCCGCCCCGTGATTCCCGGAGGCCCCGCCCCTCCCCACCTGCAGCTCATCCGGGCCATTTCCAGGGGCTTTTCTGTGCAAGTGGCCTCTCAAGCCTCATGCTTAGGACTTTCCTAAAATCTCTCAAACAAGCAGCAGCGAGCCCCATATGGATTGATAAGCGGCCCCAGGCCTGGCACTAGCGGCAGCTGCATTGGCTCATAGCTGGGCCTCTCCTGGGCACCTCCAAGCCCAGCACAAGGAGCAGCCAACTACGGTTTGCTGTGTAGCTCATGCTGGGTGGCCCTGGGCAAGGCACTGGCACAGGCTGACTTTGCACCTCCCGGGAGGCCCCAGAGACAGTGCACCTGGTGGTCAGACTCGACCACGCTGGATTACACCCTACCATATCCACGAGTGACACTCAAGGGGCGCACTTGGTGAACACCAAAGCCCCACTGAAGTAAATCCTGCTCCATGGGGGTGTCTCCAGCACAGCAGCTCTCTGGCTATAGCTGCAGCTGGTCCTCACAGCTGATTGCCCTGGGGGTCAATTCTTCCCAGGGATGCCAACAGCAACCAAGGCTCAACTACAACAGGACAGAGCACACAGACCACACAGGGGAGCACCTGGAAGGCCCAGCTTAGGTGACTGGGGAGGCTGAGCCACTGGGCCCTACAGGACACCTACTACACAAAGCCACTCCACAAATTCCAGGACACATAGCAGCTCTACCTAATACATAGAAACAAACACCTGGAGGCAGCCAAAATGTGGAGGCAAAGAAACATGTCACAAAGGAAAGAACAGAAGAAATCTCTAGAAGAAGAACTAAATGAAATAGATCCAAGCAAGCTAACAGATACAGAGTTCAGAATTATGGTTATAAGGATGCTCAAGAATCTTAGCAAGACTATTAAGGAAATTAGTGAGATTATCAATGACATAATAAAGTACCAATCAGAAATGATGGGTACACAAACTGAAATGAAGAATAATTTACAGGGAATCAACAGTAGAGTAGAAGACGCTGAGAACCAAATCAGCAATTTGGAACATGAAGAAACAAAAAACACCCAACCAGAAGAGCAAAAAGAAAAAAGAATCCAGAAATCTGAAGATAGTATAAGGAGCCTCTGGGACAATTTCAAGTAGCCCAACATTTGTATTATTGTGATGCCAGGAGGTGAAGAAAGAAAGAAATTGAAAACCTATTTGAAAAAATAATGACAGAAAACTTCCCCTACCTGGGGAAAGAAATAGACTTACAAGTCCAGGAAGCACAGAGGGTCCCAAATAAGAGGAACCCAAAGAGGCCCACAGCAAGACACATCATAATTAAAATGCCAAAGGTTAAAGACAAGAGAGAATCTTAAATGCACCAAGAGAAAAGCATTTAGTTACCTACAAGGGAGCATCCATACAACTGTCAGCTGATTTCTCAACAGAAACCTTGCAGGCCAGAAGGGAGGGGTAAGAAATATTCAAAGTGATGAACAACATGGAACTACAACCAAGATTGCTCTACCCAGCAAAGCTATCATTTAGAATTGAAGGTCAGATAAAGAGCTTCACAGACAAGGAAAAGCTAAAGGAGTGCATCACCACCAGACCAGCACTACAGGAAAAGTTGAAGGGTCTTCTTTAAGAAGAAGCTAATGAACAAAAGAATCTGACGAACTAAATAGATTCAGAGACATTGAAGCATGCCACAGACGGTCATATCTCAGAGGGAAGGGGGGTGGGAATGGGATGAGATTAACCAAAGAAGTTATATGCATATATACATAACCTATGGACACAGACAATAATGGGGTGAAGGCCTGGGGAGGGGGTGGGAGTGAGGTGGAGAGGGTCAATGGGGGTGAAAATGGGAAACCTGTAATACTTTCAACAATAAAGATAAATTTTTTTAAAAAAAATAAAGAACAGCTAACACTCCCAAACTTATTATATGAGGCCAGCATTACCCTGATAACAAAGCCCAAAAAGGACACTACAAGAAAAAATATTGACAGGCCAATATTTCTGATAAATGAGGATATAAAAATTCTCAATAAAATACTAGCAAATCAAAATCAGCAGCACATTAAAAGGATCATTTACCATGATCAATTGGGATTTATCCCTGGGACTCAAGTTCGGTTCATCATACACAAATCAATAAACATGATACATCAAATTAATAGAATGAAAGAAAAAGTCACATGATCATCTCAATAGATGCAAAAAAGCATTTGACAAAATTCAACATCCATTCATGATAAAAACTCTTAACAAATTAGGTATAGGAGGAAAGTACCTCTACATAATAAAGGCCTAGTAGGGCAAGCTCACATCTAAGATCATATTCAATGGTGAAAGGTTGAAAGCTTATCCTCTAAGATCAGGAACCAGACAATGGTGCTCACTCTCACCACTCCTATTCAACAAAGTACTGGAAGTCTTAGAGCAATAAAGCAAGAAAAAAATTAAGGCATTATAACTGGAAAGGAAGAAGTAAAATTATCTCTATTTGCAGATGACATGATTATATATATATATATAAAATCTTAAAGACACCACCAAAAAAACCCTGTTAGATCTAATCAATATATTCAATAAAGTTGTGTGATATAGAATTAACTTGCATAAATCAGTAACATTTAGCCCTAGCCAGTTTAGCTCAGTGGTTAGAGCGTCGGCCCACAGACTAAAGGGTCATGGGTTCCATTCCAGTCAAGGACACGTACCTCAGTTGCAGGCTTGATCTGTGATATGTGCAGGAGGCAACCAATCCGTGTGTCTCTCTCACATCAATGCTCCTCTCTATCTCTCTCCCTCCCTTCCACTCTCTCTAAAAATCAATGGAAAAAATATTCTTGGGTGAGGATTAACAACAATAACAACAAAGCTGCCTGGCTGGTGTGGCTCAGTGGTTGAGTGTTGACCCATGTACCTGGAGATCACAGTTCCATTCCCTGTCAGGGCACATGCCCTGGTTGTGGGCTCGATCCCCAGCAGGGGGCGTGCAGGAGGCAGCCCATCGATGATTCTCTCTCATCTTTGATGTTCCTGTCTCTCTCTCCCTCTCTTCCTCTCTTTGAAATCAATAAAAATATTTTTAAAAAAATCAGTAACATTTCTATACACCAATGATTTTCAACCTTTTTAATCTCATGGCACACATAAACTAATTACTAAAATTTTGTGGCAGACTGAAAAATACATTTTTTTGCTGATCTGACAAAAAAGGTATAATTTTGAACCATTCACACTGGATGGCTATTGTTGCGTTGGCTGTTGTCATTTTTTATTTGGCAATCTAAGGGAGAAGAGGACAGTGTCCCTGACTATGTAGTCAGGTATTGCATGTTTTACAAATCCTTGTGGCACACCAGCTGAAAATCGCTGCTACACACTAACAATAAATTATCTGAAAAAGAAACAAAGGAAATTATTCCATTTACAATACCATCAAAAACAATAAAATTATTAGGGATAAATTTAAACAAGGAGGTGAAAGATCTCTACACCAAAAAATACAAAACATTGATAAAAGAAATTGAAGAAAAACACAAATGAAAATGTATCCCTTGTTAATGGATTGGAAGAATTAACATTGTTAAAATGTCCACACTACCCCAAACCATCTACAGATTCACTGCAATTCCTATCAAGATTCCAATGACATTTTTTAGAGGTAAGAAAAACAATCCTAAAATATATATGGAACCACAAGAGACCCCAAATAGCCAAAGCAATTCAGGGAAAAGACAAAGCAGGAGGCAACACACTTCCTGATTACCAGCTATATATAAGGCTACAGTAAAGTAATCAAAACTGTATGGTATTGGCATGAAAACAGGCACATATATTAATGAAAAAGAATCAAGATCCCAAAAATAAACCCATGCATATACAGTCAACTAATATTTGACAAGGGAGCCAAGAATACTCAATAAGAAAATACAGTCTCTTCAATAAATGATGTTGAGGAAATTGGATATTCACATGTAAAACAATGAAACTAGACCCACATCTTACACCACTCTCAAAAATTAACTCAAAATGGATTAAAAACTTAAAAGATGAGAAACCATAAAACTCTTAGAAGAAAACAGGAAAAAAAAAAAAAGCTCCTTGACATGGGTCTTAGCAATGATATTTGAATATGATACCTAAAACACAAGCAATAAAATAAAAAATAAATAAGTAAGATTATATCATACTAAAAAGCTTCTGCACAACAAAAGAAACAATCAACAAAATGAAAAGACAACCTACGGAATGGGGAAAAATTTGCAAAACATATATCTGATAAGTGGTTAATGTCCAAACATAAAGAACTCATACAACTCAATAGCAAAATAACCCAAATAATTCATTTAAATAATGGGCAAAGGAGCTGAATAGACATTTTTCCAAAGAAGACATACAAATGATTAACAGTTACTTGAAAAGATACTCAAGAGCACTAATCATCAGGGAAACGCAAATCCAAATCACAATGAGATATCGCCTCACACCTGTCAGAATGGCATAAATAAATAAACAAATAGCAAGTGCTGAAGAGGATGTGGAGAAAGGGGAACCCTTGTGCACTGTGGGTGGGATTGTAAATACAGTCACTATGGAAAACAGTATGGAGTTTCCTCAGAATATTAAAAGTAGGACTACCATATGATCTAAAAATTCCATTTATGGGAATATATCTGAAGAAAATGAAAACACTATGTTGCAGAGATATCTACATCCCATGTTCATGGAAGCATTATTTACAATAGCCAATATATGGCAACAACCTAAGTGTCCATCGATGGATGAGTAGATAAAGAAGATACATAATTGATATTATTTGGCCATAAAAAGACGGAAATCCTGCCATTTCTGACAGCAACATGGATGGACCTTGAGGGCATGATGCTAAGCAAAATAAATCAGAAAGAGAAAGGCAAATACTGTATTATCTCACTTATATGTTGAATCTAAAACAAAAAAGAATCCCCCACCCCCACTAAAGTCACAGAAAAAGAAATGAGATTTATTGTTACCAGGGGAGGAAGGGGGGGAGGCGGATAGGATGAAGGTGGTCAAAAGGTGCAAACTCCCAGTTATAAATAAGCACTGGGGATGTACAGCATGGTGGCTACAGCTAACGCTGCTCTATGGTATATTCGAAAGTCGCTGAGAGTAAATCCTACGAGTTCTCATCACAAGGGAAAAAACATTTGTTTTTCTTTTTTGTATCTATATAAGATGATGGATGTTAACTTATTGTGGTGATCATTTAACAATATATATATAAGTTAAACCATTATGCTGTCTACCTTAAACTTATACAGTGTCATATGTCAATTAAATGTCATAATTGACAAAAAGAAATATAATTGCCAATGTCTCCTTTGAGCATAATTTCTGTCAGGGTAGTTTCAGTTGGAATTGGGGGAATGTGGTAAGTTACATTAATGGCCCCATTATTTAGCCCTTTCCTGTATCCATGTCCTTTACCTGGCACCTTTGCTGTTCCTTCCATTAGAGTCAGTCTATTTCCCCACCTCTTGAATCTGGGCTCAGCTATGTGACTTGCCTTGGCCAATAGAATGAGATAGGAGTGATGGTGCCCCAGTTCTGAGCTCAGACCTCAACAGGTCCAGTTCTGAGCTCTGTGTGTTTCTGGTAGCTCTCCTTCACATCGCCATCACTGTGAAAAGGACATATCCAGGCTATCTCACTGGTCCCAGGAGGCAGATAAGAGGCATGTGGAGTAGAGCTGCCCCCTAAGGTGCCCAGCCTAGTGCAGCCTAGCAGAGTTCCCAGATGACCTGGGGACATCTGAAGACCCCAGCCAACTTGCAGGTGGAGATGCATGAATAAGTCCAGCCAACATCAGATGACCCTGGCCATGTGAACTGTAATAATAAATAAATGTTGTTTTAAGCCACTCCATTTGGAGCGGTGCATTATGCAACAAAAGCTAACTGAAACAGGAGGACTATTTTAGACTCAGTGTTTTAGAAGTAGAGATTTTGAGTCAGCATGCAATGGTGAATTTTCCTTCCATTTTGCTTTCCTGGATTGGACACATGCCTATCATATTGCAATTTATATCAATTGTGGCACAGACTGTTCCTTAATCATCAGCTTTGCCCTCTCTCTTTCTCTCTCTCTCTCCCTCCCTCCCTCCTCCCTCCCTCCCTCCCTCTCTCTTGTTTGTTTGTTTATTAGCACAAATACTACATTTCCTATCCTCCTACCCTCTTTTGCAGTTATGTCTTGCCATGTGATATATTCAAGTTAGTGGAATATATGTTTCTCTACCAGGCTGATCATAGAAACGTCCCAAGTGTTTCTCTGTTTCCTTGTCTGCATGCCTGGGTGTTGATATTCAGAGAGACTTTGAAAGCTGCATATAAAAGGTGTCACGGTCTACGTTAGCCTGGTCGCTGACAGACTGCATGGCATAGTGCCCACTGCTGCCTGGGAGAAACAACCGTATTGAACGGCTATGTGAATGAGAACTACGTTTTAGGATGTTAAGCCATTGACACTTTAGGGTTTACTTGTTAGTGTTACCTTTATTAATACATCAGTTAAATAGGCAAAATCAGGAAAACTTGCTCCTTTATTTTTATTTCCCTCCTCCTGCCATTAGTATATTATATATGAAGTTAGGATATTATCTAATATATTGATGTCCATGTGCTGATGGAGAGGGATGGGCATGAAATCTTCAGTATCAAAATCTTGCATTATAAGCTAGGCCCTTCCCTGGTTATGTGTTGGGTATGTTTTGGGTCCTAAATGTTATAGGGTGTTGTCTTAGTCAATTTGGGCTGATTTAACATAATATCATAGACTGAGTATTTACGGTATTATGAGAAGTTTATTTCTAACAGTTTAGGAGGGTGGGAAGTAAGAGGTCAGGATGCCATTTCCCTAATAATTCTGTTGTTCTGGAATTGGGCATGGGGTTTTAAAACGTGGCAGTGTGAGAAAAGATTTTCGTAACTTACATACATTTTTTGCAAGATGCACTCTTTTGAATAAGTTTGCAAGTACGCCTAATCTTGATTTCCTGAGGTGTCCAGTAAGACAATATTTGACAAAGGAGGCAAGAGCATACAATGGAGTAAAGACAGCCTCTTCAATAGATGGTGCTGGGAAAATGGGACAGGTACATGCAAAAAAAATGAAACTAGATGACCTTCTTACACCATACACAAGAATGAACTCAAAATGGATAAAAGACTTAAATGTAAGTCACGAAACCATAAAAACCCTGGAAGAAAACATAGGCAGTAAAATCTCAGACATCTTACATAGTAATATTTTTGCTGATACATCTCCTAAGGCAAGGGAAAAATAAATAGGATGACATGAAACTAAAAAGCTTCTGCACAGCAAAAGAAACTATCAACAAAATGAACAGGGAACTCACTGTTTGAGAGAACATACAGTGTATCACCAATGATCATCTGATAAGGGTTAATCTCAAAAATATATAAAGAACTTATGCAACTCAGCAAGAGGAAGACAAACAATCCAATTAAGAAATAAGCAAAGGATGTGAATAGACACTTCTCCAAAGAGGACATACAGATGGCCAAGAGACACATGAAAAATGCTCAACGTCGCTAATCATCAGAGAGATGCAAATTAAAATGCTAATAAGGTAACACCTCACACCTGTCAGAAAGGCTGCCATCGATAAAACAACAAACAACAAGTGCTGGCGAGGGTGTGGAGAAAAGGGAGCCCTCGTACACCTTTGGTGGGAATGCAGACTGGGGCAGCCACTAGGGAAAACGGTATGGAATTTCCTCAAAAAATTAAAAATGGAGCTGCCTTTTGACCCAGCAGTCTCACTTCTGGGAATATATCCTAAGAATCCTGAAACACTAATCAGAAAGAATATATGAACCCCTGTGTTCCTAGCAGCATTATTTACAATAACCAAGATCTGGAACCAGCCCAAATGCCCATCAGTAGGTGAGTGGATAAAAAAGCTGTGGCACATTCACACCATGGAATACTATGCAGCTGTAAAGAAGGATCTCTTACCCTTTGGGACAGCATGGGGGGACCTGGAGAGTATTATGCTAAGTGGAATAAGCCAGGCAGAGAAAGAGAAGTACCACATGATCTCACTTATATGTGGAATCTAATGAACAAAATAAGCTGATGAAGAAAATAGAACCAGAGGCATGGATGCATGGAACAGACTGAGGGATCTCAGAGGGAGGGGGTTGGGGGGAACTGGATGAAAGAAGGTGAAGAGATTAGCCAAAGAACATATATGCACAGCCCAGGGACACAGACAACAGTGTGGTGAAGGCCGGGGTGGTGTGGTGTGGGGCTGGATAGAGGTGGGCAAGAGGGGGCATGGGGGACATCTGTAATAGTGTCATCAATAAAAAGGCAATATCAATGAATTTTTCTAAGTGTGTTTTGCAAGTCAGCCTGGATTCTCTTTCTCATCAACCCTGGAACACCTCAAAGTGCTTCTCAAAGGCGATTCTGTTTCTAGTCAAATACCAGCACCCTTGATGTTTACTGGATTGTCACAAATGTGGGCCCAGTAGCGGTTCATGTTTTCTCTCCTGTTTGGCTGCTGCTCATTGGCTTTCCAATGAAAATGGAAAACTTCCTCTGCCTTTAATAACAAAAGTCCTGTTTTCCTTGCCTTCAGCTCTGTGTTAGAAAACACCAGATGTGTATGAGGCAGTGGGAGGTCCAATTCTGTTCTAGGCTGGCTGGTTATTGAAAAGCAGTGAAAAGGAGTCTGAAAACCCAGCTTCCCAAAGAATCACAAAGCCTTTGTTTCCTTACCTACAAAGCTAAGTTATTTTCTTACGAAATACAGTAGCAGTGATTTCCAATGAGAACTATAACTTAGGACACTCAAAGCCAAATTTTATGTGTATATGTTAGGGATTGTAGTGGCAGAGCCATCATTACTTTGTAATATAGTAATTGTGCTCCATTACCCCATTGGAAATGAAAGGACACATATGGCATGTGAATTAGGAATAACATATGAAAATTTTTCATATAATTAAAAATTAACAGTCTTCCCTATCAGAATAATTGCTATAACTTTGTTATATTTTTTATGGGTTAGATTCAGTGCAGTCAATTTCTAGTTCTGTTTGCCCAGCACTCTATGGTTTTCAAAGTGCATTCTTATACAGTTTTATGCAATTCTCATAAACCTAGAAATTTTTTGCCACCTGTTACATATGAGGGAACTGAACCTGAGGTGAACAAAAAACTCCTGGTTAGTGTTGGTACTGAGATTTGAAATTCACAGCCCCTCAGTCTGGGGTTCAAAACACCACCGCTCTCATTAAGTGACCAGGGACACAGCAATTAAGGTCGAGCCTTCTAGTATGTGTATTTCAGTGTGTATGCGTGTGTCTGTGTCTACATGTGTGTTGTGTGAGGCACTTAAAAGTACTTTCTTATCTTTTTAAGTTCAAACTATGGTCAGGAAGTTACTGAGCTATCACTGTTATAATTATCTTTTCAATATAACCCTCACTGTCATATTGAATGGTATGACAGGGAGTGGTTATACAGGCTTTTTAAAAATATATGTTTTTATTGATTTCAGAGAGAGGAAGGAAGAGGGAGAGAGAGAAACATCAATGATGAGAGTCATTGATCAGCTGCCTCCTGCGCGCCCCCTGCTGGGGATCGAGCCTGCAACCCAGGCACGTGCCCTGACCGGGAATCGAACCGAGATCTCCTGGATCCTAGGTCGGTGCTCAAAAACTAAGCCACGCCAGCAGGGCAGTTATACAGGCACTTAAAGCTCAGGCTCTGAAGCCAGGTTACTAGTTCCCACTTCCTTATTTTTCTCGCCCATAATGTAGGGATAATAGTAGTATATTAGTTTGCTAGGGTTGCTGTAACGGAATACCACAAGCTGAGTGGCTTGAAGGACAGAAATTCATTGTCTCACAGTTCTGGAGGGTGGAAGTCCAGGATGAAGGTGTTGGCAGGGCCATGCTCCCTCTGAAGCTGATAAGAAGGATCTCATCTAGGGCTTCTCTCCCAGCTTCTGGTAGTCCCTTGGACTGTGGGAACACAACCCCAGTGTTCTTCCTGTGCCTGTCTGTCTCTTTACATGGTGTTCTTTTTATAAGGACACAAGTCATATTGGGTTAGGGACCTACCATACTCCAGTATGACTCATCTAAATTAATTATATCTGCAACAACCCTATTTCCAAATAAGGCCACATTCTCAAGTACTGGGGATTAGGACTTCTACATATAATTTTTTAAAATCCTCACCCAATGATATGTTTACTGATTTTAGAGAAAGAGGAAGGGAGAGACCAACAGAGCAGCATTGATATGAGAAACATGGATCAATTGCCTCCTGTACTCGCCCTGACCAGGGATGGAATCTGTACCCTGGGTATGTGCCCTGACCTGGAATTGAACCCACAGCCTTTCGGTGTACTGGATGACCCTCCAACCAACTAAGCCACGTGGCCAGGGCTACATGTGATTTTTTTTTGGGGGGGGGGCCACAGTTCAACCCATTATACATAATATCTATTTCATTTGGTTATTGTGAAGATTCAATAAAACAATGTCTGAAAAATCCTTATGGGAATATAAATGGAGTGCCACAGTTCAGAAAAGTTTGCTCTTATTATTTTTGTTGTTGAGAGTTTGCATTTATTTGATTGAAGATGGCAGAAAGTACCAAAGTTGTAGTCATTTTGAGAAAACCAAGCTGCTTGGCATCTCTCTCCTCAACCTTAACTGTCCGCCCTTTCTGTGCTCTGAGTCAGTGGGAACAGTAAGGGATTGCTGGGGATTGTTGTGTCCAGGGCATCATGGTGGGAATCACCAGACATCTGAGAAGCTTCACTCTTTCTGTCTATTATTTCTTTGAAGGGTATAGATTTGACGTGGCTATTTGAGATGAAGCCCACTTCAGACGTGGCCAGTTGATTTCTATTTGATTCTCAATGTACATGAATGACCTTGAGTGAATTAACCAGCCCCTAAAAGTCCTTCTAGGAAATCATAAGTCTGAAAGGGAAATAAAACAATACATTTTATTCCAATAAATTTATGCAGGTCCACAGTTACACCTCCTCAGACAAATAAGAATCAATTTTATTTTTGAAAAAGTCGAGAGGAGATTTTGTAGCTTCTCTCACTGTCAGCAAATATTGAATTTAATCTAAATCCCTCAAGATCCACTTTAAACCCATTTTTTTGTTTGTTTAGTTCCAGTCTACAAACAGAATAACTGGTCATTGTAAATTATATAAAACATCCTCCAGGTACATGAGCTGTTTCTTCTGCTTTTGAACTCACCGCCCTTTATGCTGCGGACTGTCCACTTTATCATAACCCATATGTGTACGTGGGTTGCATATCTTCATTTCCAGGCCTGAAATTTTCTCCTTTCTTTGAGTATCACTTTCTCCTTCCGCCCACAGGCAGTTTCCATTTGGACATTCCACTAATATGTTAATTTAAACACTGAACTTGGATAACCCTATTAGTTCTCAGATCCTATGGAGTTTTTCTCCTTCCCCAGATTCATCACACTGAAGTGGTGGCTTGTTCTCCTCTTTTGTCCTTAAATCGAACTTCAGGTACTGCAGATTCTTCCTTTTATTTTCCCCTTCTTCCATTTCCTTACCATTTCTGCCAACGGTGCTGAAGTCCAGGGTTGTTTCTGCACTCGGGCAATAGTTCCTAGCTGTGTCCGAACTTCCCATCCTCCTGTTATACTTTCGGGCATCTTCTTCCAGAATCCTGGCTCCTATTATTATGAACCTGCTATGATTCTGAATTGTCATGCACAAGTAAAACTTCCAAAGGCAAGATTACCCAACCTCTCCACACCAACAAAACACACCAACTCAGTCACTGAGTTCAATAATCATGCAGCTATTTATTAATCATCTCCAATGTTTCATGCTCTGTGCTAAGTGCTGGAGAAGAAGTTAATGATGAAGTACTGTCCTAGTATCCTTGTATATGTGACTCATTTGTTTTTCCATTTGAGCATATGCAAATGCCATTGCCCATACCAGAAACGACCTTCCTCCTCATCTCTGAGAAATTATATCACTCATCCCTAAAATTCATTTCCTTCTTGAAGTTTTCTTCAACTAATTACATGGCTTGGATCACTCCAGCCACAGCTGGTCCCAATTCTTAAAACATCGGTATAGCTGCCCTTAATAATATATATGTGTTACAAATGCATATGGTTTCCTTTATTTGATTGGTCTCCTTAATTACAAGCCCAACTGTTAGAACAGAATAAAGTTGCCCAATAATTCTTATTAATAATGTGACCTCACATTTTATGAGACTGAATTCTAGAACTGTATCTGTCAGGTCTAGTTAGGAGACAGAAACATCAGCTGTTTCAAAAGAGAGTATTTAATAAACAAGTTGTTAATCAGATATTGGAGATCCAGAAAGGCAAAAGGGGGACACTGAGATATTGCAAGGTTGTAATTTCAGGAAGCTGCTCCTACCCCTAGAACTGGGGAGCACAGGGAAGAGGTTGGGATTGTTAAAATTTAGTAATTCGGAGGAAGGGGTGTTGCTCAGCTGGTACTGATATCTCTGAGGGAGCTAATATCACTGTCAGCGTGAAGAAACCTCACTGGACTGATGCTTACAGAAACAGAGAGCAAATGGGGGTGAGCAAGCCCCTTCTCCCTCCTCCATCCTCACGGACTCCCTCATGCACCCCTTATTGGCAGAGTCTAACAGGGAGCAGCTGGCCAAGCAGAAATGTAGTTGGCAAAGTCCCAGCCCCTGCCTCAAAAGAAAAAAAAAAGAACAGGGAGAGCAGGGTAGGGTGGGTTTAGAGCTGAGAGAGAAAAGCTTTATAGCTAAGCAAGTGACTTGGGAAAATGATTTAATGCGCATTTGCCCATGGAAATCTAAACTATCCTACCCCTCACCCATGACCTTAAAGCATTTTCTATGCGTTTTACTCCCCCGAAGATATTCATCATGTTTGTGTTTTAAGAGAATAAGAGCAATGTGCAAAATCAGCACCTAGTAGGAATCTTTAAGAATTTGTTAAAGGGGTTTTCATGTGTTCTTGGGAGCAGAATCAGTGGGGGGTACCCCGCAAAGTTTAGCCTTACCTGCTGCACTGCACTGCACAGCCACTGTGTTCGGGGTGAGCTTGGAGGGGGGCTGGTGTCACCTCACTGCAGGGAGCCGGTGACCGGACAGCGTAAGCCAGGCCACAAAGAGAAAACATGTGCTTTTCTGCTGAGCCGAAAGCGGCTGTTGGAGAATTTCCCTGAGCCTTAATTTGTTGCCTTTTCATCTTTATACTGCGTGTTGAGGAAAGGTGACGATTGTTTATTCTTTGTAATTTTTTCCATTTCTGGTTATGCTCTGCTCAGAAGACTGCAGCTTTCAATTACTTAGGTAGGAGGTTTTCAGATTACCTTTTAAAAGACCTTTTTCTTAGTACAAAAAAGATACATGTTCATTGTAGATAATTTATAAAATAGAGTCAAAGCAAACAGAAAAGAATAAAAATCACTTGTAATTCTGCTTCCCAGAGATAACCAGTATTAATACTGTGAACATTGTTATATGTAATTTCATATGTGTATATAAATGTATACATTTTATATATACACAGATACTTTACAATATATACTTTAAATATGCTTAATTATATATTATATACTTAAAAGTAGTATATATATTATAAAAATAATTATTTGCTGTTTCTTTTGTAATCTTCCATTTAACAAAGTTTACTTCTGTACTAAAATTTCTAAATTGTTTTCTGTACTAAGTGTTATTCCTGTTCAGTCCTCTGGGTTACATTCTGCTAGCTATGAAGTGAAAATAATCACACAAAATAGTCATGTGTACTCCTTAGTACCTTATATAAATTTGTTTCAACAATTTTCTGCATATCCCAGTCATGATCTGGTATCCTAAATAATTAAGAAATATGTAGGTGAATGAGAATTTTTTAAAAGTATCAAATATGTAGGTGAATGAGAATTTTTAAAAGTCACAACTTAAATTGGTTTTAAACCCTCTCCCATTTGTCAAAATTCTACCAACTTCTCATCTTCATGAAGATCTCTCTATCTGGAGGTGCACGGGGCCTAAGCAATCAGTGAGTCAACAGATAAGTTACAATTTTGGCAACTTATCTTCATAACATGCCTGCCATCATATTTTAGTTCATTGTGGTTCTTTATACAGAGAATTTTGCTCCCAGTGTCCCCTTAACAATATAGATCAAGAGGTAGGTCCAAGATGGCAGCGGAGAAGGACACAGAGCTTACCCCCTCCCAAGAACATATCAAATGTACGCCTATATTTAGAGTAATTCCTCCTGAGAGACTACGAAGGGTCTATTGAACAGCTTCTGCACAACAAACAGAGAGAACCAGCGCGGGAAATGGGGCACCATGAGAGCTCTCCAGGAACTGAGAGAATGCTCCAGGACCCAAGGGACTGGTGAGCACCATTGCTCATATTTCCCCTGCACTTAGATAGTGGTGGGACCTCTCTCCAGGTGTTCTAACTGACCTGCAAGGATGTTGTAGCATGTCCACAGCCACCCCCTCCCAGAGCTAGCTCCAGCAGTAACAGGATGGCACCACAGCACGCACACACAGGGCCTCTGCAGCAGGAAACTGACCCTGGTACAACAGGCCACTGCTGTGCATGCATAGGGCTGTCCCACCTGAAGGGAGGGTGTAACTAGCAGGGTACTGTGGGGCCTGCACACAGGGCTTCCCTGTCTGGAGAAAGTGTGAAGCTAGTAGGACACTGCTGTGCATGCATATAGGACTGCCTCAACAAGAGGAACTGTAGAACTAGCCAGACATTGAGGTGTACACACACAGGGCAGCCCCAGCTTGGGCAACAGACAATGAAAGCAACAGCATGTGCCATGCACACACTGGGCAATCCCACATCAGAAGGGCAAGGAAGCATGCCCACATTAGGCTGGCCCTCCTGATTCCATTCTGGCGGTGAACAGCCAGAAAAACAGGGAGCTACCAGATGCACAAGTACACCAGGTTGCCACACCTGGAACCTGCTCCTGCCCTCGCAGCCCACCATTCACCACACATGCCTGCCCTGACTCCAGCTGGTCTGCCAAGACCAGCTGGCCACAGTCTACACAAAGGCCACTTCTTACAAGACCAGTTTTCCAAGATTGGCAGAGAGAGCTATTTAATCTAATTCACAGGAGCAAACACCGAAGGTCAGACACAGCGGAGAGACAGAACAATGTGTCGCAGATGAAGGAACAAGGCAAAATCCCAAAGGGAAATTCTAATGAAACGGAGATAAGTAATTTAACTGATAAAAAATTCAAAGAAATGGTCATAAGGATGCTCAACAAACTTGAGAGTAGAATAGAGGAACTCAGAGAGAACTTCAACAAACAATTAGAAAATATAATAAAAAAATCAATCAGAGCCTGGCTGGGTGTGACTCAGCGGTTGAGCATTGGCCTAGGATCCAGGAGATCAGGGTTCAGTTCCCGGTCAGAGCACAGGCCCGGGCTGTGGGCTCGATCCCCAGCAGGGGGCGCGCAGGAGGCAGCTGACCAATGACTCTCATCATTGATGTTTCTCTCTCTCCCTCTCCCTTCCTCTCTCTGCAATCAATAAAGATATATTTTTTAAAAATATATGCTTAACATCACTAATCATCAGGGAAATGCAAATCAAAACTACAATGAGATGCTGTCACACCAGTTAGAATGGCTGTTATCAAAATGTCAATAAATAACAAGTGTTGGCAAGGATATGGCGAAAAGGGAACCCTTGTGCAATGTTGGTGGGACTGCAAATTGGGGCAGCAATTATAGGAAACGTGGAGGTTACTCAAAAAATTAAATATAGAACTACTATACAACCCAGCAATTCCACTCCTGGGTATTTATCCAAAGAAAATGAAAAAAGTCATTAGAAAAGTTACATGCACCCCAATGTTCATTGCAGCATTATTTGCAATAGTCATAATATGGAAGCAACTTAGGTGTTAATAGATAAATGAATACACACACACATACACACACAATGGAATATTATGCAGCAATAAAAAAGAATGAATCTGTAATTTCTGATAATGCAGATGGATCTAGAGGATATTATACTAATTGAAATGTCAAACAGAGAAATACAAATACCACATGATTTCACTTATATGTGGAATTTTTAAAAAAATAAAAAAGGAACAAACAGAACAAAACAAAAACAGACTTGTAGAAACAAAGAACAAACTGATGGTTGCCAGAGCAGAGAGGGGTGGAGGGATCATGTAAAAGATGAAGGGAAATATAGTCAATAATAATATGATAACTTTGTGTGGTGACAGATGCTTACTAGACTTAGTGTGGGTTTCACATCATAAGATATAGAAACGTCGAATCACAACGTTGTACACCTGAAACTAGTATAATATTGTACGCCAACTATATTTTAATTTAAAAAGTAAATCAAACACTTAAATTAATCATTACATAGAGGAAAAAGAAATAGATCAAATTAATGCAAATGACAATTTATTTAATCCAGTATATGCAAACATCATTTCAATATATAATCAAAATGAAAAATATATTATTGAGATATTTTATATCATTCTTTCATGTTGAATCTTTGAAATTGGCATGTGTTTTATATTTACAGGATATTTCAATTTGCCTGCTAAATTTTCATTGGGAATACTTGATCTGAGTGTAGATTTTATATAATTTACAGTTGAAAAAGTAGATTCACATACCTAAATTGTTCCAAACTTACTTAAAAGTTTTCCAATAACTGGAATCACGCAAGTACCAACAAATCATCTGCTTTTAATATTTGCATCCACAGTGACAAAAGTGGTTTATTGTTTTTAGAAGAATCGATTTGACTTGAATAAAAAGCATGTCAGTTTCAAAACTACATCTGTCCAAGTTAAGTAAATTCACTGAATCTTGTGTCAACTCAGTATGATTAGTAAGTTCAAAGGGATATTGTATAAATTAAAAAAACTCTTAATTTATAAAAATGAAATAAATTTTTCAACATTTTCTGTAGTTTTTTGTAGCCAACTTACACAATACTGTCAATTACAATGTAAATCCTCTGCGTATTTTCCATGTTAGAAAAATGTGAAAAATCATTCTTAGTGATTTCTATTATAAAAAGTTTTAATTTCAACATAAATTCTCATACCTATCTATCTCACAAATAAGCTTTTCCTTTCCTTGGAGTTTCAAACTGAGCTCATTCCTCAACATCATTAGCCATCAGAGAAATGCCAATCAAAACCACAATGAGATACCACTCCACACCTACTAGAATGGCTATAATAAAACAACAACAACAAAAAAAAAACAGAAAATAACAGTGTTGGCAAGTATGTAGAGAAACTGGGCCCCTCATATGACTCAGCAATTTCACTTCTAGATATATATGCAAGAGAAATGAAAACATATGTCTACCCAAAAACTTGTTCGTAGTGGCATTATTTATAACAGCCAAAATGTGGAAACAATACAAGTGTCATCATCAACTGATCAATGTACAAATAAAATGTTGCTTATTTACATAATGGAATATGATTCAGTAATAGAAAGAAATGAAGTACTGACACATGTTACAACATGGATGAACTTTGAAAACATTATGATAATTGAAGGAAGCCAGTCACAAAAGACCACATATTGCAAGATTCCACTTATATGAAATGTCCAGAATAGGCAAATTCCTAGAGACAAAAAGTAAATTGGTAACTGCCAGGGGCAGGGGAAAGGGGAAAGTTGGGGCAAAATGGGGAATGACTACTGATGGATATGGGACTTCTTTTGAGGTGATGAAAATGTTATAAAATAAGGTTGTAGTGATGACTACACAACTCTGTGAATATGTGAAAAAAACACACACTGACTTGTTCCCTTTAAATAGGTGAATGGCATGGTATGTGAATTATATCTCAATAAAGCTGATATAAAAAGTTTATTCATGTGCAGTGTGATATTGGTGAAAAATGTAAATCCCACTCCCATTTTTGTCTTTGGTTATTGACTATTTGGCAAGTATTCCTTTTGCTTTAAGAAAATCTTGAATTTGATTTAAAAGTACAGTATAATAAATCTTCGCAAAGCTCTTCCATAACTCAGCCAATAAGCACTGGCAAAGAACATACAATCATTGTCTTCTATTTCTGTCAACAGTTCTATAAACTGGCAATGATTCATAGCATTTGCATGTGTACCGAACAATTTTAATAACTGTATCCATGACACTTTTCTTAGGTTTGCTTCAGAAAACTGAGCACAAATATTTTCAATATGTATTATATGGTGGAACAAAGCAATAAGAGAAACATCAGTCTTTTGTTTAAAAATTCAATAAATCCCTATTTTCTAAACTAACACAGCTGGGGCATCATCTGTTATGATATGAATTTTTCATATCTAGCTGAAATTCTTCTTTGACAGATGTAAAAGATTTAAAAATATCTACACCATGAATTTGAGTTTTAGGCTACTAATGGATATAATTTCTTTATAAATTTGTTAAGTCTTTTGAGACAAACTATACCCAAATAATTATTGGGCAGTGTCACATATATTTCATGACTCACGTAAAGCTACAGAAAAGTGCATGCAAGTTTTCAAATTTTGCATCAACTGACCTTTGAAATTCCTAGAAAGTTCTCGTATTCCACAGGTAATTATTTGGTGGCATAACTGACAACCTTTCACTTTTTGTAAAACATCATTTTTAATATTTTCCTCATAATTTGCTAACAATCTCCAACACTGAAATAATAAATCTTTTACTGTTTCTCTATCTAAAAATGGAAGATTTTTTGTGGAAGAATCCAAGCAATTATATAGCTGGCCAAAGTTATAAATCATTAAAAAATTTTTGTTCGACATTTCATTCTGATTTCAGGTGAACCATTTTAATGTATCTTCTTTTTAACAATTGATACAAAACTTCATATCAAATTTGCTATGTATTTGCTGAAAATGTCTCTTAATATTTTCTACTTTATTTCCTTCTAAAGCCTTTTCATTTTGTTCTTCTGCAGCAAATTGCAATAGCCATTTACTGTGAAATTTATGGCATACTTCTTTCAATTTGTTTCTTTTCTGTTCTGGTCATAGTACTAGTTTCTGCATCTCCTCTCAATTCTGTTTCAGTTGTGTGCCTTCATATTAAAAAGGAAATTTTTTCCATACTTTTTTAAAACTGGAAATGTAACTTGATTATAATTAAAATAAGTATTTCAATTTAATTACCAATTATTATTTACACAGCTATTGCTGTAACTTATGGTGTCCACATAAAATATTAAAATAAGCAACATGTTCATTCAAACTGTAGCAATTCACTGACACTGACTAGATCGGTGATATGTGAGTGTGTAATACTAGAAACTGGACACACGCCCACCACGTTCACTACAACACAAATGATAACATGATGCAATGTTAGAATGAAATACATTACTTTCTCATTCTACCTTATTACTTGGGAAATTCTTGATTCATCCTGTAGCCCTTAGCCTGTGCATGCCTTCCTGTAGGATACTTTCTCTGCTTTTTTTCCCACAAGGATGCACCAAACTGCTTAACTAGTACATAAGTAACAAGGGTCCCAGATTGATTCTTAGAAATTTATAAATATGTCTGATCATGACTTTCCAACTGGTGGACAGGCCCTTTGGGAGCCTGATCACCCTAATGGGAGAGAGAGGCGGGCCTAATGAGGGCAGTTCAATGAGTAATAACTTAGGGATTTCGAGGACATGGGGATTTTGAGTATAGCATGGTGTTTGCCATTCAGATTTGTCCCTTAAACTAGTATAGGCTCATAGGGAAAGGAGGGCTCATACGGTAATTAAAAATATAGAATCCTTAAATATCTGTACGATATTGGAGAAACCAGGATCCCACCCAACAGAATGTTATGCAGAGGGCGTGTACTACTGAGCATCTGCCATGAGAACTTCAGTCCATTGGGCCGGGACACAATGATCCCTGGTCAGAGTCCATATCTTCACAAGTATATGTAGATATCCCAAGAGGACTTCTGGAGATCTCCAAGGCATACTTTAAGGAAGCCTGAGGTTCCAAAGAGTATGTGAGAGTAAGATCCAGTGGAACCTTGTACCACTGCTTCGTGGCTCCCTTTGAACACAGGTTTTACTCTTTAATAACAGATTACCAATGTACGTGTCTGGTCATACCTGGAAAAACCTAAGCTCCAACAATTTACATATATTTTCCCTACTTGGCTCTTAGCTCCTTAAAAATAGGGATCCTTTTTTTTTTTTTTCATTTCTAAAAATTAATTGTGATATTCTTGGTGTCAAATATTGTTGGGAACACAATAGGTATAAAATAAACGTTTAATTGAATGAAAGAATGAGCACATTTTTTTTTAAATCCTCATGGAAGGATATTTTTTTCCATTGCTTTTCAGAGAGAGTGGAAAGGGGAGGGAGAGAGAGAAACATCGATGTGAGAGAGACACATCAATTGGTTGCCTCCTGCTCGCACACCTACCAGGGCCGGGGATCAAGCCTGCAGCCCAGGTACGTGCCCTTGGTCGGAATCAAACCCAGGACCCTTCAGTCTGTGGGCTGATGCTCTAACCACTGAGCCAAACCCACTAGGGTGAGAATGAACACATTTTAATTGGAGCCATTTGAATCAATATCCAGCCTGATTGTTTAATCCAGAAAAACCAGTGTTAGTGGACATTTCCAGCTATGTGGGAAGAGAGATTATTGACATGGTAGACCAAGAGAGGGATATATTTTTCCACAGGCTAGATTTGCCTCAATCCTGAAAGAATATTGTCTAGATATGTAAGTTTTCTCCCTACACATATAAAGCTTTCCCTGACTCTTAATGAAGGAAGGGAAGATGGCCCTTGTGCATATTTTATGTCCCCAGGCTTTGTTATCTGAACCAAAGATGCTTTGTTTGAGAGAAAAAGGACTTTATCTGCGTTTCATTTTTTTATAAAACCCCTTTCACCTAGCATGCAAGGGCTTTAAAAAAAAGACCAAAATATTATAGAAATGAAAATATTATTTTTCACTTCATAAACACCACAACAGGGGATGACAACAATGCCCATACACTTTCTTAACCTGCCCATGAGTGTGTTTGAATAAAAAACCCTAAGAATTTCCTCAGTAATGATTTCAATTCCAGATTCCATCTCTGTGCTTTGCACTGAGGTAGAAAGAGAGTCTCATTCGCAGGGATGAGTTTGATGATAGGATTGAAAAAGGTATTTCCACAGGAAACCAGTCTGGTTCTACCAATATGAGTCCCAGGTCTCAACAGCTGCCAGGAGGTAAGAGCTGTAGCTTTCTCCTGACAATACAAATGGAGTATTTCTGCAAAACTGCTATGGCTGATGAAACAGATTCATTTTCCACTGATTCAGTCATTGAAGGCTTCAAATTCTCTGTGGGCGTTAGAGCTTCTGTTTCCTAATGGTGGAGAAGAGAATGTTTTGTTTTTTCAGGATTAGCTTCTGTAGGGGTTTTCAGATACTCAGCTTTGAATAGTGTTGGAAGACAAAACTTTTCACCGACTGTACATGCTCAGAACTCTTGTGTTCTCCGGGGTTAGGTTACTGGTTCCTTGGATCCTTGGAATTTTTAGTTGGCTTATGCCTTCAGATTACTTTGTTTTTCCAGAACATCACTTGTCCAATTAAATTTAATTACCATTTTTATCCTTCTATGTGTCTCCTTCATGCACTCATTAATTCATCCACTAGATAGTTATTAATACCTACTATGTACAAAGTGCTACAAGATCTCAAGATGTGTTGGATACAGTGCCTACCTTCCAGTACCTTGAAACCCAGAGGTCAAGAAAAACATATGCACAATAGGTATTCCAAAAAATAAATGAAAAATACCCACAAAGAAGTGCCAAGGAGAGAGGAATTACTTATAGTTAGGGAAGCAGAGCTCTGTGCAAAGTTGGTATTTGAAAGGTGGAGGAATTTCAGTTGAATAGAATGGAATGAAACATTGTTTAGGGGAAAATATGTAAGGATTTGGTTTGACTGATTTATAGAGCCATTGCTACACTGAAGCTGATTGGTACTGACTGAGAGCCCATTGTGTGTATCTTTCCCAACTTCATGTTCAGTGATGTCATGTTGGTAGCTTAAAGTTAACCATGGAATATTTACACCATAAAAATCAGGAAGTGCCATAAATCTTTTTTCTGTTTGTTTTATTCTTGTTTGTTTTTTGAAAGCTGGTCTACCAGCACACCACCAGGTATATGGCATTATTATTTTTATTACTTCAACCCTTCTTGAATCTATGCTCTTTGCCCTGAAACTCTGACATTCTTCCCACTAGAGGCAGGAGATACTTTACTGCCCCATCGATCTTGGGCATGGCCAGGTAAGCTGCTTTGACCAGTGGAATGTAAGCAATGATGATATGAGCAAATACTTGAAATGTACTTGCTTAGCTGAGCTTTGTGCTTGGGCATCCCTTTCTTTCAACATGAGAATAATATTTTCTTGGCAACTTGCTATTTCTTGAAGAATGAGAGATACATGGAGTAGAGGTGCACTGAACCAATAGCAGGGAGCCAACAAAACACATCCAAGATTAGCAGAGCCCAGCTAACCTATAGACATGTGAGCCAGAAGTAAATGCTGAGATTTTGTAGTTGTCATTTACAGATCAATAGCTAAATTAATTGTGTTAGATTCCTATTACTGCTACAACAAATTACCACAACTTTAGTGGCCTTAAAAAATACAAATTTATTCTTTTTACAGGTCTGGAGAAGTCCAAGATAAGTTTTACAGGGCTAAAATCAAGATGTTGGGAGGTCTGGATCCTTCTAAAGGCTCCAGGAAAGAATCTGTGACTTGCCTCTTCCAGTTTCTAGAGACTGTTGGCATTCCTTGATTCATGGCTGTATCACTCCAATGTCTGCTTTTGTTGTCACATTGCCTTCTCCTGTCCCTGATCTTCTGTCTCCTCTCATGACACTTGTGATTACACTGGACTCACCTGGATAATCCATGATAATCTTCCTACCTCAAGATAGTTAACTTAATCATATCTGCAATATCCCTTTCACTATGTAAGGTAACACATTCACAGGTTCTGGGGATTAGTATGTAGACATCTTTGGGGTCCCACTGTTCAACCTACCATACTAATATAGATGGAGACTAAAACATGCATTTGGAATGGTGGAAAATATACTGGAAAGATAAACTGCAGTCAGCTGGTACTGATTCAAATACACACTTTGTGGCATTCATTGTGGTTTCATCTACGAGATTGATTTTCTCAATGTCGTGCTTGAGGAAATATAATTTGGTGGCCTTGAGCAGAATGAATTGAATTGGGAAAAAACTGAAAGGAGGGAGGCTAGTAAGAACATTAGTCCAGTAGAAAATTAATGAAGAGCTGAACCAAGGGTATAGTCATAGAAAAGGATGGGAGGGATGCTTATTTTAGACATTGAGGAACAAATCTAGAGTTGTAAGCTTGGGAAAATGTTGATCACCTGTAATAGAAATAAGAAAATCAGGAACTGGGGCTAGGATAAGTAGGAGTTGGGAATTACATGTGGATTGGAATGCATGAATTATTTTTAAATGTTGAGTTTAAGGTGCTTGTAAGATATACATTTTTCATTAATAAGACCATGAGCTACTTCAGTTTGGTGACCCGCCAGTGTCTATAGAGTAATTGCCATTTTCTAGGCTCTCAGTACGTGTTTATTGAAGGATGGAAGGAGGGCAGGAGAAAGAGAGGAGGAAGGGAAGAAAGTGGTGAGTGCCTGCTCTCCCTTTCCCCACTCTGGCTGTCAACCAAATGGATGGTTTTCAGGGTGTGGGGAGCAGTCTGAAAAGCAGATACTCTAGTTACTCTAATCCCAGTGTGGAGAAGTGTTCTTCTGGGGTGTGTGTGTGTGTTTCCCAAATGGAGATTCCTTATAGGCAGCTAGGCCAATGAATACTATAAATGAATATGTAGCCAGATGGTACTTTACCAACACTGACTTTGCCAACACAGAGGGAGAATCAAGGAAAGTGTTGGTTCCGGAAGGTATTACAAGTGTGCAGGTCCAAGGTAATCTTTATGCATTTAACCTAGATTTTTTCACTTCTGATCTCATCCTTTGTCTGAGACACAAACCCTTCCCAAACTCATTTCAGCCCACCAATAGCTTTAGCTCTAATTATTCTGTTATTTGAATTTTTAAAAGGGCAATACCAAAAAAACTATTTGAACTAATAAATAAATTCAGTAAGTTGCAGGACACAGAATCAATATAAAGAAATCTGTTGAGTTTCTATACACCAATAACAAATAACCAAAAAGAGAAATTATGAAAATAATCTCATTTACAATTGCATCAAAAAGCATAAAATAACTAGGAATAAATTAACTAAAGAGGTGAAAGACCTGTACTCTGAAAACGGTAAGACATGAAGAAAGACATTGAAGAAGATACAAATAAATGGAAGGATATACTTTGCTTATGGATTGGAGGATTAATATTGTTCAAATGTCCTTACTACCTAAAGCAATATACAGATTCAATGCAATCCCTATTAAAATAGGAATTACATTTTTCTCAGTATTAGAACAATTAATCTGAAGATTATGTGGAACCACAAAAGACCCCAAATAGCCAAAGAAATCTTGAGGAAGAACAAAATTGGAGGCATCACATTCCCTATTATAAAACTATACTACAAAGCTCCAGTAATAAAAACAATATGGTAGTAGCATAAATACAGATATATAGACAGATCAGTGGAACATAAAAGAGAGCCCAGAAAGAAAACCTCACTATGTGGTAAATTAACCTACAACAACGGAGGCAAGGATATACAATGGGGTAAGGAACAGTCTCTTTAAAAGTGGTGGTGGGAAAACTGGACAGATACATGCAAAAAATAAAATTGGACCAGTTTCTTATACCACATACAAAAATAAAAATAAAAATGGAGTAAAAACTTAAATGTAAGCCCTGAAACCATAAAATCATAGGAAGTAAACTCTTTAACATTGTTCTTAGCAATATCTTTTTTGATATGCCTTCTGGGGCAAGGGCAAGAAAAGAAAAAACAAACAAATGGGACTACATAAAACTAAAAAGATTTTGCGTAGCAAAAGAAACCATCAACAAACGAAAAGACAACTTACTGAATGGGAGAAGATTTTTGCAAATGATACATCTGATAAGGGGTTAATATCCAAAATGTATAAGGGACTCATGCAATCTCACACACACACACACACACACACACACACACCAAACAACCTAAGTAAAAAATGAACAGAGGACCTGAATAGACATTTTTCCAAAGAGGACATACAGATAGCCAATACACATTTGTAAAGATGCTCAACAGCACTCATCATCATAGGAATGCAAATTAAAACCACAATGAGATGTCACCTCACACCTGTCAGAATTGTTATCATCAATAAATCACCAATCACAAGTGCTGGCAAGGGTGTGGAGAAAAGAGAACTCTTGCACACTGTTGGTGAGATTGTAAATTAGTGCAGCCACTATGGAAATAGTATGGACTTTCCTCAAAAAACTTGAGCTGCCATATGATCCAGCAATCCCACTTTTGGGTATTTACCTAAAGAAAATAAAAATATGAATTTGAAAAGCTATATGCACCCCTATGTTCACTGCAGCATTACTAGTAATAGCCAAGATATGAAAACCACCTAGATGTCTATTAATAAGTGAATGGATAAAGAAGATGTGATATATATATATATAATGAAATATTATTCAACAATAAAAAAGAATGAAATCTTGCCATTTGTGACAACATGTATGATCCTAGAGGGTATTATGCAAAGTGAAATAAGTCAGACAGAAAGACAAATTGTCATATGATTTCACTTATAATCTAAAAAAACAACAAATAAATAAAATAAAAATCCCCAAACAAATGGATAAACAAAACAAAATAGAAACAGACCCATAGATATAGAGAACAACCTGATGGTTGCCAAAGGGGAGGGTTTGAGGGATAGAAAAAAATAAAATAAAAAATAAAAAAACCAACATGATGGCATTACTGAAAGGTGGGCGGCTCCAATGCCAGGGCATCTGGGGTTGGTACATACACAGTTTCAGTTTCCACTGGGACCTTAATTCTATTTGGTTAACCAGCCACTCTGGTTTTCTTTCTTTGGTTTGTCTATCTTCAACAACTCACTCACCAAAACACTCCCCCTTCTAAATGTACTGTTTTATCTCATTTTATTTCTAATTAATATTGATGTTTTCCCCTTCTTCAAAATTAGAGGTCCCCATAGCTCCATACTCTGATCCACAGTGTTGTTGATACAATAGGATGAAGGAACCCTGATAGTTTAGCATTCTAGATGACAAGGAACAATATCAACAATGTCAAATGTCATGGATAAATGTCAGTAAGAGAGACAATTGAGACAAGACCAAAAGATTTGGTTAGTGGCAGAAGAAGGCCAGCCATTCACTAGTGACCTTTAAGAGTAGTTTCAATAGAGGCAGGGGCTAAAATTGACTGGAAGCCAAAGGGAGAGGATACTTTTCTGAGATGTTTGATGTTGAAACATAAATAAGACTGTTTAAAGTGGTAGTAAGATAGTTGAAAGATTTTTTTCAGGACAGTTAAAATCATATTTCATATATATTAGCCAATCATATAGTCTCAAAATGAAGCAATTTGTGTCACCAATAATTTGTGGGTTTTTAAAAAATAAAATAGAAATATTAGAATGTTTTAAACCATATGTGGTTATTGTTTATTTCCTATGTGAAAGAAGTCTTAAATTAAAACATTCTGATCTATTGACATTTATAGAACTCCATGTCTGTTTTTCAGCATGAAGGACTGAGGTGACACATAGGAATTTATTTGAACAGACATGATAAATATAATTCCCCTTCAAAAGCTTTTAACAAAATCAAGTACAAATTAATCTTGCCATTTCTTTGGTTGGCTTTATACTTGAAAAAAATAACGAACACCCTGTTTATTATTTTCTACTGCTTCAGGAAAAGTTCCTCTGATTTAAATTTGAGTGAAGGTTACATGAGAATGCAACCTAAGATTGAATTTGTGAGGTTTTCATCAAATTAGTACTATTCCACCACAGAAAAGTCTTTCTCAGTACAATATAATTACCAAAAGAAGTTTTGGTTTGCTTCATGCTGAGAGAGAAAAACATTGATTGAACATTGATGTTAAAAGAAATTGAAAACTGATATTAAAAGAGATAAACAAATGTAACTGAAAAATAAAAAAAGATTTAAAAAAGAGATAAACATTTTCCTTCCAGAAAATACTAATTGAATAAACCATTATTTCTTCACACACCATTAGCTTGCTAGAAACTCCATGAGGCTTGAAGCTCAACAAAGCTTTAGGATTCTGCAATGTGGTAAAAAGAGTAGAGCCTGGGCATCCAGAAGCTGAGTTCTTGTTCTGGCTCTGCCATGCAATTTCAGAAATCACTTGCCCCCAAATTAAGAATAGTTATCATATGTCCCAACAAACCCCCTTCTGGGTATCTACCTGAGACATTTGAAAACATTTATTCACAAAGATATATGCATCCCGATGTTCATTGCAACATCACTCACAGTGGCCAAGACATGGAAACAACCAAAGTGTCCTTTAATAGATGATTGAATAAAGAAGATGTGGTACAGAAATACAATGGAATACTACTCAGCCATAAGAAAAGATGAAATGCTGCCATTTGTGACAACATGGATGAGTCTTGAGAATATTATGCTAAGTGAAATAAGTCAGACAGAAAAAGCCAAGAACCATATGAATTTAACTCATATGTGGGATATAAAACTGAAAGCAACAAATGAACAAACAAGAAACACAACCAAACAAAAACTCATAGAAATAGAAAACAGTATGGTAATTACCAGAGGGAAGGGGGGTGGGGATAGTAAAGGGTAAAGGGGTCCAATAAATGGTGATGGTGAAGTTGAGGGTGAAGGGCACCAGGGAAGGGCCAACAGCTGCAGTAGGAAAGAAAAGAAAAGGCTTGGACCAAATCCAGGGTTCTGACAGGCCCTCCTCAATCACAACCCCATGCTCTACCCCGCAACCGATGTTCTGTAGAAACATGAGGCCCTTCTTCTGGACTAAAAAATCACTCACTTTTTTATATGATCCTGTGATTGCTCATTCTGCTCAGCAATTGGAGAATACCATCTGTGACATGTGGGGAAGAGATCTCAAATGATGTCTAGTGTGACTGTCCGACTCTCTGACTATAACTGAAGCTCGGGGATTGTGTCTGCTTCCTTCCCTGAGTGATGCTAAGTGTCTCAGAAAGTGCCTGCATGTAGCATGTGTACCATATATAGTTGAATGAATGAACTCAATCCAAAATCATCCCATATATCTGAGTGGGCCCAGGGCTTCTCTGTTGCTCCCAGAGATCTCTAATCTGGCCACACCAAGGTCAAAAACCAGGACCAGATAGATAGCACCTCAAACTCCTTGACAGGTTGCTTTCCAAGTAATTTTCCAAACTCAAAATGGTCACAGGCCAGTAAGGAAGGAGGAAGATGGCTTTTCACGGACTAGTAGAAATTCATAAAGTAGAACAACCACAGCAGGTCCAGCAGTATATTCTGCAGGACTGGGCAGCGGGTAAGCACCAGCCACACCTAATCCAATTAATTCCACCAAAACTACACAAGATTCATTTTCTATTACCCACTTTTCAGAGAAGCAAACTGAGGCTCAGAGAGAGGATTGGATATTCCCAAGACAAAAGCTGGGTGGGCAGAGTCACCTTGTGCCATGGAGGGGACCAAAGCTAGGCCAGGATGTGTTGAGTGGTGTTGAATGCCAGATAGGTAAACACATAGGTCGTTATATAAACCATGATTCTACATGGCAAGTCTGGTACCATAGACACTATGGGACAATTCTGTATTATGCCTTCTGGAAGGTCCCTAATGTGCAAGTCTCATCCAGGGACAAGCTGATGTTGAATTCATACTAAGTGAAACAAGAAGAGACATAATGTAAGCAACATCATCATGAACCACACACACACAAAATCAAGATCAGGAGCTCACTCAGGAACTGCCAGCCATTCCAGGTTGTTCCTCTAGTTCTCAAATCCAATCAGTCTCCAAGTTCTGTTGATTTTACTCCTCATGATCACTAGGTTTCATCTCCTTTGTTCTATCTCCATTACTTTCACTCCGGTCCAAAGCACCATCATTTCTAACCTGGATTATTTTTATAAAGTCCTTTATTGTCTCCCTGCATTATTATTGCTGTCTTGTCTGTTCTCTACCTTATAGCTAGAATGTTATTAAAATAATCATAATTTTAAAAATAATAAAAATAAAATAATCACAATAAAATATTATTATTCATTTCCCCACCCCTCATTTAGACTCACTGAATGGCTTCTTATTTTTCTTAGGATAAAATCTTTACAAGGCCTAAATCAGAGTCACCATCTGCTCTGGTTTACCCAATTCAATACGTGTTTATGCCTGTTGTCCCTGTTTAATTATTATCAGCACCTGGTTCACTTTCAAAAGTATCCTGATTGACTAGGTGATGTAACCCCTGCCCACTAGCTCTACCTCATTACATGCCACTGTCTCTCTCACTGGGTTACAGCCTTACTGACCTTTCAGTGCCTTAGATTTTATTTTTCTTACCTCATAGCCTTGGTGCAGGCGTCCCTGAAATGTGTTTTCCTCTTTTCTTCACCAAGGTAACTGTTACTCATCCTTCAGATTTTATTTGATCTCATTTTAAATGTCAAGTCCTCCTATTACATGCTCTTAATACTCTCAGTACTTTCCTTCAAAGCTACCACCTTTGTAATTGCATATAAATGTGTGTTATTATTCAAATAATGTCTGACACTTCTCTCCCTCCATAAAACAGCAGAGGAGGTACCTGTTTTGCTCTCATTAAATTCCCAGTATCACCCGCAGAACCTGGCCCAGAGTACACAATCAATATAAATTCATAACGTGAATAAGCTGGTGACCATGCTCAGGGCACTCTGTACATTACACCTCCTACAAGGTCTAGATTGAGATTAGAATTAAATGATTACAAATTGATTAATGTCTTATATAAGTCTTTGTTGCTCACCACAATGTAATCTCCAAGACAACAGAGCAATAGGGACTAGGGCTGGCTACCTGGGAGGCAGCACATTGTAGGCTTCAAATCCCAGCTCTAGCCCTAACCGTCTGGATGGCATTGGGCATACAGACCCACCTTTAAAAAGGGGGTGGCAAGGATACCTATTGCATAGGTGTGTTGTGTGAGTCTTACAAATTAGAACAGTGTCTGGCACATTGCAAGCACCATGTGAGAATTCTTTTCATTATTGAATACTATATTTTTGGTGTTCAGTGTGGTATCCTGCTATCATATGTATATATCCAATAAATATTTATTGAATTATTTGAGGGACTAAATCCTCTGCTGTCTAAAGTGGCTATAGCCACTCCTGTATTTACTTACTCATTGAGCTAAAGTGAGAGCAAAAATTGTCCCTCGCCTAGGTTATATATATATATATATATATATATATATACACACACACACACATATATATATATATATACACATATATAATTTTTAAATTTTATTTTTGTTTAAAATATTACAGATGTCCCTTTTTCTCCCCAATGACCTGTTCCACCCTGTCCCATCCCCCTCCCCAGTCCCTCTCCCCACCATTGTCCGTGTCCTTGGGTTGTGCATAGATGCATATAAATTCTTTGGTTATTCTCTCCCCCTCCACCCACCTGCCCTCCTCCATCTCTCTGACATTTGTCAGTCTTATCGGTGCTTTCATGTCATTGAATCTATGCTGTTCATCAGTTTATTAAGCTCTTTAGATTCCACGTATAAGCGAGATCATGTGATGTTTGTCTTTCTCTGCCTGGCTTATTTCACTCAGCATAACTTTTCCAGGTCCATCCATACTATTTCCCTTACCTGGTGAAAGAAATAGACTTACAAGTCCAGGGAGCACAGAGGGTCCCAAATAAGAGGAACCCAAAGAGGCCCAAACCAAGATGCATCATAATTAAAATGCTAAAGATTAAAGACAAAGAGAGAAACTTAAAAGCAGCAAGAGAAAAGCAGTTAGTTACCTATAAGGGAGCACTCATAACACTGTCAGCTGATTTCTCAACAGAAACCTTGCAGGCCAGAAGGGAGTGGCAAGGAATATTCAAAGTGATGAAAAACATGGAACTACAATTAAGATTACTCTACCCAGCAAAGCTATCATTTAAAATTGAAGGTCAGATAAAGAGCTTCCCAGACAAGGAAAAGCTAGGGTTCATCACCACCAAACCAGAATTACAGGAAATGTTGAAAGGTCTTCTTTAAGAAGAAGAAAAAAAGATAAAAAATATGAGCAATAAAATGTCAATAAATACATATCTATCGACAACTGAATCTAAAAATCAAAATAAAAGAACAAGTAAAACAGAAACAGACTCATAGATACAAAGAACATTTTGATGGTTGCCAGATGGGGGGTTGGGGGGTTGGCGAAAAAGGTAAAGAGATTTAGAAGTACAAATTAGTAGTTATAGTGTAGTCATAGGGGTGTAAAGTGTAGCATAGGGACGATAGTCAATAATATTCTAATAACTATGTATGGTACCAGATGGGTATGAGATTTTTCAAGATGATCACGTAGTAAGTTTTATAATGTCTAATCACTGGGATATACGCCTGAAACTAATATAATATTGTATGTCAACTATAATTGAAAAAATAAAAAATACTGATTAATAAATAAATAAATAAAATAAAGCATAAAAACCAAATTAAAATGAATTGTCATCACTCCTTCCAGTCTGGGACTCTTATAAATACCCAATCTGCCTTGGACATATCATTGTATCTGGGAAACCTCTTCTTTTATTAAATTTCTTCTATTGTTTCTCCTGTGCTGATTGGCCCTATTAGATTGCAAAAGGATTCTTTCCATGGAAGAGGTCCAGCTGGGGAATGAGCGGTAGTTACCAGTCATCTTTTGTCTGTTATCTGGGCTGCTCTTGATGCTATTGCAGTGAGTGGGCACAATGCACTTCAGATGCTGGCCATGTGTGAATGTGAATAGAAGTTTGTTTTGGTCGGGTTGCCCCAGAGGCAGGCTGTCAGACAAGAATTGAATGTACATAGTATATTAGGGAGGTACAGGAACATTGGCTGAGAATGGGGGTAGGGTAATACAGGAAAGGGAAGATAGTTAATCAAAGGCGTGTTTTTTAAAAACCAGCTAACATTGTGGACAACTGAAGTTTATACTCATTGGAAAACTTGGGAAATGGGATCAAACACACATCGCGGTATAACCCACCCAAGAAGCCAGGTATCTGAAGCATTTATACCCACCAGCCATTTGTTCAAGGCTGCCCTTGGAGGAATATTGGTTCCTAGGTAACTATTGGGGGGGGGGGGCAAATTTGGTTCCAGCAGCCCCAGGCCAGCCCTTTTGTAAAGGTACATGTAGCAGCCATTGGAGGTCAAGCTGGTATGCATGGACGTGGCAAGGAGCTCAGAGAGGATGTGTTAGATATAATGTGACTGTGGCAGAAAAAACCATCTCTTACTCTCAACACTGTTGTGAAATCAGGTTTAAAAAAAAATTTCTAGCTCTTTTTGTGTAGCTCTTATTGTGCCACTTTTCTCACTGCCATTTCTTTTTTATCCCTTTATTCTACTCTCAATTCCACATGCCCTCTTCTTTTCCATCCCTACTGGCATAACTGCGCTGCTTACATCACATTTTTCCTCTTGGTTTTTCCCAAATGGAAACCCCAAGCTTTTTGAGTCTTCTCTCAGAACAAAACACCATTATGATGGGTGATAACATGATTATTATTGTGGTGATTATAACATTTGTTGACTGAATGCTCCATTGGTCACTGCTCCCGGCTGTCACAGAGATGGCTGAGGAGCCACTAAGTCAGAGTAATGAGTAATAAAAACTGAAGGCTCTTTCCAGCCCGGGCAGCTAGTGGCCCTGCGTGACTTTGCTCTGGATCTGTGCCACTCTGCCTCATCTATAGGGCATTGCTTGGAAGGAGACGGACTCTTGTGTCCGATTAAACTGATGATTCTTGGCTAGAAAAGTAAGATTCTTGAATGATTAGGACACTGAGGCCCAATTTCATATCTGACACTTTATCCAGGACTTCTGATCTGCATTCTACTTTCAGGACGATGACGCCTGTTAAAATGCCCTTGGGTGTGATTTTCATCATTTAATCATGCTGTCATATCTGTTTGCTCAAGAATGCTGACCTTGTTTAGAAATTACAGTTGCAGTGTTACCAGATGCACATACTAATAGTCCACTAGGGCGAGTTCTCATGTAAACGGAATGCTGTGATATGATCTCAGGGACACTGGGATCCCCACAAATATATAGTGCTCACTTGCTTCTCAATGCCTGAAATTCCTTAAAAAGAAAGAAATCCTTTCATGCTACAATGAGGGGGGGGGGGGGAGAGACAGAGACAGAGAGAGAGAGAGAGAATTGTAGAAGAAGATTTGCCTGTATTTTTATCAAATTGATAGATGTACTCAATTTTAAAAAACACAATTAGTACTAAAAAGCTTGTAAGAAAATATAGCTAGTGTTCCGCTCCTTCATACACACAAGAACCATTCCTTAGAGAAAACTTTCAATTCTTTGAGCTATTTCTTCTATTTGCCTACATAATTATATACAAAATGTTTATAGTGTCATTTCTTATTTATCTATTTTATACATTACCTATTGACTTCCTAAATGGAAGATCAGAATTTAGTATTCTTACACATGCCCATACTGTCCCTCTCCTCATCTTTCCAATATAGTTGTATCATAACTTTTGATGAAATGAATATCCTGTTAAACATTATTATGACAATGTAAAATTGTTCACGGTTGAGGCATATAGTACGTAATAGTTATATTTTCTTTATTGCACATATTTTCTCTAGGTAATAATTGCCTTGTCCTTATATTTGCTTAGCTTTCTGTGAACCAATCACTAATTCTTCCCCAACTCTTCTATCGAGTTGTAGATGCTTCTTAATACCACAAGAACATCTGGTAATCTATCAGTACCATTTCTCCTCTCACCTCCCACAAGACATCTGTTCTAGAGTCTCCCATTATCCTAATTCATTCTGCACTGATTATTCTTTAGACCAGCTGCATGGCTGTCCTTTCACAATTTCCTGTTAATAAAGGAATTCTCCTTTCTCTACTTTGTTGACTTCCATGTTTCCTGGATCCTGTCTTGCACTTTAAAAAAAAAAAATTATCTTTATTGATGAAAATATTACAGATGTCCACTTTTTCCCCCATTGACCCCTTCTACCCTCACCCACTCCCCATCCCAGGCCTTCACCTCACTATTGTCTGTGTCCCTGGGTTATGCATTTATGCACATAAATTCTTTGGTTACTCTCTCCACCCCCCTCAACCCCCCCCCACCTTCCTTCTGAGATTCGTCAGTCTGATCCATGCTTCCATGTCACTGAATCTATGTTGTTCATCAATTTATTAAGTTCTTTAGATTCCACATGTAAGTGAGATCATGTGATGTTCGTCTTTCTCTGTCTGGCTTATTTCGCTTAGCATAATATTCTCCAGTTCCCTCCATGCTGTCCCAAAGGGTACGAGATCCTTCTTTACAGCTGCGTAGTATTCCATGGTGTCCTTATACACTTTTAATCATTTTTCTGATATTCACTCTACCTTATGAGATATTTGTGCCTCCAGTTTGCCAGACTTTCTGGGGTTCTACAGGGCAAATTAGCTTGCTTCTTGTTGGCATTTTTCTTTGAAGCTTTCTGCTCTAGTGTATTGTTGCCCTTATAGAGATGGTCAAAGCTGTTTCCCCAGAACCCCATTTGTAGTTCTTCCCTCAAGAAAAAGAAAAGGAAGGAAGGTAGGCCAAACAGTTTCCTTTTAAGGAAAGGATGCAGAGACAGAGGTATACATACCTCTTTGCTCCCATTCCATTCGGGTAATTTAGTGTCATGACCACACTCACTTGCAAGGCAGCATGATAACTGTAGTTTCTGGCTAGACTATGCCCTGAAGAACTCCATGTGCGGGGGGAAGTGAGTACTAAAAGAAGGAAAAGGAAAATGCAGTCTTGGCCACATGTAGGACTAGTGTCAATCCCTTCCGCATACAGTTGGTTGCCCTGCCCACCAAGCAGAAGCCATGTGCACTTCTAACCATCTGCTGCCCTGGGCTTATGGCTGGGCTATACTGACCATCAGTATCCATGATTCCAAGCACTCCTAGTTTCCTTGGAGGCAATTTGTTTTGTCTTTTTGACAGAAACATGAATCTAAACAGATGAGGCTTCCAGTCACATAGGGAATTTTAATAGGTTGCCTCCACTCATAACCTGCCAAATACAGTAGCTTCTCTCTTTTCTATACTTGGAGAGAATGAGGCTACAATCTCCAAACTGGTACCTATTTTGCATGCTATAAGAAAGAACATACTATGTTTAATACAAAATGGGGGGAAATTCTGTCTACTACCCTTAAACATGGATGTGTGTAGGCATTATCTGAGGACATTGTTAAAATGCAGATTCTAATTCAGTAGGTGTGGGCAGGGACTGGGATTCTGTATTTCTAACAACCTCCCAGGTAATGCTAACTTCGCTATCCAAGAACCACATTTTGGTTAGCCAGGCACTAAGTACTTTCTCTGTTAATATCCAGTTACTCTCTGCTTTGAGATCAGACAGCTCACATTGGATGAGAATTCATATATGTCTAAAGAAGACAACAAATACATTTCCTCTGATAAACAAAGGAATTTTTGCAGCTTTTACTGTACCCAGGAAATTTAACAAATAGTAAAACTGAATGATAAACAATGATGGGTAGGTTACAATCCCAAAAACGATGCCTTATCACCGAAGTCAGAGAAATAATAATTGTCTAAAGGCTCCAAAGATAAAAACTTCAGCTTGCTTTTCTCTTCTCTTAATTAATAAACATGAACATGTATTCAAAGACAAAGACTTTTTAAACTACTTTAAGCAACTAGTCTCTGGTTTCAGTGTGTCTACATTCATGGGCAGTTCTGATGGCTGTGGTGGCTGCTGATTTTTGGAAACTGTAGTTCAATATTAGAGAACATTACTTATCAGTGGAGTCAGGCCAAGATTAATGAATTTTTCCCTTAAAAACCTGAAGTATAAAGTATTCTTTTAATACATTGTTCGCTTCTTTGCTTTATGCTGGCTGTATGACTTACTGACTCCTTCTATAAGACTGTCCCCTTAGGACTAACTTGCCAGAGATACTAATTTCTACCTAAAGACACTGTTGAGTGCAAGTCTCTCATTTTTATTTTCAGTTCTTATTTTCTGTCCTCATATTGAGCAACAGGAAGGAAGGGAGACAGACATTTGGTTGTGGGAGAGGGAATTTGTTAAATTCTTATCATTGGAAAAACTGGTTTTATTTGCTTCTCATGAAGTAATCTTTAAGTAAATGCTTGAGAAAATGGCCATTGAAAGAAAGCTCTACTTATCAGCAGTCTTGCAAAGGGTTTTGTGTTATTTTTAAGGTGGGACAGAGTAAGGGGTTAATTTCCTTTGAATTTTAAAACTGAAGTGTAACATAAGAAAGTACAAAAATAAGCATGCAGCTTGATGAATTTTTACAAATTTAACACCAATAATGTAACCAACATTTATAAAAATAAAAGATTACCAGTATTCTTAGAAGCCTTGCTCATGCCCCCTTCCAGGCACTTATACCTCCTACCTCCATTAACAAGGGAAACTATCTGACTTTAAATGCCATTAACTGTTTTTGAACTTTATATAAATGGATTATGCTGTGTATACTCTTGTGTCTGGTTTCATTCACTCAATATTATGTTTCTGTGATTGTTTTGCACATTTGTCGTATATTTTTGCATATGGTTATATTTGTGCATTTTCATTGCTGTTTATTATATTTTGTATGACTACCACACAATTTACTTATATATTACTGATGAACTCTTATTTTTTTCCCATTTTGGCCTAGTACAAGTACAGGCACTATGAATATCCTAATATATTTCTTTTGGAAAATATATGTAATCACTTCTTTTAGGCATCTAGGAATGTAATTTCTGGGTCATAGGGACAGATGTATGTGCAGTTTAGTAGACACTCTCAGACAGTTTTCCAATTTTGTAGGCACCAATCTCAAGCAGCATTTTAGGTAGAGGCTGTTCTAGAGAAGGGTTAGACACTAAAATGGAGTAATCAACTGTTGGGACAATTTTTGAATGGAACACGGGGGCAGGTGAGATATTGGATATAGGGAGTTATTTCTCTCCATGACTTTCTTTAGATGCCACAAATTTAAAAAACAGAATGGGGCTTGAGCAGTTGAAACACAGGGCAGATAGAGGGTCTATCAAAGAGAAAGTAAGGCAGTATTGTGACAACTGGGATAGATCGATGAAAATAACAATGTACCTATATTCATTCTTAATCTTAGAATGCACGACCAGCTAACAGAACATGGTGCTTAAATGCTTGAGCTTTGTAATTACATTGCCTGGGTTTGGATTCCAGATTCTCATTCATTCACTGTTTGATTTGTTTTTTAATTCTCACCTGAGGATATTTTTTCCATTGATTTTTTAGAGAGAGAGGGGAGGGAGGGAGGGAGAGAGAGACAGAGAGGGAGAGAGAGACACATCTATTGGTTATATCCTGCACATGCCCAACTGCCCCAACCAGGCTGGGGGATCGAGCCTGCAACCGAGGTATATGCCCTTGACCAGGAATCGAACCTGGGGCCCTTCAGTTGCGGGCTGATGCTCTAACCACTGATCCAACCTGGCCAGGGCTGGCTGGCTGTGTGATTTCTGAGCAAGCCATTTAGCCATTCTGAATCCAGTTTCTTCATCCGCAAAGTATGCATAACAAAGTATGCATCACATTTCAGGGTTGTGGGGAGGATTAAATAAGATGCAGAATGTAAAACCCTTAGCAGTCCCAGGCATATAGCCTTAATAATACAGAGATAATAATAGTACCAGAAAACATTTATTGAGATCTCACCATGTGCTAATGTTTTTGTAACTATATTTCATTTGAACATTAAAACAGTCCAGGGAGATAAGTTCCATTCTTATTCTTATTCTCCAGATGCAGAAACAGACTCAGGGAGGGTAAACAAAGAGCTCAGTGCCAAACCTTACTATATAATTACTATAAGTTAGTTTGCTCTGAGTTAATTTCTTTAAGTAAATAATAAAATGCATGTTAAGGAGAGTCCCCCAAACTGGGACTCTCACACATTGCTGGTGGCAGTGTAAAACAGTACAGCTACTTTGGAGAATGACTTGTCGGTTTCTTATGAAGTTAAACATACACCTACCGTATGACCCAGCCATTCTACTCCTAGGTATTACCCAAGAGAAAAAAATAACACATCCACAAAATGACTTAAAATTGTTAACAGTTTCATTTGTAACAGAAAAAAAATGGAAACAATTCAAATGTTCATCAATAAATGAGAAGACAACCAAAGTATAGTATACTTATATGTGGAATACTATGCAGCAATACAAAGGAATGAACTACTGATATGTGCAACAATACAATGAAGCTCAAACACATTATGACTACTGATGGGAGCTAAACAAAAAAGTTATACTGTATGATTTACTTATATAAAATTTTTAAAAACACAATCTAATATAGAAATCGATCTTTCGTGATAGAAAACACATCGGTGGTGCCTGGGCCTGGGCAAGGAAGGAGAGATGGAATGCAAAGGGGCACAAAGAACCTCTGGGTGGAGAGATGGAAATGCTCTATATCTCATTATGGGGGTGGTTTCATACATGTATATTATCAAAATTCATAGAAATATTCACTTTAAATGAGTGCAGCTTATTTCACGTAAATAACTCAATAAAGTTGTTTTTAAAAGTGTCTCTAGGAGCTGGCATTGACCCTGTATCCCAATCCATGATGGTGGTAAATAGTGGCAGGGTCATTGCTACTCTCATGAAGGCTGAGGTTGCCAATTTTACCAAATTATTGAGTAAAGTACTTTGCATTATGGCATTTTCCCCCTGCTGCCTGCTGCAAAGCAGTCTCCAGTTTCCGATGGGGGTTGGGGGAGGCCTATCTTTCAAAGTAAACAAGAAAGCAAAAGAGGCATTCTTTGTGATATAACCCATAGTCCTGTAAAGTAGTTGCCAGTGTTTACATTTTTATACCTTTTTCTGTGCATGTGGAGAAGAACTAATTACAAGTGTCCCTAGGCCCATATGTGTCCTTTGACCTCTCATAATACTTATGCATATGCTATGCATTTTTATTTTTCCAAGGGTAAGCAAAATGCTAGAATTCTTCCTCATATGAAATTCAAATTAGCTCATAAATATTGCATTCTGAATTGGGTACTTTACTCTAAATAACTTGTGCTTTTTTAATGGCTTATTTCAAAGAAAGTTGAACAGTGATGCTGGAGTACACATACAAGACAGGCATGAAGTACTTATGCTTTAGATGCTGTGAAAAGACAGCTGAAATAATGCTTTCCTTCCTTTCAGTCCTGTCTATAACAACTGCAATATGGCTGTCATTGTAGTTTCTCCTTGAAAATTTTGAAAGGAAGAATTAGATCCACAAAAGAAGGAAGAGAAATGGCATATATTGAGCAGCTATTATGTACCAAGCACTGCATCATTTGTTTTACAAAAGTTATTTCATTCAAGTGTTCCAACAATACTGTAAGGTCCGTAGTGTTAGCCCCATTTTACAGGTAAGGAAACTGTAGTTCAAAAAAGTTAAAGGACTTATCAAGACACCCTAAAGCATTTGCCAATTTGAAGGCAGCAGTTGAAAGGCTGAGGTACTAAAAAGAAAATTTAGGAATTTCATGGGTTTGGGGGACAAAAGCTGGAGTTCAGGGCTTTACAAGGAGGAGGAACTGTTGTAAATACTCATGAGCTTCGGTCAGAACTCTTGAGGAACTATGCCTTAGGTATAAAGCGTGAACTGGTACATCAGCAAGATGGTGGAATGAGAGGTTCCTAAATTTTCCTCCTCCCATGGATGCACTGAATAGATAGCTACACATGGATCAATTCACTCAGAAAAATCCAGAAGCTAATTGAGTGACTCCCATGAATCAGAGGACTGAAAAAATACCCACATTGAAATGTGCAGGAAAAGATGAGACACACTCATACCATAAACCCCACTGTTGTCACGGTGCCTTACAACTGGGAGGGAACCCCAAATTCCCAGCTTCTCCAGAGAAGAAGTTTTACAGATGCCACCCAAGGGGCTGGCTCCCAAATCACACAGCTCAAAGAATCAAATGCGCTTGGCATTCAGTAGTCTTCCAGGACAACAGAAAAAACAAAGAAGCAGTTTTTAAATGGGTGCATGAGCTTGTCCCACTGGTATTCCACTGGGCCCAGCCTCTAGTTTCTCCCTGCAAGGAGTCTGACTGCACACTTTCCGCTGCTGCCCAAGAGTCAGGCTTCTAATCAGATTGCATCTGGGAGCTGATTAGGATCCTCCTGGAGCCCGACAGGGCTTGTGGGCAATTCATGTGTTTTCTCCCCGTCTCTCTTCATCCATAAAACCAGGTCTCTAGCCTCTCCCTGGAAGAAGCTTGTCTTTTACAGCTGCCACCTGAGGGACAGGCTCCTAAATTACCGAGCTCTGAGTGCTGAGAGGGCTCAGCATTTGTGAGGCCCCCAGGACCACAGAGAACAAAGTACTGGTTTTATATGAGCACAAAAGTACCCAGCATCTATTCTCCTTGGATCAATACTGAGCAAGTAGGCAAGAAAGGCCTGTTCCCTATCTCCATGGTAGGGGCTAGACTGCATGGCTGACATCCAGATATTCCCAACAGCTGCCTGAAGGTTGGGCTTCCAATTAGCCTACATCTGGGAGCTGACCGGGCAGGCAGGTAATAGTCCTTCAGAAACCTGAATGGGAATGTGGGCATTTCCCCCACTTTGGGCACAATGATGGGACTTGGCCCACCCTAATCTCCTAGAAGAACTAAGAACAAACATAGTATTATGGACAAACACAAAGGTTTGACAAGCACCAAAAATTTGGGCCAAATGATTGGCAAGGTTTATCTCCCATGTGAGGCCAGTCTATCAAGATGGGGAGAGCTGGATGTTTTGTTTAATATGCAGAAAACAATACAGAGAGTTAACAACATTGAAGAAACAATGTAATACGTTCCAAGCAAAAGAACAAGGTAAATCTCCAGACTCTAGCCATAATGAAACAGCTAAGTAATTCACACAAAAGAGAATGAAAAATAATAATCATAAAAATACTCACTGAGGTCAGGAGCAAATTCATGAACAAAGGGACAGAATATACTAAAAAGTACCAAATAGAAATAATGTATTTGAAGAGTATAATAACTACATGGAAAAATTTGATAGAGTGGTTCAAAAGCAGACTACATAAAATAAAACAAAGAATCATCAAACTCAAAGATAGGTCAGTGGGTTCCTTTTTCTCCACATCCTCACCAGCACTTGTTGTTTGTTGATTTATTGATGATAGCCATTCTGGCATGTGTGAGGTAGTACCTAATTGTCGTTTTAATTTGTATCTCTCTGATAATAGTGACTTTGAGCATTTTGTCATATGTCTCCTGGCCATTTCTATGTCCTCTTTGGAGAAGTGTGTATTCAGGTCTTCTGCCCATTTTTAATTGGATTCTTTGTCTTTCTTTTGTTGAGTTGTATGAGTACTTTATATGTTTTGGAAATTAACCCCTTGTCAGATATATCATTGGCAAATATGTTCTCCCATACAGTGGATTCCCTTTTCACTTTGATGCTGGTTTCCTTTGCTGTGCAGAAGCTTTTTAGTTTGACGTAGCCTCATTTGTTTCTTTTTTCCTTTGTTTCTCTTGCCCTAGGTGATGTATCTGTGAATATTCTGCTATGTGAGATGTCTGAGATTTTATTGCCTATGTACACAGTGGAATACTATGCAGCTGTCAAAAAGGAGGATCTCTTACCCTTTGAGACAGCATGGAGGGACGTGGGGAGTATTATGCTTAGTGAAATAAGCCAGCCAGAGAAAGATCAGTTATCACATGATCTCACTTTTATGTGGAATCTAATGAACAAATAAACTCACAAACAAAGTAGACCTAGGGACATTGAGGCATGCAACAGACTGACATATAGCAGAGGGAAAGGGGTGGTGGAAAGAGATTAAAGAAAAAACTTATATGCATGATGAGAATACCAGCAGGAGAATAAGGAGAAAAATGAGCAGAAAACTTATTCAAAGAAATAATGGCAGAAAACTCCCCAAATCTAAGGAAAGAAACGGACAACCAGATCCAGGAGGCCTAAAGAACACCAAACAAGATGAATCAAGGGACTCACACCAAAACACATTATAATCAAATTGTGAAATGTTAAAGAAAAAGAAAGAGCTCTGAAAACAGTAAGAGAAAAGCAACTTGTTACATACAAGCAAACTCCCCTAGATTATAAGTGAGTTTTTCAATGGAAACCTTGCAGACCAGAAGCAGAGTTAGACGATATATGCAAAATGCTGAAAGAATATAAAATTACCAACCATGAATAAATTAGCTAGAAAAACTGTTCTTCAGAAATGGAGAGAGAGGGTCATTGGGGAGAAAAAGGGACATCTGTAATATTTTAAACAAAATAAATAAAAATTAAATAAATAAATAAATAAATAAATAAATAAATAAATAAATAAATAAATAAATGAAATGGAGAGAGAAATATATTCTCAGACAAACAAAAGCTGTAGGAGTTCATGACCACTAGACCAGACTTACAAGGAATGCTAAAGGGATTTCCTTCAGGCTGAAACAAAAGGCTATTAAATAACAACATGAAAACATATGAAAGTATAAAACTCACTGGTAAAGGTAAATATATGGTCAATTTCTGAATACTCTAATATTGTAATGGTGGTGTGTAAAACACTTATAAATGTAGTATAAAGGTTAACAGACAAAAGTATTAAAAGTAATTATAGCTACAATAACTTGTTAATGGATACACATATAAAAAGGTGTACATAAATTGTGACATCAAAAACATAAAATGTGGGCAGGGGAGTAAAATTGTAGTGCCGTCGTATGTTATGAAAGCTAAAAGAACTTGTTATCAGCTTTAAAATAACTGTTTAAGATGCTTTCAGCAAGTCTCATAGTAACTACAAACCAAAAACCTATAGTAGATACACAAGAGATAAAAAGAAAGCAGAAAATCATCAAATAACAAAGGAACACAGCAAGAGATAAAGAAAGACTTTACAAAACACCCTCAAAACAATTAAAAGTGGCAATAGTAAGCCCTTACCAATCAATAATAACTAAAAGTAAATGGCCTGAATTCTCAAAAGACACAGGCTCGATGAATGGATTAAAAAATAAGACTCAATTGTATGTTGCCTATAAGAGACTCACTTCAGCTTAAGGTTACACATAGATTGAAAACAAAGGTATGAAAAAGATATTTCATACCAATGGAAACCAATATAGAGCACGTGTAGCTGTACTTAGACAAAATAGGCTTCATGTGAAAAACTGTCACAAGAGACAGAGGAGATCATCATATAATGATAAAGGGATCAATTCATCAAGAGATTATACCAATTGTAGCCTGGCCAGTGCTGCTCAGTGGTTGAGTGTCAACCTATGAACCACGAAATCACAGTTTGATTCCCAGTCAGTGCACATGTATAGGTTTTGGGCTCGATCCTCAGTAGGGGGCATGCAGGAGGTAGCCAATAAATGTTTCTCTATCATCATTGATGTTTCTATCTCTCTCTCTCCCTTCCTCTCTCTGAAATCAATAAAAAACATAAAAAAGTGAGATTATAGCAGTTGTAAACATTTATGCACCTATCACCGGAGCACCCAAATATATAAAGCAAATAAAACACATCTGAAGGGGTAAATAGACAGCAATACAATAATAGTAGGGAACATCAATACCCCACTTTCAATAATGGATAGATCATCCAAACAAAAAATCAGTAATGAAATATTGGACTTGAACTACACTTTAGACCAAATGGACCTAACAGATATATATATATATATAAATAAAACATTCCACCCAGTGGAAACAGATAAACATTCTTCTCAATTGCACATGGAATATTATCCAGGATAAATCATTTTAGGCCACAAAACAATTTTTAACAAAGTTAAGATTGAAATCGTATCAAGTATTTTTCAACCACAATGGATGAAACTAGAAATCAGTAACAGGAGGAAAACTGGAAAATTCCCAAAGATGTGGAATTTAAATTACACACTCCTGAATAACCAATGGGTCAAAAAAGAAATCAAAAGGAAAATTTAAAAATATTCTGAGACAAACAAAAATAGAAACACAACTTATGGGACATACCAAAAAACAGTGCTCAAAGTGAATTTTATGGTGATAAATGCCTATATTAAGAAAAAAGAAATATCTCTAATCAGCAGGGAAATTCAAATTAAAACCACAATGAGATACCACTTCACACCAGTCAGAATGGCTATTATCAAAAAGACAATAAAATAACAAGTGTTGTTGAGGATGTGAAGGAAAAGGAACCCTCATATACTGTTGGAGAGAATGTAAACTAGTACAGCCACTATGGAAAACAGTATGAAAGTTCCTCAAAAAATTAAAAATAGAACTACCATACAACCCAGCAATTTCATTTCTGGTTATTTATCTGAAGAAAATGAAAACACCAATTCGAAAAGACATATGGACATCTATGTTTATTGTAGCATTATTTACAGTAGCCAAGATGTGAAAGCAAACTAAGTGTCCATTGATAGATGAATGGATAAAGAAGATACATATAGGCGTGGGCAAAAGTAGGTTAAATTACCAGTCATCATTACCTAAAGATAAATCATAAGGATATAAAACAATAACAACATAATCATACAAATAAATAATACAATAATTAATAAATAATAATACAAGAATAAACTGTGTTTTTTTGTACTCACAACTGTAAACCTACTTTTGCCAACCCCTTTATATATAATGGAGTATTATTCAGCCATTAAAAAGAATAAAATCTTGCCACTTGCAACAACATGGATGGATCTATTGTCAACTATACTTCAATTTAAAAAGTAAAGAGATTGCAAATAAACAATCTAACTTTACACCTCAAAGAACTAGAAGAAGAACAAACTAAGCCCAAAGTTAGCAGAAGGAAGAAAATAACAATAATCAAAGAGGAAATAAATAAGAGACTAGAAGGACAACAAAAGATCAAAGAAGAGTTGTTTTAATAAGATAAAATTTGACAAACCCTTAGCTAGACTAAGAAAAAAACAGAGAAGACTCAAATAAATAAAATCATAAATAAAGAGGACACATCATAACTGATACCAAAGAAATACAAAGGATCATAAAAAACTATTACGAATAATTACATGTCAACAAATTGGATAATCTAAAAGAAATGGATAAGTTCCTAGAAACATACAACCTATCAAGGCTGAATCATAAAGAAATAGAAAATATGAATATATCAATAACAAGTAAGGAAACTGAATCAGTAATAAAAATTCTCCCAATAAAAAGAAAGTTCAGGACCAGATGGCTCTACTGGTAAAAATATATCAAACACTTAATCTTTCTCAAACTCTTCCAAAAATTGAAGAGGATGGAACTCTTCCAAGCTCATTTTACAAGGCCAACATTACCTTGATAGCAAAGCCAAACAAGGATACTACTAGAAGAAAAGAAAACTACAGGCCAATGCTCTTGATTAACATAGATGAAAAATTCCTCAACAAAATATTAGGAAAACAAATTCAACAGCACATTAATGGGGTCATACGCCATGATCAAGTGGGATTTATCCCTGGGAAGCAAGGATGTTTCAACAAATACAAATGAATCGAAGATTAACAAAAAGAAAAATAAACATCATACAATCATCTCAATAGATACAGAAAAAGCATTTGACAAAATTCAATATTCTTTTACAATAAAAATTCTCAGCAATTAGGTATAGAAGGAATGTATCTCAATATTTAAAAGGCCATATATGACATGCTGACATCATACTCAATGGTGAAAAGCTGAAAGCTTTTCCTCTCAGTTGAACAAAAAAAATTAAAGTTATCTTAACCTCTGTATATATTATCATATCTGAGCTGGAAGGAATATAAAAATTTGACAAATTCTAAACCTGTTGATGAAAAGGCAATCTACAGAATGGAAAAAAATATTTTCAAACTATCTGGCAAGGGGTTACTATCTATAATATATAAGGAACTGTACAACTGAAGAGCAAAAAACCCTAAACAATCCAAATAAAAAATGGGCAGAGGACCTGAATAAACATTTTTCCAAATGGCAATAGGTACATGAAAAGATGCTGAACATCACTAATCATCAGAGAAATAAAAGTCAAAACTACAATGACACATCACCTCACACCTGTTATGATAGCTATTATCAAAGTGAAAGATAATTAGTACTGGCAAGGATGTGCCAAAGGAAATAAAATTATATCTTAAAGAGATATATGCATTTCCATGTTCATTTCAGCATTATTCATAATCATCAAGATTTGGAAGCAACCTAAATGTTCACCAACCGATGAATATATTTTAAAAATGCCCCCCCCCCCCCACGCTGCTATTTCTGACAATATGCATGAATCTGGAGGACATTATGCTAAGTGAAAAAAGGCAGACACAGAAAGAGAAATATTGCATGAGCTCACTTATACGTAGAGTATATATTTTTAAAGAGCTAAACTTACAGTAATAGACATTGGAAGAATGGTTACCAGAGGCTGTGGTATGCGTGTAAAGGGGAAATTTTTTTAAAAGAAAGTAGAATGGTAGCTGCTAGGAACTGGGAAGAAGGGGTCATGGGGAGTTGGTTAAAGAGTTTAGAGTTTCTTTTTTGTGAGATGAAAAGAGTTCTGGAGATGGTAGTGGTGGTCGCACAATATGAAGGTACTTGATACCACTAAACAATATACATAAAAATGCTTAAGACAGTAAGTTTTATGTTACCTGTATTTTGCAACAATAAAAAAAGAGTGAACTGGTAGTGGACCAGCTCTCACAAAATTTAAACCAACTTCAAATAGGCTCAATCTCAGACAAAATTAAGACAAATTGTCCCTATCTTAACTTCCTGCCAGAAGCCAAAGTAGATAACCTCTGGAGGAAGATAACACCATTTAAAGCCCCAAATTATTTCTTAACCATTTAACAATCACAATGTTCATGGGTCAATTAGTACATGTGCAACCAAACATGATAAAAGACAACAACTTATTTGAAAATATATCAGGAAATAGGGACAGGCCCACTAGAGATCCAGAAATTGAGTTTTTAGCTATATTTTAAAAATAACTTTAATATGTTCAATAAATTACATGACAATGAATTTCTGGAGCAAACTGGAAGCTATAATAATCAATTAGAAATTCTAAAACTGAAAAGTGTAAATACTGAAAATAAGAACTCAATAGATGGGGGATTTTCACAACAGGTTTAGAATTTGTCAAATTTTTATATTCCTTCCAGCTCAGAAATGATAATATATACAGAGGTTAAGATAACTTTAATTTTTTTTGTTCAACTGAGAGAATTTTATTTTATAGCGAAGCCTCTGAGTGTTAATTTTCCATCTTTTGAACATTGGAGGTAATTGTGTTAATGCAGCTACCCGTGAGTGGAATAATAAAATATATAGTTATAAACACATTTAAAAATGACTATGCTCATTACCGAGCCTTCAGAAGTTTGTCTTGTCTGATGTTTTGCAGTTGGTTTAGCCAAGAAATCTGAATTACTCACACAATGCCACTGAAATGATAACTCTTCATGATTGCTGTATTCATTTCCATTATCGGTAGCAAAAGGAGAGAAATTGCTCTTGCTAACACTAATTTGTAGGGAAGTTAAGTGTGAGCTCCGAACCTTGAAATCAGATTTTTTAAGAAAAAGAATTTAGCTTTACAATCCTTGAAGAAGTGCAATTTTCCAAAATTACCTTTTAAGTCCATTCAACTAGTCCATTAATCTCTTTCCTAATTAAAAAATTAGAACTCATGAATGGTTTTTAAATCAAAGGTATATCCAATTCTTAAAATCTACAGGTTCAGAATTACTTTTATATATTAAACCATTCTTGTTGACATAATATCAAAATTATACCATCCTCTCCACTTTCCCCCAATAAAATGCCTCTAGTTCACAGTTTCTAATGTCAGCTAGCTGAATCAGGTGATTGCAGGTGACACACTCTATTAAAGGCTTATGATTTGATTGGAGATTATGTACTATAATTGAGGCACATCTTATTTAATCCTCAAAACAAATCTGAAAATTTAATATTATTGTCATCATTTTGAGGATGGGAAAATGGAGGGGTTCCAGACCCCTTCTTATCATTCCTAATGGCACCTAGTTAATTAGAGGTAAACCTGGGATTCAAACCTGCATGGGAATAGTTAAATTCTACCCCTGTGCTTGAATGCCTATTTCTACTCCACTGTCAGTTAATCACTAGAAACATTTTTCCTCCTCGGGTCTACATTTCTTAGAGAATTTATAAAGATGAGTAATTGAATGGCACTAAGTAAACACCATCCTAAAGAATATAGTTCTGCAGGCCATGTTTTCATTCTGAAAACCATTTTGGGTCTAGAAAGCCAATTTGAATGACTGTTTCTTTTCTCACGGTTTATAATAATTGCAAGGAAATCATTCAGTTCAGAGTTGGGCAAGTTACATTGCCTCAGGTGTATAACTTTACATCATGGGCCCAGTAGGCTGACAGGGAGAACAGAAATCTGTTCGAGAATAAATTAAATCACTGTCCTCAAGGAAACTGCAATCTAGTAGATAGAACTTGATTTTCAATATATATAGAAACACAGATTTAAACATGTAACTTAGGATCATTTTTAAGTCCAATTTACATCTTCTCCTTGGGGAATCTTGGGGTTCTTGAAGCATAACATAGGGGCACAATTTGCATGAGGTTTTCTAAGCATTAAAGTCAAAGGGGGATTTTGTTAGCCACCTTTATACCCACACCCAGCATATACTTAGATTGAAAAACTTCCCAGGAGGCAATAATCTTCATGTTGTTGTTCCTATAGAGAGACCCTTGGGAATGTCTGAGGAGCAAGCTCATAATGCCCAGTGATTTGCTGCTAAAGGATAGCCCTGGTTTCTTTCTGTGAAGGGCCATTGCTGGCAGCTTCCTCACCATTAAACTGTGAGTTATTTAATTTCCTCAAAAGTAGAGGCAGCAAAATGAAAGTGACTCGAACCTGGACATTTTTAAAAGAACAGTAAAAGACCTTAACAACATTGCCCAATGGAAATGGCCTAGAGTGTATCCTCAGCTACTCATCCCAGAAGAAACAGCTATGGAGAAGGTGTGTGGGACTTGTAAAAAGTGTGAAAGAGGTAGGCCTGAAAGAATCAGGATCCCAGTACATCTAGGAGGGCAACTGAATATATGTAATAAAAAACTTTATTATTTGGGTCTCAGAATTTTCAGTAACTGAGGCTAAGAGAAGACATAAATAGATTTCTTCTTAAAAAAATTATTTTATTGTTGAGAGTATTACAGATGTCCCCCATTTCCTCCCCTTTTGTCCCCTCTCCCCATCTCCCACCTCCCCCCAGGCCTTCACCTGTCTATTATCAGTGTCCATGGCCTATGCTTATATGCTTATAAGATATCTTTGGTTAATCTCTTCCTGCCCTCCTTCCAGCCTTCCCTCTGAGACCTGTCAGTCTGTTTCATGCTTCCTTGTCTGTGGTCCTATCTTGCTAGTCAATTTATTTTGTTCCTTAGATTCCACAATATAAGTGAGATCATGTGATATTTGTCTTTCTCTGCCTGGCTTATTTTGCTTAGCATACCTTCCAGTTACATCCATGCTGTCCCAAAGGGTAAGCGATCCTTCCTTTTTACAGCTGCATAGTATTCCACTGTGTAAATGTCCCACAGCTTTTTTATCCACTCATCTACTGATGGGCAGTTGGGCTGTTTCCAGATCTTGGCTATTGTAAATAATGCTATGAACATAGGGGTGCATATATTCTTTCTGATGGGTGTTTCAGGTTTCTTAGGATATATACCTAGAAGTGGGATCACTGGGTCAAATGGCAGTTCCATTTTTAATTTTTTGAGGAACCTCCATACTGTTTTCCATAGTGGCTGCCCCAGTCTGCATTCCCACTGGCAATGTACTTGGGTTCCCTTTTCTCCACATCCTCACCAGCACTTGCCATTTGTTGATTAGTTGATGGAGCCATTCTGACAGGTGTGAAGTGATACCTAATTGTGGTTTTAATTTGCATCTCTCTGATGATTAGCGACATTGAGCATTTTTTCATATGTCTCTGGGCCATCTGTATGTCCTCTTTGGAGAAGTGTCTATTCAGGTCCTTTGCCCTTTTTTAATTGGATTGTTTGTCTTTCCAAAAATTTATATGGAACCAAAAAGACTCCAAATAGCCTCAGCAATCTTGAGAAAGAGGAACAAAGTTAGAGGGATCACTATACCAGATATCAAACTATACTACAAAGCCATCGTAATCAGAACAGCCTGGTACTGGCTCAAGAACAGGCATATTGATCAATGGAACAGAACAGAGACTCCAGGAATCAACCCATACCATTATGGTCAATTAATATTTGACAGAGGAAGCAAGAGTATACAATGGAGTAAAGATAATCTCTTCAATAAATGGTGTTGGGAAAATTGGACCGGCACATGCAAAAAAACTGAAACTAGACCACGAACTTTCACCATACACAAGAATAAACTCAAAATGGATAAAAGACTTAAATGTAAGTTTCAAAACCATAAAAATCCTAGAAGACAACATAGGCAGTAAAATCACAGTCATCTAACATAGCAGAATTTTTGCCGATACATCTCCCAGGGCAAGAGAAATGAAGGAAAAATACAAAAATGGAAGTATATTACACTAAAAAGCTTCTGCACAGCAAAAGAAACCAAAATGCAAAGGGACCCCATGGTATGGGAGCACATATTTGCCAATGATACATCCGATAAGGGGCTAATTTCCGAAATATACAAAGAACTCATAAATAGATCTCTTGAGAAATGGATAGGATTGTTCAGGAAAAAAACTTCCTGGACAAGATGAGCCTTCAAATATAATATGATAGACGCACACAGAGAGACACACAAAATACCTTGCTTCATATATTGATAACTCATGCAGAAGGTAGGAGAAAGGGGGGAGAACTAGAGGCCAGGAGTGGGAAGAAAGAAGCCTTCATTGTAACAAAGAGCAGCCAGTTAATGAGGCAATTCCATGGGGGCAGGCTGGATGCAACTTCCTGATGTTTGCATACATTCTGAGAGCTTCAAAGTACCATTGACAGTTTTAAATAATAAATAATGATAAGAGGAGTTTAAAGGCATGAGGTAGACTAGAAGATCACTCTCTGATAATGCGTGTCCTGGCTATTGAATTCCAAATAACCACAAATTTGGGACTAGACTCTTAAGGTTTAGAATTATCTATTAAACCCGTATTGTCAACATAATTTCAAAATCATGTCATCCTCCATTTCCTCCAATATAATAACTCTAATTTAGTTACTAATGTCAAGAGAGAAATTATATGTTTTCAATTTTAATTAAACAATAGAAACTATAAAAGTTCCACTTTATGCCATTACAAAATAACTGATCCTTGACTTACTTTCTTGTCAAGAACAAACAAATTTGGACAAAATATATGTAGCAACTATTTTCAGGCAATGAATAGGCAGTGCAGTACTATAATCCTTGAGAGAAAGGAAATACACAAGGTAAACCCCATAATCATCTCAGCTTTCTGTCTTGCCTTACACTAGGAGGTGGAGCCCAAGCTGAACATCTGCTTTAAAGAGCCAGAAATTAGAGTTCTGGGCTGCTAAAGAAACTGGAATTTGTGGGACTGAATTAACAACAACAACAAAAACAGCAACAAAAAGCTGTGAAAAAGGGGGACATCGAAAGTTTGCATGGTTCCAGGGTAAGAGCTGGGCTGCATATAGGCAGAATGTGACTCTGCTGCGCTTATCAGAGGTTGTATGTTATTGGGTTCATTGCTAAATGGAGATACCAGGGCTTATGCATAAAAGATATTGGTGCTAAAAGATATTGGTATTCTGGCCTAGTCACAGAGGAGAAATCCCACTGAGCACCTCAGGCATTCAGTGAGAAACTCACACCGCAGGAATAAGGCAATGCCTTAAAGTAAGAGATAGGAAGTTAAAGATTCATTCTACCAGAATAAAACTAAGCCTAATAGAACCTAAATATTCAGTAATTAAAGAGATTTTTCAGAACAAAATGCAATGCTCTTTCAAAGATGACATAATCTAGACTCTATACAATTTATCACTTACAAGTTCGAGCATACAAAATAAATAAATAAATACTATGGCAAAATAAAAAAAGCAAAAGGGCAGGAAAATGTGTCCCATAGTCACAAAAGTAGAAAGGTAGCAGTCAATAGAAACATACCACGAGAAGATACAACTGCTAGAATCAGCAGACAAGAAATTTAAAGCAGCTGTTATAAATATATTTCTTAAAACCTAAAGGAAAAGATGTTCATAATGGGCGAATATATGGGAAATCTCAACAGATAAACAAAAATGATAAAAATGAACACTAAGTGTTTTATAACTGAACAAAATCACTACTCTTGTGCTTTGGGGCCATTATTAAATAAACTAAGGGTTATTTGAACACAATCAGCACAATAACAGGACAGTTAAATCAGATAACCAAGATAGCATATGAAGCATGGGTACCCTGGACAAAGGGGTGATTTACATCTGTGTGGGATGGAGCAGGACAGTGCAACTTTTCACCACACTACTCAGAATGGCACACAATTTAAAATGTATGAGTAGTTTATTTCTGGAATTTTCCATTTAATATTTTTGGACCATGGTTGACCGCGGGTAACTGAAAGTGCGAAAGTGAAATTGTGGATAAGGGAGGGTGGTGGGCTAATGTAGATGAAGAAAGATATTTGACAATAAATAAAACAGCATAAATGAATCTCCAAAACATTATGTTCAGTGAAAAAAGAATACATACTTTATGTTGAGGACAGACAAAGCTAATCAATGATGATAAAAATGAGAACAGTGGTTGTCCACTGGAATGTGGAAACTGATTGAAAGGGGGCATAAAGGAGGTTTCTAAAATGATGAAAATGTTTTATATTTTAATTGAGGCACTGGTTACATGGGTGTGTGCATTTGTCAAAACTAAGCAGAGTGTGCCCTTAATATCTGTGTGTTTCACTGTATGTAAATTTTACCCCAATTTTCAAAGTCTCTAAGGGAAAATGATTTTGGGGCCAGATAATGAGTTTGGACTTTATCCTACATGCAGCAGGACTTCAATGGAGATTTTTAACCAGGGACTGAATATATTTATATTTTAAGGAACACATTTCTGACAAAAGTGTAAAAGAAAGATTGGAGAGGGGTGTATCTGGAGGCAATTACAAGTCCAGAGAGTAAAGTGATGAGGCATGAAACTAGGGCAGTGGAAGTGGGTGTGAGAGAGTTAACAGAGGGGAGAAACATCAGAGAGTCAGTATTGATGGAAATGTGTGATGTGGCTGGAGAGAGATAAGGAAGAGTTCAGGATGGTTGCCATTTGCCAAGATAAAGACCACAGGTGTGTTTTTATTGGGGAGAGAAAATTAAGTTTTAAGGGAACAGGGAATAGGTTCAGACTATAAAAATATGACCTGATCGCTTTCACAAAACCCTAAATGCCTTCATGTCTTAATCTTAGACTTCTGTCATTTTGCTCCCTATATACCACTGATAATGCATAAGAGGGACAAAGGAGGGTAGGCTTGATGATAACTAATTGGTGCCAATTCTCATCCTGTGAGAAGCCACTTTAGGTTTGAAGAAATACAGCAGAGGTCACAACATAGGGCAGTGCAAGTGGCACATTTAACTAGCTTTAAAGCCTGGAGCTGGCTGTTGCAGAATGCTAACTGGCAGATAGCATATATGGCTCCAGTTTTATGACACATTATTAGTCATTTGACTATCAGGTGAAAAAACAACTAAAACCTTCCTGCTTCTTGTTCTATGGATAGCTGGGGCAGCAGATGGTGGGGCGAGTCCTTAAAGTGGCATTCAGGGTGGCAATGGTTGAATGTGTCTCTGAGCCCCACAGTTTTAGGTTGAAGGAGCATCCAATAGAACGTACAGAACAGCTAACTTTAACGTAAAACCAGGGAAGGATCATTTTATAAAGTATATGATTGTCTACCCACTGTGTTGTACACCAGAAACTAATATAAAATAATATTGAATGTAAACAAAAAGAAAAGAAACAAAGACAAAACCAGGGAAGAGGATCCAGGGGAACTTAGAGAGAAGAGATGGGAGAAAAATAAGCAGAGAGCAGTCTAGAGTCAAGAAAGGGCATCAATAAGGAGTGTGCTCAACAATAGTGAACGGCGCCAAGAGGTCAGCGGGATGAATACTTGGGATTGCTTATTAGATTCCAAAATTAGGATGTTGTGAGAGAGAATTAAGGACCATTTCCCACAGAGCTATCCAAGCTGGACTTCAGGGAGCTCAAGAGTGTAAGGATGAAGTGTAGGCATCAAATACACCTCTGATTTTGGAAAAGCTATGGGGGGAAAAGAATGTCTGTCTGAGGGGGTAGTAGCTTGCAGAAGAAACAGAACTCAGGGATATTTATTTAGAAAATGAAAACTTAAGCATGTTGGACAGATAAGGGAAAGGATCAAGTGGAAAAGAAGGCAGAGGCCAAAGGAAGAATAAAAACAGAAACGGGGAAGCAGGGAGCAGGAGAGAGAATAAGAGAGCCAACGGTCAGCCGACTCCCAACATCCTGGGCACCGTGGGTCAGGACAAGAGGAAGCCCTGTCCTCGGCAAGCTTCTCAACTTCCTCACCCTTCTTCTGTCTCTCCAGGCTACACTTACAGCTACTTCCTGCTCAGTCACAAATGAGTGGTCCACATACACTCCCCAACTCAACATACTCATAATGCAAGAACTCACTCTTTCCAAAACATTTTTTCTCACATGCTTTTCATATTTCATCCAACCACACCCTCCTCCCTGTACTGGTAAATAAGGGCCTACATCTGTATGTGGTGCACCAGGAACGTTCAAGTGTAATGAGAAGATACAGGACTTGAGTTAGATCATAAGCACCCCACAGCTTTTAGGGACTAGGCCCTCTGATTCACCCATATGGCTTCTAACCAATTCCAAGGAGCCTGTTTCTCATAGTCTGGAGCCTAGATCCTTTCCTATGGAGCTTCATAATCAATGCAGACCTCAGTTTAAAATTCTCCAGAAGCTGGAAACTTCCCTGTTGACTTCAGCTGTCTTGAAAATGCAACCCATCTGGATCTTGGCTGATGCTTGAGAGGCCTGAGCACCCATCCCATCCACCGATGGAATGATAAACGTGGCAGAATTATGGACAGCTAAATCCACACACCTCCTATCCTTGTTCCACTTGATCACCTCCCCAATATGTGAAGGCTCAAGTCTTCTGACCATCTTATGCCACACTTGCATTTTCAGAATGTTCTGTGCCTTCTCATTCCCATTCCAAACTCCTGCTGACCCCTCCCTCCAAAAACTTTCCATGAACCCTTAAGGACTCCCTTTTCTGTGGTTAAAACATTTTCATATTTGCATTCTCTTATTGGAGAGTCCCTCCATCTCCTTGTTGAAACTGAGAGCCAGGGCTCTCCCCAAAGATTTAGCTTTACCTAAATCCCTCTCAAGTGGGGTCCACTCCTTTTCTTGTACCTCTTTTGTTCCCCCTTGATGCTTTCAGGACATTGTTCTTCTATCTTCTTAAACAAAAAAATCACATTGATTTTCATGTCATTGGCTCATTATGGAAGACTGAAATTCAGCCTTGTTTTCAGTTGCTCTGTATGCTCACTTATTTATTTTACATGAAAAAGAACTTTTCCAAAAGAAGTCTTTAGACATGTTCCTAGTTCTAAGAGAATCTGTATTTTCTTTTATAATGGCTAATTAAAGCTAGACCAGTGCAGTTGTAGTAAGCAGGTTAATTATTCCAAGAATGAGTAAGTTCAACCTCCAGTGGTTATTTAATGTTAAATGCAGCCTCCATAGTGCACAGCAACTCAACCTACATAGTTCACAACTTAAAGTGAACAAATCCTGCTTTCTATGCAAACATCTCAACAAATGTAGTTTCTAATAATAAACATTGATAATTTCAAGGTTACAAATCAACAGGTTCTTAGAACTATTATTTAAAATCTCTCAATGTTGTATGTAAATCCTCTGCCATTTTCAGTAATTAGAACTAGGCAGAAATTTTACTTTATGATAAGAATATATTGCATGAATATAGATTTAACTCAAATTTTATGCTAATTGGTATGTAACGCTTCCCCAACCTTTATTCTTCTCCATCTAAATAAAAGCTAATGGGTAATGTAGTGCAGTGTCAGCACAAACTACTTGTGTCCACAATTATTTACTTAATGTGTGTGTTCCATTAAGATCTTCTAAGGCCTTAGAACCCATGAATAACTTTATACAGGTGGAATCCAGTTAATGTAATAATTATTCATTTTAATTTCCACAGGCTAAACCACTCTTTCCCCTTCCTCATTGCTACCAAACCCCTGGTCCTCCCCTTATTCCGCTTAAGATATTAATACATGTATCACTGATTTCCTGTGCACCCAAACATCTGCCTTTGTCTTGAAGACTACATAAGACACAAACACACAGTGTTATGGGATGAATTGTATCCACTCCAAATTCATATGTTAAAGTTCTAACCACCAGTACCTCAGAATGTGACTGTGTTTGAAAACAGGATCTTTAAAGAGGTAATTAAGGTTAAATGAGGTCATTGGGGTAAACCTTAATCCAACAGGACTGGCATCCTCATAAGATAGATTAGGACACAGACACACATAGAGAGAAAACCATCTGAAGACACAGTGAGAAGATGGCTATCTACTAATCAAGGAGAGAAGCCTCAGGATAAGCCAACTCTTCTGACACCTTGATCTCAGACCTCTAGCCTCCAGATATGTGAGAAAGTATACTTCTGTCATTTAAACCATGTGGTGTTTAGTATTTTGTTATGGCAGCCCTAGCAAACTAATACAAATAGTACTTACGATGTGTTAGACATGGTTTTAAGTGATTTAACTCTATTAACTCACTTAATCTTCACAATATCTATATGAAATGGGCAGATGAAGAAAGTGAAGTACAGGGAAATGAAATAACTTGCTAAGCTTACACAGCTTAGTCAGAGTCAGGAGCCAGGTTGTCGTATTCCAGTAAAGGAGCTATTGACAATGATTCTTGAATCCTGCAAAGCACTGGGTATACCATTAGGCTTTATTTAGGAGAAGTATAGAGCTTAGAGACTAGTTATGTAAGTTACCCACTGTATTCTGCTCTGTTTAGTGACCTCAATATCTATGTGGATATTTAGCCCACCAATTTCATGACCTTGAGTCTACCTCTGACTACTGTCCTATTACTCTTCCCCCACCCAGGGCCAAAGTTTTAAAAGTTATTCTTACCAGAATGTCTCCATTTACTTCAGTGTTGCACCTTAATCCAGTGCAATATGGTTCCTATGCCTACCATGTCTCTGAAGCAGCCACTACTTAGGTTATGTGCAACCTCCTTTTCACTGAGTGCAATGAAAATATTTTGTTTTGTTTTTTTTTAATTTTGAATACATAATACATACATATGAAAAATATTTTAAAAGTTAAAAAGGGTAGAGTGAAAAAGAAGTCTCTTTCTCCAACCCATGCTTTTCAGCTTAGTTCCCTTCTCAAGAAGCAACAGGTATCACCACTTTTCATGTGTGTGTTTCCTTCAAGAGATATTTTATGCAAAAATGAGTAAAACTATCTTTTTCATAAAAAAATCATAAATTGTAGCATACTGAAAACACTGTTCTACACCTTGAAGTTTTCATATTCTGTTCCTTGATATTTTAGATCTTAGAGAGCCTTCCATATTAGTTCATACAGAGCTCGCTAATTCCTTTGAGCAGCTACATAGCATTAATTCTATGACGTTACTAAACCCATCCTCTACAACAGCTGCATTGTTTCAGTATTCACAATCAATGCTGTAATACATTTCATCAAACACATATGTCAAGAACATGTTGGATAATAAATACATAGAGGTGGAGTTGCTGGGTCGAAGCAATTTTTGATAGATGCTGCCACATTGAGCTCCATGGCAGTTGTGCTGATTTTTGCTGCCACCAGCAATGTTTGAGAGAAAATATCCGATGCCCTATCCAACGTAGTGCATCAATTGTGTCTCTTTGATATTTCAATTTGCATTTTTAAAAATTTTAAATAAGTCTGAGTATTTTTAGTAAGATTATGTATTTAAAAGTCATGAATGTTTCCTTCGAACTGGCAGTGCCTAGCAATGGATACTTTTTGAACTTTATCTAATATGACTCCTGTTCAGAGCTGAATGTTCACAGCTGCTTTCTTCTGGATGTGCTCTATTTTCTCAGCATCTGTAACACTTCTGGCTGAGTGTCCCTTCCTCCTCTCTGAACCCTTCTCAGTGACCCTGAGGAGCTCTCCACGTTCTTACCTCTTAAATGCCGTTTCTCTGGGCTCTGTCCTTCACAGAGCAGGGAACAAGGTGAGGCAAGAAGGCCCTGGGGCCCAGACCAGGGAGGCGCTCACTCGAAGGGCCACTCAAGCGCGGGGCAAACGCTTGTATGACCTGGAGTGTGAGCGCACCGAGGAGCCGGAGATCATGACAATGTGCACATCCTGGGAGTTGTCTGCAACTTTCCCCCTTCTTCTTGCTGTCTTGAATATTTCCTTAAAACTGTTTTTGCTTTAACCAATTAGCACTTTAAGATTAAGGAGAAAACGAGATTTGGAATCCTAAGAAGTTAGCGTTATGTAACTCGAGGTGAGTCATCCTTCTGTAGTAAAAGAGGAGAGTCTTGAGGCTTATTACAGGTTGTCAAGGGTGGCAGTAGGTGAAGATGACACAATTCTTCTTCCCTTTTCCAGTTGCGAGAAAAGAAACATATTATGATATGATATGGCACATAAATTTGAAATAATTTAATTCTTGAGCATGGGTTTGCTAAAGAGCTCAGAATATAAATTTGCTAATTATCATATTATGTCATGTGGTTTCATAATGTTATATGTTACGGGCGTGTTTCAAATAATAGTTTCCCTGCATTGTTTCTGAACACTACAGTTCTATGATTAATACTCAAAGCTGAAATAGGAAAAAATTGGTCTTAAAGTCTCTTACCAGATTTTGACAATAGAAGCTTTTATTTTATGACCAGGACAGTATTAGATTGAATACAAATCATTAGAAAAATTTCTGGAATTTGTCTTTATTTTATAAGATTGGACTCCAAAGGTTAGTACTTACTTATGCTGCTGTTATATTTTCTTAGATACTAGAATGAACTTATATAAATTTATAAGTTTTCATAAGAAGTGGTGTCCAGCTAGAGTAGCAAGATTCAGAGGGTCAAATTTTCAATGACTTTCATAACTAGATTGTCAGATTGGATCCTACATGTCATATATAGGGCGTTCCAAAAAAATGTATACACATTTAACAGCTGATAACTTTCTTAATTTTCACTCCTTTTCAGGATTAATTGATTTGAAGCAATGGGTGAAGGCAGACTAAGCTTTGAAAAAAGAAAACTTATCCTAAAGTGTCACTAGGCTTTTTTTAATGGGGATACATAAAAGATGAAGTTTACGGTACAAAACTGGCAACAGTCGACAAATTGAGGGCGCACAAATACTGAAGGAAATGATTTCTGATGTTTGTGATTCCACTGCTTCAAGTTATCAGCAGGGCCTGGACCAGAACGGTCATCAGTTTGAAAACTGATGTTGACAAAAAAATTATTCATTTCTATAGATTCTTTTCAATTTTGAAAATGAACTGTATGTTAATAAACACTGACTTTATAATCATTCAAAGTGTGTATACATTTTTTGGGACACCCCGTATTTGCTCCTTTTATAAAAATATAGTTTCTTAAATCAAAATAGCAAGGGGTTACTATTTAAAATTAATTACTTTCTATCATAAAGTATTCATTTATTATACATTTATATCTGAATACCTTTTGATATTTTTATCACTAATCATTAACTACTAAAACCTATTGCTTAATTTTTATCTTGACTCTCCCTCCAAGTCTCTATAAACCAATACGAAGTGAAATATTTTCTTTGGTTCAGATGACTTCTGGGCCATACACATACATTTGATCCTGCTTTTTATTTAGGGTTTCCAAGATGTTCGATTTTAAAAATTCTTGCATGTAGGTTTACCTCCTTTTAAAATCTTCTCTTTCTGCAACTTGATCTTTTGTAATTTGACTCTTTTATAAATAATTTTTGTATCATTTTTTTTCTCATTTCATGACTACACTGTTTTCTCTTATTTCTCTAAGGATATTATGGCAGTTTATTGAATTTATATGTGTATAATGCATGCTTTTTTCAGGTTGTATTTTTTTCTATTTGTCAGTTTTGGTCTCTCTTCTAAATTCAAATTCTCTATTATTTTTTAAAACATTCTTTTAGTTTTTACTGTAAAAGTTTGGCCTTTCCATTTTAAATTCTTAAGTTACCTGGAACTGATTGTGGACAAAAACATTCAATTTTATTATTTTTCATATGGATATTAAACTGTTCCATCACATTTTTCCAGATTTATTACGATATAATGACAAGTAAAAGTTGTATGTATTTAAGATGGACAACTTCATGTTTTGATTTCCAAATCTGAATTCTTTTCAGAATTGAGTAAACTTTTATTGTCTACTAATTTTCAAGATGGTAGACTAAAAACCCAATTAGGAGGAGTTCTGTTTCTAGAAGTGATTTACTAGTTTGTTTCAGAACAACTATCTTGAAGAGAAAATCTAGAAAAACGGAATGAAATGTGAGAAACATTTTCTTGAAGGCATCAGAGTCACCAAGACCAAAGAGGGGTAGGCAGGAGGGTCCTCCTACCACCAGCAGGCGTTCTCCATTCCCCTTCCCCTCCATCAAGCCTGCCCTGCTCTGTGTTCTGTGCAAAAGGCAACCTCACACCTAAACACTGGCATTAACAATTGACTGGGGTGGGTGAAGAAATGCACCCTTTCACAGACATATAAAGATTTCTCTAAGGTTTCATGATGCACTCTTAAAAAAAAAAAAATAAAGGCAAGGGGTGAACTGATTCTCATCTTCTTTTCTAGATGCAATAAATAAGAAATATTTGGTGTAGTCATGTTGACACTGGGCATAAATTGTAAGGGTTCCCAATTTCCTCTGAGTTGAAAATATGTAAATAATTCTTGTCCTAAGGAGGGGCATGGTTAGGAAACCTCATGCCTCTGGGTTCAGGGACCATTCCAGGGAAGTACCTGTTCACCAGTGTGACTTATGCTTTGTGGGTTCTCCACACTAGAAATTCCTTGTAAGTTGTTACTTGGCAATAAAAGAGAAAGAGTTCCCAGGCAAAATAAATGAAATGGCCTGTTTAGACTGACTGCCAGAGCAAGAATAAATCCTCTCCAGAGCAATATAACATCATCTAGACTAGAGCCTCAAATTATCTATAAAATTTTCATACACAATGTCTAGCATTCAATGAAAAATAAGCAGTCATGCACACAACAAAAATTGATCAAAGAGTAATAGAAAAATAAATGAACAGGAAAATTTGAAAAAGTAGTAATCAGGCATGGACATTAAAATAACTATAATTAAAATTTTCAAGAATTTAAATGACAACATGAATTTTAATAGGGAACTGGAAAAGAGAAAATATTTTAAAATTGAAATTCAATACATTAAAATGAAAGATCTGAAATTAAGAACTCAATAGACGGATTCAAGAGTATATTAGATACAGCTAAAAAGAGAATAATAACCTGGAAATTAGATCACAAGAAAATATTCATACTGAAGTGTGGAGAACAGAAGGATTAAAAATATGGACAAAAGCATAAGAGGCATATTGAACACAGTGAAATAGTCTGACTTTTCATTGACTTCATTTTCAGTCAATAAATATGATTGAAGTCCCAGAAGAAGAGAGAGAAGACTCAACAGAAACAATGTTTGAAGAGGTAATTTTTGAAAAAAAACACACACACACAAAAAAAACAAAACCAACCAAAAAACACATCAGGCTATAGCTTAAAGAAACTATGGAAATCTAAAGCAGAAAATATACAATGCGATCACAATGAGGCATATAATAGTAAAGCTGCTGGAAACCAAAGTCCATGAAAGTAAAATGTTTGATGTGATTTGAAATACAATTATGATTAAAATATATAACAACACAAAAGGTGGGAAAAGGGTAAATGGAGTAAAATAATTCCATGTTCTTCTTATTTTGTGGGAAGTGGTGCCACTTTTCATTAGACTTTAAGTCAACAGTGTATGTTGTAATTTCTAAGGTAAACACTAAAGATTATGAGAATAATGCATTGCTGAAAAGCAATAAAAGAAAGAAAATAAAAATACTCAATATAAAAGAAAGAAGGAGATAAAAAACAAACAAACAAACAAACAAACAAAAAAACAAACCCATAGAGATGGAACACATAGAAAACAACAAAAAGGATTTGATACTTAGGCTCATGTCACCATCTTTTCTGGAATGCATGGACTGTCTTATTTAATCCTTACAACAACTCTGTGAACTAGCTACTATTATTATATCCATTTATACATGAGTGCTTCATTGGGTCTACCATCTCTCTCCAATGAAAAGGAAACCTTACTCTTTGCAATTACCCAGTAATACAAGGGTGATATTTTGACAGAATCCAAACAGCCTGTTGCCTAAAAACCCAACACAGTAGCTTCAACATTCTTGTACAAACCAATTATTACATTATGTTTACAAAAGGGTGATTTTTTATTTTTGTCAGTCCTTCTACATGTATTACCTGACATAATTCTGTAGAAAAGAGCATTTCGTATCCCCTTCTTTTCCTTGAACATCACTTGGACCCACGGATTTTTACTTACTCAGCATTGCAATAATTTATGGCCATTATTCTTTGTGATGGTTAAATTGTCCTAACTTTCCCCAGTAGGAGCTCCTTCAAGCTGGGTCCTATGTTCTTCCCATTATCTTTGAGTGTTTTCTTGCTTTCTGGCACAATATATCATTTCAGGCTCACTCCTATAATCTCCCTGCCCCAGACTTTAAACAGCCATTTATCAAAGGAACACTGTTTCCTCTCAGAGAGAAATGGTATTTGACACCAAATCTGGGCATTAGGTATGCTCAATGCCATTCAGTGTCATTGTCTCCAGACCCCTTCACTGGAAAGAGCCAGAAGAGATATTTTTCAAAAAATAATAAATTCATTTAGACATTTTCATTTTCATTATTCTGACGGATAACCGAAAGAAGAACTGGATTTGCAGCTGTGCCTCCCATCCTGTGTCCTTCATGAGCTCTTCTCTCTGTTGGTCACAGGAAGACGTTGTTATCTGCAATCTTATCTCTGTCTCTTCCACACTTTCTGACACCTTTGGTTCCAGAAAAGACTTCAGGGACTGTTTTCCAGGCTGTCATTTTTTTGCTGCTGTTATTTGCCCCATTTCACAGCCAGGGTAGGTCTGCATACCAAATAACATCCTGCAACATCTCACTATGCTACATTCATATTTGCTAAACAAACATTATATATGAAAGACACAGTTTGGCTATTTGGGAGGTCTGGAATCTTCATTAGCTTCCAGTCAGAATTATTTTCTGTTCAAAGGCAAGCTACCACTTTATTATCCTCAAGGGTTCTCATATAAAACTACATCTTCCCCAGCTTCACTTTATCTTGCTCTTATTTTTCATGAACATCTTGTTTGCATTTACAAAGTCATTACCACAAAAAGGGTGAGTTTAATAAAAAAAATTGCTAACTGTCCTTCATATGTTTGGTGTTGTTTTTATTTAAACATTGTTTATCATTTTCACAGTAATTATAATGGTAATTGGATCTGTTTTAGCTCATTTATAGCACTTATTTAAATCCCATTGCCCTGGTGGCTTCTTTTCGTAATATTTCCTTTCCTATAGTAGTAGGAATAGGAATTACATAATTGTGACTTCTCTTTCCTTACTCTTGGGTTTTTTCCTTCTTTAGTTTGTTGAAAGGATCTAGAATCTTCAGGTCCAATTCACTGATCAGAGATCCTTTTCCATCTTCCCTACAATATTTCTAATACTCATTTCCTTTACTCATCTTGTTTACCATCAACGATCCTCTCTTTCCACCTTTAGCGCGGTAGTTAAGACCCCAGTTTCTGGAGACAGTTTCTAGCTAGGTAGCCTCAGGCAGGTTACTTAATTTTTCTATGTCTTCGGTTTTTTATATGGAATCAGGGATAATAGTAATCTTTACCTCATAATGTTGTTGTGAGGATTAACTGAACAATGTGTAAATCATATAAAATGGTGGCTTGCATTGAAAAAGTTTCAATAAATGTGAGCATCCTTTCTTATTTTACTTACTAGTGCATATAACCTAAACAGCACCATGAAAAAGACACCTGTCTTCCAGGATCAAATGCCTGACCTTTACCCCTCCACAAATAAACTCAACAGGGTCCTACCAACTCCCTTCTTTATGCATGTAGAAGGCAAAAATGGTCTCAACTGAGTACATGACAAGTGGGAGATACAGGTAAGGAGGCAAGAGGAAGGGTGCAAGTGAACCGCTGTTCTCTTCTGGGGATGTTGACCTTGTCTCTCTATGTCACTTCTTCCTGTAGGTAGGGTTGCCAGGTAAAACACAGGAAACCAAATTTAATTTGAAATTTAGACAAACAGATTTAGAAATCTTTTGTTATCATTGACATCTTGCTTTGTATTTTAAATATTTAATTTTCTTTATATTTTAATGCTTTTGACACCCTAAAATATACTTTCTCGCTGGGGAGAGATTGGCCCTCTCTGAGCTAGCCAATTCTTAGAGATAGGCAAAGGGCCTGAACATGTTTTCTGATGTGCACAGTAACCAATCTAGAGCCATACCTTCTCTATCTGGCCTGTACGCCCCATGAGATCATTCCTCTGCCTTTACCATCCCAGGGCCAGATGCCAGGCAACTAGAGACCGCCTCTATAGCCCAAAGCCCAACAAAATTATTCAACTTAGCCTGTCTTAAACTGTTCACCCTGTCCTGCCATGCCTTTCCTTAGACACTCCAATAAAGGCAGTGGCCTAAACCCTTCACTTGCTCCTGACTTCTGCCTCCTGACCATTCCGGTGTCTTTACCATAAGGCCTTGTGCAGTGTGCCATGCCTCTTGTCTCTAGGATCTGTGAGTATAATAAACTTTGCTTTTTCCTGAGCCTCTGCTCTGTCTCCTTTTGTGGCCACACCTGACTGCCCATCTTGTAAAAAAATACAAAACATAACTAACAAAATATTTTATATAGTTGTTTGTCTGAAATTCAAATTGAAGTATGCATCAGGTAATTTTATTTGCTAAATCTGGTGACCCCAACTGGAGGTCCCATGACACAGGCATTATTTCTCCGAGGATATCACGATTTGATACAAAGGGAAGCTGTAGCAGTTGCTGTCACTCTGCTACTCACTCCCTTGGACCTGACTGGTCAGCATGCTCCAGCCTACCTCTAGCTGCCAATGTCTGAATCTTTGGGCCTGAGGGCTTTTTCTGAAACTGGAAAGGCAGATAAAACATGCTGATGAAATAATCCCAGCCTCCTCCACCACCTCAGTAGCCCTCAACCAATGGCTGCCAGAAATTGAGCTACAAAAGCTCCAGCTCCCTCAGTCCCTGAGTGGAATAATTCTAAGGAATATATTTTACAGCATTTCCTAGAATTTTCTCTCAAGGTTAAGCTCCAGTTGTCCACTGTGGTGGTGGTTTGTAATGGAAGCTTCTCCTGAAAATATTGCCTGCACATTCCCATATTCCTTCCTCATTTCTCTGTCAGTAGTCCCTATGATTCCAAAATACACAGCTAGCAATAGAATCCTCAAATGAGGGTCAGGTTCTTGGAAACCTAACTAAAATCTGAGCTCTTAGTTTCTCCTTTGTTTCCAGCATCTTCCTGATGACATCTGTATTATGTTAGTCCCTTTGGTCAATATTACTACTTGAGTGGAGTAAGTGCATGGGTTTTGTTCTTAAAAAGCAAATAAAAACTCTTCTCCAATTGCTATATTGTTTGAGAACAGTGTTTCATTTTTCATATCTGGCTTGCATTTTAGTAATTATTTGGTCTGCTTTTTTGACAAAGAATAATCTGTTTCTTTCTCCAGGATGCCAAGAGATTGGCTTGAAATTGGATATTAAGACCAGCTCTAGCACAACAAATGAAAGGCCTTCCACCGCTGCTTGTGAGGAACTCTAAAAAGGGTAGGATAATATGCAGCAAAATTATTGCCTTTTTGAGCTGGCAAAGAATATAATTAAAATAAAGAGCTGACATCTTATGTGACAGAGTCTGAGTAGGAAGCATAGCATTTATCACCTCCTGTTTGCTAGCTTTTCTTTGGGGAAAAAAGTCAGCAAGATTTAATCTTGGATGACGCCTACTCACCTGGCTTGGCTTTAGCTAAAAAAACATAAAAATAGTTGGGTGTGATATACAATTTGGCCATGTTATATCTTAAACATCAAAACCAAAATTTACTTTCCCAGAAAAGGGATGATCAGAAAAGTCACACTATATATGGAAAACCAATAAAGGTGCAAAGAATGTTAAAGAAAATGGGGTCTGGATTGTTGTCAGTGCCTAAGTGTGAGGAGAAATAGCAACATCTGTCCTTCAGAATTATATCAGGAGGCTCCTGAGGCTGAAACTCAGTGTGTATGTGGATTCTTAGGAAAAAATTTATTGCATGGAGCAGAATATGTGTGAATGTTGAAACAGTTTATACAGGAATCTTACTGTGTTTATCTTATAATATATATTTTTTTATCTCAAATAATTATCCCTAAAGTGAAACACCCTGAAAACATTGTCCTGCCTCTCTACTGAGGAGTATGAACTAAATGTGCTGAACTCTGGGGTCTTGCTGAAGAACTCGTCTAAGAACACAAGATCCCGCAAATCTGGGCCTCATCTCAGACCAGAGCATCCTTTCTTTCCTAAATACAGTCTCTGAGTGGGAGGTTCTCAATGTAGTACTGACGTAGGTGTGAACATTCAGTGTTTAAAGTCATGGGAAACAACTTAAATTGCTTTGAAGTTTTTCAAGCTTTAAAAATGCTATTTTGGATTTTTTAAAAAGGAGGGGTGGGAAGGAGAAAAAGAGAAACAGCTTGTTCACTGGGTAGCTTTTTTGTCTACCTGCTTCGCCTACCCCCCAACTCTCTGGAAATCAACAAACGATTTTATTGGCACTAGTACAACTAGTCAGCCGGTACCAGAGAAAATGTACTTTTTGATATGTGCTTTTTGTATTGGTGACTACAGTGAAAAAAAAAACAAGAAAAAAAACCAAACACCCTTTTTAGTGAGGTCTTCTCTTGTACCAAGTAGAGTCACAGCCATCACCAAGAGAAGCTATATTTACAAGGCCATGTTCCCTTGCAAGCTCGCTTGTACAATCTGTTCCTGAACATTCCATCTGGCATGGATTAAAGAGATTCGAGACATGGGCTTACTTAAAGCAATACATTTTGATTTTCAACCAGAGATTCACATTCTGAGGAATAAAAGAAATAGTGTCTACTCCTATTTCTAATAAGCTTTTTGAATTCCTTTATTTAAGTTATTGATCTGAACTGATTTTGGTGTCTGGAAAAGCAGCAACAAAGATGTATGTATACTCTAAAGGGAAACGGTCTGGGGCTGAAACTGGCCATCAACCCACCCACAAATGATGTTTTTCAAGAACAGTATTTATCAAACCTCAGGCTTATGAGGGTTTTCTTTATGTCCTGATTCTGCCGGTTGTTTTTGTTTACATTGATTGGTGGATGCAGATTGTTTCCGTCTCCTTAAGTATATCTATAACGTTCATTTGGAAAGTGAATAGCAGTAATACTATTGCCTGGCAAGTAGTGGGTGCTAAATAAATATTTGTTAAATGAAAGAACACTTTACATTTTAATGACATTATACAGTTTTTCCAGTGCTGCAATCATTGCTTCATTAGATTCTCACAAGTAGCTAGGGAGAAAAACTGAGGATCACTAATTCTATATATCCCTGACAAAAGTCACCCAGCTGACAAGTGGCTGAATTAGGATTTAAACTCAGGTTATATATGGGACAACATACCTTGACTCTACCAGGCATGGAGACATGGAATGTAAGGCACCTTTGGGGAAGAACGACTAGTTCAGTTTGATGGCAATTTAGGGCATTGTTATGTAGAAAGAAAATAAGAGACTAGTATGGAATGGTCAATTTAGACCACCTTGTAGAGGACCTTGAACGGAAGGCTACTGTGTTCGGATTCTACTCAAAAGGCAATAGGAAACCATCGGAAGTTTTCTTGTTTTCTTTTTTAAATTGACTTTACTGGAGTGACATTGGTTAATAAAATTATATAGGTTTCAGGTGTTCGATTCTATAACACATCATCCATATATTGTATTGTGTGTTCACCACCCCAAGTCCAGTCTCCTTCCATCACCATTTGTCCCCCTTTCCCCTCTTCTACCTTCCCCCCCTTTCCCTCTGGCAGTCACCATACTGCTGTCTATGAGGTTTGTTCGTTTGTTTTGCTTAATCCCTTTACCTTTTTCACCCAGTCCCCAACCCCGTCCCCTTTGACAGCTGTCAGTCTGTTTCTATTCTGTTTGTTAGTTTATTTTGTTCATAGTGTATTTGTCTTTCTCTGACTGGCTTATTTCACGGCTGCCTCCTGCATGCCCCCCAGCAGGGATGAAGCCCGCAACCTGGGCATGTGGCCCTGCTGGGAACTGAACCGGCAAACTTTCAGTGCATGGAACAATGCCCAACCAACTGAGCCACAGCAGCCAGGGCAAGATATTTCCTTCTTTTTTATGGTTGAGTAGTATTCCATGGTGTAAATGTCCCACGGCTTTTTTATCTGCTCATCCACTGTTGGGCATTTGGGCTGCTTCCAAATCTTGGCTATTGTAAATAACGCTGCTATGACACACAGGGGTGTGTGTATTCTTTCGAATTAGTGTTTCGGGTTTCTTTGGATATATTCTCAGAAATGGAATCGCTGGGTCAGAAGGCAGTTCCATTTTTAATTTTTTGAGGAAGCTCCATACCGCTTTCCATAGTGGCTGCCCCAGTCTGCATTCCCACCAACAGAGCATGAGGGCTCCCTTTTCTCCACACCCTCGTTTATTTATTGATGATAGCGATTCTGGCAGGTGTGAGGTGGTATCTCATTGTGGTTTTAATTTGCATCTCTCTGATGATTAGTGACTTTGAACATTTTTTCATATGTCTCTTGGCCATCTGTATGTCCTCTTTGGAGAAGCGTCTACTCAGGTCCTTTGTCCAATTTTTTAAATTGGATTGGTTTTGTGTGTTTTTTTTGATGTTGAGTTTTATCAGTTCTTTATAAATGTTGGATATTAACCCCTTATCAGATGTATCGTTGGCAAAGATGTTCTCCCACTTAGTGGGTTGTCTTTTCACTTTGTCGATGGTTTCCTTTGCTGTGCAAAAATTTTTTAGTTTGATGTAGTCCCATTTGTTTAGTTTTTTCTTGTTTTCCTTGCCAGAGGAGATATATCAGAAATAATCTTGCTATGAGAAATGTCTGAGATTTTAATGCCTATGTTTTCTTCTAGGATTTTTATGGTTTCAAGTCTAACATTTAAGACTTTAATCCATTTTGAATTTATTCTTGTATATGGTGTAAGAAGGTGATCTAGTTTCTTTTTTTTTTTTTTCATGTATCTCTCCAATTTCCCCAACACCATTTATTGACTAGACTGTCTTTACCCAGTTATATGATCTTGCCTCCTTTGTCAAATACTAATTGACCATATAGGCATGGGTTTATTTCTGAGTTCTCTATTCTGTTCCATTGATCTATATGCCTGTTTTTATGCCAGTACCATGCTGTTTTGATAACTATAGCCCTGTAGTATAGTTTGATATCACGTAGTGTGATTCTTCCAACTCTGTTCCTCTTTTTCAAGATTGCTGCGGCTATTCGGGGTCTTTTGTGGTATCATATAAATTTTTGGAATATTTTTTCTAGTTCTGTGAAATATGCCATTGGTATCTTGATAGGAATTGTATTGAATCTATAGTTTGCTTTGGGTAGTATGGACATTTTAATGATGTCAATTCTTCCTATCCATGAACACAGTATATGCTTCCACTTATTTGTATTTTCTTCAGTTTCTTTCTTCAGTGTCCTATAACTTTCTGAGTACAGGTCTTTTACATCCTTGGTTAAGTTTATTCCTAGGTATTTATTTTTATGCAATTTCAAATGGGATTGCTTTTTTAGTTCCCCTTTCTGATAATTCATTATTGGTACATAGAAATGTAACTGATTTCTGGATATTTTGTATCCTGCTACTTTACTGAATTAATTTATCAGTTCTAGTAGTTTTTTGGTGGAATTTTTAGCATTATCTATATACAGTATCATGTCATATGCAAATAATGATAGTTTTACTTCCTCCTTCCAATTTGGATGCCATTTATTTCTTTTTCTTATCTGATTACTGTGGCTGGGACTTCCAGTACTATGTTGAATAGGAGTGGTGACAGTGGACATCCCTGCCTTGTTCCTGATCTTAAGAAAAACACTTTTTGTTTTTGCCCATTGAGTATGATGTTAACTGTGGGTCACTGGAAGTTTTGAGCAAGGGATTAGTGTTATCTTTTAGGCAGATTATCTTTTTCCAAGATGGACTGGAGCAGGGGGAAATGGCAGCAAACAGATATATTTCTTCCTCAGAAACAGGAAAAAAGAGAAGTACTGACACTGAAAGGATTTGAAATGGACAGACAGGAAGTAAGGATGTTGTGCTCAAAAGGATCAGCCTTTATAGTCTCAGGATATGATTCCTAATGTGAGTGGAAATAGGATAGGTTTAAAGCTTTGTGGAAGCACTTTAGAACTTCTCATATGATCAAAAAATAAAAGAGATTCCAGACAGCAGTTAAGGTTTCCATGAGGCTAGATGCCATGAATTGTGGTGACCCCCATTGACAAAGTGTTGAGCCTTTTAGCAATATAGTCAGTGGAGTAGAAAAACCAGAAAACACAAAGATTAAAGGAATAAGGCATTACATTTAAGGATTTCCCACCTAGAATATGTGCAATTAAAGTTGGTAACTAAAAATTAGGATGACAAGGTAGAAGAATTGAAAAGGATGAAAGACCAGGAGGCAGTCATGAAGGGATCAAAGCTCAGGCTCATTATGTGAGAGGATGTGGAATAGGGAATTGTAGAGCCAGAGGAGGGAATTTGAGAGTTTCGGTTCTTAGAGCCTTTTTGAGAAATGACAATTTCAGAAGTATAGTGAGTGACTAAAATGCAATAGAGATGAAGGTGACTAGGGTTTAGGGAACCAGTATAATTAATAGAGACCAGGCTAATAGAAGAGTCATCAGCAAGGATGGTGACATCACCAAAGGAAAAGAGAAGAAAATCAGTAAAACTTAATTTATATAGAAAAACTTAATTGAGATGAAAGACAAAATCAAACCGAATTTCTTCATGTTTGACTATTCATCTATCTCCTGCTCCAACCCATCCAACCTTCAACATTCATTGCCAGGTTATAGGTTTCCATGAAAAAAATTTACTCTTAATCACTTTTTTTTTTTTAATTAAATTTTATTTTTCAGTTGCAATTTATATTCAATATTATTTTGTATTAGTTTCAGGTGTGCAACATAGCAGTTGGACAATCATATACTTTACAAAATTATTCCTCTGATATTTCAAATACCCACCTTACCCCCAATACCTCTCCCCTCTGGCAACCAACAGCCTGCTAAACACATTCTTTAAAATCATAGAAAATGAAAACACTAATATGAAAGATATATGCACTGATATGTTCATTGTAGCATTATTTTCAATAGCCAAGATATGAAAACAACCTAAGTGCCCATGGATGGATGAATGAAGAAGTGGTATTCACTAGGGAATACTACTCAGCCATGAAAAAGTGAAATCCTACCATTTGTGAAAACATGGATGGACCTTGAGGGTATTATGCTATGTGAAATAACTCAGATAGAGATAGACAGATACCATATGATTTCACTTATATGTGGAATCTCAAAAACAAAACAAATGAACAAAATAAAACAAAACTCAGATATGGAGAACAGATTGGTGGTTATCAGAGGGGAAGAGGTTTGGAGTGTGTGAAATAGGTACAGAGGGTAAATTATGTGGTGATGCATGGTAACTAGATTTATTGTGGTGATCACTTTGTACTGTATATAAATATCAAATTATTATGCTGTACATCTGAAACAGTTATGATATTATATAACAATTTCATCTCAATTAAAAAATCACAGGAAAGCTTGTTTTTAGTTTATAGAGGGGAAGAAAAGAGAACATCCCTGTTTTCATGAATGAATAGAATAAGACTGAAACAGTACACTTATACAATTCTTGGCAGGGAAGAAATTGAGGGGTATACCAAAATCTGTGAAGCTAAAGTAAGCACAAAGATAGTGAAGATTGTAAACTGAACTGGAATGGACTCATTGAGACTTTGTAGAAAAAAATTCCAATGGTTATTTCTTAGAATAAATGTAAACTTGCTTAAAATTCATTAGAAAGGAAATAATGGAACTGTAGAGAAATCACAACTAATATGCCCAGGGTGGCTTGAAAAAATCTCAAAGCTTAGATAATGATTCTACTACAAATTAATGTGGGCTGCCATTGTTTGTTTTCCAGCAGGCCTTTCACTAATATCAACGCCAGTCTCCACAGTGCCGAGTCCATTTCCCTGGAGCCCCAAACTACTCCTTCCTTGCTTCCCCTGTCCTCCCAGCACATCCACTCTTCTCTGACTTCGTTGGGAATGACCGGAAGTCATACACTGTTAGTTTCTTCACACTTTCTCCACACCCTCACCCTCCTTCAACCTCTCTCCTGCCTTCCACCTCAGAGCCAGAGGGTCTCCCCCACCTCGCTGGGGGAGCTAAGCCTCACTATTCCATGTGTGTCCTTGTTACCTCCCTTCCAAGCTCCTCCCTGTTGATCAGCTAGTTCTCAATTCCAGGGCAATCACTTTCTCCCTCTGCCATGGCATTCCTGTCAACCTATTGAAGTGAATCTCTCTCTTCTTTAAATATATTTTTATTGAGTCCAGAGAGAGGAAGAGAGAGGAAGAAAGAAAGAAACATCAATGAGAGAGTCATTGATCGGCTACCTCCTGCGCTCCCCCCACTGGGGATGGAGCCCGCAACCCGGGCATGTGCCCTGACCAGGAATCGAACCCCGATCGCCTGGATCCTAGGTCGATGCTCAACCGCTGAGCCACACCCAGCTGGGCTGAAGTAAATCTCTTAAAGCTATTCTATATCTAGTAACCCTTTCCTTTCTATCATTCACTTCCCAACTCCTATGTATTAGGTTATGGCTCAAGGAATTCTGACATACCAATGGCAACCAAAGTGAACAGATTCATAATTAAAATCTGAAGGTAATATAATTCTCTACTAAAAAATAGAGTGTAACTTTGCTCAAGATAAGTTGATGTTTGGCTACTTACAATTGCAACCAACTATATTATATAAACAACTGTTTATGAAATATATATACCTGCAAAGTATATTATAGATTTAAAAATGGCTAAGAATTTTCACATACATGTTATGATTAACTTCATTTAGTAGGAGTCCAGATGAAATCACTTCTTGCTCAGTTTGAATTTCACTAAAGCTTTGGCATCTGAATCAATTTGAAGAATGTTAGCCTCAAGCTGGAAAAGACTTAATTGCTTTTGTAAAAATGAGACAGTTCTGACAGAATAAGCCCTTAACTCTCTGGCAACTGATCATTGGAAATTAGAAGTATTTTCCACACTGTGGTGAGAACTGCTTCCAAAAATTCTATTCCCAGAGAATGGAGATAATACAAATTGGGGGAAGGGTGGTTAGGAGGTGTGTTTTGTTTTTGTTTGTATGTGGATTCAGACTAACTTATTTCTCACACTTAAATACCAAAAATATTGGAGCATTATTTTGATAAGTGGTAAGCTCCTTACCACTGAAGTTAGAATGACATGATGATGGCAAAGGTATTTTTGGTCTGGTAGACAGTGAATATCAAAAAAAAAAAAAAAGGAAATATAGCACTTTTAGGAGCAGATGGCAAAGCTTTCAAAACTTTTTGAGCCTTTTCTTTGCTTTTATCAAAAAATTAATGTACTAAAATCAGATGGTGTAATGACAGTGAGTACTATAGCACCTAGCAGACGCAATAGATATGTGGAGAGATACTAATCATGGATACCATTTGTTAAGACCGAATAAAAAGAGATTACACATGGTTCCAATGTTTAAGTCACATCATCCTGACTAATACCATTTGGGCCACTCTACAATGTGTCCTTAATATCCATTAATGTTGAGGTGTCATCTGATTTTAATGTCCTCTAATGTAGTGTCATCTGATTTTTTTTATTTTTAAGACATTTTCTTTTGAGCTAATATTAGGTTTACAGAAAAAGTGCAAAGATATTACAGTGCTCCCATATAACCTCTACCCAGCTTTCTCTAATGTTAATATCTTAGATAACCATGCTATATTTACCTAAACCAGGAAATTAACATTTTGGTACAATACTATTAACTAAACTGCAGACCTTATTATATTTCACCAATTTTTCTACTAAAGTTCTTTTTGTGGTCTAGAATTCAACCCAGGGTCTCACATATCATTAAACTGTTATTCTCCTTAGTCTCCTCCAGTCTGTGGCAGTTCTCAGTCTTTCCTTCTCTTTCACGACCTTGACACTTTTGAAGAGTATTAATCAGTTATTTTGTAGAATGTCCCTCAATTTTTGTCTGATGCTTTCTCATGATTAGATTGAGATTAGCATTTTTGGCAAAAAATGCCACAGAGTTATGTTATGCCATTCTCAATGTTTCATATTAAAGGTTTTATGATGTCAATATGTCCTGTTACTGGTGATGTTAACCTTGATCTCTAAAGTGGTGTATGCTGAGTTTCCACACTATAAAGTTGCCATCATTCTTTTTATAGTTAATAAATATCTTGGGAGACCGTGATTTTTAAAGAGCAAAGTAGGCAAGATTGCTCATATGTTTTCACACCTTTAGGGTAGGAAGACTAGTAACATGATTTTGAACATAGACAAGTTTGTTACAGGGGAAGAAATACTTTCTCTACAGGGAGTATTTCTCTTCCCATTTCCTACTACCATTTGCTCTTACTTCATTTATTGGGAAAAAAAATAAAAATCACATATTCAACCCTTATTTGAGGAAATAGTAATCATTTATTTTGGAAATAGTAATTTATTTTGGTTCTACTGCAATACATTTTAGATATGGCATCAGATAGAAGCTCTTAGAAGTCCTTGATTGTTTCTATTTCTTATTCATCATTTCCTGAATAGTCATGATCTTTTTTTCTGTGTATGTAGGGAAAGAAAGACTTTACAAAAAGTCATTCGTTTTTTTTTAGATTAAATATAAGTCTCATCTAAATTATAACAATATTAGCCATACTGACCAAATACAAATAAAAATAGTGGAATGGCATGATTCCTTCCTTCAAGTTCCACTTTCAAGGTTGACTCTAAGTGTTATTGGTTTCCTGTTCTTCAACTTTTCCAATGAACTTGTTTATTCCTTTGTTCATTCATCCATTCTTCATTCACTCATGCACTTATTCTATTGGCTGAGTGTTTACTAAGTAAAAGACACTGCACTAAATGATTCAAGAGATAGAGAGGAGTAAGAGACTGTGCCTACCCACAGGGAATTTACTATTCACTCTTCTAGTAGCATAAAAAAGCTATAATGTGCTATTATATTATAGCTATTGGGGATTATTTGTTTATCTTGTATATGCAAAATCTCAAAAGGGAAAAAACTATATGTTACATCCTTCCATCTGCTCTTCAAATTCCCCAGAACAAAAGTGATGGGATATTCTGTCATGGAAATGAGTCTATGAGACTAAAAATAAAGGAACTGGATAAGAGGACAAAATAGATGAGTAGGAGATTCCCTCCTTTTTTGTTTTTCTAAAGTAGTTGGGGCCTCAGCAGACACAGCTTGGTGCCCCAATTAGAACAATCAGAGAGATTCTGTCTGAGAAAGCTCAGGATTTGCTCTCAGAGTCTCCAAGTGTCACACAAGAACCAGCTTGGAAAAGACAGTGGATGACTCCCTCATCAGTGAAGTACCTAAACAGGGTCTGAGATGGAAGAGATTTGGTAGGAAAGTACAAAGCTAGAAGCACTGAGCCAGATGGAGAGATACATGGATCAATAACCCATTATTTGTTCACAGGTGTGCCTTTCCTGCCAGACCACGACTCCTTGAAGGAAGGGAGCCTGTCATCAGTAGCACTGTATCATTAGCACATGATACCAGGCCTGGCCTGCAAACAGGACTCAGAAAAGGTCCTGTGAATGGGCAGTTTCAAACCTTTGTGAACCTCTAGAGTCTCTGACATATATACACACTGTGGATCCAGTTTTTCTTGATGTTATTTGTAATCGAATCATATGTTTTCTAAAGTCCAAGCTAAGTGTGGATATGAATGGGTTGCTCTGGGATTTCCAGAACAATGACTTTTTATTTTGTGAGACTCCAGCCAAGTAAAGTGTAACTCAACCCTTCTGTCATATAACTTGATCCCTTTTGACCAAGGACAGACATTTCTGACCCATTAGACTAGGATAGAGGCATAACCTTTTGAGCACACTCATACCATTCTGTGTTTTCTCTTTTACAGAATTCATCATTTTTGTAATTATTTCCTTAACGTCTGTATTTCCTGAGAGAATGGGAGCTTCCTGAGGACCCAGAAGTGCATGGTATCTTATTTATAGCCATCCTTGGCACATGCCACCTAGCACATAGGGGACATTTAATAAATACTGTAATTGTTGCACAAATGAATGAACAAAAGGTATAAAGCACAGAACAAGAGGTGTATAACCAGAAAGGTGTAAAGGATCATGGGTAAATAGAGAAAGGGGAGGCTATGTCCTGTCAGGGGGGATATCAAGGACCTGCCTTTAAACTTGGTCTGGAAGGACAATGGGAGTGCAGAATAGGAGCGGTGGCAGCAATGCAAGGCAAGCCTTCCAGATGAAGGGGCAGCAATTACGGGGTTTGGTTACTTGGGCTGTAAAGTAGGGGATATGAAAATGAGCAGACAAAAATAGGATTGGAAAGGAATCGTAATCAAGATACATGTGAAGGAGGGGTTGAGAATTTAAATAACAGAAATATAATTATGAAAATATGCATCATTGTCATCATCATAATTCAAGTATAGGATAATTATCTTATTTTTTATTGTTTATTGTCATGTTTGAAAGCTTCATTGTGTGTGGTTCCATTGAAATATATACAATAGTTTCTTTTAGAGAAGAGTAAAACTGAGTCATGATACTATTATTATAAATTAAAACAAATTTTAAATATGATCAGAACTTAAATGTGACAGAAAAAAACAGAGCAGTGTGGTTAACGGTGAACACAGGTTGTGACACTTCTTTGAAATAACTATTTCTGATTTGACCTCATAAGATCACCTCCTTGACATGACTATGCATGTCTCAGAGATTCAAAAATTTTGAGATGCTTTCCAGCCCATCTCTGACTAGCATTTCAAATATGACAGCATAAGAGTCACATTCCCCTTGTTAGAGAAAAGATACCGTTTGACAAATCCTAACAAGTTCGTGTTAGTGTTGTTGCTGTTTTTAAAATACAAAACCTAAATACCTCTTTCTATACTCTAATTTTTTATTGAGATATAACTGACATACAACAATGTGTAAATTAAGGCGTACAATGTGTTGATTTGATATATTTCTATATTGCTATATGGTTACCACTGGAGCGTTTGTGGTTCCCAGAGGCTGGGAGGTGGGGGGATTGTGGGCATGTTGGTCAAAGGGTACAAACCTGCAGTCAGAAGGTGAGTAAATTGTGGAGATCTAATGCACAGCGCTGTGACCACAGCTAACTTTCTTTCCTTCACTCCTTCGGGAAGATGGAGGGTTATCATTTCACAGTTGTCAATAGTGTTGTTTTTCACATACACGCTGCCCTGTACCCAATCACACAACATCCCATCAAATAACCCTCCGGTTTTAAATAGCCTCTTAATTCAAGAGGCCCACAGAGAGAATCGATATGACTTTCTGTTTTCATTTTACTTGCCTTTCCTAAAAATGTGCAGAGAAGTATAAACTTTGTGTAGGTTCCCATCACAGCGTGTGGAGTTCAACACCTTCCCACCACCCCACCTGAAAAGGTGAGAAGCCACACAAGGAAATGGGACGAGCCACTCAGCGCCACTCCACGAGCAGGTTAAAATGCCAGCCTTGCAGAACGAACATATGTGAGCTCAGAATAAAGACCTCTGCTAAATTCACGCAATACGCTTTATACACTAATAACATTCATCACGGTCTTTGGAATTCAATAATTATTCATGCTTTCCTAATTCTAATTTTTGGGGGGGCAAACAGAAATAGTTCTTTATAGCAGCATGTCAGGATGAAGGCAAGTGGGATGTGATTTTTTTCAGGTGTGTCGTTTAGAGAGAGAGCAACCTGCCTCTGAAGGTCGGCAGAAGTATTGCTTTTTCCTGTCAAAGCACTGGAATTAAGTGAAATGGATTTGAAATAGAAGAACATATTGTACTGTACTTCTTATGGAAGAAAACATATCCCTATAACACTTTGTTCAAGCTAACATTAGGCATGGTAATTAAATTCAGTGGTTGTTCCAAGATTAATAGATGCTTTACTTCAAGTACTTTGCTAGCAGAACAGAATCAGATGGGAGCAAAATGAGAGAAAAATGAATCTCATCCTTTTCATTTCTTTGAGCTGCAGGAAGGCACTTTGCAGCTAACCCTTTGCAAAGACCCAATATGCAGTGTCCTGAGGTGGTCCACTCTCCTTCTGATGCACGTAATTCCCAAGCACACTGACTATAAAGCAATATCCTTTGACCACCAGCTAAGTTCCACCTAGGCCTTTGACAGGATATATCATCATGCATATTAATTGTCAACATAATTTAAATCTGAATTCAAAACTCTCAGCTTGTGTCAATAAAAGTGATGTTCATTTGGTTATGTTGACTAGGGACTGACTTTCAATTTTCAAAGGAAATACTGTGTTCAGGTCAAATCAATTTATGATTTGCTTACTTATGAAAAGGCGCCAAATTGAGTAAGTTTGCTTTGCCTAGATCTTTTTTTCTTGTGAAGATATTCTCTAATCACTAATATTGGAACAAAATAACATTATATACATCTTGGTGGGATGTACTCAGAAAGGCACTTTACTTCTGTGGTGTTCTGGTCAAAAACACATAATCTAAGTATAATCGTTAGAAAACATCAGACAAATCTAAATGGAGAGTCATTCAATAATTATTTTAAAATGTCAGTGTTGCTTTCAGTTTTATATGCCATATGAGTGAAATCATATGGTTCTTAATTTTTTTCATCTGACTTGTTTCGCTTAGCAAGACAGTCATAAGACCCGTTCATGTTGTCACAAATGGCAGTATTTCATCTTTTCTTATGGCTGAGTAGTATTCCATTGTATATATGTACATCTTTTTAAAAAGTTTTTTATTTTTTAATTGAATTTATTGGGGTGACATTGGTTAATAAAATTATAAAGGTTTCAGGTGTACAATTCTGTAATACATCATCTGTATACTGTACTGTGTGTTTACCACCCCAAGTCATTTCTCTTTCCGTCACCATTTATCCCCCCTTTACCCTCCCCTGCCTTATGTACATCTTCTTTATCCCGTCTATTGAAGAACACTTTGGTTATTTCCACGTCTTGGCTACTGTGAATAATGCTGCAATAAACATAAAGGTACGAATAAATGTTTTCAAATGGCAGCATTTCATCTTTTCTTAAATTTTTGAGGAACCTCCATACTGTGCATTCCCACCAGCAGTGAATGAGGGATCCTTTGTCTCCACAACCTCTCCAACACTTGCTATTACTTGTCTGGTTGATAAATAGCCATTCTAACAGGTGGGAGGTGGTGTCTCAGTGTAATTTTGATCTGCATTTCCCTTACAGCTAGTGAAGTTGAGCATCTTTTCATATATCTGTTGGCCATTTTTATGCCTACTTGGGAGAGGTGTCTGTTCAGGTCCTCTGCCCATTTTTAATTGGATTGTTTGTTTGGTGTTGAGTTGTATGAGGTCTTTACATATTTGGGATATTAACCCCTTGTTGGAGGTGTTGTTTGTAAATATCTTCTCCCATCTGGTTGGTTGCCTTTTGGTTTTGTTGATGGAACATCGTAATTTTTCATACTATTCATGTAATTCTTATGTAAGGTTAAAATTATTGCTAAATAAAAAGTTATACATTCTCTACACTTGGCATTAAGCATCGGCTATTTCAAAATTCTAACTTGCCTGCCTTTCATCTTGTATGCACTGAAACTATGAGCAATCACACCAAAAATTCTTAACATTGCCAAAGAGCTATAAAAAATTATTACCTGTTTTTAAATGATGCAAAATTCACCTAAAAACTGTTGGATTTGAAATAGGATTCATTGTTGTCAGCTTTAGATCTATGGCTTGAATGCGAATTCCACACAAAGATCAAGTTTACATACACATTCAGTGGATGTTACACATATTCTCTCCCACTGTTCCTGAGAGTTTTTCTTATGTATTTGGTTTGGCAGCTTAATTCGGTGTGTTTCATTTTGAGGATCATTGAAAATGGAAATACTTCATCTAAGTATCATGTTTTTAAAGGAATTTTGGTTTTATTATTTTTAAATGACATAATTTGAGACAATTGCTATTCTTAAGGAAACTTGTGGGTAAGTAGTCCCAATGTTTTAGCAGAGGCATTACTGACCTATAATGGGCAAAGGTCAGAACTGATAGACAGTGTGTGGGACAAACCTAACCCATGACAAATTATCTTACTTCCTGCACTACTTTCAAATGTCCCGCTGGACATTCAGGATAGTAAAAGCTTCTTAATAATTATCAAATGTAGAACATAATCCTATTTCTTAATTTAAAAAATTATTTTGCACAATTTTAATAACAGTATTTTCCAGTAAATGCTACTAATTGTAGCACTGAGAAAAGATTGAGCCCAGCCGGGCGTGGCTCAGCGGTTGAGCATCGGCCTAGGATCCAGGAGATCGAGGTTCGATTCCCGGTCAGGGCACAGGCCCGGGTTGCAGGCTCCATCCTCAATATTGGGCGTGCAGGAGGCAGGCGATCAATGACTCACCATTGATGTTTCTGTCTCTCTCCTCCTCTCCCTTCCTCTCTCTCTGAAATCAATATATATATTTAAAAAGAATGAATTTATCTTGTTTGGAACTTTACTATAAACTGTTTACTAATCTGGAAAATCATACCACCAACGGGAATGCCACTCCTATTTGAATGGCCAACATAACACACTTGAGTCAGTCTGTATTATGTGCCTGTCCCCATTATAAAGGTTCCAGGAATACACATGAATACAGTGGTGCCTCGGTTTTTTAATGTGATTCTTTCCGGAGCCCATTCGGATTCAGAAACGTTTGCAAACCGAGGGATCTGCAGCCGACAGCTGGGCCTCAGGACCTGCCCTCAGCGGGAGCCGCGGGGCATGTTTGACTCCCGAGGCGGGTTCAAAAACCGAAGCATTGCCCTCCAGGTTTACAGCGTTGGTAAACTGAAATGTTCGTCAACAGAGATGTTCGAAAACCGAGGTACCACTGTCTAACTATTGAGAATTTATTTCAAAATATCAAAAAATTATAGTTTCAACAATATTCTATGGCCTATTATTATTGCTTTTTCAAATTGGAAATCGCCTTGTCTGGGATCTTGGCTTTATTATAATTATTATTATTTACTTTATTTTTTAGACAATTTTAGGTTCTCAGCAAAATTGACCCAGAGTTCTTACGTACCTCCTTCCCTGCACAGCCTCCCCACTGTCAACATCCTGTGCCAGAATGGCACATTCACTGTCATCAATGAACCTACACTGACACATCATTTCACGCCAAATCCTTAGGGTTTAAATTAGCATTCATATCAGTGTACACTGTTCAGTGGGTTTTGACGGATGTATAATGACGTGTACCCACCATTATGGTATCATTCAGACACTATAGTATCATCCTATTTTCAAAAGATTAATTGTGGGAAGGTGTTGAATAGTTTACTGCCCTAAAAATCCTGTTTTCTGCCTATTCACCCTCCCCCTCCCCCATCTCTGGCAACCACTGATCTTTTTACTGTCTCCATGGCTTTGCCTTTTCCAGAAAGTCATATGGCTGGAATCAGAACCCTGACTAATACATACTGTATATAGCATTTCAGATAGGCTTCTCTCACTTAGTAATATGCACTTAAAGCGTCTTATTCCTTTAAAATCCTAATTTATTTATTATAAGTAGGAGTAAGCATCTGACTCTAGTGTGATTGTGCCCAAGCATTTACATTTGAAATATATTTTAAACTTTATTTTCCTTTTATTTCTTGTTTAGATCACAGGATATTATGTAGATTTTTTAAAGCTGCCTGTGAAGACAGATTATATTATCCTTGAATTTCTTCTCAGTATAGCACAGTGGGTGATATAAAATATTATTTTAAAAATTTAATTGCTTTATTAAAACTTTTTTGCAGTGTGAAGACAAGGAACAGTGAAAGGGAAAAGTCATCTCCTTATAGAATCACCAATGGCAAGTTGACTGAGCCCACTGTGTAGTTTTTCACTGACTACTCATCCTATTTTCAAAAGATTCATCGTGGGAAGGTGTTGATTCCAACAGCCCTGCCGATGAAGGAATCACCTCCAAGCAGCTCCATTGGGAGACTGAGCACAGCTCGAAGACCCTTGGCTGGGGTCTCCTACCACATCCTCTGAGCATCTCTACTCTAAGCGAGCACTTTCCTAGCAATTCTGCAGCCTGTCTCTTGGACCTGTTAGCTCAGGAGGGATTCATTTTTCCATACCCTTCAGAAAATGACAACTGAAAACTTGAGCGGTCAGGCTTTTTTCTGGTAAGAGACATTGTCTATTACACCTCTCATCTTTCCCCAGTACCTTTGGAGGCAGAAAAATATGCCCGATGATAAAGATATATGCTCCCCCTTGCAGAGCTACCCAAATGCTGAATAGCTTTCTCAGTACTGTGGGAGTAACCAATGGTGTGGCCCCTGTCCTGTCCTCTCTCAAGAAGGTGAGGTGAAAGGACAATCTCCAGTTAGGAATATAGAAAGGACACAGGAATACAGGCACACTGATCCAAGAGCAGTGCTTGAGGTTTGTAGTTTTATCTTCATTTGCAGAGGGACGCCCGGCACGCCCCCAAGAGGCTCACTCTCCTCCCTCTCAGTAGCCCTGGTTTTCTCTTTTTGGAAATCGCCAGAAGGCATAGAATCTTTGAGCCAAGAACTAAGCATTCTTTAAATTCAGTTTGGGAAAATATATTTTTGTTCTAAATAAGGCTTGATCTCAGCTAGACTCTCTACTTTATTCTATAATCTCTATTCTATAATCTCTAGAGGAGAAAAAAGTCTCAAATAGTTCCTCATGCTACTCTGTCATATAAGCCTTGCCAACAATACTTTTCTTGTAGACAACCACCTGTCACCCTCCTAGATACATCCCTTCATCCTGTTTGTGCCTACTCTTTTTAGGGACTGCCTGAATTTCACCTCCCTACCCCCACCACACACACACACACACACACACACACACACACACACACACACACACCCCATATCTTGGCTTTCACAGCTTCCCACTCCAGTTCTTTGTTTACACCAACCATTAGTCTGATCTCGCTTTAGACTTTGGTTTCCTGCATCGATTTGTTCATTCATTCAGTCACACAAAAACAATAAGCACCTTCTGTGTGCCGGGCCCTCCTGAAGTTAACTCCACTGCCTGTGGCAATCCCTGTGATCTCAGGAGAGAAACTCCCTATTCCAAGCCTGGCCCTCAGAAGCCTCTCCGGTCAGGCTAGCACCACTTCCTTGAACACCCTTTGCCGGTTCCAAGTCCCGAATTCCGCTTCTTTGCTGGGCAGATGGTCACAGTACCTTGCTTAGGGTTTGTGAGTTTGCTTATTTGGAGGGCTGCATTTGCTGTTCACTTCCTGACACTGTTCTATGAATAGAGAGATAACCCCAAGTCACAGGAAACTACTCTGTCTGTATCAGGTAACCGCTGCTGCATAACACACCACCTGCCGGTCAGCGGCACACGCCACTCATTGCTTATTCTAGCACTTGCATCCTTGTGCTGGGGAGGCTCTGCTCTAGGCTGGGCAGTCCGCGGTGCCTTAGCCGCAGCAGCTCCGATCCACACGCCTTTCATCCTGCCTTGGGAGCAGCAAAGATAGGTATGCCCTTCCCCGGGGAGCACACAAATGAATGAGCCTAATTGTGCAAGCACTTTTCAAGACTCTATCACATTGGCTAATCCTATTGGCTTATGCATGTCACCATGACTAACCCCGGGGGTGAGGAATTGTGTCCCACCTATGTTAAAAAGGGCCGCAAAGTTACATGACAAAGGGTGTAGATAGAGGTAGAAGTGAATAATTGGGGTCACTGATAGAATCTTTTATACTTCTTTCCTCCCCCATGTCTGCTATAATCTTTCCCTTAGACTGCATCCACATATCTCCTGAAATCACACTTCAGTTTGCCATGCATTCTGGACATTAGTAAAGGTTTCTTTCTCTGGGTAACTTTTCTCTTAATTTGCATTTAGGCTGCTCAAATTCAGTTTGTTCAACTCACAGTCATGTTCACATCTTTGTCTTACATAGTGAAACGCCAAAGTCTAGTACAAGCGTATTCTTAATACTCATAAAATGGGTTTTAGACTACAAAGCAGCTTATGGAAATATGATTATTAGAGACATATGATTATTAAAGGATATTCTAGATCTGAATTTTTAAAATTACTTCATGTGCTATTTGATTAGTAGAAAGCATTCTGCCTAAGTCTATGCCTTTGTCAGCTTTGAAAATGCGAACAACCCCAGGACACTCAAGAAAATGTACAAACTTGAATGGTGGGGTTTAAATGGACACTTGGCTCTCCACGCATTCTTTCATTGGGTGACCATGAAAGAACTTGTAATGCTGGGATGGTGTAAGCCGTTGACATGAACTTGAAGTCCTATCTCTTGCAGGCTGATTCAAAGAATTCCACAGAGCATCTCTGTACTAATGTTCTTGCTAAGTGGGCATGAGATTTTTTGTGTGTGTTGCACAGGTAGCGGTAGGACCAAGTGTGACCTTAGGGCAGTGTGACATGGCGAAAATGTCACTGAACTGGCAGCTTGGAGCTCTGAAATCTAAAACCTTATTAGCTGCGTGCACTTGGATGAGTCTCTTAACCTCCCTGAATCTTAGCTTTCTCATTTGCAAATATAGGCTAGTACTAGACATTAAGGCTTTGCTTAGCTTTAAGATTCTATGATCCTAGGAAGTAACGTTACACACGTAAGAACTGAAATCCCTTTCAGGTGCTCCTAAGCGTATCGTAGCTGCTAAAAGAAAATGTGGGGATTTGCCAGAGTTTTCTCCTCCTAGTTATTAATTATGTGTGATGGAAAGATAAGCTGGACCATAGACAGCTATCTCAGTCCTGCTGTATCTTGAAGCTAGACAAGAATATATAACTTACTTAATACAAACTCATCTTAGCCACTAGAAAAACAGCTTAAAATATATGCCCTACTGATAGTGGGTTAGCATTATCAGGTTTATATAGAAAGAATCCTTTTTCCCATCTTAACAAATGCAGGCTGTAAATGATATCATAAAGGCCTTGCTAATGAATGGTAACTGGGGTGTCTTTCACCACCTCAAGAACTGACTTTAAGCAATCAATGATGGTTTATTTTTCAAACCCCCAGTGTTATTATTTTAGTTACAAACAGAAAGGAATTGCAAAGATATTGTAATTGATTTGCTGGCAAGTTTACAGCCTCTATCAGTGATTTACTGGGTTTATATGGCTCCCTGTGAATTTCAGCAGCTAGAATTATCCACTTATTATTTCCCAGTGCATTATGTTGGTGGTATGATAGACTGTCTTCAGAGTCAGGTTATGTCTTCCATCTATTTCTCACTACCATTAGCGAGTTAGATGTTTTTAGACTATAATTACTGCCACTTGAGCTCTTAGAATCCACACATTCACTCAGTAATTCAATGGAGCTCTATTACGAGAAGCCAACTATTTTGGACACCTGGGAGTAAACAGTCATTATGAAAAAAATTAGTTTTTTTCCCCACATTACTCTATAAATAAATAATGTCAGAGTACTTTGTACATTGTAAAATGCTATGCAAAAGCATGTTACAATTCTCTGTTTATTTCATCCATTTTTTGTTGTTCGGATGGTAAAATTAGCAAAATCTTTGTCCATAAGCAAATATTGGCTACTCTAGTTTTCACCACCAGGCTGATGTCCCCAAATGCCACCTTTATTAACACACTGAAGTTATAAAATTTAAACTTTGGGTCACAACAATTCTTTACTGTGTTTAGTATCTTTAAATGTGTGTGTCTCTATAAATAAGTGAAAGCTTCATAATGCAAAATAACCACCATTTCCTGATTGAAGCCCCTTTTTTGTCCTTTCATTAAAACCTCACTCTAATCAAATCCATTGAGTTTTAAGTTCAGTTTTTCTAGTCTCTTAAATTTTAAATGACCAAGAGCTGTATCTGTGGAAATACTTTTTAAAATTTAGTCCTCTTACAAGTGCCCAGTGCCAGCATGACTCCATAATCCTGTCTTCAGGACTAGAAAATTGTTTAATGTTTCATTTTTGGGTCCTAATTCTCTATTTGATAAAATCCTTTTATTTTTATCCATCCAAGATGCTGCTCTAAAATCACTTCTAGCTTTTTATATTTGTTTAAATTTCTAAGGAGACATTGTATCAGAGAAACATGATATGTTATCCAGTTCCATTTATATTCTTCTGTCAAACGAATCTATATTAAGGAAAATCTACTACATCTGACACCCTCATTGGTTCTATTAGAGCAAAAGCAAAATTGATATCCTAATTTATGTCCTGCAGCTTAGACTAGGGTTTTTAAACTCAGCAGTATATACATTTTAGGCCAGATAATACTTTGCTCTGGTGGCTGACCTGTGCCTTATAAGATGTTTAGCAGCATCACTGGCCTTGACCCACTAGATGCCAGTATCATCTGCCCCAAGTTATGACAACCAAAAATGTCTCCAAATGTCCCTGGGGAGCAACATTGCCTCTGAGACCCTCTGGCCTAGATATATCAATCAGGCTATTCTTCAGCTTAGTTTTTATATTTTTAAAGGTGGAAGCTTTGATTTGCTCAATTTAATCTGCAATGCATAATCATCCTCTGTTACTAAGGCTACAGAAGCTGTTCTATGCCTAGAGCAAACTGTTCATCTGCAGTAGAGACCACCTACTTACACAGGCTTACTGTGTGCCGTTGCTATTTATGTTATTGACTGCTACTCATACATTATCTCATTTAGTTCTTTGTCTCACATATGAAGAAACTGAAGCAGGAAACCCTATTTCTTAGGAGCTTTTTATCCAGATTCTAGACAAAGCAAATGTTCTAGTCCTTTAAAAACCCTAAGCTGTTTTTGCATTCTTTGCTATGCTCATTTTGTGACCTTCAACAACTTATTAAACATCCGAATGCTCTAATTTTTGTCAACAGTGTTGTTATTATTATCATTATTATGTATATAAACTATAGTTAAGGGAAAAATTATTCTTTGGTTTAGAATTCTACCTGAAAACTCCCTCAAAAGGATCTTTAGATTTCTACATAGCTTACTGACTCGCTATTTTATAATACTAGAGTTGATCCTTTCGTTTCTCCTCTCTGTGGAGCTGTGGACATACTGGACACATAGACACTCAATAAATCCTTGCCAACTGACTGCATAAGCAATCATGAGTCAATACAAACTGGTTATCTATAGAAATTCAAGGTATCTTTCCTAAGGCTATTAAAAGTGCTTGATATTCCAGCAGCTGATGGCCCACTGTGAATACTTACACTTTGACATATTCTAGTAGCTTACTTCATTTTGTTTCTGTTATGGGCTATCAGCAATAGCTATCCCTCGCCTAGGCCTCAACTGACATTAACCTTAAAATCTGAGGCAACCTGCAGACAAAGGGGAAAGAGGGAGAACTCAGTCATCAATTTAGTTACATGGAGCTGGCCTCGAGACATTGAACTTCATCTTGAACTCTTCTGTCTTCACTTCCTCAGGCTGTTGTGTGTGGTCTGTTGTCTCCAAGTAATGATTAATCACCTTTGAAGGCCCCTGATGTGTGGTCCACGGCAGGGGAGGTATTACTATGTCACCAAAATGGTGAAGGATGGTCACAAGAAGGCAAGCAATAGTCAGCAGTATTGCTTACGACTAAATAATTGATAAATGGCATTGAATGTTTTCTCTGGAAGATGAAGGTGAGGTTACGACAAGGCATTGGCGGGAAGGGTAAACATCAGGAAGAAAGGCACTGGGAATTTTGGACTAACCTAGGCAGGAAATGAGTTTAGCTGCAGTGACACCCACTTTTGACAATGCCTGCACAGCATGTGGCTGGCAAAGCGCCTGGACAGGGAAAACATTTTGACTACATTTCTTTGAAGGAAAATAAGGAGCATTAGATTACATTCTCAAAGGCAGATCTGCAATCCGTCTCCTCATAGGGCCTAATAAGTGAATGCTTTTGGCTTGGACTGCATCTGAGTCTCAGCGGCCTGGTTCCATATTGATTATTAAGTGTTATTTTCTGTCTAAATGAAGCTACTTTTTAGAAATGCATTGTTAAAGCTGTATTTCCAGATTTGGGCAATGTTCATTATGAAGAGCCATGAGCCTTTTGTCCTCAAATCAATTAATGTTGTTCCTTAACACTGCCAAAATTAAACCATGCAAAGCTAATTGAGATAGTGTTCATTCTTCTTGCCCAGACAAGCAGAAGTTTTTAGGGTCAAAAAAATGAAAATTATTCTCTCTCTTATGTTATAGCAAAGAGACTGACCGAGTTTCATTTCCAGCAGCCCTCCCTTGAGCAAATACAGTTATAAACAGGAAACATGAGCCTAAGTACTCATTGGATGAAGAACAGTTGAGCTTTTCAGTAAGGAGATGCTCACAGACATGTATTCATGTGAAAAGCAGGTGTTTATCGGGACACCTTTTTCAATCACTTTGTAAATTAATGTTTTAAAGTCCTCAAAAGAAACACCATATGCTAGTCAAACCATCTCCTTAGGCAGCCTAAGAAGCCAGATCGAAAAATTAAACCAGCATTGGTTGAGTCAAGAGATACTATTGTTAAATGCAAACACCAACATCAATCTACAGGACAATTAGGAGCTAAAGATCATACCCATCTGAAATTTTCTTATCTGTAAAATGAAATGATTTAAAAAAGATAAAATATAGAATGCTGACCACATGGAATAAAAAGTGGTACTTAATTACTTCAGAATCATTTTTTCCTTTCCCCAAATATATGATGTCTCATATATGTACATTTATTTATATTTATTTAATAATAAATATGTATTTATTTATTATATATATTTTTATATAACAAATATGTTATATTTATTTGACATTTGAAGATGTTTCTGTGTCTATAAATATTTGCTATAGCACCTTATAATTAATTACTGTTTGTATTTTTTGTTTGATAGTTTTAATTAAGCACTTTGGCTGTTCTTTAGTAACTAATAGATGCATAATGTCCACATTGATCGAATGTTCAGTAAGGAATTTGGGATTAGTCCATGTGCTTCTAAAACAGAAATGCTTTAAGGTAATTTTCCAGAGCAGTGGTTTCCAATGCATTGGGATTCTGAACTGTAAGTTCCTTCCTTCCTCCCTCCCTCCCTCCCTCCCTTCCTTCCATCTCTCTTGTCTGGAACATAAGCTTCACATAAGCAGTATCCTTGTTGGACTGATATACCCACTGCCAGAACAGTGCCTGGCACCAGGTGGGTGCTCAATTAAAATCTCTTCAATCAATGAATGAAGGAGCATGTACAATGTGCCACTAGAACACAAGAATGGACCATACATACATGGTCTCAGTTTTTACAGATTTTTACTGTCCAATAAGAAAGAAAGAAAAAAAAAAAAAAAAGCATGGTGATTTTTACCTAAGGAGAAATAGACGATATTCTGTCTAACTTTTTGTCAAGTGTATGAGGCACTGTCATAGGTACCGATCATCACTTGGTGAACTATTATAGTGATTAGGAAAGCTCCCCCAGAAGAACTGACATTGAGGCTAAGACATGAAGGATAAGTAGGACTTGAACAGATGAAATAAAAGGTGTTCTAGACAGGGGAAATGCCTATTGAAGGCTCAGAGGTAGAGAGCACTGGAGGATTTTAAAGAATTTCAGGAATGGTGGAAAATAGAGGGTGAAAGGGAAATGGCAAGAAATAAAGTAATAGCTGTCCCTCATAAAAGAGTTGGGACATTATCCTAAAAGTAGTAGGGAAGACTTGGAGGGTTTTAAGAAAGCCATCCAATTGTACTGGCAACATTTGTTTAAAAGACTATCATTCCCCTCAAATTGCTTTACTTTTGTTGAAAAATCAACTGACTGTATAAGTGTGGTTCCATTTCTGAACTCCTATATGGTTTCACTGATTTATTTGTCTAATTTTACATTAATACCACATTGTCTAAATCACTGTCATTTTATAATAAGTCTTCAAATCAGGCAATGTAAATCCTCCAAACATTTTTAATTTTAAAGGTACAATGTATATGTACATTAATGTAACAACTACCTAAGACAAGCACAGAACTATTTCATCTTCCCAAAGATCTCTCTCATGCTATCCCTTTTATAGTCACCTCCAGCTCTCTACCTACCATCTCTAACTCCTGGCAACCACTCATATGTTCTCTATCTCTATAATTTTGACATGCCAAGAATGTTATATACATGGAATTAGGAAGAGAGGCCTTACCAGAAACTGACCATGTGGACACCTTGATCATGGATTTCTAGCCTCCAGAATGTCAAGAAAATAAATTTCTGTTAAGTTATACAGTCTGTGATGTTTTGTTCTGGCAGCCCAAAAAGACTAGAACAGCTGGCGTAAATATTTTACTAGTTTGAGTTAAATGTAGAGACCTTTCCTTCTTTTACATTCCTATACCCTCCCTATTTATAATATAATTATATTAAATATTTTCCCTACTTACACTGATAATCACATCAGTCCATGTTATAATTTTTGATGCAACCCTCAAACATAATTTAGAAATCTCAAGAGAAGGATAATCTTTTGATTTAACTTATATTTTTACTGTTTTCCTTGTGATGTCCAAGATTCCTTCTTTTATCATGTCTTTTCAGTTTAGGAAACTACCTTTAGCCATTCTTTTAAGGTCAGTCTACTAGTAAAAAATTCTCTTAGGTTCCTTGACCTTGACTTCACTTTAATCTCCATTCCTGAGGATATTTTCACTGGATGTAGGATTCTGGGTTGATAATTCTTTCAGCACATGGAAAATGTCCCACTTCCTTCTGGTTTCCATAGTTTCTGATAAGAAATCCGCTGTCATTTGAATCCTTTGTCCCTTACAAGTAATGCATTGCTTTTCCTCTGGCTGCTTTCAATATTTTATCTTTGTCTTTACTTTTCTGATATTTAATTATGATGTACCTTGTATATTTCTTTGAGATTATCCTATTTGAGGTTAATTCAGCTTCTTGAATCTGTAGGTATTTTTCCTTTTGCCAAGTTTGAGAAAACTCAGTCACTATTTTCTTCTTTCTTTCGTTCTTTCTTTCTTTTTCTTTCTTCTTTCTTTCTTTCTTTCTTTCTTTCTTTCTTTCTTTCTTTCTTTCTTTCTTTCTTTCTTTCTTTCTTTCTTTCTTTCTTTCTTTCTTTTTCTTTTTATTATTGAGTGAACATGTGTGAAGGTGGGTAGGGCATGATGTATATAAAGAGAAGGGGTGGGAACAAATAAGTGTCTCACTTCAGTAACTGTAAAGTAAAAGGGATAGTCAAATATAGAATTCTGTGGTCAATAGTTTTAAGGAGTGGAAAACATTAAATTTGAGGTACCTGAGGTATATCCAAGAAGAGTTATTTTATAATCAATTGTTCTAAAAATCAGAAGAGAAATAAATATAAGGTGGAGAAATATGTGTGATTGGATTCATACACATGTAGGTAGTAAAAATTCATGGAGAGAACAGTACTGTCCAGGAAGAGTGTGGATAGTGACACATTCTTAATCTTTAACCTGGTATTCCTTTTAGAGAGCTAAGTGATTTGATGAATCAGTGACCAAGCAGATATTTCAAAATTGAAAATGAGGAATGGGCTCATCTTTTTACCTTATATTTCAACTCTTTATTCATTTAAAAACTTGACAGAACTCAATTAATACATATTTAAATATATTAAATTACAAAAGTAGTGATTTCTGAGATGTTAGATAACCCCAGACTAATTTTTCTTTTTGTTTCAAGGTAGGCAGACCCACCTTCATAGTACTCATGAGGAATTATATAGTCTAAAATCTAAAATATGAAGTCTTCAACTTTCCAAAACTATGGTAAATTCTGATTGCTGGCATATAAGTTAATCAATTCATCCTTGATATGTTTGTATAAGAATAAAAAATGATGTAGAATTCAATTTTTTAAAATAAGAAAACAACTACATTGGAAATTCTTGCAGTTTTAAGTATAGAATTCAAGTTACCTAACTGCAAATGTTCTGTGTTGCGAAAAGTATTCCATTGCTTTGCTTTAGTTATTCCTGTATAAGTCATATAGCTTTAGTGAAGTAATCTAAACGCTATCACTTCAGGTGGAATGTTAAATTCTCAGTTTAATAACGTGAAAGGCAGCCTCAGTGCTACAGAGAAATTATTTGGATACTAATAAATTTTTTTAAATGTTCTGGAGGGTGGTGGCTGATTTATCACTGAGAGAATATGGGAGTGTTGCAGAGACTGAGCTTGCATCCTGGAGTCTAGGACAGGTAGCAGTAGCGGGCTCCCTGTAATGGGGCTTAAGGATCATTGGGGTTTGATAATCAATTGTAACTTTTTTCTCTTTTTTTCTGTATTGTAATTCCCTTAGAACACCTGAATTATTCAGTAGTTTGGAGTCAGCTTTGTGTTGGTCATGCTTATGGGACTAGAGGAAGTGGTTGTGGCCAGGTTTGGGGTGGGAAGTCTGGAAAGTTTGGGAAAATGTCTAGACATGATTGGAGACCAAGTTGCAACTGCATTCCTAAGAAACAGCTGACAAACAACATCCAATATTGTTATTTTCTGAGAAGTCCTTAGAATCAATTGGGAAAGAAAAAGATTCCAGGCAGAAATTTTACTTGGCTAGTCAAGGAAGGAATAATCCCAGAAAACTAGAAAACTAAGCTTACTTTTCCAAATTATCTCCAAATTATAATGACTGCAAATATTTAATTATTTGGATATATAATTACTCATTGTATCCTTTTGTAAATCAGCTGAGAAAAAAACACAATTTGAAGCTGTTAATACAGTCTTACCTTTTAATTGCACATATTGTTCATTACTGATTATAATACATACTTTATTCAAGAAGGCTTACTAGACTTTAGAACTGTCCATTCTTTAGGGATATTGATGCACACATTTTTGGATTTTTTTTACTGTCCCCATTAGCTCCTAATCACTAGGTATTTTCTTCTTGGATTGTTGGAGGAGCAAATTTTGAATCTTTCCTGGCCTACTATAGTGAAAAGAACACAAGTACTAGAAGGAGAGGAACCTGAATGCAAACCTGGCTGAATGACCTTCAGCAAATCCATCCGACTTGACATTGACTTTATCTTCTGGCTATTCCCACCTTAAGCATTTTTCTCAAACTACTCCCTAAAACATCAATCAGATACTTAAAGGCAGGCAAAGTAGAGTTGCCTTTTCAAAGTACAGTTTCAATGTTTGCGGGAAAAGTAAGATTCTGGACAAAAGACTTTGGAATATGGAGGATCACAAAAGCTCATTCTGTGGACCCAGAAATCAGTCTTTAAAAGCCTTTCAATAAAACAATCACCCAGTAATAAAATATAAACACTTCCTCTAAAACTTCCTTACAACGTCTTTAAGAAAGTTAAAACAAGAAAAATTCATCTGTGTTTAGAAAATAAATATAACCCTTAACTGAATAACTGACAGCTCTCTGCCCTTACTAAAATGTGATACCTTCCAAATAGCAGCCATATGAATGTAAAATGTTCGTTTGTATCAATAGATGGCTTGGTTTAGCAGCAATATGGCTAAATAATTTCTGCAAAATCTGCAATGCCTATTTTGAAACATTCAGAATCTTACTTTGGGGGGCTCATTGCATGGTAATCAGCTCGAAGGATGACATGAAATCGTTAATAATGAAGGTATTTAAAATAGGACTCAGGCAAGGCTGACTATTTACAGAGCTGCCTGACTGGTGTGAATCTGCACAGAACTATTTCTGGGCTTTTGTTTGCAATTCATGGTAATTTACAGAGTAAATGGTTCAGGATTTGCAAAATGGAACTACAGTCTATATAGACTTCAGAGGGCTAAATGGAAGTTTCCCTATTTGACACAGACAAATTGGAATGTGATGAATAGCTGATGGCTGGATTTTTATGCTCTTACATAAAATTTAATTTAATTGTTTTTGGGTTTTAAATCAAATCATTGATAATGTGTGAAAATGAAGAAAAGAAATTATTTAGCCTTTGGGGATGTATTTACCTTTCAGTAGTTGTTATTTAATAGACAAATTAACTTATTTGAAATATTGAATTCTCTATGACTATCCCATCCACCATTACTATGGTGCAATATGATGAAAAGAATGCCATAAATGTTTGAATATGTGCACAGAATATCAACACGGTACACTTATTGAACACCTAGTATGCTTTAGGCATTATGCTAACTATGTTATGTACATTATTTTATTTCATCTCTATTCCAGTTCTATTTCCACTTACCAGCCATATACCCTTAAGCAAATCATTGAATATCTCTGAATGCTTTTATCATCTCTATAGTAGAAACTTTAATAAGTATCTTGCTTTCTCATTCATTCATTTATTAGTGCAACAAGTATTTACACACTGCGTCTTACATGCCAGTAGTTGTATTACGTGTTGAAGGTACAATAGTGAATAAGACATCACCACAGCCTAAACGGAGCTTATAGTTTAGTTTTCTAAATATGATGTATGTTAGAATATAGGTGCATATTTTTTCAAACATTTGTTTAAAAAAATAAAAATATTTTAAGGTGACACATTTAAAAAAGTTGGTATTGGGATCAAGTGAGATAATATACATGAATAGTACTTGGTAGGTGATAAAAGGATATAAGCCTACTTTTAATGAAAAACAGTTTTAATAGTAAGTCAACAAATTCCTTATGGATAATAAATACTTGTAGGCTAATGTTTTAGATTAAACTCTGAAAGAATGTATTTATGATTTTATTAACTTGAACTGCAAACTATTGCTGGGATAATTGAAATATGCTTAATGGTCATAAAAGACTGCTGCTCATTAAGAGTATAATGTGAGAATAATGTTAACACAGTAGTCTTCCTTTAAAAAACAAATTGGACCTGATTGTCACACTAGTTAAAAATACTATTCAATGAAGAAGCTTATGTGTAATTTGGCTGAAAGCATTTTTATTCAAGGAGAGCTAATAATGTTGAATGTCACACACTGTATAAAGAATTTTAGAGATGGAAGATGTACTACAAAAGATATAAATTGATTGATTCATTCATCCATTCATTTATTCATTCAATGAATAATAAATCCTCGCAATCCAAAAATAATTTGGAGGCCAAAGACTGAACTCCTTAAACCCTTCACCTATAATGGCAGGTAAAGGAAGGACATGGAAGCTGGTGGACAGTTAGAAAATACAACAAAATGAGACCATCTTTTTTTTTTTTTTTTTTAAATAGAAACTGGATTTTTGGTTTTCCTTTCTTTTGGACTTTATTTTGTCATGGTTTTATCAATTATCACAGATAGGTTGTTTGGGTTTTGACAGCTGATTCTCCTGATTTTTGCTCTTGATACACAGTAGACAGGGAACATGAGTAACCAGTGAATCTTCTCCAAAACTTTTTCTTTGAAATCTCTTTGCAAATTGTTCCCTTTTATGTATTGAATTTCCCCTAAGATAAGGCTGACAAATTCCATTGTGAAATAGCTATAGGTTAAAGGAGGGAATAGTAAACTATGGCTTAAGGGCCAAATCTGTCCTGTCCAACTGCCTATTTTTGTAAATGAAGTTAATTGGAATATACCCACTAACATACATTTACATAATATCTATGGTTGCTTTCACACTACAAAAGCAGAAGTGACTACTTGCAACTAAGACTTCATGGTCTGCAAAGCCAAAAATATTTACTGTATGACTCTTTACAGAAAAGTTTGCCAACACCTGAGTTAAAGAGTTAACTAACATTAAATATTTGTGATCATTTTACAGATATATAATGGATTTATACTATTTATCTAACAATAGTAGTTAATTATATTTTTAAATTCTTAAATATCATTCATAAGTATTTAAAAAACAATAAGTGGGCATTTTTCCTTCAAAGACAGAATTTTATCAAGTCTTCCCTCCCCCAACTTTTCCTACCATTCCTGAAGCAGCAGGGAGTGCTGGTTATTTAAACATCTTAATTATAGTACTAAAGAAAGAAGGCACGATCATTTCTCTCCTAATTGTTCGGCAAAATCATTGCCTTTTCAACAAGGATACTGAAGTAATAGCTACAGAGTAATATAAAATAACTGGTGCATGATATTATCATATTAAATTATATATTTCATAATTTTAGCATAACTGAACCTAAAGTTTAATATGGAAACTATGCTTTTAATTTGAAAGCCCCAAATCTTATAAGGGAAATGATCATTCTTATTAATAGAACGTAATCATAAAATTTCCACAATAATCACAAACTATTCTGGGTGAAATGTACAGTTCTATTCAGTGCTTTCAAAAGGAGAAACGTCAGATATTGCTGTTCAGACAATAAGTACTTCAAATATATTAATTTAATATGGCAAAAGCAGAAGTTATTAAAAAGAGTGAAGATGTTATATTTGCCAAGTAAATCAATGAATCATAACACCACTTAGTTCAGGTAATTCACAAAGTGATGGCATCATTTGTTTTCAGGGACATGAAGACTCTCTTTGTTCTGAAATATTTTCTGACTTACCTGTGAATCCTAGTGTGGTTACACAAGGAGTAGACATTGTCCTGGACAAAATGAAACATCCTCTTGACTTTGGTTGACTATGCTTACTTAGTTATCCTTCTACATTAAAAACTTGTTCTTCTTTGCCTCCTTCACCTGCTTGATTTTCTTCACATTTCTCCTAAAGGTGGGCATTTTCCAAAGTGCTTCATCAGTACTACTTCCTCATTAAAAAAATTTTTTTATATATAATTTCAAAGTTAGAGAAAAGTAGCAAGAATAGTACAAGGAATTTCCATATCTCTTTGGCCAGAGTCACCAATTGTTTACACTTTGCTCAATTTGCTTTATCATGTTCTCTCTCCATTCTCTCTGTATGCATATATATACATATATACATATGTATGTGAGCACATATTTTTATTTTTGAACCATCTAATAGTGTAAGTTGGAGACACTGTGACCCTTTACTCCTACATACTTCAGTGTGCATCTTCTAAGGATAAGTACCAAAACATTAATCATTAATATGAAAATATTAACTAATCCACAGTCCATATCCAAATTTCATCAATTGTTCCAATAATGAATTTTATAGCTACTTTTTCAGTATAAAATCCCAATCTAGAATCATGCCTTACATTTAGCCATAATTTCCTTTAATCTGGTCTAGTTCTTCAGTCTTACTTTGTGTTTATTGACCTGGGCATTTTTAAAGAGTATAGGTTAGCTATTTTGGAGAAAGTCCTCACTATGGGTTTGCTTGATGCTTTCTTAGCAGCCATCATTTTATTCTTTCCAAAACAACCTATCCCTAGATGTCATCCAATTCCCTAGCTTCAACATCTTTCCATCTATGTCACCAGTTCTGTTTTCCATTGTCTTAAGGATATACTGGGGCTCCTATTTCTGGTAATGCAGCAGAGCAGCACTCTTGGGGAATAAAACAAAAGAAATCCCTCTAACATAAAACATCATGATAAGCTTGAAAAATATTATTTTAAATGCATAGTTGAGCACTCAGAAACTAAGGAAAATCCCAGAGGACAAAATAAAACGAGATCTGAAAACTACAGTAGGAAGCTGTCTCTGGCCTGAGGGGCAAGATTTGGGGTCTGAACTGAAATTTCTCAGTAATTCCTTACAGGATTACATAGTCAAAGAAAGGGTAAAATAGAAAAAAAAAAAATCTATCAGCAAGGGTTTGGAAAAACCTTAATGTGCATCTTGGTCCTTTCCAAAGTCACCCAGTCCCAGCAGAAAGAACCACAAGCTGTGAAGTGCAGAAGAAAGATTCAAACAGGGTACTCAAGGCCAGTCACAAACAGAGTCTGACATTGGCTTGCACCTGAAACCATCCAAAAGCCTGGGAGTCCTAGAAGATCTACCTAATACATAGAAAGAAATCCAAATAGGCAGGCAAAATGTGGAGACAAAAACCAAACACACACACACACAAAAACAAGCCCCAAGTGAAAAAACAAAAGAATTCTCCAGAAGAAGAGCTAAATGAAATGCAGACAAGCAATCTATTAGATATAGAGTTCAGATTACTGATCATAAGGATGCTTAACAGCATGAGAAAAGACATGGAAACTATGGAAGAAATTAAGAACAACAGAGTACAAATAAAAAATATATTGGAAGGTAAAAACAGCAGATTAGGGGAAGCTGAGGACTGGATTAGCGAATTAGAAGACAGGGTAGAAAAAAATCACTCAATCAGAGATCCAAAAAGAAAAAACAATTAAAAAACAGGAAGACAGTTTAAGGGGGCTGTGGAACAACAGGAAACATAACAATGTTCGCATCACAGGAATGCCAGACAAGATCGAAAGTAAGCAAGGGTTAGAGAACCTGTCTGAAGAAATAATGACAGAAAACTTCCCTAACCTGGTGAAGGAAAAAGTCACACAAATTCAGGAGGCACAGAGAGTCCCAAGCAAGAACCCAAAGAGGCCCACACACAGACACATCATAATTAAAATGCCAAAAATTCAAGGCAAAAAGAGAATCCTAAAGGCTGCAGGAGAAAAGCAATCTGTTACCTACAAAGGAGCCCCCATAAGGCTGTCAGCTGATGTCTCATCAGAAACTCTATGGGCCAGAAGGGAATGGCATATTAAAAGCAAGGATCTGAAACCAAGACTACTCTATACAGCAAGGCTCTCATTCAAAATACATGGTGAAATAAAGAGCTTCCCAGACAAAAAAAGGCTAAAGGAGTTTGTCACCACCAAATCAGTATTGCAAGAAATGTTAAAAGGGCTGCTGTAATAAGAAGTTGAAATAGAAAGAGAAACATAGGCATAAAGAATTAAAATGGCAATAGATCAGTATCTATCAATAAAAACCTTAAATGTAAATGGATTAAATGTTCCAAGCAAAAGACATAGGGTGGCTGAATGGATAAGGAAACATGACCCAAATATATGCTGTCTACAAGAAACCTACCTCAGAACAGAAGACTTACACAGACTGGAAAAAACAAAACAAAAAAACAAACAAGAAACAAACAAAAACTTCTGGAGGATTTTAAAGGAGAGATCCACAGCAATACAGTCATAGTAGGGGACTTTAACACCCCACTTACTTTACTGGATAGATCTTCCAGACAAAAAATCAACAAGGAAACAGTGATTTTAAATGACACACCAGATCAAATGGGTTTAATTGACATTTACAGAACATTTCACACCTAAGCTGCAGAATATGCATTCTCTTCAAGTGCACATGGACATTCTCAAAGACAGACCACATGTTAGGACACAAAATAAGTCTCTACAAGTTCAAGAAGACTAAAATCATATCAGGCATCTCCTCAGACATTTACACCATGGAATCCTATGCAGCTGTGAAAAAGAAGGATCCCTTACCCTTTGGGACAGCATGGAGAGACTTGAAGAGCATTATGCAAAGCGAAAAAAGCCAGTAAGAGAAAGACAAGCATCACATGATCTTACTCATATGTGTAATCTAATGAACAAAATAGATCCAGAGACATAGAAGCATGGATCAGATTGACGAATCTCAGAGGGAAGGCAAGGGTGGGTGGGTGGGTGGGGAAAGATTAACCTAAGAACTTATATGAATATATGCAGAGCCCATGGACACAGATAATAGTGTGACAAAGGCCTGGAGGGGGGGTGCAGAGTGGAGGGGATCAATGGGGGGAAAAGGGGATATTTGCAATACTTTCAACAATAAAGATAACATTTTAAAAAATCTCTCAGCAGCAGAAGATGACAAAGAAATTTGTTTGCAGTGACAAATTGACCTGGGCTCTGGATACAAAATAATTTTTTTAAATACCTGAGAATTTGAGACCATAGGCTTGCTTCTTACAGATTTGGGGCTTAAATTTACACAACTTACATATTTTAGGAAGCCTTAAATTAGTGTAGGAAATTGAAGTGGTCCTGAGTTTGTCTAGCAGAAGAAAATTGAAAACTTCAGAAGGGTCATACTCCAGTCTTTGGAGGATTCCCTTAGATAACAACCAACAAAATATAAGCTCATAATCCATGATTAGATAACATATGGCAGAGAAAGCCTACCATAGACAAGAATTAGAATTTCACCCTCCAAAAATTCAGATAATAAAGTTATTGACTATGTACCACAAAATGAGTCCACTTAAAATGACTGAAGAATAAAGTAAAAGTAATAACAGGACTTAGTATAAAATATTCCCAGGCATATTTTAAAATCCCTAATAGAACTTAAAGAAATAGAACAGATTCAGTTAAAAAGAAAGATATGAAAATATTATTGTGACCTCTATAATTTTATTAACCAATGTCACCTCAATAAATTCAATTAAAAATAAAATAGAAAATTTCAAAAAAATATTATTGAGATTTCAGCACAGAGATGTAGACATAGCAGATATACAAGATATTAAGAGGCATGGAGAAAAGAATAAGATCTAGCATATTTCTCAACAACAATAATCAATTAATATCTTCTGCATGCTCAGAGAAAATAACTGTCAACCTAGAATTATACAATGCATTATTATTCAAGACTAAAGGTGAAATAAATATAAATATTTTTTTCAGACAGAAACTGAGAGCTTACCAACAAACCTTCATTAAAATTACTTCTAAAGTACATGCTTTAATAAAAAGGAAAATAATCCCAAGGAAAGGATTGAATGCAAGAAAGAATGGCAAGCAAAGAAACTGGAACACATGTAGCCTAAAAAAATCATTGAATAACAGTAACCTTAACCTGTATACATCCTAATTTGTTTAAGTTCAACACACTCATTTACTTCTACAGTCTTCTGAAACTCCACTAAAACAAATAAAAAGGAAATTATTTAAAGGTATGAATCCATAAGGACAATGCAAACAGAGAAAAAGATAGCAATTATGTAAGATGGAAAGCAGAGAAATAAGTATTAACTAATTTAGCAGACCTCAGAGAGCTTAATCTTAAACCCAAAGCAATACGATTTGTAGCACAGAACCCTGAAATGGAGGTGTGAGTTGCCTCTGGAAGTAGAGGGCCATGTCTAGTGCAAAATAAGAGAATTTGTTGAAGGTTATTTAAAAAGCAAATTCTTACATCCCCTCTCTTCTATTACCCAACAAGGCAACCACCCCTATAAATGCAGGTCTTTTTCATTTTTATTTTGGAGAGAGTAAAACAGAGAGGTTCTGAACTCAAAAACAAGGGTATACTGTATGAAAACAGAGGATTGCATCCAAGTTTACATAAGAAATGTTAAGACCTTTGCCTTTCTTCTCCCACACAGCACCCAGAATGCACATAAGTAGCCTTATGCACTCCAGCTGGGGTATTGGAAGTTTCTTCTATGGGTAATCTGACCAGACTGAGAGAAAAAAAATGACACACATGATTCTTCAAGAAAATGTCTCAGCCAGATTGTCGTAGAATAAATTCAAGCATATTGAGAAGAGATTTATATAACAAAGGAAAAGTTTGAGCTAACCTTTGTGATGAGTATGTAGAAAACTAAGCATAATACAACACAAAACAAACAAACAAAAAATATTAACTTCAGAGAAAACAAAACCTTTTTCCAAGAAAGGAAATGTGGCTATCTGGTCTCAGATGGATTAGGGTTTGTGTAGTCATAGTAACATAAGTGTTGAATATTGGTGTAACATCCTGTCTTTTATATGGGAAAGACAATAGACAATCTCTAAAACCAAAAAGTCAAGAAGCAACAATATTTATTTAGAAATGAGTAGGTAAAACCAAAGGAATTATCTAACTGCATTCAAGTAGTCCCATCCGGCCTGGCCTGGCTCAGCGGTTGAGCATCGACCTAGGATCCAGGCGATCAGGGTTCGATTCCTGGTCAGGGCACAGGCCCAGGTTGCGGGCTCGCTCCCCAGTGGGGGGCGTGCAGGAGGCAGCCCATCAGTGACTCTCATCACTGATGTTTCTCTCTCTCTTCCTCTCCCTTCCTCTCTCTGAAGTCAGTGGAGATATATTAAAAAAAAAAGTAGTCCCTTTTGGGGTTCAGAAAATTATGGGGATGGATAAGACAGGGCACAGCTATTTTTCCCAAGAAGTCTTATAGGTTAGACTCTGTAAACCACATACATAATATTGATAAAAATGAAACAAATTAAAATTTAATGGTACAAAACCAATTAATGCCTACCTTGGGGATTAAAAATAAGATAGAACTAAAATACTGGGGGAAATAACATGTAAGAAGAGAGGGGTTGAATGGAATTAAAATGTTTATTCTCCAGAGGGAGATACTAAGTTTGATCTTTGTTAATGATATGTGTTAAAATTTTAAGGAATGGAGACAAAATATATAACTTTCAAGCCAGTAGAGAAAAGAATTACATTTATCAAATGCATACATGTTATATATATTAAAATGTACAGAGAAATATGGATATAGATGAATAAGATTGATATAGACACAATAGATATAGAATTATGGCTATCACAAAGTGAGGGGTTTACTATAATATTTAGTATCTGAATCACTCCAATTTCTTATTAACCAGTTAATTCTAAATTTGCTTTTTTAGCTGGAACAAGGGCACGCTGAATGGATCATCAGAATCATTTTTTATAATGATAATAATAGCAATGAGTTGTGATGTTTGTCTTAAATTTGCTTCAAAGGAAGAATAAGAGACTTTTCAACTGAGTTTATATAGTATGAAAAGTAGTAAAAATACCCCTGAATTAAGCCACAGGCTCAACCTAGACGCTACTGAGATTAGATTACATTTGAATAACAGACATCAGATATACCATGCCTCATATATGCAGCTTCTTTTGAAGGAAATCAAAGATTTTTGTTGCTATTTTGTCATTAGATGCTATTGTACAACAAAATCCTATTGAATAGTGGAGTTATTTCCATCAAATCACTTATTTTAGTTCTAAATCAAATTTTAGAACTGTGGAAAAAACATAGGAATGGAATATTCTTTGTATTTTTAATACATACAGCATCCATCAAAACTGGTATATTTTATAAGACCTACAAGCAAGATAGGAAGTCACTTGGGAACTTTTGTTACCTTTTCTCCTGTTTTGTTTGTTTGTTTTTGTTTTTTTTTAAGGTAGTTTTTTGTGTTTTTTTATTGTTCAAAATATTACAGACGTCCCCTTTTTTCTCAATTGACCCCTTCCACTCCACACCCACTCCCCCTCCCCAGGCCTTCACCACACTATTGTCTGGGTCCATGAGTTATGCATATATGCATATAAATACTTTGGTTACTCTCTCCCCATTTTGATTCTGACTACAGGTCATTCTTTGTGCATTTTATACCCAGTATGAGTCTTGTCACATAGCAACCATTGGCTGTGACATTTAAATTACCAGGGACAGTTTAGCATCTACTGATACCTCGGCCCCACTCCCACAAATTCTGATGTCACTGGTCTAGAAAGACACCTGAGAACTGGGATTTTTACCTGCTGGGTGGTTCTAATACATACATAGCAAAGCCTGAGAACCAATGAGTTTAAGGGTCCAACTTAGGCTTCTTATGACTTCCAAATCCCTGGGTTTCTAAGGGCTTTCTAAAAGTAAGAAGGACATTTCTCCGGTTAAAATTAATAATGTTTAAAAAAGGGCCTCCTTTTTTTAAATAATATGTTTTTATTGATTTTTAGAGAGAGAGGAAGTGAGAGGGAGAGATACAAACATTGATCGGCTGCCTCCTGCATGCGCCCCACTGGGAATAGAGCCCACAACCCAGGCATGTGCCCTGACTGGGAATCGAACCATGACCTCCTGATTCATGGGTCAATGCTCAACCACTGAGCAACACCAGCCGGACAAAGGGCCTCCTTTTCTTTCTTCCTTTAAAGTTAGTTAAGTCTGTAATCACTCTCCCTCCCTCCCTCCCTCTCTCTGCCTCAACTTGTTTCCCACCCACTCTACTTTCCCAACCATTTAAATATTTGCTATGATCCCAGGCAGTACAAAGAGTGGACACCCAGCCCAACTTCCCTCACCATGACTCATCCTAAAAGCTGTTTGCTGAATGGGGCTCTGGTTTTTGTTTCAGACTTGGTGCAGGGGCATCCGCAACCCTGCACAACAATGCCTGTTCTTGCTCTACACCCCCTCATTCCCCGCCCAACCACCTACTCTCTATTTAAAACCAAACCAGAAAAAAAACAAGGCATTTGTCCCCAGCAGTATGCAAACCAGTCATGCTTTTCCAACATATGCAGGGCTAGCATTTAACAATCCAGGATTCATGAAACTAGTTCCCTAGGCATCTATCAAATATACTATAGCCCTCCGAGAACATTCTGAATTTCCACACTCTAAGGATAGGATAGGGCTTTCACAATTATTATAAAAATGATATACAGGATTCTCACATCTTCTCATATTTCTAGGCAGCAGATAAAAGCCCCTTTTAGAGATATTTGCTGGGCATTTGCCCCAAACTCTCCCATGAGAGCTCACTTAGACTGTAATTCAGATAGAGTTATATATTTAGTAGTTAACTACAGAGGGAAGGAGCATGGTAAGAGTTTGGGACAGAGAGCTAGCGCTAGTCTGCCCAGTGGACTATGGTGAAGATTCCAGAATCAAATACACTGACAGGTGAACTCTAGGAACTAGAGGGTAACTAAGAGACAGTAGGTGGTAGTCCTTACTTCACATGGGAACAGTGAAGGAAGAAAAGGGGCTGACAGATTTCTGAGGTACAGCAATGAGAAATGCAGCACTAACAACGGGAAATCCAGGCAGTCACCACTGGGTCAACCTCTTGGTGACCTTCACCCCATTCCTTGAAATGGGGAGGGGTGTGAGATGGTTTGCCGTGGCAGTAGGACAAACGAAGAGTACAGTAGGATCCTAAGCCTTCAGGCAATTGGACAAGGACCCTTTAAGTATCATTATTAGCATGTCTTTTGATCTTAGTTTAAGACATAGCTATGAACACTTGAGTCTTAACATTTTGTGTCTCAGCTGTCTCATCTCTAAATTGGGTGAAGTAATACTTGCCTCTCAAAAGTGTGATACGGATTAAATGACATAATAAACATAAAGCTATTAAATAGCATCCATGGTAGACTTTATGCAAAAAATGGCCTCAATTATCTCTTTCTCTGCATCCACAGTCCATTGTTATGTGACTTAGTAGCTCCTTATATCAAGAGATGAAGTCTCTGTCTTCGCCCCTTGAGTCCGGGCTGGTCTTGTGACTTGATTTGGACAATGGAGTGCGACATTAGCATTCCACACCTAGGCCTCAAGAGGCCCTCTTGCTCTCTGGGAACTCTGCTGCTGCCATGTAAGCAAGCCCAGGTTAGCAGGCTGTCGAATGACAAGCATGTGGCCTAGTGGCCCTAAATATCTGAGGACAGCCAGCCAACCCCTCAGCGTATAACCACTTAACCAACAGAAAGTTGACTGCAGCCATGTCGGGAAGTCAGCCAAGACCAGAAAGACCCAGCTGAGCCCATCTTCTCTTGCCAATCCAAATTTTGAGATAAAATAAAAATTATTGCTTTAAGCCACTGGAGTGATTTTTATGCGACAAAAGTTAACTGATACACTGCCTGGCACAGGTTAAGAGTCCAATGATGATTGCTGCTGTTATTAATAATAATATTAACTGAGTGCAAGATGGGAGACTTGGAGTTAACTGAGACACACACATGTATACTGTCTAGTCTAAAAAGTGGTTCTGTACAGTGTAAGTTTTTAAAATTGATAACACTATTTCAAAATTGGGAGACTTTTCATAAAATCAGCTAACCTAGGTCTCTTCCCCAGACACCAGTTGCAAGATCTGAGTAGTTGCTGCCCCTTGAAATGGGGCAAGTGTTCCCTGGATGCCCCTGTTTTCACCACTCCATGTGGTTTTTAAAACACAATTATTTACTCAACAGGTAATGATTCAGTTCCTAGTATGTGCCAGGAATTGTTCTAGGGTCTGAGAATACAGTGACAAACAAGAAAAGCAAGCCTCCTACTTTCACATGGAGTTCACATGAGTGTGACAGCTGTGGACTGGGATTGGGGAGCGGGGGTTGCATAGAGGCTGAGAAACAGACCATACCTCAGGAGAAAATTTTCATTTTGCTATAGGAAGCCAAAAATAAGTCAACTTGTTCATTTTTTCTATAAGGACAGCTTAGAGAAGAAACCAAATGTGACTTCTTGAGAAGGGTATTGTGGTCTCATCCAAGCTTGGAGCAGTTTCTTAACTGAGGCTACTGACATTTCAGACTGGATAATTCTTTGTTGGGTAGAGGGTGTGTCCTGTGCATTTTAGGATATTTAGCAACATCCCTGGCCTCTACCTACTAGATGCCAATTGCACCTCCATGTTGTGACAACCAAAAATGTCTCTAGACATTATAAAATGTCACTTAGGTGGAAAATTGTCCCTAGTTGAGAACCAATTACATAGAGTGAATGATTAATATGATAAGCCAAGCTGAAGGAGTGAAGGTCTTTGTTTGCCATCTGCATTGGCTGGGATAAAGCTAGTTGATGTAACAAACCCTCAGACTTTAATATCACAGAAACTATTTCTTGCTCACACAGAAGTCCACTGTGGAGCTCCTAATCAGCAGTCTACATGGCTTCCAACTCTCCCATGTTCATTTCCATCAAGCGAGCATATGAGGAAGAACATAGAGGACAGCACCTTTTTAAACTGGTAATGCAGGAGGCTGTGTATATCAATTCTGCTTGCGTTCCACTGGCTAACGCTTAGTCACATGGTCTCATGAGAGGCTGGGAAATGTTAGTTCTAGTTATGTGCCCAGAAACAAGAGGGGAAAGGTTTGGAGAGGTTTGGTGTACAGCTTGATTTCCTCCATCATTCTTACACTAAACTACATTGGTCACCACAGAGAACATTCCTATAGAAATTATAAATAGAAATAAATAAACCTTGAGTCTTTCATTGTATTCTTCATTTTAAGGGGATTTACTGACCTTCACATTATTAACAACACGCTGGTAATAGAGGTTGTTGTTAAAAGTCAGGAAGATCAATTTAAAAGCCAAAACCAAAACAAATATATTTATATATACAAATGTCAGAAGCAGGCATAAAGACTTTCTTTCTGAAAGCAACAATAGAGAATTAGAGAAGCCCCTCATGGGGCATAGAAAGGCTATTAACTTACTCATGGGGGGAGGGATGAAAGAATGTTATTGTTGGCCTAGAGAGTGTCAGTGGGATTTCCATCCATTTCCCTTGGATAAAAAGCCTATGCGATAGCTGCATGAGTGCATATTTATGTCATGACATTTCCTCATACAAGAAAATTGGCTTCTTTTGTCTAAGTTTTGCTGGAGAAAAAAAAATGACTGTTATGTGAGTAAATTGAAATTATAACAGCTTTCACTTCACCTTTTGTCTCTTTCCCTGTGTCTCACAGGTGTCGAGCACACTGAAAAAGTCAGGCACATTCTATGCCACAGAGCTCCTTTCAGTACAGTGCGAAAAAAGAGCTATATCCAATGGATGTGCAGTGCAAAATGTGACTTCCTGTCCCTTTCTTGTGTTCGATATGCAATCTATCCCATTTTCATAGCATCTCATTATTATTTGTTTTAGGTACAGAAATCATTTTTCACATGATGTTTCTCTTCCCCTCCTCATTTTGGGCAGTGTGGGGTGGAGGCAATAAAGAATACGCTTACTCATTTTTGATTCCCTTTAATTTTGTAATTCACCAGTCCCACCAAATTGGAACTAAATTTTTAACAGCTGCTGTGAAATCATTTTAATATCCACAAACTGAGACTTGGTGCTTCAAAAAAATCACCTTCTCAAATATCCCTTTTCCTGGTTGAGTTGAAAATCTATACTTCATGTTGTTTTAATGTTGATGTGCAATCATCCCCTCTAATTTTGTCACACAGTGTGCTCTACAGGAAGCCCCCATTGCAGGAGATTTATGGGACTCCTGGTGAGGGATTCAATCAGAAATGGGGGGATGTAAATGAGCAGTGGGATTGGTGCTATCTACCTTTACTTGTTTATTAGAATTTTCTTGAAAGAACTCATGCTTCAAGTTTCCATATTAAACAAGAAAAAAACAGAATCTGAGGTTTCCTTGATTTTATGATTAAGAAAAAATTGCACTGCACTCTCTTCTTTATAATCATCCTTTTCGACTCCTAGCTCTAAAATGCAGATGCCCAGAATAACAAATTAGCAGATGTTTTCTTTCTAGTTATATCACAGGAGCTGCTTCTTCCTACTTTAGTCACTTCTAAAGAATGGTGCAGGCAGAGTCTAACATGAATAACTATGATGCCACATCTTAACCATAAAGCTGTAAATGATGACGCTGTATCTACTTTCACTGTGCCCCTACTATAATATGAACTTTAATAGGAAATTTACATCTAGAGTAATTCTTAAAACCACCCTCCAAACTTGCTCATGTTATGTGCATTTTATAGAGGAGGAAAGTTAGGTACAGAGAAATTAAGAAGTTGGGCTAGAATCACACAGTGGTTATTTGGTGGTATAAATATTTGAATCTAGGTTGGTCTCCTGCTAAGACCTATGCAGTTTTTAGTTGTCCACTAATGTCAGAGCTCCTTTTCTTTTTCAGTTGAGGATATTTGGAAGTAGGCCTTTGAGAAAATATTATGATGTCAATGGGTAGCGCTGAAAATTATGGTGCATCCAACAGCAGACTTTTTCTTAAGTAAGAGTTAGATCTAGAGGTATTTGATGTTCTTTTGGAGTTCCACGACTTTATCATTCAAAACTAGCCACATCCCTATTTGAGTATCTGTGTCTAAAGGAGTTTGGACTCAATTCCCATTCTAGGTTTACATTTTGCAGAATGCCACGAGTAGTTCCTCTACTCAAGGCTTTTGCCTTAGCTTGCTACTCTTTTTATCTAAAAATAATAATAAAATTCACCTTGCCTGGCCGGCGTGGCTCAACCAGGTGATCAGGGTTCGATTCCCAGTCAGGGCACATGCCCGGGTTGTGGGCTCGATCCCCAGTTTGGGGCGTGCAGGAGGCAGCCGATCAATGACTCATCATTGATGTTTCTATCTTTCTATCTCCCTCTCCCTTTCTCTCTCTGAAATCAATAAAGGTATATTTGTAAAAAATAAAATTCACCATATTTGTTAGGTGTTTAATATCTCATTTTTATATAATGCTTGTTAACCCTGTGACTGAAAATTAATGTACATTCAAAATAAAAATTTAATTTCTTACTAGCATGTTTAATTTCATACCACCAGAAATGCCTCACGTTGATCCTGCTCCCAACATAATCCATATTCTGTTTCTTTATGTTGAAGTACACCTGGGAGATATTCTTGCAATAGCAACAAAAGATATAATTTGTAAGAAAGAAAAAAAAGTGTTCAGACACAACAAGCAATAGCTTCTCTTGTGAAACAGTTTCTCCTTTCCCCAAGAACTTGAAGTAGTTGGAATCAATTAAATTTCAATTAATTACTGTGCAGAGAAGAGTTAACACAGCAAGCCCATGATTGCTATACTTTAAACAGCCAGCTCACAAAGTTGGCCCTTGGTGGCAACAGAGAACTTGGATTTTGAGTGTTCCTACCACCCTAACTGATAAGAATACCTCAGTGTCTCTAAACTGTTTGTACAAACAGTATAGTTTATGCAGAATACATCCTTTCCTTCTTGAAGTTTGGAATTTTGGTATGCACTAGATATAGAATGCCTAAGTGACCAGCCTCTAAGAAACACCCTGTGTACTGAGTCTCAAATGAACTTCCTTGGTAAATGACATTTTTATTAACCTATTCACAATATATAAAAACCCCATATAACTTAACATCAAATAACCCACAAAGATTCCAATTAAAGACTGGGCAGATGACCTGAATAGACATTTCTCCAAAGAACACATATAGGTAGACAACAGACATATGAAAAAATGCACAACATTCCTAAATATCAGGGAAATGCAACTCAAAAATCACAATGAGGTATCACCTCATACCACTCTTAATGGCTATCATTAATAAATCAACCAACAAGTGCTGGCGAGGTTGTGGAGAAAGGGGACCCTCATGCACTGCTGGTGGGAATGCAGACTGGGGCAGCCCCTGTGGAAAACAGTATGCAGTGTCCTCAAGAAATTAAAAATGGAGCTGCCTTTTGATGCAGGAATTCCACTTCTGGATATATATCCAAAGAAATGCAAAACACTAATTTGAAAAGATATATGCATCCCTCTGTTCATTACAGAATTATTTATAAAAGCCAAAATATGGAAGCAACCTAAGTCTCTATCAACTTTCAATTTAATAAAGAAGTGGCACATATATACAATGGAATATTACTCGGCCATAAAAAGAATGAAATCTTACCATTTGCCACAACATGTATGGACTTAGAGGGTATTATGCTAAGTTAAATAAGTCAGACATATAAAGACAAATACCATATGATTTCACTTATATGTGGAATCTAAAGAATAAAATAAGCAAACAAACAAAATAGAAACAGGCTCATAGACACAGAGAGCAAACTGATAGTTGTCAGATGGGAGGGGGGCTGTGTGAAAAAGGTGAAGAGATTAACAAGTGCACATTAGTAGCTACGAAATTGTTCCAGGGGTGGAAAGTACAGCACAGGGAATATAGTCAATAATATTATAATAAGTATGTACGGTGCCAAGTCAGTATTAGACTTATTGAGCAAATCACTTCATAAATTATATAAATGTCTAACCACTCTACTGTACACCTGAAACTAATATAACAGTCAACGTCAACTGTAATTAAAAAATTAAAATAAAAAACATTAAGACCAATTCAGTTATCCTTGCAAAGTACGATTTTTGTGATAAGTTAGTTTTTTGTTAGTGTGATATTTTGACAAAATATCAGCTAATTATTTCTCCAGAGAGTATAATAGATACAGATATTTTTATTTTTATCCTCACCTGAGGATATGTTTTACTGATTTTCAGAGAGAGATGAAGAGGGAGAGACAGAGAAAGAGAAACATCAACATGGGAGAGAAACATCCACTGTTTGCCTTCCATATGCGCTCCAAGCAGAAATTGAACCTGCAGCCCGGTATGTGCCCTGACCAGGAATCAAACCCGAGATTCTTTGGTGCATTGGATGGTGCTCCAACCGAGTCACACCAGCCAGGGCAACACATATAGATCTTTACAGCTGTGCCTGAGGCAGTGAACAATATTTTACATATTATAAGACATTTTAGCTAAAATTTAGTGTCATCTTTTTCATTTATGCATTTTCTTTTTTTATTGTTGAGAGTAAAACAGATGTGCCCTACTTCCCCCCATTTGCCATCCTCACCCAGACTATGCACCACCCCAGGCCTTCACCACATTGTTGTCTGTGTCCATGGGCCATGCATATACGCATATATGTTCTTTGTCTAATCTCTTCCCATCCCCCCCCCTTAGATTTGTCAGTATATTCTATGTATCCGTGCCTCTGGGCCTATCTTGTTCATCATTTATTTTGTGCATTAGATTCCACTTATAAGTGAGATCATGTGATATTTGTCTTTCTATGACTGGCTTATTTTGCTTATTAGCATAATAATATCCAGTTCCATTCATGCTGTCACAAAGGGTAGGGGATCCTTCATTTTTATAGCTGCAGAGCATTCCATTGTGTAAATGTACCATAGTGTATTTATCCAGCCATCTACTGATGGGCACTTGGGCTGTTTCCAGATCTTGGCTATTGTAAATAATGCTGCTAAGAACATAGGGGTGCAGATATTCTTTCTGATTGGTGTTTTGGGTTTCTTAGGATATATTCCTACAAGTGGGATCACTGAGTCAAACAGCAATTCCACGTTTAATTGTCTGAGGAGCCTCCATACTGTTTCCACAGTGGCTGTCCAGCCTGCATTCCCTCCAGCAGTGCACTAGGGTGCCCTTTCTCCACACCCCCGCCAGCACTGGTCATTTGCTGATTAGCTGATGGAGCCATTCTGACACGTGTGGGGTGATACCTCACTGTCATTTTAATTTGCATTTCTCTGATGATGAGTGACATGGAGCATTTTTTTCGTATGTTTATTGGACATATGTCTATATGTCCTCTTTGGAGAAGTGTTTATTCAGGTCCTTTGCCCAATATTTTTAAAATGTTTTTATTGATTTTAGAGAGAGAGGAAGAGAGAATAGATAGAAACATTGATGAGAGAGAAACATCAACTGGCTGCCTCCTGCACGCCCCCTACTGGGGATTGAACCCACAACTAGGGCATGTGCCTTGACCTGGAATCGAACCAGTGAACTCTAGGTTTATGGGTTGACACTCAACCGCTGAACCACACTGGCTGGGTTGCCCATTTTTTAATTGGATTGTTTGTCTCCCTGTTGTTGAGTCTTATAAGTTCTTTATATATTTTGGAAATTAACTCCTTAGGTGTATCATTGGTGAATATATTCTCCCATACCGTGGGTTCCCTTTTCATTCTGTTGAAGGTTTCTTTTGCTGTGCAGAAGTTTTTAGTTTGATACGGTCCCATTTGTTAATTTTTCCTTTGCTTCTTTTTTAAATTAAGAATATAATACATTTTTAACACAGATTTTCTCAACTACCATTTCACATCCTCTAAAGGTTTGTTTTTTAATGTGGCACAAATTCATTTTGCCAAAAGAAATATGCACCTCCTCTTAAAGAAGCATATTTTAATGAAAATAATTCCATAAATAACAGAGCAATTTATAATGCTTCTTTTTATAGATAACATTCTTTTCTGTCACATAAAAAGATTTGCATTTCCACTCTCCTCACTAATCTTTGGCTATGCAACAAACCACCCCAAAACTTAATGGCTTAAACAAAAGCAATTTATTATTTATGATGATTCTATGTCGACTGGGCAGTTCTTTTGCTCTATGTAATGTTAGCTGGGCTCAGTTATGTGACTCCATTAGCTAGTGCCTGGTCTTACATACAACGACCATGAAGGCTTCTCTCTCATATCTTGGCTTTGATGCTGATTGTCACCTGGGGTGCTTCAGTATTACTCTATGTAGACTCTCTCACCACACGGCAGTTCATCCTCTAAGGCCTTGCCACATGTCTTCCTTTTCCACCATGGCAACTGGGTTCAATGACACAAAAGTATAAGCTTCCCACTGGCACAGTGGCACTTCTGCTATATTCTGTTGGTCAAAGAATGTCACAGACCACCCTAGGTTCCAGGGAAGGAAAGCTAGACCTTAACAGCATGCAAGTATAAGGCAAAGAAAATTTTTCACAGACATCTTTAGAGACCATGTAGCACAGTTCTTTCTACCTACAACAATTAAAATCTCTTCCATACGCAAAATATACTCAAGTTCATCTTCAACAATGTCACACCACTGTAGCATTAACTCAAAGTCTAGGATCTTGCAATCTACAACAAGTTCAGGTGCAGATCCTCGGGCACATTTTTTTGGTGTGCAGCTGCTTAAGTACAGTTCCTCTCAAACAAGAAAACTGCAAATACAGGTCATCTGCCCTCCATGCACTCACTATACAAAAGTGAGACAAGAACAAGAAAGTCACAATAGGCACATTCATCCAAAAAAGGAAGCCATGAAAGTTACATAGTAGGCTTAGGCTCACAGCACTTATAACATCTGCCCCTCCACATGTCAGGGGCCCCTACTCTGGGAAACTTGTAGTTTTTCTATTTATCAAATTATAAACAGTTCCATTAGACAAAAGCCTCACCTACAAATTGTTGCTTAATAGGCTTTTTCTACATTGGGCCTTCAGTCAAAGGGTTATAGGACAATGCCCTTATGGTTTTTAAAAGCCTCTTTGTCTAGCTGAAAAACGACACTTGAGGCACTGCATTAAATTGTTCAGTTTCACTTTTGATTTGATAATGACCCTGAGGCTACAGTTTACTGTTTCACCTGAGTCCATTTCAAATTTTGAGGGTCTTTCACCAGTCCCTCTCTCTATATGGCAGCTCATCCGTCAGTTGAGGAGATCATCTTAGGTCATCTATATTACCTCGAAATTCTTATTTAAAACTTAACAGTTTCTCCTTTAGCTTATCTTTCTCTTGCCAATTGATATCTTCAACATTCTCTCTGGAAATTTAGCCAATAACACAACTCATTGGGTTCCATTTCATCTTCCAAATTACTTCAGGCAAGAATCTTGCCAAATATTCTGCCAATGCATAAATGATCCCCCTTTTGCCTGCCTTCAATAGCAAATTCCTCACTGCTTTTCCACCCTCTGTTCTCTGCCTACTCTCAATGTCAATGTCACATGTCTGAAATTTTTTTTTGCAATACCACAGACTAGGTACAACTGTCTGTCTCTATTATTTACTGATAGGTAACTAACTACCCCAAAATTTAGTGGGTTAAAACAACTATTATTTCTTATGATTATATGAGTTGAGTGGTCTATGTAATAGAACATAATTATGTTTTATGTAATGGAACATAAATATTATGAAATGGTTGGATCATTCATGTGGTCTCATGGGCTGGGCTGGGAAGTACAAGATAGCCTTTCTTGCACTTCCGGGGTCTCAGTGGTCACTGTCAATTGGGGGATACAGTTATACCCAGTGTATCCTCTCCATATATGGCATATCATCCTCTGCATCCTCTAGGGCTTTTCTCCATGCCATCTCTCTCCAGCAGGATAGCCTGGACTTCCTTATGGCATAGCTGGGCTCCAAGAAAGCAAAGATGAAAGCTGCCACTGAAGGGCTTGGCCTACAATTGGCAAAGTTGCCAGTCAGCCTACATTCAGGGAAGAGGAGCAGATGAGAGCAGTGGGAATGGCATGTGTGTGTAGCTTGGGGAGATGTTGCTGGAAACCAGATTTGGAGGCTATCTACCCACATTCCTTAGCACATAGGAAAGACTTGGCATTTTCAACTTTCAGGTTCAACCTTCCAAAACCTGTGAATACATAACCTAATGTATTGTTTCCAGGTAGAAAGGAATCCATTACATGTACATAAATGTCTTATGGAAATCTTATAACATGCCTGAAATTATTCTTTGAGATGGAGTATTCTTTTAAGTATACAAAGCAGGTAGGAATGGAAGTGTGACTTTACCTTGGAATTCGGTCAATCTTTTTTTTCAATTTGGGTTTTGGCTGTGGCCTTTGGAAAGCTAAATAGCCTTTTGCTCACTTTAATGTCATTTGAAAGATTAGAGGTTGCCATTATATATACTTAGTATAATAATAACAGCAAAATAAGTAATAATAATACAATTACAGTAGGATAGATAATCAGCATTCATTGTTAACTTCTTGATATTCACTTCTAAATGTAGATAAGCATTCTAGGTATAACACAGAGTTTAAATCTCTGTACACTTTATCTGTTGAAATTCTCACAACCAATTGTGATATAAATGTGTATTTATCATTGTGGAAGTAAAATGCTATAATAATTAATGATGATTGTGAAAGCTGTTAATTTTTATGTACAAAACAGTTATTAAGAACTTCAAAGAGTTAAATGAATAAGGAGAAAGACTGACAGTTATTGTAAATATTATGAAAGTACATGAGGAAAAAAACTTTAGAAAGAACTTTTTTCTTTTTGACTAATAATTCTTTATACATTTTGAATAATAATAAAAGACTGAATAATAAAGATTAGATTACATATTAATTCTAATTTTTATAGAATTATTTGGTATATGAACAATTACACATCAAATAAAATAACCTTTCAAGAATTATTTAAAATGTAGTTATTTACTTCCATTTAGGTGGAGCATTCAAGACAAAAAATGCTTTTGAGAATTCATCACATCTTGGGAGGATGATTTAAAAACTGAATGTTGCCCAGCCAGTGTGGCTCAGTGGCTGAGCGTTGACCCATGAACATGGAGATCATGGTCTGATTCCCGGTCAGGGCACATGCCCGGGTTTCAGGCTGGATCCCCAATTGGGGGTGTGCAGGAGGCAGCCGGTCAATGACTCTCCCATCATTGATGGTTCTCTCTCTCTCCCTCTCCCTTCCTCTGTCTGAAATCAATAAAAAGAATTCTGAAAACTAAAAACTGAATGTCAATTTTGCCACCTCAAATTATCACAAGCAGAAAAAACTAAAAGATAAACAAAAAGTGAATAAATATCTTTTGATTCTGATATAATAAAGAATATAAAGAATAGAGAGAAAGAAAATGTTAGAAATGCTGTATCTAAAACCTATTTTGTTCTCACCATCATACTTCAAAATAAGAGACTTTAAAAAGAATGCACTTAAGAAGACAGTCTTTTATAGTTTTAAGTATTCAGAGCTTAAAATTTTAAAATAAAAATAATATATATATATATATTTTAATATATCTTTATTGATTTCAGAGAGAGGAAGGGAGAGAGAGAGAGAGAGAAACATCCATGATGAGAGTCATTGATTGGCTGCCTCCCGCATGCCCCCTGCTGCGGATCGAGCCCGCAACCCGGGCATGTGTCCTGACTGGGAATCAAACTGTGATCTCCTGGATCCTAGGTCGATGCTCAACCACTGAGCCACGCCCGGCCAGACTAAATAAAAATCTTATTTAAATTATCTCTATAGAATGCCGAGGAAGGTTTAGGAGGTACCCGATGAGGCTCCTGCTGTGGCTGCTGCCAAACCCTGTAATCAGGAGTCTGCACTACTGCTGCCGGGGATTCTAGACACTGGGTACCGCTGCTGACCCTTCCCTCTTGCAAAGCTGCTCTGGACTGGCTGCGACCAACACTGCCAACCACTACCAGATTTAGTTTTTAATGACCAGGGCTTCATTGTGTCACTTGCTCCAGTGTGGTGACTTTGGGGGGAGGAGGGTATGGAGGGACAAATGGGATGGAAGGAGACTTGACTTGGGGTGGTATACACAATCCAGTGTGTAGATGATGTCTTGTGGAATTGTACACCTGAAACCTGTATAAGTGTGTTAACCAGTGTCACCCCAATAAATTCAAAAAGAAAAATAATAAGAATAAAGATTTAAAAATGTAACAACAGTTTTTCCTTTTTTTCCTTTCGTGACTGTTTCTGCTTTTGCAAATTCTCTGCATAGAATTCACCTCCAATATTGTTTCTTTGATTGACAATTTTATTTCCATTTTAGATAAGTTGAAAGAGACACATAGAAAATGGAATACTCATCAAAGAATGAAACTTTATTTTAAAAAACAGAACACTTGCATCACAATGGTCAGAAAGAGAAACGCACTTGCTATTGTTGTAACCTAATGTTAACAGCTTGTCTTCATAAATGGTATTGTACACCAATATTTATGGAGGGAGAAACAAAGGCAGAATGAAATACACAGTGGTTGCCCACAATGATTTATAGAGTAAGATAATAAGAGCAAAAAATGCCCCTTTATTAAATAAAATTGAAATGAAGCCAGAGATAATTAGAAACCAAATGTGAGAAGAAATAATTAATTTAGGATGTATCCTGAGAGTATCAACAGAATATGTTTAGGGCTGTTCTTTTCACACATAAGTTGAACAGGGGAAGTGGATTAAAATTATCAGTAGGACTAAATGACTCAGTTGTTTGGCTTAGCTGTTTCTATTGGATTATTTTTTTCTCCAGATATTTTAACCAATTACTCAGAGATTGTCATTCATTTGAACCATGCCCTCAATTGTTTGCATCAAAAGTTTTCTCAAATGATCCAGTATGGCACTGGGGCATACATTTCCCATATATTTTTTAAATATATCTTTATTGACTTCGGAGAGAGGAAGGGAGAAGGAGAGAGAGAGAGAGAAACATCAATGATGAAAGTCATTGACTGGCTGCCTCCTGCATGTCCCCTGCTAGGGATCAAGCACGCAACTTGGGCATGTGCCCTGACCAGGAATTGAACCTCGATGCTCAATCTGTGATTTCCTGGATCATAGGTCTATGTTCAACCACTGAGCCATGCCAGCTGGGCACATTTCCCATATTTTTGAGGTTTGTAACTAGTGCCAGGAATTTCCAATAATTTCATCTTAGGCTAGAATAATATGATTTCTCAGAACTTTGAAATTTGCCTTTGAAATGACCATATGCATATAGTTTCCATTTTGCAAAGATATTGTATGAACCAAATGAAATAATATCTGTGCAGACACTTCATGAAGTACTATACACATATTAGCATGAACTGTTTGTATTATGATTAGCATATGAGGTACCACGTGCATATTTAGAGCATGGACTATGGGATCTGACAGGCCTAGACAAAAAACTCATTTTTTCCAAGCATTCGCTGTGTGGTCTTGGGGAAATTACTTAACATTCCTTAGCCTCAGTCTTCTCATCTGGAAAACAGAGATAATAATGCTTTAATTTGAAGACAGAGTTAAATAGAAGAGGATATCGATGATGATGATGATGATGATGATGATCTACTAAAATTTAGGTACCTTTTTTGTATTTTTCTACTCTCAGTCCCCACTATTTATTGGATAATTTTTCTTAATTAGTAATATTCAAAATCATATGACAATACCATTCAGGGCTCAAATATCCACCTAAAGAACTCTTGCAGACTATTATCTTAATCTGTTGGCACTGGACATCATTTTGTACTTTTGTAGGTATAATAAAAAATAATGGTATCCCCACCTCAAAGTTCCCTATTAGTTCATCACTATCAAAATTAACAGTCAGCTATAGCCACAAAAGTGCTGCATAACAAAGCCCCCCAAAACTGAGAGATCCAGCCTGGCCAGAGTGGCCCGGAGGTTGAGCATCAACCTACAATCCAGGAGATTGTGGTTGGATCCCAGCAGCCAATCAATGACTCTCTCATCTTTAGTGTTTCTATCTCTCTCTCCCTCTCCCTTCCTTTCTCTGAAATCAATAAAAACATTAAAAAAGTACTTTTTAAGAAAACACCCAAAAACTTAGAGATTCACATTCACTGGCGGTGGTTCAGCTCCAATTGTTTATAATCCTCTCTGGACTAGTGGGCTATTTGGGGACATATACTTGTTATAGCAATGGTATAGGTGCATGAAGTGAGGTAGAAATATATGTGATCTCTTAAGGCCTAAGCTCAGAACTGGCACTCCATCACATCTGTCCTATTACCTTGATCAAAGCAAGTCACATGGCTGAGTTCAAAGTGAAGTTGGAAAGGAAAATATAATCTGTTCCTTTAGTGGAAGATATAGTAACATCACATGGCAAAGAAATTTGGATACAGGGAAGGGTGAAAAATCAGGGCAACAATGGCAATCAACCACACTCATCAGACTGAAGTCCTTGAGAAAAGAGCCCAAGTCTCGTTCATCAAGAATCAGTGTTTCTGTACCAAAGCCTGACACTGATTCATCAGTCAGTCAACAAGCATTGTACTATTGCTGAGAATATGCAGCCTAGAAGAAAGACCCCTCCATCCGTATAAACAAGTTCAATGAAGAGTTATAGAGGACTGTAACCATAGCCAATATGGGTTTCTGTAGGAAGACAAAAGAGGAAGTGGTAGGCACATGTAATAGGAAACAAGTAAGTGTTGAATGAATTTAAAAAGGAAAGAATGCCTATTCATGCTGCTCTAGGTTTTGAGTAAATTGTTGTGTAGAATTTGGAAAAGTAGTAATACACAGGCAATGGGGAGAAAGTGGTAATAACTATTTATCACCTTTTAACCTTTTCAGAAAGGACTTGAAATTCCTTCCTATTTATGGAAAATCCTACATATGAGGCTTACCACTGAGTTCTTCTACCACTACAGAAGCAAAATATGCCAGACAATCACTGTCTCAGCCTCCCCTGCAGCTGGGTATGGCCACATGCTTTTCAATCATTTGCCAATTCTCCAGACTCTGAATCTAATGACCAAGGAAACAAAGCCAATAGGGAATTCATTTGTGTGCAGATAATGCTGTATCTCTGTTCCAGGAGTAGCTGTGGCCACAGCTCCAAGCAGTAGTGTAGTGTCCAGCGTCGGTAGTGTTAGCTATGCAACCCATTGCGCTGAGTCTAGTGACAACAATAACTATATCATCACAGGGCCAGTTCTGCAATTTTACTTTGGGCATTCATCTTGACTCCAAACTTGTTTCTTTGGTTCTCATGGAAAATTTCAATATAAATTTCAATTTAAATGTACTCCTTTGCTGGCTCAATTAGTCAGAATTTGCTTTCATTCTTGCAGCTAAGAATGTCTTATCAGAGGGCTAGACCAGAAATTGAAGAAAAAGTCAAAGTCAGTACTCAGGTAAAATGAGATAATAGTAAATGAAAGAAAGATGAGATGTTAAAACCTCTGGCAAGTGATGACTGAGCTTGAAGAACTCTAATAACCAAAGTCCTTAGCTTCTATCACAACCAATAATTTATATCAATGTTTGGCAGCTTTGGCTGCACTTTGAATCACCAGATAACTTTTTAAAAATACCAATGTCTAGGTCACATTCCAGATCACTTACATCATAATCTCAGGTAACAGTATTTTTATAAAAGCATCCCAGATGACTAAATGTGCAGCCAATGTGCAGCCAAGGCTGAGATAAGATCGATTAGAAGAGAGCTGAAACCATAGATGAAAAACAAAACAGGTGCTCCCGGATGGAGTGAGGAATGAAGGGGAGCAATCAGAATTGAGAAGCACACAGAATGAACACGCTGCATGAACGCACTGAGTCATATGCCATGCCTCATGCAAACTGCTGACTTTGCCATATCCCGTCATTTTTAATTCTGCAGTGTTTATCCAATCTACTCTTCTCTTCAAATCCATCTTCCGCCTTAGCTCAGGCCCTTATCAGCTCTCATATGGCCAATTGTTATCACCGTCCATTTGCATTTCCTACCTCCATTCATTCTTACCTCCAATCCATCCAGACTGGAACAATCTTTATAAAAGGCAAATCTGCCTGGCCGGCGTGGCTCAGCGGTTGAGCATCGACCTAGGGTCCAGGAGATCACAGCTTGATTCCCAGTCAGGGCCCAGGCCCAGGTTGTGGGCTCGATCCCCAGTTGGGGGCGTGGAGGAGGCAGCCGGTCAATGACTCTCTCATCATTGATGTTTCTCTCTCTCCCTCTCCCTTCCTCTCTCTCTGAAATCAATAAAGATATATATTTTTTAAGAAGGCAAATCTAATTGTGTTACTATCCAGCCTAATCCTAATGCAATAGATCTCTGAATACTATCAGATAAAACCCAACTTGTTAATATGGCTTAAGAACATTTATGCTCTGTCCCTACTTAACTTCCCAGCCTCATCTTTGAGCTCATGTTGGGTCCCCAGCCATTCTCCAAGCACTCACCTGCTCCCAAACATACCATTATCTTTTACATCTTCATGCCTCTTTGGTGATGCACTTATTCTTTCTCTGAATCAGGTGTAAATGTTTGTAAGGATTTTTTTAGGCATTTGTGGTTTACTGCTTAGATATTTTGACCCATTCACTGCTTAGATATTTTGACCCATTCACTGAAAAAATTGGAAGTTACTGGAATGCAGAAAACCTGCATTCTGATCTACAAAATGCTTTCTGATGATTTTGACATGTTCAATGGTGATGAATTTGATTGACTGAAAAGAGTGCAATAGATGTTTACTTAACTCATGGCTCTCTTTCTCGATCTTGAAAGCCAGAAATGGGGGAGGGGAAGAGATAGAGGATAGGAGTAGAAGGTCTTTCTCACATTCAGCTCTCTGAGGCCCTCATCAGCCTCACTCTTACACTTTTAAGGTTTCATAAAATTAGATTGGGCCCACAGATAATTCAGGATTCATTTCCCTATATCAAGGTCCTTAACCTTAATCACATCTGCAAGTCCCTTTTGCCATATGAGGTGACAAATTCACAGGTTCCAGGAGTTAGGTCATGAACATGTTTCTGAGTCCATTATTTTGCCTGCTACCATAGCTAATGTCTTATATGAATGAATTTAAAAATTATATGCATATTATTTCCAAAGAAGAAACGGCAAGAAAAGTATAAAGAGGTTGCTTCTAGGAATGTGACTGTCTTGTGTGCTTGTGGGTGGGGACAGAAGATTTGAAATAATGCTTCTGCTTTATTAAAGGCCTCTAAACACTATTTGTCTTCTTAAACCATGTGCAAGTACTACTTTGATAAAAATTAAATGATATTATAAAGGGAAGATTTTCCAATTACTGTTTCAGAAAAAAAGGAAGTAAGGTTTAAAAAGAAGGATGTTTAGAAGGAAATAGTCAATGCCTCCGTTGTATATAACGGCCTATCTAAAATTTAGGAAGGTGCATGCTTCTATTTTTATTTTTATTTTTTTCTATGTATTGTAGGGAAATTCTGATTCCTAGCTGTCAGATCTTTTACGTTTAGTTAACCACACTTATGAATAAAATTGGGTGGTTGTGCCTAGATGCCATGTCCTAACGTGGGATATTGCAAAAAGACACGATTCTTCTCTTTCTTCATATCCTCAAAGTGAAATATTGCAGCTCTTCCTATCAAGACATGCAGTTCATTTCCCTTCCCTCTGAATCTGAGCTAGCCTTAGGATTCCTTGCCACTGGGATGAAGCAGAAATGACATTGTGTCAGTTCTGAGCCTGAGCCACAAATGATCTTGCTTCTGTTCTCTCTCTCTCCCGGACTTTACCCTGAACTATAACAACAAACCTGGGCTACCCTACTGGAGGATGAGAGACTTCATGGAGCACAGACAAGCCATCCCAGCTCAGGCCATCCTAAATCAGCCTTCCTCTGGCTACCTGGTTGCTAACTGCAGGCACATGAGTCAGCCCAGCTAAGCACTGCTCAGCTGAGCCCAGCCCACATTGGCAATTGCGAGCTAAATAAATGGTGGTTTTCTAAGTCATTTTGTTTTGTGGTAGTTGGTTACACAGCAACAGCTAAGTGATTTGCCAAAGTACTGCCATATTATAATTATAAGCTATGTACCAGAGTGAAAAGAAAAAGCCTGTTTAGCTTCAGATCTCAAATTTATAAAGGAAAAATGCCATTTTCCCTCTTGAAATGTTTTATTATCAATATTTTATTTCTGGTAGCATTCTATTCTGAGTTTCTAGAACAATTTAAAATTACTTTTATTACAGTGCTTTCTCTATCCTCTCAGAATCCAATTTGACTTCCTAAATCAGAGATTCATATTCAAGAGATAGAGATTAAGAGGACCCCTAGTATAAACCACACAATTATGAGGGCAGTAGAAATATGAGAAGTGTTTGATTATTTCTGTAACCACATAAAGTAGCAAGTCCTAGCTCAAAGAGAAATTAACTTTTCTTTATGACATGAGAAAGAGTTAAAGATAGAAAAGAAGGGTTTCCAGGATTTTTAGTAGTACTTTTTGATAATAAAATTATTACATTCCTAGAACAATATAAAGAACAACATAACAGTCACTTATAATCCTGTTTCCCAGAAATAGTTACACATTTTTTTAATGCTATAGATATAATTTTGCAGTTTTAAAATCTTTTATAATGCTTTATATGCTTTTTTTCCCATAAAAATACATATTAAGCAATTCCCCACTAATTTTTTCAGTAAAATTATTTTAATAGCTTTATAATATTCCATTCTGTGCCTAATCATTGTTTATTTTAGTTTATAATCCAATAAAGTGATGTATAATTTAGGCTCTCTTGCATTGCAAATTAATATAAATACTATGTCAATGAACATTATTGTACATAAATCTCTCTACATATGTTCATGTTTCTGGTTACTTTATTAAGATATATGCCTAGAAGTAGAATTATCAGCAAAAAGAATATTAATGTTTTTAAGGTTTTAGAAACATATCAAATTGTCCTCCCCAAGTGATGGCATCAGTCCCTATTCCTGGCTGCAGTGAATAAGAGAGATTCTTTCAATACACCTTCACCAGTATTAAGTATACACTTATTTAAAATTCTGGGTTATTTTGAAAAACAAAAAAATCTTACTGATCCATTTTGTATTTTTATTGCCAGTAGTGTGACTAGTTTTTCAGGTGTTTATTACCAATTTTCATCTTCATATTGGAAGAATTTTCTAATTATGTATGTAATTTCCTTCATTCATTGAAAACATTTTAATTCCTGTTAGCTCTGTGTAGATTAAAGATTTTAATATTTGTCTCTCACATTTCTGGCATATAGTATTCCCAGCTTATTATTTGATTTCTAATTTTGCTAAACAGAAGTTTTACACTGCTATATAGACATATCTATTGCAATTTCTACTTGATTTTTTGTTACTTTCCATTTTAGTGTACTTTAGCCCAAGCTCAGATAATTATTCAACCATTTTCTTCTGCGTTTTTATGTTTTAATTTTTTTCAGCTTCTGAATATTTAATCAGTGGGTCAAGCATAGCTTCTAGTTATTATGTGTTTAGGAATAATGAATTACCCCAGGTGAACTGTGGTAGAGGAATCTTTTTATTCTCTTCTTTTAGGGAATATATACTTATGAAATTGTGATAGTTTAACTTTAACAGTTGAATTTTTCTGTCATACCGTTGGGCTTTTTCTCTCTAATCCACAGAGATATAGCACTATCTCCAAGAGAGATGACCTAGATTCATTCACTGTCTGACAAAAGCCAGTTGAGAGGAGTGAGATCTTTTTCCACATCAGTGATCAATCTGACCATTGTGATAAGAAATTGGGAACATATGTATATTCAAGAGAATGGATGGAAAAGATAGCATGTGAAAGTTGGCCTCAACGGTTTTTGTTTTAATAAAATCACTCTAAAGCATGCAAATTTCCTCCTTTTAATTGCTTCTTAATGGCTTCCTAATATAACAAAGGACTTTATTTTCTCAAAATATTAGCCAAATCTATCCTTTATTGCAATATACTTGGATATCACTGCAATAAAATTTGAGCTAGAGTAACATAACATTAACAGCATTGGCGGTTTTATAGAAATTATTATGCATTCTCTACCTACTTCCAAACCTAGAACAGTTTACAAAAATTTAGATACTATGAATCCAATGAATCCATAAAAATTAAAGGGGAGGTACCAAGTAATGGGAACAAGGGTTGGGATGGACATGGGAAAGGCAAGAATGGACTAATTAGAACAGAAAGGGAAGCCAAAGGAGGTTATTGTTTAATTAATCTAACTCTAAACTTCCTGGAAGCCAAAGTTAAAAGAAAGATATAAGAGTTACACAGCTATCTAACAACGAGAGACACACAAAATCACCAGGAGACGCCAACCATAGCTCAGAACTCTGAGAGAAACTGAACACGAGTTGGGAACTGAACAATACAATGAACAGTCTCTTCAATAGCAATCCTCCAACAACTACAGACACCTTTATATGCCCATTTTTAGAATGGCTTTATATTTTTAAGCAAGAGCCTAACGTTAATAGTTTGGTGAAGGCATGTCTTGAAGAAGCAGTTGAGAAGGCAATATCGAGCAAAGGGGTGATCGGGAATGAGGACCTGGAGCAGTAAGGAGCTAAGGTAAGGGCTAGTAGAATGAGGATTTGCAGAATCGACCCAGTGGTGCAGTTATACGTCACCTAAACATCACGGAAAGGGAGAGAAAGCCAAGCTGTTGGGGGTAAGGGAGAGGGGGAAAAACTGTAGGAGGCTTACACTGGCTCCGGCATCCAGCAGGATCCTCCACGTGGCTCAGAAGTCGGCGTTACTAAGGTCTGCCATGCCTACCCCTCAGCCGGGAAGGGCAGGTTCCCTCCTTCTAGGCAGGGATTACGATACAGAGTTGAACTGAATTTAGGTGAAGAGAAGTGATTTATGAAAGTGATCATCTTTTAATAGTTCGGTTCCCTCCCTTCTAATTTTCCTGGATTACTATCTGACCCCACATCTCTCCTTTTCTTCCTTATTTTATGGCAAAAATAGCTACTATTATTAAATATATAGAAAATGAAAGAGAATATATATTCATAATTACATTACTTAAATATCATTCTATATTAAAATTGGATAATCTCTTCTATTAATTCCTTTTTAACTTTTTACTATGGAAAATTTCAAACATATAGAAAGTAGAGAGAAGGTTATAATGAATCTATTAACTGTCCCTTTGCTTCACTAGTCATTGACATTTTTGCCAAATTTATTTCATCTCTCCTATTTCCCACTTTTCCCAACATTTTATTATAAAATTTTTCATATATAGAGAAAAGTTGAAAATTATAAAATTAAAGCTTATATGTCCACCATGTAGATTCTAGAATTAATCTCTTTCTACATTTACCTGTTTTATAACATCTACCCATACCATCCATCCATCCACCGATCTCCCTTATATTTTGATGTATGTCTAAGTAAGCTACAGACATCCGTATATTTGCTCCAAATGCTCCAGTTAACATATTAGTAATAGAGTTCAGCATTTGTTTACAGGTCCTTATTTTGAAATAAATTTTACTTATATTAAAATTTACAAATCTTAAGTATACCATTAGAGGAGTTTTGAAATATGCACACACCTGTGAAGCCCAAACTCCATTAAGACATAGAACCCTAGAAAATTCCCTTATGCCCCTTCCCAGTCAAATCATGCCTCCACCCTGACTCCAAGAAACAACCACTTTTCTGATGTTTTTCACCTTAGATGATTAGCTTTCCCTTTTTTAGAACTTCATATAAATGGGATCATACAATGTGTGTTCTTTTGTGTAAGGTTTCTTCCACTCAGCAAGCTTGTGAGATGCACTCATGCTGTGTGTATAAGTAACTTTTGTTTTACCACCCCACTTAAAAAATTTTTGATGAAGTATTTAAAACAAAATCCCAGACAATGTCCTTTTGCCCATTAATACTTCTATTTCCTCTGTCTTCTCAGAGGTACATGAGTGTACTCTGTCTTTTAAATGTTTTCTAGAGAACTGTTTCTTCCCCCTCTCTTGATCTTCCAAGAAACTTTTTGCCCACTTGTTTTCCCACCCCAATTTCTGTCTGCATCACATTGCAGGCCCTGTATTCCTCCACTCCTCTGTGCTCTATAACAGGGACTATTTTACACGAATGATCCTGTTTTCATGGCTCCTTCAATTCTGTCATCCATAGATGGAGAAAAACCACAGTGGTTTAAGATAACAATTTTTACATTACCTGAAAGCCCCTCCTTTCCCCGACTATTTTGGTAAAAAACATTAACAAAGTTGTTTTATACCTTCAGTCAATTTGAAATTATTTTACTCTCAAATTTCCAGAGATAAGCTTCTGACATGAACTAGCAGCAGTTTAATTGTGAGGCTGGAAATGAACAAGGTTAGTCTGTGTTCTGCTCCACTACAGATGTCAAGTTAATTTGTAGAAAGCCCAGAAGGAGCAGTCGGGGATTTGGTTTTCATCAGCACTGGAGGGAAACATCGGCTATGGAGAGAGTGTTGGTGTGTCCGCGCCCTGCTAGTCTTCCCCTTAAAATCTGATGCCCAGAATAAAATGCACCCTCTTGGGGGGCCACATGCGGTGGTAAATACATGCACTTCCTCCTTTGTTGGAAGCAGAAAAATGCAAATGACTTATTTCTAAAATATTTTGGCACCTAAATTTTAAGGAATTATAACATAAATATCATGATTACATTTTAAAATATCTCTTGTATAACTATATACTGTATTACATAGTACAAACAATATATGCTTTAAGCAAAAAATAAGTAGTGTATTTTTTGAAAATACAATAGCTTGAATCAACTCACCATAAAATATGCTAAAATATCTAATCTGGACACATTTATAAAAATGAGCTTCCCAGGACTTGGTAAGTTTTCCCTTTCTCTATTTAGAAATGGCCATAACAGGATATGTAACAGCACAAAATTGTTATGATAACGGCATTCCACTGTGATGTAAAAAGAAATGTCTGTTGAATATAAAATTTCTCATTTCCCATTTTTCTGTCTTCTTTTCCCACAAGGTTTCTGTTGTGTACCTTAGCAAATATTTGTTGAAACAATAAGTATAAATAAATAAAATTTTAAAAAAGTGGATTTAATAGAAGATAGTCCCAATTACCTGGGACTATCATTTAGGGGTCCACAGAATATATCTAGGTTCATTGTCACTTTTGATGTGTTCAAATTCATTAAGTATGCAGAATAGATGAGGCTCAGCAATGTTTAGTGATGCATCCAAGGTCACACAGCTGTGAAAATCAGGACTCGAACTTGGTGATCTAAGCTTACATCTAGCTTCCTTCCCCTTGTATCAGATATCTCCATGAAAGACAGAAAACAGACGCACACAAGTGACAGCACGAGACCACAGACAATGAGTGCTGTATACGTAACATAAGACCCCACTCATCATAATCAGGTGGAATTATCAGGAAGACGTTTCTTAATGACAGAGAAGAGACTGGCTGAATTTCTCTTCCATTCCAAAATACTTACGACATCTGCATTTGGATTCGAATAAAATGTGCGAATGTTTCAGGTTTGTGTATCCTTTGTAAACATAATTTCCTGTTGGATTTTAGGCAAATTCTAAAATGACTTCCTGAGTATTAAATAGCTTGTGAAGATCAAGATCTTGATGAATTATGTCTAATCAGAGACACAAATCCAAGACATGAATTTTAAAATTCCCCTCAAATACATGTTTCCAAGCAGCAGAGGGAAGATAAATTCACAGGAAAAATATTTGGGGGTTTTCCCACTCCCTAAATGGTCACAAATTCTGCAAAAGATCAAAAGTCTAACAAACAATATTGCCTGTTTGTACATTTTGCCCTCAGGCTCACTTTTGGACAGATTTTTAAAATCCTTTCAAGGCTTTAAGCAAAGGATAGCTAGACCCATCCTAGATGTTATTCCTGAAATAGGGGCTGAGGGCTCTGCATCAAGTCGTCCTTTCCGATATTTATGATCTGTTGGTTACTGTGGGATCCTGGGCTCCAGGAAATGAGGTCATTGGGCTTCTGCAGCCGTTGTCCTAGTTGTGCAGGTTTCTCCATAGTAGGGCAAACAACACAAGAGCACAGCACCACTACCAGAGGAACAATGTAGTAAGTCTGGAATTACGGTCAGAGGAGGTTTGCTTTGAACACCTCTATCAGTCCTCCCCAAAGCATTGCTTAAGGCCCTTTGGTAATTCCCCAAACCCTCCATGGGGCCACTAAGCACCAGGGGCAGTGCCCTTCCTGGTCAGTCTCGGCTCAAAGCCCCCAGAAAAAACCTTCTTTCCCCTGCACACCAACGCCCCGGGGACAACTCATCCTTCTCAATCCTTCCCATCAATTTTATCAGATGTAAATCTAGTTCTTCAGCTGCCTCTGTGGACACCGTGAAGCCTGGAAGTGCTGGCAGGCATTGTCCTCAAGCCCTTACCCCAAAGCTGGTGCACCAAGTATGAAAGGAAAATCAGATAGTGAGGAGATAGAGAAATAGAAACAGTTAAAATGAAGTAGGAAAAGTGGTAAGATGGGGAGAAATGTCAAGATGTGAGTGAGAAGAAAGGCATGAAAACAAAGAGGCTTATGTGTGAGAAGGTTTCACACTGCCTCCCGGGAAAATGCTCCTTTCTGTATGAGTTCTTCAGAGCCTTTGGAGATGCTCAAGAAACACTTGTGCACATACCTCAATCGAATACATTTATTTCACTTATATTAGGAAAAAATAAACTTTCAGGGTGCCAAAGTGATCGAGCTACTTAAGTTAACAGGCCAGCTTTTTACAACAGGCAAGCTTACACTGTATTTAAGGATACTAAAACATGTACTTTTATGATAACCAACATCTAGCATTAGCCATCCATATTTTCTTTTTATAGTAGAAAAAATGCAACAAGGTTGGCAATCTTACGACTCTGTATTTCTCGTATTTTTAATCATCTATATTAGGTATCAATAATCTCATGGCCAGTATCATCCTATAGTCATTCTAAAGCCAAAAAAGGGGTCAGACTGATATTATACATTTGCTGATTTTTGTAACTGATAGATGTGGTAGGTATGAGGATGTCAGTATTTATGGGTTGATATTTTTATGTTGCTGGCATCTCTCTACTTAACGTTTGGTCCACTGCAATAGAAATTTATACATTCCTGTTTTTCCTTGGTATTTGCTATGAAATTGCTATGTTCCTGGGGAAAACAGCTTTAGGTTTCTGGTAAACCCCACTTAAGTCCAGTGAAAATCATGTCTCTAAATGTGGAAGGGCCCGCGAGGATGCTTTCACAAGCATTTCCCTTGGTTCTTCCAGCAGCCTCTCCCGGCTGGCTTTGTCCTTCTGCACTTGAGAAAACGAAGCCCCACGTTGCAAAACAGTCACAGAACCAGGATCTGAAGTTTTATGTTTCTAATCCCCAAATATGTGGTCCTTTCACTATACCCTATGACCTCGTTCTACAAAACAAAGTGCAGTTTGTCTTGTTTAGAAAAGAAGTTACACACTATGCCAAAATACTCCCACTTTTGGATTTGTCCAGCAGCAGGGGGAGATGCAACTAGTATGTTCTGTAGCTTTTACAAATCAACTCCTGTATGTGCTTCTACTCAAAGTTAATTGGCCATTTAAAGCCCTTAAGCATTAACTATTCCTACTAAAAGGATTTTCCTTTTGTGGTATTTAATACCCCTGGACAAAACTTCAACAATTATACCTTGATTCAGAATTCACATTGAAAAGTGTGTTTATACACAAGAAACTATTGCAACTAAAGATGTTTTATCGTTATTTTGATTTTTGTTTGTGGCTTGTTTTGGCCCCATGGGTCTCCTTTAAGGAGAGTACATTTGTATTGTTACATTTATTTGGTAGGAAAATGAGACACAATTTTTGATGGGTTGCCCTGCAATAGGTTTTCAGAGATTTTATGGAAGAAATAAGCTGAAAATAAAGTAGAATACTTGTAATCCCAAACATTGCAACCTTAGATATAAATTAAGTTTCTGCAAAAGATGACTATTATGGACAATTTAATAATGATAATGTTGTACTTTAGCTAAAAGCCCAGAAATATAAAAATTAGAAACATTGGGACTTAAGTAAAGGAACAAATCTAGACTATTTAGAGCAGCTGCCCACTCTACACTATTTTCTTCCTGAAATTGCTTTTATAAACATAACAACTCATAGATCTTTCCTTTCTCCATGGAAACCTACTTTTTTCTAACAATAATTCTACAAAGCTAATTACTTCCACAAAGATATATGGTGCAGAGAAAGGTATTGATCTTGACAATCTTGAGAAAATTAAAGCATTGAAAATATTTTCTAGAGGACTACTGGTTTAGGTTAAATTCTTGTGGGAATATTTAAATATGATATACTAATATGATGCAGGTAGGTGAGCACTTCTGGATTACTTAGTGTGTCAAATACTTTGAAATAGCCAGTTGCCACCCTTCTGAATTGGAAGACATAATATGTCCTTTGTGACAGAGAAGGTTATTCTTCAAATAAGAAATAATTTCTCAAGTGTTACAGGTGGACATATGGTTGCATTGATCTGAAAATGCTTAACTGACTTAGACATCCAGAAAGTGGGAAAATAATTGTGATGGTCAAAGGTTAATTTGTTGTACTGCAATACTTGGCACCAAGAGGTACATTATAATCATTTTTTGGTGCCACAACTGTGTATTAAGTCCAGCAGTGGGTGTGCAGTTGATTATATGCCAGTGGCAGGCTGCTGAAATGCTATTTTAGCTGGGGCCAGCTTGCAGTTCTTATAATAATTTGACACCTCTGCCCAAATTTAGTGTCAGGAAAGTTGAAATATCATTTCTGAGGAAGAGTTTCTGAGGTATGGGGGTTGTACTTTGTGAATTATCATTTGTTAAATTTAGCTTTAGAACAAAAGCCACATAGTTATTCCAGTTGTATCAATTTGATCCAAATACTTATAAGTGGTCATGAGCACATACAAAGTTCCTGGATTTTTGTTGTTGTTGATGAGGGTCTCCCTTTGGAAAGTGACAAGAAAAGGTTATATTAGCTTATATAGAGCATAGGTTTATCACTGTTTAGTGATTTTTGGGGGGTGCCATTTCATCTTATTACATTTTATCTCCTATTTATAAAATAGTGATAATCCAAATTCCTGAAACCCTATACATTTTCTAGAACCTACCTTATTGGCAATGTTCCTTTTATACTTGAACTCTTTTTTGTGAGTTGGTTGCAAATTTAAGATCACAATGCACCTGTCTTTTTTCCCCTCTAGTCCCTACTATGTACTCTTGCACTGCTCCCCCTGACCCCCCCCCCCACCACACAACACTTTCCACTCAGTATATTCTGATAAAAATGCAAATCTGATTATACTTCCTCTACTTCCCAAACACCAAACACCAAAGCCCTCCTCCCAAGACAGAGGCCTGGGAGACTGATGGCCTTTGTCTAATAGCTAATTGGAAAATTTCAAGAGGTAATTTCAAGCTTTAACCAGGTCTTTATATAGCTGAGTGGTCATTAAGAGGTATATAGCTTCATAATGGGCCATTTCTTACTCTTGGCAGGTTCAAGAAGATACAATTTGAGAGAAGGGGATAATAGGTAGAAACTAACAACTCTTTGCATAATTATGTGCTGTCCTAACTCCATTGTGAGAGAGATGACCTTGTAAATATGGAACCTTAGGGAATTATTGTCTTTCCCTTCTTCTGAAGCTTGTTTGTACTGTCTCTGGTAAATAGTGTTTGTCCTCTGAAGACTATGAGTGTATGTGGATACACATAAGTATGTGTTCCAACAGTTAACTATTGGACAATCAGAAAAATAGGGACTTGTATGCAACTCATGCTGGTGGGAGGAGCTCAAGTTAGAATATATGACTGGTGTCAATGGTTTCTATGGGATTCAGAATGTCAAAGATTACCATGGATTGTCCTCTGAGAGCCTAGGTCACAATTGTAGGCTGAGTAACTCAGATTTAGGGAAATTTCTGGGATGAGAAATATATCCTGGGATGATAACAAGACCTGTGTTCACTGGAAAGATGTCTTGAAAATTCAGTGAAGATTTGCAAAGTGGATATTAGAAGAAGGTTCTCTTGTAGAGGACGTGAATCAGAACTTGGGTGTGGAATTTGCACGCACCTCCCCACATTATATACTGGGACCTTTTCCCTTGGGTTATGGGGATAAATGAATTTGCTATGCTCTTTTAGATGTTTTTCTTCCCTGCTTCACTGTAATTCTGAACCATTTAGGGAATAATAATTTCGTACAGCTTTAAAGGGTGGAACTATTGGGATAAGTGGACAGAACAAACGAGGGAAATGTTTCCTGCCTCATTACTCCTTTGCTAGGCGACATACAAAGGTGCTACAACCCATTAGGAAACTCTACCTAATGTCCAAGCTGTAACTGCAGCCAAGTGAGCAGGAGTGAGGCAGCACTGAGAGGGGGGCGGCAATTTATAACACTGAGGAAATTTTTATGTGGACAACTCAGGAGCCAAATCAGACAAACCCTACCCTCTTCCCAAAATGTGGAGGAATTGAACGCTTACTAAAGATTTCACTGCCGTTTGCATTGATGATGCTACCTTCTGATTAGCGTGGACAAAAAAGGTGCCATATACTAAACCTGACAAGCTCAGGGGAGGCCTGCTAAACTCAGAGACCTAAATCAACCACATAGGATGGTCTGAAATGAAAACTTCTTAACTAAAAGCAAGCTATGGCAGGTAGTCATGTACTAGGCCTATATCTTCCCTGACAAAGGTCAACGTTTACCTTAACTAAGCTTGTCTATTGTCTTTTTGCATCTACATAACACATCTTTGGAATGTCAGAGTAATCCCCTTTTTTTTTCCAGACCCTTCAGGGCACAATCTCCCACCAGAACAGGAGACCAGAGAACCCCTCATTGTTATCTTGTATCACAAATACCATCTCTATGTGCTGTAAATATGAATTGTTAACTATTTGTACCCACCAATATAAAAAAAGTATTTGTCTCTTCGTTTTTCTCTTTGTCTAATCACAGAGGCTTCCCCGCTTTGCTTTCTCCCGCCTCCCTAATCTACCACCAATGGATTTCATGTAACCCTCCTATCGCGTTCTCCCTTCATTGTAATGTATAAAAGAAACTGCAAAACTACCAATCTATGCAGCATTTTCTCAATCTGTTGAGATTTTGCTTCCTGGCAATTGTTGTCAATTTGGCTCAAATAAACTCATAAAATTCTCTACAGGTTTGGACATTTTGTATGTCGACTTTAGAATCCTTCGATAGCTTCCTATTGCCCTTAAGAAAATGGACAAAACACTTAGAGTTGCCTACAAGGCCTCACTAGACGGCACCCCTGTCTTCCTGTCCCCCGGCCTCTTCTAGGTGCTCTGAGGCATCATTTGCTCTCCTCCCTTAGGGCCTTTCTATGGTGATTGAAATGTTCTTTATCTTGATCTGATGAGTGATCAAGAGAAGATTTGTACATTTTACTCTATGGTAACTAAACATAAAAAAGTCTTGCTAGCCCGGCCGGGCTTGGCTCAGCGGTTGAGCATCGACCTAGGGTCCAGGCGATCAGGGTTCGATTCCCGGTAAGGGCACAGGCCCAGGTTGCGGGCTCGATCAATGACTCTCTCATTATTGATGTTTCTATCTCTCTATCCCTCTCCTTTTGTCTCTCTGAAATCAATAAAGATATATTTAAAAAAAAAAAAAAGTCTTGCTATCACTTTAAAAAACACATTGTAATCATTGCTTCCCTAGTCTTTATTTATATAATTCCTTCTTTTTTTATCTCATGATTTTGCTTATCTGTCTGACAGCCTGGTGCTATTTTTCAAATTGACGCTGAATTTACATACAGTAAAATGCACAAATCTTAAGTGTATAATTCAATGAGTTTTAACAAATAGATATACTTTTATATTGTAAATAAGGTATAAATTTCTCTCTAAGCACTAGTTTGGCTACATCCCACAAATTTTGATACGTTGTGTTTTCATTCTCATTCAGTTCAAAGTATTTTCTAATTTATCTTGTAAATTCCATGATTCATAGGTTATTTTTAAAATAACCCCTCAAATATTTGGAGTATTTCAACATATCTTATTAGTATTTATGTCTAGTTTAATTCCATTGTGATCAGAGAACAAACAGAACTCTGTATGATTACACTCTTTTTTTTTTTAATCCTCACTGAGGATATTTTTTCCCATTGCTTTTTCAGAAAGCGTGAAAGGGAAAGAGAAAGAGAAAGAGAAAGAGAAAGAGAGAGAGAGAGAAAGAGAAACATCGACGTGAGACACACACCCATTGGTTGCCTCCTGCATGTACCCTGACTGGGGCCGGGATCGAGCCTGCAACAGCGGTACATGCCTTTGGCAGGAATCGAACCCCAGACCCTTCAGTCTGCAGGTTGACGCTCTAACCACTGAGCCAAACCGGTTAGGGCTGATTTCAATCTTTTGAAATGTATTAAAACTTATTTTATGCCCCTGATAACAGGTTACCTTGGTCCTTTGCCCAGTTTTTAATCAGGTTATTTGTGTTTTATTTTTGACTTGTAAGTATTCTTAATATGTTCCTAATAATAGACACTACTTAGACATATATTTGCAAATACTCCCTCCTATTCTGTACGTTGTCGTTTTACTTTTTTTAATAAATTCCTGTGAAGCTTGAAAGTTTTTATTTTGATAAATCCAGTTTATCTAGTTTTTCTTTTCTTGTTTGTGCCTTTGCTTATCTAAGAATCTATTGCCTGATCCAACACCATGAAGATTTACCGCCCTGTGCTTTCTTCTAAGAGTTTTATAGTTTGGGCTCTTAACATTTAGGACTTCAATCCATTCTGGCTAAATTTTTATATATGGTGTGAGGTAAGAGACCAAATTCATTCTTTTGCATGTGAATATCCAGTTGCCCCAGCACCATTTGTTGAAAGGATGGTTTCATCCCCTATTGAGTGATCTTGGCACCCTGTTGAAAATCAGCGGACCACAGATGTGAAGGTTTATTCTGAACTCTAAATTATATTCCATTGATATATGTCTATCTTTATGCCCATAACACATTGTCTTGGTTACTTTCGATTTGTAGTAACTTTAGAGATCTGGAAGTGTGAGTCATCCAACTTTATCTTCTTTTCAAGATTGTTTTGGTTACTCCTGGTTCCCTGTATTTACATATGGACTTTTAGATCAGCTTGACAATTTCTACAAAGAAGGCTGCTGGGATTCTGATGAAGGTGGTTTTGAATCTGTAGAGCAACTTGGGAAGCATTACCACCTAAACAATGTTATGTTTTATAATCCATAAAAATGGTATGTCCTTCCATTTGCTTAGATATTCTTTAATTTCTTTCAACCATGTTTTATGGTTTTTAGAGTGCATATTTTACACTTATTTTGTTAAAGTTCTTCCTATTTTATTCTTTTTGATGCTACTGTAAATAGCTTACTGTAAATGCTATTGCTTTCTTAACTTTATTTTTGGCTTTTCACTGCAAGTGTATAAAAATACAATTGATGTTTGTATATTGATCGTGTATCCTGCCAACTTTTTGAACTCATTTGTTAGCTCTGATAGATTTTTAGTTATTCTTTATGAATAGCTATATACAATATAATCTCTGAATAAAAATATTTTTACTTCTTCCTTTCCAATATGGATGCCTTTTATTTATTGTTCTTGTCTAATGTCCCTGCCTAGAACCTCCAGCACAATGTTAAATAGAAGTGACAAGAGCATATATCCTTGTCTTATTCCTGATCTCACAAATACATATTTTGTTAGCTATTGGCGATTGTAGATGCCTTATATCAGTTTGAGGATGTTTCCTTCTATTCCTAGTGGGGTTTTTTTAGTGTTTTTATCATGAAAAGGTGTTGGATTTTATCAAATGCTTTTTCTGCGTCTATTGAGATGATCCTGTGTGGGGGTTTTTCATATTAATTCTACTGATATGGTGTAATACTTTAATCATCTTTTGGATGTTAAACCAAGCTTGCATTGCTGGGACAAATCCCACTTAGTCATGGTATATAATTCTTTTTACATATTGTTCAGTTTGTTTTGCTAGTTGTTGAAGATTTTTGTGTCTATATGCTTAAGAGATTTTTGGTCTGTACTTTTCTTATGATATCTTTGTCTGGTTTGGGAATCAGGATAATAATGGCCTCATAAAATGAATTTGGAAGTTTTCCCTCCTTTCTTGTTCTTTGGAAGAGTTTAAAAAGGATTAATATTCATTCTTTTTAAACTATTTGCTAGAATTCATCTGTGAAGTCATGTAGGCCTGGACTTTTATTTGTAAGTAACTTTTGATTACTAATTCAACTCCTTACTCATTATGCATGGACACTTTTCAAATGATGTGTATTTTGCTATTGTTAGATGTAGTGTTCCACAAATATAAATTAGACCAATGGATAGTATTGTTCAAACCTTCTGTATTCTTATTGATTTGGGAGCAGAGGGATGAAAATTACTGAAGGCGGTATGTTAAAATTTCCAATTTTAATTTCTGATTATGGCTTTTTCCATTTTCCCCTTTAGTTCTGTAAATTTTTGTTTAATATGTAGTGAATCTCTGTTATTAGATGTATACACACTTTGGATTACTATGCCTTCTCAATACATAGACCTTCTTCCTCATAATAAAATGTCTATTTACCCCTAGTAATACTTTGTCTTAAAGAAGTCTACTTTGTCTGATACCAGTATAGCTGTACCAGCTTCCCTATGCTTCCAGTCACTTTTTGTTTCTTTCTTTTTATGGCCAAAAGCCTAGAAGAGATGCTTAGCTTATTTCATAAAATTTTTTAAGCAGTAATCCCTAGTAGATTTTATTTTATATGGTCCTGATCAGGTCTTCAGAACACCATAGAATATTATTTTCCCACCATGGAAATGAGCTTTCTGGTTACTGCCTCTCTTATGTTGTGCTAAGCCTTAAGATGGTGACTAGAGATACTTATTTGATGAGATTTGAATGATGTTTCCTTTCAATAATGTAATCTTCTTACTAAGATTCAAAGAAAATCTATATGGATAACATACAGAGGGTTTGTGGTGAGATTTAGCACAAATTGAGAGGCCACAGAAGAGTCCTCCTTGTTTCTAGTAATTTTGAACAAACAACTGTTATCATGATTTGAAGAGACTGGTGCCCAAGAAAGTGACTCTAAAAGGTCATAAAGGAGAAAAGTTTCAGCATGTATGCACGTTTTGAATAATGGAGAACAATGTTTTTCTGGTGTTAAGTCACAAATTTGAGAGTGGTTTCCTTCTGTTTAGGCTAAGAGAGCTTAAAGTCAGATTCATTGCAGCATGGCAAATGATGTGGCATTGTGATATAGTTTGCCTGCAATTTATATACTTATTGATGTATAGCCACAAGTGAAGGACTCTATAATGATAGCTTTATATCTTAAAAACCTCTCAGTAAGTTAAATGAGAATACATTGTCTATTCACAACACAACAATTTGTACCAAATATCTTATTCATAAATCTAATCTGTAAGTCTAGTGACATGACACAACAGGCTGCAGAAGAAACTGTGAAACATGTCCATGGTCATATGTATTCAAGAAGAATGGATAGGAGCATGGGCACTGGAGTTAGACAGAAATGGTTTTCTGTCTAGTTGTGTGCCACGGAGCATGTCACTTAATCTAAGACTCAGTTTTCCTAACTATAAAATAGAGATAATCATGGAATCTGACACATTTAAAAAAGAGAGAGAGATAATCCATTTGAAGTGCTTAGTACAGTCCCGGACACATAGTAAACATGTAATAATTTATAGTTATTACTTTATTATTATCATCATTATTATTGTTATTACTACTACTGTGCTTCAATGGTCTAATCACCAATGCCATCATTAAAGGAACTTACAATAGATATAATTTCATGGGGAAAAAATGAACACAAAAAGAATATATGAGATGAAAGAAAAATGGTGAGCATATAAAATTATCAACATGTATGTAAAATTAAGCACACATTGATATCAATATTATATAATTTGCAGGGTTAAAATTCAAAATAGAATTATGTGGTTGTATGGTCAATAAAAACATAGGAGTTGTAAGTAGGAAGTGATTAGCATTTAAGTTTTAAGGTCCTTGTATTATTTGGGAAGAAAACAGTACTGATCTACTTTAGACTTGATAAGAAAGTGTATGAAAAATTCAAGGGTAATCACAAAAAGAATAGAAATAGAGTATATTTTCCAGTCTACTAGAAGTGAAAAAGTAGGATCTGAGAAATAAAAGGAAAAATAAAACTCAATCAACGCATATGAAGGTAAGAAAGGAGAACTCAAGGGCATTATTCTTATGTGTACTACTTAAGCAGTGAAAAAGATACTCAATAAAGGTTGCTTTTTTGTTTGATAGAGTAGGAAATGTTGAATAAGGTGGTTTGGTTCAGAAGTTCAATAATTAAATGTCTATATATACATGGAATATTACTCGGCCATAAAAAAGGTTGAAATCTTACTATATGTGATAGCATGGATGGACCTAGAGGATATTATGCTAAGTGAAATAAGTCAATCAGAGAAAGACAAATACCATATGATTTCACTTACATGTGGAATCTAAAGAACAAATAAACAAATAAAATTGAAACAGACTCAGATACAGAGAACAGACTGACAGTTGCCAGAGGGGAGGCAGAAGGGGGATATGGTGAAAAAGGTGAAGGGATTAAAAAGTATAAATTGGTAGTCACAAAACAGTCCCAGGGATGTAAAGTACAGCATAGGGAATATAATCAATAATATTGTAATAACTATGTATGCTGCCACTTGGGTCTGGAAATATCAGGGGGAACACTTTATAAAGTATATAAATGTCAAACCACTAGGCTGTACACCTGAAACTAATACAAAATAATATTGAATATAAAAGTTAATTGAGAAATAAAATTTAAATTAAAAAGTTAAATGTCTCAATAATCCAGACATTAGTCGTTTGCAAATTGGAATACAGGCAATGATGTCCTGCTCCACAAGCTCTCCTTCACCCGCCTCTCCCAATTGGACAGACCTTGCTCCAGCTTTAAGGGAATCAGACTGAACTGAACGGGATCCTATTGAACCTAAAGCAGTCCAAAAGGCCTGGCTAGGCTGGGGCCAGAGAATCCCATTCTCTTAGATACTCCATGTACTGAAGATTACTCTTAAGATCCTTACTGGAACCAACTCCTAATTCTTCCCTAGAGAGGATCTAAATTATTTCTTCAGACCCAGATTGCTGGGTCTTTCCAAGGCAGCAGACAGGTGGTGAATCCCATACCCCCACATCACACTAGAATGTAACATCCATAAGAATGGGGATTTTCATCTGCTTCATTCACTGTTATATTCCCAGTCTATAGAAGGGTGTCTGACACATAGTGGGTGCTCCATAAATATCTTCCCATCAATATCTTAATAAGTAGTACAGGTAGCATTCTATTTGCTAAAGGTGACACCATGGAATGCTAGAGATAAAAAGATTATAGAGATCATCTTGTCCAATACCAGTAGTTTACTTAGCCAAGAATTTGGCCACACATTCTGCCTGGATAATTTGCCAGACGTAATAAGCATAACAAAGTGTCGCAGATTGCAGAAGACACTGGCTATTTGTTCACCAGTGCTCATGTTCTCTTCCTCCTTGTCACATGACTAAACTACATTTCCCAGGATCCCTTGCAATTGAATTATGGCCAATGGAATATGAGCAGAAGTGAGGTACTCAACATCCTGCTTGACTCCTAGATCTTCCCATGGTTTTCCATGTTCTCTTCCTTTGTCTGATGTTAGAGTCACCTGATGGAAGAAGCCATTGGTCAATTGCACTCCCTGCAGCTGAAGATCTGAAAGGTGTATTCTCACAGCCACGATAAGAGAAAAGGGGGATATTCTTAGTAATTTCACTTGGCCAGCAGGTGTAAATGAGAACTGTTCTAGTGTAATAAGGACATTAGGATACTTTTACCATGGCCCACACTCTAGAAACATAATAGGTAAGAGCATGAGCTTTGTAATCAATGGAAATGATATGGAAGCCTTTTTCAAACTAGCCTAGCTATCACTGGTTCCTTGGGCGACCTGATTAGCTTCATTAAACTTCAGTTACTCACTGATAGAATGGATATATAACTAATGTACTGCATTGCCTGCATGTTGTGTGGAGAGAGAAAAATTATATATAAGAAGCAATTGACATAAAAAGGACTCACTCAGTGATAATATTAACATTTTCTAGTTTATCTAGAGAGTCAATGAACATTAAAATAATACAGGGTGGGGGAGAAAGTAGGTTTACAGTTGTGAGTAAGCAAAACACAGAGTTTATTCTTGTATTATCACTTATTAATTATTGCATTATTTCCCATACGAACAACTGTAAACTTACTTTTGCCCAACTCTGTATATTGTCTATGCCTTCCAGCTCCAAATTATACCATGCAACCCGAGGTGTCAGCACTGCAGAGTTGAGGACTGGACAATGACAGACAAACCTCTTAATCAGAAATAACTGGCTAGAAGAGTTGATATTTGAAAAATGATTAGCAGAGCAATCTTACTGCTATGGAAATGACATTATTTTAGGGGTATAATCAGTTCTTTGACAAGACTGGCATTAATGGGTTCTCCAAGTTAGTTCAGAATTATTTTCTAGCCTGATACAAAAACGACTGACTTTTTAATTAGACCCTCCCCTACCCTTCCCATGTTTGAGCACAAGAGACAGCACTTTCTGAACCATTAGAGTATAGAGACTGGCTTTAGGTTGTAGGCATTTTTAATCTTCCTGCAGCAATACACAAGAAAAAAAATTAATGGAATTATCTATAAGTCTGTACATTAAGGATATGTCAGGGGGATTGTTTTTGCTAATATGCATCAATTCAGAGAGAACACTTAAAATTCTTTTTACTTTTAATTTACAAAAGTTTTCTTTTTGCAATAATGTTGTAGTTAAGCCCACTCTGAAAATATAGCCGCCATGCTACTAAACCTGACAGATTTTTACATTCTTAATTAGCTAAGAATGCCCCTTTTGAACTTGGTTTAATTCCAGCTATTAATTTACCCCCTGGAGAACAAATCTGCCAAACATTCTCATTACCTGTTCCTGTGAACAAGCAATTCACCCACTGACATCCCCAACACCCTCTCTACCAGCTTTTGGCTTCTTGTCTACTGATCATTCAGATATATCTGATGATAGAAGATTGTTTTTCCCTCTAAACAAGGCATTTTACTAGTCTCTTTTTCAACAGCTTTATTGAGATATGATCCACATACCACACAATTCATCCATTTAAAGCGCATATAATAAGTGGCTTTTAACATATTCCCAGAATGGTGCATCCATAACCACAATCAATTTTAGAACATTTTTATCAACCTTGTACCCCTTAGCTGTCACTCCTTATTCCCCCATTCCTTCCAGCCCTAGGCAACCACCAATATACTCTATATTTTTATGGATTTGCCTATTCTTGACATTTCATATATATGGAACCATACAATATGTGGTCTTTTGTATGACTGGCTACTTTCAATTATCAGTGTTTTCAAGGTTCATCCATGTTGTAGCATGTATCAGTACTTCATTTCTTTTTATTGCTTAATATTCCATTGCATTTATATACTACATTTTATTTTTTCATTTATCAATTGATGGGCATTTGGGTTGTTTCTACTTTTTGGCTTTTATGAATAATGCTGCTATGAACATTCGGTACAAGTTTTTGTGTGGACATATGTTTTCATTTATCTTGGGTATATACCTAGGACGAGAATTGCTAAGTCATATGGTAACTCTAAGTTTAACCATTTGAGGAACTACCAGACCACTTTCTAAAGTGGCTGAAACATTTTGCATCCCAACCGGCAGTCTATGAGAGCTCCAATTTCTCCACATCCTCGTCAACATTTGTTATTATCTGTCTTTTGGACTATAGCCAATCTAGTGGGGTGAAGTGATAGTTCATTGTGGGTTTGACTTGCATTATCCTGATGGCCAGTGATGCTCAGCATCTTTCCATGTGCTATTGGCCATTTGTATATCTTGTTTGGAGAAATGTCTATTCAGAATCTTTGCTCATTTTTAGATTGGGTTGTCTTTTATTATTGAGTTGTAAGAGTTCTTTATATATTTTAGATATTTTTTTTTATCAGACATATGATTTGCAGAATTTTTTTCCCATACTGCAGGTTGCCTTTTCACTGACAAGTTTCTATTAAAGCACACATGATTTTACTTTTGATGCTGTCTAGTTGATCTTTGTGGGGGTTTTTTGTTGCTTTTGATGTCATATTTTGTCTAATCCAAGATCACATATATTAATGTCTGTTTTCTTCTGAGATTGTTATAGTTTTATTTTTTAATTTGTTTTGATTTATTTTACTTTTTTAAAAAATTTATCTTTATTGTTGAAGGTTTTACAGCCTTTTGCCCCTCATTGACCCCCTCCTCCCTCTTTCCACCCCCTCCCCAGGCTTTCACCACACTATTGTCTGTGTCCATGGGTTATGCATATATGCATACAAGTTCTTTGGTTAATCTCTTCCAACCCACCCACCCCCAGCCTTTTCCCTCTGCTATTCGTCAGTCTGTTGCATGCTTCAATGTCTTTGGGTCTATTTTGTTCATTAGATTCCATAAAAGTGAGGTCATGTGACATTTATCTTTCTCTGCCTGGCTTATTTCATTTAGCTTAATACTCTCCAGGTCCCTCCATGCTGTCCCAAAGGGTAAGAGATCCTTATTGACAGCTGCATAGTATTTCATTGTGTAAATGTACCACAGGTGTGTTTTTGGTTTGTTTTTCCATTCATCTACTGATGGGCACTTGGGCTGTTTCCAGATCTTAGCTATTATAAGTAACGCTGTTATAAACATAGGGGTGAGACTGTTATAGTTTTAGCTCTTACAGTTAATTATGTGATCCAGTTTGAGTTAATCTTTACAAATGGTGTGCAGTAGGGATACCACTTCATTTTCCGTGTGGACATCCAGTTGTCTCAGTACCATTTGTTGAAAAGACTATGCTTTCCCCTATTGAATTGTCTTGATACCCTTGTTGAAAATCAGTTAACTGTAAATGTGAGGGTTTATTTCTGGACTCTTAATTTTATTCCATTGATCTATAAGTCTATCCTTATGCCAGTACCACACATTGTTGGTTATCGTAGCTTTGTAGTAAATTTTGAAATTGGAAAATGTGAATCATTTAAACTGACTCTTCTTTTTCAAGACTGTTTTGGCTATTTTTGGTCCCTTTAATTTCCACATGAATTTTAGGATGAACTTGTCAAATTCTACAAAATAGTTAGCTAGGATTTTGATAGGGATTACATTGAATCTGTAGATCATTTTGGGGAATATTACCATCGTAACAATATTAAATCTTCTAATCCATGAGCATGAAATGTTTTTTCATTTATTAGGTCTTTAATTTCTTTCAACAATATTTTATAGTTATCAGAGAATATGTTTTATACTTCTTTTGTTAAATTTATTATTAATTATTTTATTATTTTTGATGCTATTTTAAATCTGTTTCCTTAGAGAGGCTTTTATTTTTAGTTGACAGTTTCACAAAAAGCTATTTCTTTGAACTTTAGGTTGAAAATTTGAGTAAAAAATTGTTACAAATATAAGAAAATTTTTATTTTACTTTTTTAATATATCTTTATTGATTTCAGAGAGAGGAAGGGAGAGGGAGAGAGAGAGATCGAAACATCAGTAATGATGTCATTTATCAGCTGCCTCCTGCGCGCCCCCTACTGGGGATGAAGCCCACAACCCAGGCATGTGCCCTGACCGGGAACTGAACTGCAATCTCCTAGATCATAGGTCGATGCTCAACCGCTGAGCCATGCTGTCCAGGTCAAAGGAAAAATTTCAATTTTAGCTTATCCATTGCAGAGGGCTGCTTAGGCAGGGCAATGTCCTGTCACATCTAAAAGATGGCACAGTGTCCCAGTTGCTAAGAGTGTTATTACCAATTACTCTGTTTGCAAAGCAGCTTCTCTTCAGACTCAGGAAGCACATGAGGTCTGTGTTCGTCTCCTCAACTCCTCTTTCTTTAGAGCCTCATGCACAGCTCTCCTCCTCAGAGTTCTCTTAAGGCATGCCAGCTTTCTTGAAATTCCTTGGTTAATCAGAGGTCAAGAGTCTGGTCTCCTCCCTAGGCTTGCTTGCCTTTGCTAACCAGAACCCTGAATCTTTCATTCTCAATTACCCACCCTACCATGTCTCACCTCAAACATTCTGTGTTATGATATTTTGCTTAGCACAGAAGTCAGCCTAAGAGGGTTAAGGTATTTCCTTTTCAGAGACAGTGGCAGACCATGGTGAGGGAATAGTGGAGGCAGGAGATGTGGTTACAAATGCATTATCATAGGTCTCAGGGATGCAAAAGGACTTCAGTGAGCAGTGCAGTCAAACACACAGAGGGAACATCCAGGAATAAGGTCAAGGAAAAATGGCCATAAACAGGAGTCAAGGCAACAACAGTCAATAGTGCAGGCTGAAATGTGATTATAGGCAGGAGTCAGGGCAGGGTCAAAAACTAAGACAGTCTGCGGCCTGAACAAAGGACATAACTCAGTGATGAAGCCACACCTTGAGAAGGTAGCAAGAGAACTGATATTCAGGTCAAAGCTGCTTTCCTTAGTCACTATCAGTTCACCTCCTTCTCCAAGTTCCTATATAGTCTAGGCTTCTAGAATCAGTCAAGTTTCAGTCAGAAAAGAAGGATCATTAGAAAAGATCTAGCCCTGTCTCTATCTCTATTTCCATCTTTAACTCTATCACTATCTCTATCCTTATTATTATCTCTATCTCTATCTATATGTATGTATTTATATCTATATCTATAGATAGCTATATTAAGGGGTTTATTATAGGGATTTTACCATATGTAATTGTGGAAGCTGATTAAACAGCCTATGTGAGGCTGTTGCTTCTAAGTTTAGTCTGGTGCTGGAGCCCAAACTCTCATGGCTAGCATTCAAAGAGGGAAGACAAACATGAGGAAGGTCAAAGAAAGGTAAATTGGAATCTGCAAGGCTGAGCTAGAACCCATACTGATGAACTGGAACCATGTTGGACTCTCACCATGACCTTTAAGCTTCCAGCTTCGATGATGGGTGTTTCCTACGTAAGCTGGCACCCATCATCTCAGAGCTAAATACCCAGCTGTTCCAGGAGGTAGAAAAGCTGTAGGAGTCAGGAGCTAGAGGAGCTCTAAGGCCAGCTGTTGTCCCACATCAAAAGAGAGAGATAGCAGATAAGGGAGAACCTGTGAGAGCTGCAACAGCAAACTACCTACACTGATCTCTCAGGAGTAAGAAGAGGATGGCTCTGCTTCATTTGTATCTTCCCAATACAATATAAGACATTTCTGTGGCCTACCCTAATCCAGAGCTATGCAGGGAAGGAAACTATGGAGAGATATAGGTCCAGTTTAGTTAAGTTGACATTGAACAAATCTATAATGCTTGTCAACACAGATCATGTTTTCTCAGGCAAAAATGCCTCCTTATTTTTCCAGGAGCATTTGATATGTCATCTTAAGAAAAGAGCCCACACTCTGTGGGGTTCATGTTCCCAGCGGATGGGTAGAAATTACCTCAAGGCCTTCTGGGGTGAGACTCTTGATATCTGGGATCTCTACTGGATCCCTAAGAACTTTTTCACTTAATGAGCTACCTTAAAAGACTAAAGAAATAGAGCTAAAAGGATGGAATTTCTCAGTTCAACGACATCAAATAGGTCTTCACTCATAAAGCTAGTCCTTTATGTTCTCATGGATTATGGTACATGGTCTCACACACATTTTAACCACAAGCTACCTTCCTGTGAAATATACTCTTTAGTAATGGGGAATGAAGCAAGTAAAGAGGAAGAGGGTTGCTTGATATTTATAACTGGCCTTCCTTAATTGATGTGACCACAACCCTAAATAGGACTCAGAGTGTCTTGTTGAAGAGCAAACAGGAGTAAAGTGGCAGGACTACCCATACTCTCCTTAAGGCAAATGAATTATCTTCCTTCAGGCATCGATTTAGGGTATGTTTACACTGTAACAATGAAAGCACCCAGCATTACCCATTTTCCTTTCTGGTTTTGTCTGTGATCATTGTTAATGAATGGAGGTAGAAAAGCACAACAAAAAGAAAAAAAAAATACTGGCTTTGGATGGTTATATAAAACTAGCTTAGAGTTTGAAGAGGTTTCAAGAATAAAAAGAATTATAGGTTAGCCTTGCAAATTGTCAACGGCCCTGGGCCAAACATGATTTATGTGTGCAGTAAAGGTTTCAGTTTGTTTCTTGTTCTGCTCTAGGATTCCATCTTTCTTCTAGTAAATATGACATCCCCCCTCTATACATATAAACCTCCATCACCAGTGACTTCGAAAAAGAAAAAAAGAGTTTTGCAATGTTTGGATCTTGGTAAGTTTTGTATGTTTATTTTCAACAAATGGCCTGAATGGATTTTCTCAATAAACTACAAAACAAATGAGCAAAAATTTTCTTCTTAAACACAGTGAACAAGATCATGATTTATTTATTAGGAATGGAAAATATATTCTTCATCAAAATATATAACTTGAATCTTTCTCTGGAGTAAGTAGTTATGATAACTGAATACCTGCATTTTTTTTACCTCTTTGCTACATAATTCTCCTTGTTAGGAACTTCTTCGGAACCAGAATGCCCTATATTCTTAATGACATAGAGAGCCAGAAGTATCCCTCTAGTTTTATCCTTGTTGAAATCCCATTAGAAAAGATACTCTATTAATACATTTCCACTGAAAATTGTACACCTGATACTTCAGGACATTTAATAATTAAATGAGCAGCATGACTCCCAAGTAACTGCAAAACTACTTGACAGCAACTGACAAAGGCCTATTCGTTAGGTCCAGCAGCTTCCAATCTAAGAGAAAAAGGTACCAACATCCACTCAGAGAATTAGGTGGAGGGGGCCACAACTGAAATTACATGGATTGGAGAAAACCAGGCAATAGGAGCACAGGCCTTCTCTAAAGCTCTCTTGTAAGTGGGAACTGGGAATACTTTACACAGTGATTTGGAATGCTAATCCTGTTCTTGTGATGTGTGCCATGTATTAATATCCTAGCCCAATGCCTCTTTTGACCCGGTTGGGGGAAGAGGCTATGTTTGTTTGTTTTATTTTGTTTTGTTTTGCAAATTCAGTTTCTGGTGAGAAAAATATGTTTCTTAACTTTAGAAAATACACAGTCTAAATACTGGGCTAATGAAAAGTCAAGGATAGTTAGAATTAGCGACCAAGCCACTAGCCTTTCTAAACTGACACTAAATACATACTGACTATCCCCTAATAGTCCCTCCAGGCCTGCTTATTTTCACCCTCCATTGGAAAACATACTTTTGACTTTATTTTCTTTAGATCTCAAAGGAGCTCTGGCTGGTTTGTGGAATTTTGCCTAAAAGAGCAAAACTTGACCTTGTCTACATTTCAGTAGTTAGTAGCAGTAATTACCACAGTTGTAACTTTATCAGCTATAAATGTTATACACATGAGGATATCACACAGTTGAAATTCAGAGAAACCTGCAGTTTTATTATACTCTATGCAATGTATTGTTCATAGGAGTTGGATCTTAGTGAAGTAACAAGGACAGTTTGATCAAATCTCTTCCCAAGAGCTATTGCTGTCTTATTTTTTATAGAATTCAGGAATTTTCCTTCTCAATTTCAAGAGTTTACTAAAACCAGAAATGAAATTAGTCTAATAATCCCATTGCTCTAGAGTAACATTCTTAACATCTATCCATATAAAATTCCACTTACAATTAAGATCAGCAGTGACTGGTTTTTAATTTTCTTTCACCAGAAAATCATTGTTTGTTAAAATGGCAATTCAAAAAAATTTTCAGCTGATAGAATGGAGAGTCTTTAAAGGAAGTAAAGGAATTAATATTGGGACCACAGGGTCCTCTTCCTTCTTGATAACCAAAGGAAGAAAAATATACTAAAAAGAGTGTGGGCACAAAATTGAATATTGATCGTAAAGGTTTTAAAACTCAGCTGTGCCACTAATTAGTCACAACCTTGGATCATCCAAATTATGTCTGTCGGTATAAGTTTCCTCATCTGGAAAATAGGGATGATCTTTGCTTGGCCTGCTTCTCTGGGTTTTGATGGCCTTATGAGGAAGAAGAAAGTACTTTGCCAACTGCAGAGCATCATATGAAGCTTAGATGTTATAATGTGAGGCTGCCTATATATGACAAGGCCATTGGGAGTCAGAAACACCTCACGATAAACAAGTCTTTGGCCATGGTTTTCTCTAAATCAATGGTCCTCAACCCTAGCTGCATAGTAGGGAACTCTAAAAAATACTAATGCCTGGGCCCCACCACCAGGGACTCTGACGTCATTTGTCTGGGGTTTGGCCTGGGCATCAGAATTTCTAAAAACTCCCAGGTAATTCTAACATATATCTAAGATCAAGAAACAATTGCAGAGTAAAGACTTTTGGATGCCAGATTCCTGCCTACACCTTGAACCGCTTGTCTGGCTTAAACACAGACCTGAAGAAAGGTCCTCCTGAGGCTTCATTGGACCCAGCCACAGGAGGTGAATCACTGAGATAGGATCAGAAAATTTACATGTAAGTTCTGAATTTGTCACCTTTAAGCTGTGTGACTTTGGGCAATTAATAACTTTGCTGATAATAATAACAACATCAGAGCTAGCACTTATTGTGCACTGGCTATGGACTAGTAACTAGACACGGTAAACATGTTTAGTCCCCAATAACAACCCAAAGTAGGCGTTATCCCATTTGACAGCAGAGGAAACTGGGGCTTATACATATTCAGTGACTTACATTTTTCCTTATTTGCAAAATGGATATAACAATAACCTGTCATACATAATGATCAGATGAAATTACATACACAAAAGTCTTTGTGAATTAAATCACAGTATATAAATTCAGTAAACACATAGTGGTGTGGAAAAACATGAGATTTAGTTTCAAACAGACTTGGGTTTCTATCCCAGTTCTGTTCACTTAAGAACATTTTAATCTTAGGCAGTTTACTTAGCATCTTTTTTACTGTTTTGTTTTTTTTTTAAATGATATAATGGAGATAATACTACTTTTACAGGGTTGTTGTGGCTTACAGTTAATGCACTTAAAGAGAAAAGCATAGTGCCTGGCACTACAACTCAATAAAAGCAGTGATTGTCATTTCAACTGTTTGCATCTCTAAGATCAGGTAGTTTTTGCTCTCACTTAAGATTAATAGTTATTGAATCTGAAACTCATTTTTTGTCTTTGTTGTTAGTATTATTGAAGTTCTGTATTTTGAATATTTCATTCTGGATTTTGAATCCTTTGGGTTGAGCTTTTGACCCTGTATAAACTCCATCTAAAAACCTTTTGGTCTATGTCTATAGTAAAACAGAGCCTCGTGCTTGGTCAATGTCTTATCAGTAAGAGAGGACTAATGGTACGTCTCTATCTTCATGCGGCCTGGAAAGTCAGCCCACCTTAACCACTGTAATCCTCATCGTCCTGGTCAGAGTATCCACTAGGAGCGTCAGGATTTACATAGCCATGTGCAGACCCCACGTTTCAGCCCCATTCTGCATAGGAGGATTTCAACTATGTCCAGTCACTAGAGCCTTTTCCCCATTCCTTGTTCCTTTATAAAAATGAAATAAGTTTTTAAACCACTACATTGAGACAAATTACTTCACTAACTGAGACAAATTTTACTTCACTAACAAATAAAAAAGGTTTAGAAGCCAAAACGTAAGCACCATAGGGTAAACTAGCAATTGGACAAGCAATTGTCCCCTTATGTGTGCTACGAAGTGAGTGGCTCACCTTAGCACTCTGAATAATTATTTAAATATTTTGTACCATATATGTCAAAAGAGAGTAACAAGGAAAATAATATTTACTTACTGCTGCTTAAGGAGCCACCATAAGACGCTGTTATTAGCAAGTGTGTCATGACATTTACACAACTCACATGCTCCTTTGCTTCCATTTCATCACCAAATATCTTTAATCCGTACCATAAACAGAACACATGAGGGATACAGGTTCCATGTAGGATGTAATCCCTGTGCTCAAGGAGTATGTACTTTATTTGGAAAGACAAGATTCCACATAGATAATACAAAATCAATATATAATTAAATGATTGTTGCTGTAGTACAAATGAGGTAGAAGTGTTGTTTGCATTTTTATGAATGTGAGATCAATGTGGGACAGGGTGACTTGGGAAGTCTTTGAGGAGATGATAAAACATGAGGTGGATCTTGAAAAAAAGAAAAGATATTTTGGTAACAGGGAGGGCAAAAGCATTCTAGATGACAGAAATTTTATGTAATGTACAACGACTATATGACTATGGAATGTTACAAGTTAGTATTTAGTCAACCTTAGTCTCTCTGTCTCTCTTTCTGTCTCTCTCTCTTTCTCTCTCTCCTCTTTTCCCCTTCTCTTAGTCTCCTCTCTCACAGAACAAGGCCAGTTGCTAAACCAAGTAGAACTCTGAGGGGAACCAAAATGTTAACTATTGGCTTCCATAGGGACCGGACCTGCCATGAAGAGAGGCACTAGCTTTCTAGCAGGTACCTACTCCCACCATGAAGACATTTATAACCAAGGCAGAGAATAGATAGCTTGCATGCTAGGGGTCAAACTTCCTTCATCAAGGTGTTGTATGAAACTACTCATGATGCAGGGTCTCTTAATGCCATATTTTCCTATCTTGATTGTCGTCACTGTGCTCCCCCAAATACTCAGACTTTTAACTGTTCTGACATCAATAGCATGGAGGCCCGTAGAGTTATCGTCAGCCTCTGCCCTGTCTGTGTCCCATTCTGGCCTTGGACAGTCAGTGCAGTATGTTGACTGACTGCCCATCTGTCTGTTTCTTCCAGCTTGGTCTGAGCACATTACCTGTGACTATGGCTTTGCTTCTATGTCCAAGCTACACACACTCTCCTTTCTTTCTACATTAATTGACTTCTGTGACCCCCCAGTGATGAGTCTTTTCTTGGCCATACACTTTTCACTCTCAATCTCACCCACGGCTCTTACTGGCCATTCATAAGTTTGGGTCTCCATCCCAAACCTCTCTTCTAATTCCAGATGTATAGAGCTGAATGCTGACTTGATATCTCATCAACCTACCTGAAAATATATTCTCCCCCTCTCCAAAATTTGTTCTTTTCATTCACTTTCTCAATCCATGGTGCCACAATCTGCCTGCTTATCTCTGTTAAGATTTGTTGTGGCTGTGACAGAAACCCAAAAGAACAGTGGTTTAGACAAAATGGAAGTTTATTTTTCCTGCATGTGAATGAGAGTATTTCAGGGCTGATTTGGCAGCTCTGCAATTATCAGGGACCCAAGTCCTCTCAATCTTGCTGCTCTGCCCTCCTGGATATGCAGGAAAAATAAACTTCCATTTTGTCTAAACCACTGTTCTTTTTAGGAGTTTCATATAGCACATTCATTTGCAACCACTGACCAGAACTTAGTCACTTGGCTACAAAGTATTCCCATTAAAATTCAAGGCCTCTATTACTAGGAAAGAAAGGCATAATGTGTTTCTGTGAGACAACTAGCTGGAAATATGGAAGTCATTCTCATCTCCTGCCTTTTCCACATCCGCAGCCTCTGAGATCAACATTTCTTACAATTCTATCTCCTAAATTGCTCTCAAGTGTACTCAAGCCCATCTTTCACACACACTATTATGAAAACCATCTGAAGGGTTTTCTGAGTTGAGTCTCACAGTCCTCTGTACATTCAATCCATTCACCTCAGGTCACTAAAGTTTTCTTCCAAACATGCAAATTTAATGATCACCTTTATTTAATTCTCTATTGCCTTCAGAACAAAGTCAAAACTCCTGGTAGTGGTCTAAAACTCACCTCTCCTTGAATTTACCCTACCTTCCATTCATAGAAAACTTGCACTTCCTGGAAGATAAGACACTGCTTCATGCCCCTTAGCTTTTCCATGCTGTTCCCTTCTCCTAGAATGTCCTTTTCTCTTGTCTCTTCCCCTCCCAGTCCCTGCTCTGTGAGGTCTCCTCTGACTCTCCCAGGCTGGATTTCATGGCCCCGCAACACCTGTGCCAGCCTCCATGCAAGTGCATTACCTTGGCATTTTAAGTTTACAATTCTAGAACATCAGCTCCAAGGCTGTGCCTTATTTATCTTTGAGCCCTTAACTTCTGAGAACAGTGCCTAGTCCAGAGCAGCGGTATGGTGAATGTTTACTGAGCAAGCAAATGAACAAAATCAAATACCTAAACTTCTTAGAATGAACAGACTTTGAGAGAAGGCTTTAGGACCTTTCCTATATATGAAGTGAACATATACTTCATATAACTTAGCATATAAACTTAGCATATACTTCAAACTTAGCATATAAACTAAAACCATTTATTTGGAGTATTTGATCTTTTCAGTTGCCCTCTGATTGCCAACCCTGCTATGGGTAGTTGATATCATTTGATACGTGAGTTCTCAACATGGAGTATTTTTATAATTTGCTCAAAATTCAATGTAAGGCATGCAGCATAAACAAGAATAAAAAGCCCGGCCGGCATGGCTCAGTGGTTGAGCATTGACCTAGGATCCAGGAGATTGCGATTCGATTCCTGGTCAGGGCACATGCCCGGGTTGCAGGGGCGTGCAGGAGGCAGCCGAACAATGACTCTCTCTCGGCACTGATGTTTCTATCTCTCTCTCTCCCTCTCCCTTCCTCTCTCTGAAATCAATAAAGATATATTTAAAACAATAAAATTAAATTTAAAAATAAAAAAGAATAAAAAATATAATTCTCACCAGGAAGTCTATTGATAAACATCCTGGACAGGAGTCAGACAACCTTCCTCCTAGAGATTGCTCAGCAACTAGCGTGGGCAAGCCAATCAACTTTTCTGGGTTTCAGTTGCCTGAAAATGAGAAAATTGAAAAAAAGATGATGTCCAGTTTCTCCTCCAGCTCAAACATGCTATAATTGTGTAAAACCATACTCTGAAAAGACGGTGCATGTGTTTTGTATTACAGAAAATTTTCTGATTTGGGAAAACAAACAGGATCTCTTGAAAGAAAGATCACGAATGCAGAGGAGTTAGGTCAAGGTAAAGATGCTCTCAAAACAGGAGAGCGATAGGGTTGTGGTGGAAAATGAGGTTTGTGAAGCGGCCTCTCTTTTCTCCCTCTATCCATACACTGTCCTATTTATTTTTTAGGGCAAGAGATGAAAGTAGGTTGGACTGGGATGGGGATGGGAATGGGCAAGGGGCGTCGCGCAGCTGCAGTTTCCTTTCATGTCCCCTTAAACCTGGTGACCGGGTGGAGGAAAAGCTAATTGAGGTGGGGTGACTTCCGCTGCGCCTGAGGGTCCCAAGCCCTTTCATCTCCCCTTTCTCTCTGAACATTTCAAATATGCACCATGGCAAACACTAAGGCTGCAGCCTGGCTGGGCTGGGCTGGGCTGGGCTGGGCTGGGCTGGGCTGGGCTGGGCTGGGCTGGGCATTTTCTGCTGAAAACATGTGCTTTCTAGCCTCTGGGGCCCGGAGGCTTTGGGAGGGGAGACTGAGGACTTTGACAGCCCCCTTCTCTTCCAGGTGAAAAGGCGGCTGCCTGCCTTTGGCATTTCCATGTTGGTGGTTTGACAGACATGAAGGGGGAAATACCTGTGACTGAGGAAGCAAATGGGAGGCCGATTCCTCCTAAAAGAGATGGTAACTGCACTCTCTGAGGAATGCAGTGTGACTGGGAGTGTCTGAACTAGCCCCCAGAAGGTTCTAATGGGACTCTCTCCTTCGATACATTTTTTAAGCCTTGAGGCTCTATCCTAGGAGGCTACATTTTACCAAGTATGCTCCTAAGATGGTTAACAAGTAGCTCTTTTCTTAGCTCTTAGCAGGCAGGAGTTTTCAGTTGTTGCAACACTTACCCCTTACCTTCTCTCCAGGATGTTTGGATTCTTGGTTGGGTTTTGTTTTGCTTTGATAGTTTATGTAGTGAATGGATGAGGCAGTCTTTAAAAAACACCCCCCAAGCTTCCAGTTTCCTCACTCCTTTGGAGAACTTGTCTAAAGAGGAGCGATTTGTTCTACCAAATGAGTGATCGTGGTCCTTTGTAATAGACTTTACTGCAAATAATTACCCATGACCTCTTCACCCCGGACTGGATTGCCTGCCGTATTGTTTGCAAAGTACTCCTTTTTCAAACCCTAATTTCTCTGCACTTGAAAGCCGGGCATCTGGACACATCCTGCCATCAGCGCAGGGCCAGTGGGTACATTCTCAGCCTCCCCAGTACCAGCTTTCTCTGTGGGGCTCTCAAGACAGGTGGCTGATCTTCCCAATGCCTTTTACATTCACCTGGCCAAGTTCCCTCTAACTTTTACATTTTGTTTTGTCTGTTTTTTAGATGAGTACTACATTCACATGGTGCAAAAGAAAAAGATACAAGAGTATCTGGTGAACAGTCTCCCTCTTACTCCTGTCACCCAGCCTGTCCTCCTCTCTGGAGGTAAGCCCTGCTACTGGCTTTTCTGAACCCTTTCAGAGATCGTCCATGTTTATCAAGCCACTATGTATACAGGCTCTTTTTATTTCTTTATAAAGCAAAATGGTAGTGCCCTATCCACACCTGACCCCTTGCTTCACTGACATATGTGTCTTAGAGCTTTTGCCATGATTAGTTCATATACATACACCTCATGCTTTTTTAATTTTTTTAATTTTTTATGGTTGCATAGTATCACGTGGCATGGACGTGCCATAAGATATTTAACCAACTATGAGGCCATTTTTAACTTTTAGAAATACACATGCAGACGACATTGCTGCAGAGAACAGCATCATTGCAGTTTCCTCCCCCCCCCCCCGTTAGGATAAATGTGGTACCTGTGCCTCCTCCCAGGGACACTAAGTTCGGTGCTGAACTTCCCTGTAGCCCGAAGCCTGAAGAGCTCCTCACCCCTCTGCCACCAGAGCCCTGAGAACTGTGTTTTATTTTTCTCCAGTGAGAAAGCTGGATTTCTAACCTCTCAACCTATATTATTTTATTAGCAATGCTGCTTTTAGTTTCTATTATTATGCTCTGGGCATGAGAAAAGTTTGTTTTACCATTTCCAGACCACATAAGACTCTGACATACCGGTGGGATGTCACAGCAAGTAACTGTCATATCACCCTATTCCCTATTGAAATATGCATGTGTTGTCAGGCAGCTTCACTTACCTAGACACACATCACAGGTTACAGAGAAATCACTGCAGCACCCAGGTTTGTTCTAGGGGTTGGATAATAACATTCTTTATATTTAATGGTGGGTATCATTCCCTTCACATAACTCAGCAATACACATGGGGCCCAGACTGAGGTTTCCAGAGTGGGAACCATCTGTCTTTTTCATCTTATCTCCTTCAGTGCCTATTACAGTGCCTGGCATCTAGTAAGTATTTACCGTAGGCTAAAGGATTTGGGTATTTGGGAAAACATAATAGAAAAGATAAGTCATGTTGAGTTTTACATAAGGTCCTTGTATCTGTCAGGGTCTGATCACAGAAGCAAAACCATAAACAATTATGTAAAATAAGGGATTTCTTATAGATATTTGACTTTACACAATCAAAGAAGCTGATTAAATAGTTTTTGCATGTCTGTTGCTTCTGCACCAGACACTGGGTCTGAAGTCAGCAGGACAGGCAATCAGGAAAGAAAAATGGAGGTGAGAGCAAGCTAGTACTTGTGTGAGTCTCTAACTGCCCGCCAGCTCCCAGTTCAGTGATGCAGCAACATGAAAGCTGAACACGGACTTGATGCAGGAGTCAGAGAAGGTGAAGACATAGTTAGAGCTAGAAGAACTGCAGACCTGACTGTTGCCCCCAAAGCTGCATACGCTGGCCCATTAGTGGGAGAAGCTGTAGAAGATCTGGCAGGAACTGGAGGAGCTGCGGGCACAGCTGCTGCCCCATACGAACAGGGTGAGCTAACACATCAGTGACAATATGTGGGAATTGCAACTTAACCTGAAATGTAACTCATCAATATCAGGTAATAACCCAATATTACCCAAAATAAGGTTCTCTAAAAAAAAAAAAAAAAATATTCAGACTATAAATTAGCTTCCCGATTTAATCTTCAAAATCTATAGAAAGGCAAAGAGGAATGTTATATCTTTCTGCTGCTTCCCAAAGATGTTACTTTAATCCTTACGGGAAACCCATGATTTTACTGGGACTATGATAAACACCTCCCCTGAAAGAATCTACCTTTTTTCCAGATTATATCATAGAGTGCAGTTTAGGCAGGAAAAAAAGACAATCATGTTTTTCCAGTAGCTATTTCTTCTTAGTCAATTATTTTTCTCAGTCCAATCAAGGTTTAAAAAAAAGTATTGTGTTTATGAGCTCTGGTTTTTCCTTCTTCTTGAATATACTTTCATTTTATGCATATATTTTCTAAAAGCAGGAAAACATCCTGATAGTACATCTCAGAGAATTGATTAATGCTTTAACAAGAAGATATTTTCAACACATTCCAAAGTTGCTCAGTTCTATTCAGAAACTGGTAGATTGCACTGTTGGTCTGAATTTTTCACTCCTTCTTGTGCCCCACCCTTGTTGTATGAGTTTGCAGTTCCTATGATTACAGGGACAAAAGATATTTCCTCAGCACTTGATTTTGGGCTTGGCCATGTGACTTGTTTTGGCCAATGGCATGCATGTTGACAGAAGTAACAGGGGCCAGTTCTGACCATGGGCTTAAAGTGACCTCTTGTCTTTTGTTTGCCTTCTCATACCTCTGACCTCCCGTGGGAAGAGCTTGCCCCAGGGAGTGCATCCCCTCAGACTAGTCCCCAGAAAGAGCTGACATGGAGTGAAGCTGCTATAGGTGACCTGAAGATGTGTGAGAATAAATGACCCCTGTTGGAAGCCAATGAGTTTTGGGTGGTTTGTTACATAGCATTTTTGTGGAAATACTTGTTCCTTTTGTGGAAATAACTGTTCCAGTTATCTTTCTAAGTAATCCCCCCACCACAACCAAAAAACAAAATGAAACAAAATTTAGTGGCTTGCAACAGCAACAACCATTTGTTTGCCCACAAATCAGCAGTTTGGGCAGAGCTCTGCAGAGAAAGCTCATCTCTCTTGATGGGGCAGCTCAAATGGGGCTGGAACACCCACTTCCCAGAGGCTCACTCATGTGACTGGCAAGTTGGTGCTGGCTGCCAGCTTCAGCTCACTGGGGACTCTCTACATATACCTTTCCTTGGGTTGCTGGCTTCCTCACACACGGTGCCTGTGTCCCAAGAATGAGCATCTCAAGAGACAGAAATTGAAAGCTACCTGTTTCTTAAGGCATGGGCCCAGAAATTGGCCCAACCTCACTTCTGCCTTATTTTAGCTGTCAAGCCTTCACAGGGTCCATATTCAAGGGCAGGGTGTACAGACTTTGTTTCTTGAGGAGTGTTAAGAATCTCAGGACCATGTTCTAAAACTGCCACAATACATAACTGATAGACACTTTCAGGCATAAACCCTTCTACCAGCAATGGAAAATATATCTTTGGGGGTAACAAATGAAAAGTAAGGAGTTAAGCAAACACTGAAGAAGTGCATGAGAAATATCACCCATCTTATACACTTCTTAGAAGTTCTATAGTTTGTAATCTAGCAACAGAGCAAAAGAAAAGACCAATATTTGTGTGGCCTACTTGGCAATTAGAAATATTAGAAAGAATTTTGGATTTGAGGAGATGGAGTAGGAATTTGATAAAACAATATTTGGGCCACTGTGATGTATGAATTAAAAAAAAGGAACTTTAATCAGGTGATCTGGCTCTGTCTCTATTCTGCACTACTTTTGTGTTACCTCTGGAACACTACTTAACCTCTCTGGGTCTCAGGTCTTTTATCTGTAAAATGAAGTGAACAGGGTGGTATTTGAGATTTCTTCCTGTTCTGACACTGTATGAATCATTGTCATTTTCTTTATGACTCTGACATCTAGATGATGGCCTGGACGTTCTATATTTAACGCCTCAGAATCTATTTTTGTTACATGCCCTCAATAATGAATGGGATTCCTTAGTAAAACCAAACCTTACACGGTCTGTGCAATAATGAGCTTCAGAATAAGGATGGCCAGGCTGAGTGGGACAGCCACACTAGTGGCTGAGCACTCACTTCTCCCTGTTATTGGAATAAAGAAAACATATTTTCTTCCTCCACTTCAGCACAGAAGAGGCAGATTAATATTTTCAAAAGGAAGTTTACTAAAAACTAGGGAAACAAAACAGAAACAAGTGTCTCTAAAATACAAGCAGTAAAAATATCCATTTCTAAATACAGGAAATAAAAGCAATAAAGAGTTTTGTGGAGCTGAAATCTTATGCTAAATAGCAACCTCCACTCCCTGTGGTGCTATGGATTAAACCTAATAAAAACTGTGTTCAGATCCCAACTCTGCCATTTAAGTGATTTACCCTAGTTAAGTTACCTAAGCATATTGAGCTTTAATTTCTTCATCTCTAAAATGAAGATAATCATACTGCTATGGTCTGAATGTTTGTGCCACCCCCCCAAATCCATATGTTGAAATCCTAGCCCCCAGAGTACTGCTATTTGGAGGTGGGGACACTGGGAAATGATTAGGTCATGAGGGCAGGGCCCTCCTGAATATAATTTAGGCTCTTATAAAAGAGACCTCACAGAGCTCCCTTAGCCCCTTCCACTGCGTCAGGACATAGCGAGAAGTTGGCAGCCTATAACCAGGATGAGGACCTTCACCAGAACCTGACCATGCTGCCACTCTGGCCTCTAGACCTGTAAGGAGAAAAAAACCAGACTGTTGTTTATAAGCCATCTTGTCTGTGGTATTTTGTTAAAGTAGCTTGGGCTAAGATAATACCTATTGCTCACAGTTGTTGTTAGGATTAAAGTAGATAATATAGGCAAAGCAACAGGCTCATAGAAAGTTGACTTGGTTTGGGGTCCACGAAAAGCAAACCCAAAGACAAGAATTCCAGTGTGTGTGGTTTGTACGGGAAATGCAAGAAAAATACCCTGGGAAGCGGGGCAGAGAGGGAAGAAAAGGCACTCAACGAAGAGCATGGCATTAAGACAGCTGCCAGAATGGGTACTAAATCCCACTGCAGAAACTCTGGGGACCAGTATAAAACACATGCTTCAGACAGCCCTACTCAGGAATGAAGGAAGCTGTGGTGCTTATACACCCACTTCTGTCAGTCTTGGTTGAGGGCTGCTCTGGGGGTTGAGAATTCCCCAGCAACTATAACTTGCTGTGAGAGGGGAGAGCGGTCCTCTGGAGAAAGCCCTCAGACAGATGGAACTGCCCGCAGGTGGGAGTTGTCCAGGGTACACTGATATGTGAGGTCCAAGGAGCATGGGCAGTGCATGGATAGCATCTGCTGCAAAAGTACTCACCAAATGTTCTTTCCTTCCTTTTCTCCCACCAATATAAATTGGTGCCACCACTCTCAATTTCCTTTCTTCCAGATTCTTAATTTTACTTTCTGATCAGAGAGGCATTCCTGTTTCACCATTTGAAACAGTGACTAATATCAATTCATTGAACTTGGGTATAGAAGCTGCTGCCATAGGCCCCTTTTCCCTTTCCCACTTCCCCTGTCCCAGGGCCATAAGCCAGAGCCAGCTGAACTTCCATCTGAAGACTGACATGTATAAATCCCCACAAAGCACTGTTAATGGAGAGTCCTGAGGAATGTCATTAACTTGGCCCAAGAGTGCCATTTTCAATGCCAAGGCTATGAAGTCCACCATGCCCCTCCACCATGCCCCTCATACTGTCCACATTAGCACCCAAATGCAAATCTCTCTGGCCTTCCATTCTCTCTTGTACTCCCTTAGGCATACTGCCCTGCTCTTCCTTTCTTGTTCTAGCTGCGACACTTCCTTCTAAATAATTTAGCTCTACCCTTTGGAGGTGCCCAGTAGCCTCTAACTTGTCCCTGACATTTTCTCCACGTCCTTGCTTTACTAGAAATTTCATTCTTCTTGTCCTACAATTGGGAGCATTGCAGAATTCCACTTCTGACTCTTCCTCAGAATCCTCTAAGACTGAACTACATCATTGAACTTTCTCACGAAACCATGCAGACTGGCACCACTCTATATTTCTGATCATCAACATTAAAATATCATATAGATCCTTGGTTTAGTCCTCCTGGCTTTCTGGGGTTTTTGGTCCATGGCAACTATTTCCAATATTGTCCACTTTGCTTATATACTCCTGACTCTCTCCTGGGCCATCATTCTCAGCAAATGACTTTGTTTCTTCCTTCACAGAGAAATGAGAGGGCATTGGTCAAGACTTCCTTATATGTCTTGTCATCAAATCAGTCCTCATTCTTTTTTTTCTGCTATTATGTTGCAGGGGAGGCTAATGCCTCTGTTTCCCTATTCTCTAGATCCACCTTTTCCTACCTTATCAAAAATATTGCTGTTTTTTTAATCTTGCTGTCTTAATTCTGCACTCGATCTCCAATCTTGAAGCTCTTCATTACCAATCAGCACTCAAACATGCTCAAGTCAAATTCATCCAAACAAGACTAAACACAAAAACAAAAATCCTCATTCAGTTCAATTGTATAGTAAAGAATTTGGCCTTCCCAAAAAGAAGTCTGGCTTTTATCCCTGGCTCCTGGGAGGTAACCTCTGAACCCCTGGAATTTTTCAAGTGACAAGAGTATCTCTGTTATTAAAGGTGGGCTCCTAGGACAGTGCGATAACAGCACAATCTCCAGAGACAGGGGTGCTGGAGACAGAGTTCAACTGCATCGACAACCAATAAATCAATCATATCTACATAATGAAGGCCCAATAAAAAAAATCTCTGAGCTCCATAGCTTGGGTGAGCTTCTTGGGTTGGTAATACTCAGTATATTTTCACACATTAATAATGGGAGGGTAATACATCCTGAGGACAATGGAAGCTTTACATTTTGAACCCTCCCAAACTCTGTCCTATAGGTCTCTTTGGCTGGTTGTAATTTGTATCCTTTCCCTGTAATAAATCATAATCATGAATATACTGTAGTAGGTTTCAGTGAATTCTGTGAGTCTTTCTAGTGAATTTTTGAAACTGAGGGTGGTTTGCAGAAACACTCAAACTACAGTGGTGTCAGAACTGAGGGTGAGCTGTGTGGACTCGTCCCTCTAGCATTGTAGTTGACCCTAACTCCTTGTAGTTGGGGACAGACTTGGCAGTCTGAAAGGCTGTGTCTCTAATGTTGCAGTTTGCCCATATTCCTCTTCCAGCCACTATTAATGTTTCTTTCCCCTCTAATAGCTAATTTTTTAAAATTTAAGCTTTTTACTGTTGACACTAATATAGATGTCCCCTATTTTCCCCCATTTGCCCACCTCCACTCAGCCCCTACCCCGCTCCCTTGGCCCTCACCACACTATTGTCTGTGCCCATGGTAATAGCTAAAATTTTTGAAAAAAATAACTACAAAGCCCATCTCCACTTTCTTTCCTATTCATTTCTGAACCCACTGTGATTGGTTTCTGCCCAACACCAGTCTGAGGATGCCCTCGCATAGCTCACCAATGCTCACCTTGTCTCTAATCCAATGGACAGTGAGTTTCTCATCTAATCTTTCAAAACATTCACTGCTGCATCCTACCTCTGGCCACTACCTCTCAGCTTTCTTTTTGGTATCTCTTCCTTAACTCGTCCCATATATACTGATGTTCTCTAGAAACTCCCTCATGATTTCATGCACTGGTGACTCCCAGTCCTATATCTTAGCCTTAAACACTCTCCTTAGCTTCACTCAAATATCAACATATCAATTCGAATTTAAGCTAGATTGCATTCATTGCTCTATTCCCAGGGCATAGCATAATGCCTGGAATATAGTAGGCACTCAGTAAATATCTGTTGAGTGAATAAATATATGAATTAGTGTATCACAGGGATGGGGAAAAAGTAGGTTAACAGTTATAATACAAATAAATAATATAATAATTAATGAATAAATGCTGTTTCAGTACTCACAACTGTAAATCTGCTTTTGCCTACCCCTGTATGTTTCACAGATACTTCAAGCTCAATATGTACGTAATTGAACTTATCAATAGATCCCTAATTCTACTCCTTTCCTACAGTTCTCTGCCTCAAATAAATGGTGCCACCATCCTCTCAGTTGCATAAGCTAGAATTTTGGGGAGTTATCTGTGACTTTTCTCTCTCCATCGCCTCAACATCCCATCCATCCACACGTCCTGTCAATTCTTACTTCCTAAAAATCTTTCAAATCTATCCACTTCTCTCTACCTCACAGATAATACATTAGGCCAATCACTATTATCTATCACTAGGACTACTACAGTAGTCTCTATATTGTTCTCCCTGTCTTGGGTCTTGCCCCACCCCTACCCATTCTTCATACTGCAGCCAGAGCGATGCTTCTAAATACAATGCTGATAATGTCATTCCCAAGCCTTCAGGCACTTTTTTCCATCCTTGAAATAAAACCTAAATCCATTAATGTGGCTTACAAAGGACCAGGTACCACCTTGAGCTCAGTTTTAACCCTTCCTCTTACCTCTCACCTTAATTTTTGTTCTAGTCCAACTGAAGTTATTCAAACCATCACACTCTCTCCATCTCTTAGTTCAGGTCATTGCATATACTCCTCTGTCTCTGGAACACTCTACATCCTTTAGGAATGAACAACTGAATCATCCTGGCTCCACTGACAGACTTACTTCTGTACCCTCTTTCCCTCTTCCCATCCAGTTTCAGGTGATTAGAGTCTCCCTTTCCATTCAAAGGTAGCATTTCCACATCTACTCTTGATTTTACTTACTTCTATTTACTTTAATATCCTGTTTAATCAATTATTTCTTCTGTCCTATACCTTCAATTTCTCCCTCTCTGGTGGCTCTTTCTCTCCTGCCTATAAAGAAACTTAGGCGCCTCCTAATCTAAGAAAGTTCTGTTGACCCTAGATCCCCTCTCTGACAACTGTATTACTCTCTCTGTCCTTTTGAACCAAGCTTCTTGCAAGATCACTATACACTCATTGTATACATCTTCTCATCTTCAACTCACTCCTCAACCTACTGCTTCTTCACTACTCCTCTGAAATGACTCACATAAAAGCCTTTGGTGACACCCAGCAGCCATTCCTCTATGGTGTTTCCCTGGACATCTCTTCTACAGTTTACCTGTTGAGCACTGATTCTTTGCAACTCTCATTTTGATTTTTACGTAGTTATTTTCCCTACATTGAATCAATTATCAACTCCTGTCAGATTGGCATCCAGCAGAATTTTGAGCCTTTCCTTCCGCCTCCATGCTGCCACTGCCCTGACTTAAGTGTTTACCATTCTCAGCTGGTTATGACAAAAGCCTTCTAACAGATCTCTTTGCTTCTAGTCTTGCCTTATTAAAAATTTATCCATTCTTCCTCTGGTCAGAAACGCTATCTATTGTGACATCTTACTGCATCACTCTCCCTAAAACCTCAAATATTTCTCCATTGCTTATTGAATAAAGGTTAAGCTTCTTATTATGGCATATAAAGTCCTCCATTATCTAGCCTCTGACTACCCTGCAAGCTTACACCACTTCCTACTTCATGCTTTATCCTTTAATAACACTTAATGGTTTATAGACATACATAGTACATGTAATCCACACATCGTACCTTTGATAATTCTGTTTCCTTTGTCTACAATGTTTTTCCCATCTTTCTTTGCTTAAGGGTCTCTCCTTTGAGATCCCGTAATACTCCAGCAATGTTCCAGATATTATTTAGCATTACAGTGAAATGAACTATTTAACATCTGTCTCTTCACTAGACTATAAGCTCTTTAAGGACAGGGACCCTATCCTCAGCAGCTAGTATAGTGCCTGAAGTGAGCTGAGATCTCAACTTCTTGGATAGCCAGTTCTTTAATAGCAGTTCAGTTATTTTTAATCAATGACTCTTGTAGTTGGTAGGGGACTTTTAGTTCATTCAGTTCAGCCTCCCCTCAGAGGACACTCCTCTAAATAGAGGCTAAGATAATTCAGTTAAATGTGATAGACCATTCCAACTCTGGACACCTCTTATTTCCATACATATGGTCCCGTCTGGTGAGAGTGGAAATTGATACCAGTTTTTTAGGAAGAAATTTAGTAACAGTTTATATGTGCTTATATTTTTATTATGCTTTATATTTTTATTCCTTAAGTGTTTATATATTTATTTCTAGCAGTGTCTCTTTCAGAAATTTCTTCTCTAAAAATTATCTAAAAATATGGGGAAATTTTACTACATAATAATATTAATCATGGAAATACTCATAATAGAGAAAAATTATAAATAGGCAAAAGTAGAGGAATTGTTAAGTAAATTTTGATACAGTCATAAAATAGAATTTATATTATGTCATTTTAAGTGAAAAGCCAACATATAAAATCATTTACTCAATATAATCTTAGCCATACAAAAATGTTTAGGAAAAAAACACTGAAATGATCGTTGGTTATGGTTGATAGTCTCATCATTTTATTTTCCAAATTTGCTACAGTAAGCATGGATTCTTTTTATAATAAGAAAAATTGCAGGTTTGGTTTTTTTTAGGTTTTGTTGTTGTTGTTTTAAGGAACTATTCCTCTTCTCTTCAGAAGCAAGTCTCATCTCTGAATTCTGCTGAGTCCCCCCCTTCCTGCTACTGTGTTTTCATAATTTATCCCGTAAGCATAGCCTGTCACACCCAGAGTAGTTCATCTCTTAAGCCCAGTGCAGTACATGTGTGTCCCTTACTTGCTCCATTTTTGCTCATGCCTTTGCTATTCTTGCCTTGCAGCAATTTGGAGTGCACCGGCCCCATCTCTTCTTCCATAAACATGCCTGTGGTTTTATGCTCTCCCCACTCCCCCCAACAGAGTTGAGTAAGTGAACAGTTCCTGACTTGAAGGGTCTCATGTCCCTGGTAAGAGAGTCATGCATGATAAATATAGCAATAAGTGTGTGCCCAAGATAGGAAAAAGGAAGAGACTGATGCTCTCTGAAGGTATCAGAAAAAGGCTTCTCTGTATAAATAGATGCAGGACCCCTGTGATAAGATTTTCTTTCTTAGATTCACAGCTTTATAGCTAATACAGAGCTACTGAGAATTTAAGAGAACACTCTCCAACCCAATATATTATTTTACAGATGGGAACACTGAGGTACTCTGAATTCAAGTGATGTGGTCAAGGTTTCATAACAAATTATTAACAGACTGGGGACTGGACCTCAGGCCTTATAGCTACCATGACCAGTGCTCTGTAACTCAGTTTGCTAAGGAGAGGATAGCTGCTTTCTGAAGCTTTTCAGAATCAGAGCCCTTAAACCAAAGCAAAGCAAAACATAAACAGCAAAAAATAAAGAAGAATCTGCAGAAACTAATAAAAACAGAAACACAGTGGTTTCTGTTTGAGGAAAGATTTAGGGACTCTGAGAACTACTTTGACCTTGAGGTTACTCCCAGAAGGCATATTGGAAAAACAAACAAGAGTCAATTACTATTTTGACTCCAATTATTTGGGGGGGGGGGGAGGATTGAAACCATTGCCTCCTTTCATCTCTTGAATACTGTTGACTAAAGGAGTTTCTGATTAGAGCTGTTGGTGGGGAATGCTGAGCAGCTCTGGGCAAGGACCCTGCATTCCAAACTGACCCTGCTCCACCAGGAACAACAGGGTGAAAAGAGTCATTGAGCACACATTCCAACACTTTGCTACCCCCTGGCAAACAGTGCATTTACAAAGATTGCTATAAAAGGTATTTATCTAATTAGAGAGTGTTTCCCCCCTTTTATTAGTAAGCAATTAGACCACACTTTAGTACATTAAGGAGGTTTTGTAAATCCAACTGCAAGCATATAAATTCTGTAATTGTGTAATTGTACATTGGGCACAAAACCACAGATTTTCTTCTATTTTGGCTTGACCATTTTTTAAAGCAATTTAGGGTTTTTAAACTAATGCTTATGTGGTGAGTGTTTTTTAAAGCCTAGAATAATATATGTAATTTAGACATTCTTCAGTCTTAAACCCAAACCAGAAAATAACACAAATTCCACACCAACATATATCAACTATTTGTCTGTCCTTCTTCATCTTAAAGCCTGGGATAATACTTCACAATGTACAGTGGTAGCATAGTATCATTCTTCAGCATAGAAACCATAAAATTCTTATAGCCAAATAATTCCACAGATTCTCATTTAAACATCTGTAGCTCATATGCAGTGACTGAACTGATCTTAAATTATGTTTGCAAGACAGGAGTGAGAAAGAAAAGATCACTTTAAATATTAGCTTTTAGGTCAAATATGATATTAGGTTGAACTATATAATATTGTCAACATTTGACCATTTTTTAATTTACAAAAATATTAATTTCCTATGGTTCAAATTCTACTATATATGTTGTCCCCACTTTTCACAAGGACATCTTAATACTGAAAATGAAAACCATCATTGATTCGCACCCTTAATAAACAATTCATCCACTATAAAAGGTGTCAAAAGACTTTATAAGATACATAGATAACATATTACTAACAGTTTTACTAGTAGATGCCTGTGGGACCTTGGATAAAACCCTAGGTTTTTGGGACCCTCTGTTTTCCTTTCTGACAAATGAGTAGACTGTACTAAAACTCAAGATTTTTTAAAATTTGCATAAAAGCTATATCACTAATCAAAATAAGGACGGTAGATAACAAGGCTATTATGTTAAACAGTTGAGATCTATGCCATTATGGAAACAGATCATGGTATTGCATTTTTACGTGCTCTAAGAAACCCTTTCAGTGCATTAAATTAGACCATAAAGAACCAATTCACCTCACCGATGGATGGAATGACGATGGACAACACTAATGAGAAAAACAACCATTTACTGATTCACGTTCTGAGTCACACACTTAAGCACCTTTTACACATTATATTAATTCTTACATCACATACATAAGCAGTGTTGTGCAGGTAAATGCTTAACAAAAACTACCCCAGGGGACAAAAAGCCCTGATTGGTAGTGTTTGTTGGTTTTCATGGTGTGAATATTTTCACCTTGGTGCATTTCCAGCTACCAATCTGACTTTCCTGAACATGGGGGTGGGGGAGGGAACATGTACAGTGCAGTAGGACACTACAATGCAGTATTTCCACCAACCTGATATAGCAGATACGACCTCAAGAGCACAGATAATAAAATGTGATGAGATATTAGGAAGTGATGAGTATTGAGTATTTATTTTTTATTTAATATAATTTTAAGTATAAGTTTATATAGTTTACTTTTTAAATAATGGCTGTGCTTAATAATCACATCATAAGATTCCTGAACATTTTTAAGTTTTCATGAGCTGAGGGCACCACTGTATGTCAGGTTGATTTTACCATCCAATTTCATTGAAAATAGGGAACAGTGATAAAGGATTAAGTAACTTGCCAAGGTTATTCACTAGTAAATCCAAATTCCATTTTGCCAGACTATTAACATTAATTTCTTAATTCTGAGGAAGCTTCTACAATGAATTTTAAAAACATAAATTTTATATAATCCAAGAAATGTATTTTTGATTATAGGTAAAGAGGCACTAAGCAAGGCAAAAGTGAAAGGAGAAAGCAAGATGAAAAATTTTAAAAATGTCTTCTAGAAGGAGACTGTTGACAGAAAAGATGCAGGTCATTGGTGACAGGTTTCTGTTTTATTACATTCTCTAAGGTTCGTTGGAAAGAACTAGGAATTGCAAAAAGAGAAGCCAGAGCAGTGAACAAGCCAATCTATTTCAAGATATCACCAAGGGGTACTGAGGTGTGAAATCCCCGAGAGAGGGGGCTCACCAGTCTGAAATGCTTCAAGAAATGCTGTCTCCTCTGTACACCTCTACTGGGGTCCCTACAGACTGTGACAGACACTGCCACACTTTTCCCCAATTACTGGAACCTATTTTCTCCAGATAAGAGAAGGAAAACTCTAAATTCATATTGATAACTTTTTGATCCCTGGCTAATTTCCACTATAGTTTATAAAATAATTTAAACAAATTTCATTGTTATAGCATGTTACCTACTCATAGGTTTTAAGCATTTTGATTAGAAAGTGTTTCATTGGTACCACTGGCTAAGTACTGTGTGCTGAGGATGAATGGGGCGAACTTTCAAGAGGACTCAGGCTTACTCTGATACTTACCAGACACTAGGATCGGTGTCTGGCTATAGTAAGTGCTCCACAATCATTAGCTGTTGTGATTCTTATTTAGAACTGCTGGGTTTCTGGCGAGTGCCAGGTTCAGGCTGTGGGCAGGGTTTTCTCGGAATGCTGCCACTCAGATTGTACAGTTCTCCTCATAGGCAATGGATTAGCCACGGGCTGCCTGAGTTTGCTCTTTCCTAGGGCCGTTGTGGCCATGTATTCAGTTGGTCTTTGGTGCACTTGGATTTTTGGTGTAGGAAACATTTCACTTAATCACTTTTGGAAGCCCTTTGCAAAAGCAATGTTTTCTCCCAAGAGAGGTTTGGCTCCGGTTGTCTTATGATTTGGGCTCATAATGTTTCTGGTTGATGTTGGGTGATGTTCCTTGATGTGAAAACTGTGCTCTTCATAGTGCAGTCTGTGTGTCTTTTCACCACGGCTGAGATCAAAGTAAGTTCTTCGTGAGAACCGATAGATGATTTCTTTGATGGTGAAATCTTGCTTTTCAGTGGGTTTCTAAAATTTATTGAAGGGCTATGTGAACAAATCAAAGTAATACATCTTTCAGTGTTTACAACAAACTGTTAGTTAAGCTTCTGAGCTTCATTGGAATTGATGAATGGAAATGGTCTTTCTTTATAACGGACAATGAGAACAGTGAGCAATCTAAGAAAATTCTCCTTCTCAGGCTTTCTGCCTCAGAGCTAAACCCTTTAGATTTATCTCGCACTTTACTATAATGTCTTCCTATAATTATATTGAATTCATGTTTTTACTAAACTTGTAACAGCCTTATCAGAAATGTCAGCCACTTCAATAACTGTTGCCTTGAACAGATATAATTTTTCACCATCATAGCAGCCATTTCAAATCACATCCTTTTAGAGCTAGTAAAGGACGTCACTTGCATTTAGCATAAACTCTTCATTTCACAGGTGAGGACTGAAGGGTCCAGTGAGGGTAAATGCCTTGCCCCAAAACTTACATCAGCTTCTTACTAGTTTTGAACTTGCATTTTTGAATGAGTTGTAAGTAATGTATAGAATATTATCCATTTGTAAGATGGATAAACTTTTCTTTAGAATTTTAACTTCCTGGAAAGAATTTTTCAAGAGGGCATAATATGACATCATCTAATCAATCATATTGTCTTGATAGGTAATAAAACCTTGGGTAGTGATTACTGAAAACACAAGATTAGAGAGAGAAAGAGAGGGTGCCTAAGCTGTTCTAACACAGTAGCCACTAGCCACATGTGAATATTTTATATTTTAAATTATTTAAAGGCAAATAAAATTAAATTTTTATTCCCTTAGTCCTACTAGTCACAGTTCAAGGGTTCAATAACCACATGTAGCTAGTAGCTATGATATTAGGCAGCACAGAATAGAACATTTCTATTATCCCAGAAAATCCTGTTGGACAACACTGGAAGGCTGGTTTGGACCTCCACTGAGCTTCCGATTTTGTTGGGGCCTTCCCAGCTTGAAAGGGCCTTCATTCTTGAGGTAGGTGTGAATTCAGACACCAAGTGAATCTCTCAGGGAACAGACAAAGGCTTTCTGTGACAATCTATTCAGTTTCTAAACTGTACCACCACTGCCTGACAAAAGAAGGAGGCTCCATATCTTACCTCCTGGCCCATCTCACCCCTGCCCTGTTTTGGGGGTGAGGGTGCAGAAAAAAGCGCAAAGAAGGAAGGGGAGAGGGTTTGGCATTTTGTAGGTATATCCCAAACTTTCAGAACCTTAAGTTCCCTACCCTCTTTTATCCCCCCCTGCCCCCCCCCCCCCCCCCCCCGTTCCCAGTCCCTCCAATCTCAGAAGGTGATACAGGTGTGACTTTGATGAGGTCCAGCTACTTTCTTCCCTTCCAAAGCTAGAAGAGGTGCTTAAACAGATTCAGGGGAAAGAGATGAATGAAGGCAGGAGCCTCCATCAATCCCTAATGTTTGCTGAGGGCCCTCAGGATGCTTAGCCCAATCATTTCCACTGAGGGTACAGAGATGGCTAAAATTGCTTTATTGGGACTCCTAGTTCCATGGGCCCTTTTTCATTTTCAGTTCTCCTAGCCCAAAGGCCTGAGACTGGGCCTGGCTGTCAAGAGCCTTCACTGCCTACCTAGGCAGTGCCTTGTTCCAAACCAGACAATGGATCTTTCCCCACCCTACATCAGAAACACCAGAGTTCACAATAAGGGGTTAGTGACTTAATAGGTCTGCCTCCTCATAATTTACATTTCAGAAGCCACCTCCACACCCTTCCTCCTCCCCTTCTCCCACTCCCGGTTTACTGCCCAGTAAAATAAGGAGTTAAAACTAATTGATTTTTTAAGTTCCTTCCTAGCATGGAAGTTGTCAAACATGCTGTTTCTGGGGAAATGCTCACGCCTTAGCCCAAAGCAACATTTGCCTGGGGGCAAACGCGACCTCCTGGCATTGAAAGTGCCTTCTTCCATGGGCATTTTTCCCCAAACTGCACTTTTATTTATTCTCTCTTCCTTCGTGTTTCAGTAGATTCCCAAGTCAGCAGAGGAAAAAGCCCCCAAAATACTCTCCCGGTTTGGGTTGTTAAAACTGGGATCCTGAAAGCACTAGACAAGAGTCATAAAAGATGGAGAGGTTGTCCCCTTGGCCATTACCACACCCAAACTAAACCAAGGTTTTGAACAATGCAGTCCTTTCAGAAACACCCAGCACAGAGCTCTTTCAGAACAACACTGAAAAGTTAAGTGTTTCCCATAGATAATAACAATAGCTGCCATTTTGAGCAACTATTGTATGCCAAACATGCCTACTTGACTCTTTAAAGGCACTATCGCATTCATTTTAGCATCATCTCCATTCTACAGATGTAAAAAATGTTCAGATAGTCCTGGTAATTTGCACTGATTCACACAGCTAATATTTTGGAGCTGGGATTAGAATAAGACCTTATCAACTGGTACAGTTCATCTGTTTTACACTCTGCCCTTAATTTTCAAACTATGTTCCAAGGAATCCTAAATATCCTCTGAAGATGTTAAAAGCTGGTGTGGGGCTTGGGAAAAGGTGGGAGAAGAGAAAAGAGAGGCCACCTCTATCCCCTCTATGTCCCACTCACCCCACTCACCCTCTGCCCCAATTTAACCCCATCAGACACTCTTAGCTGTTTTAAATCCTGGGATTGCATATATATGCTTTCTCAGCTTTAAAAAAAAGTCAAAACACATTGTACTAGGGTCTGCTTTCTCCAATGTCCTTCTGATACCATTCCGGCAATAGTTTTGTCCATTTATCACTAATTGACATTTACATGTTAATTTATCCCACAATTGAAGGATGATTAATAAAAATCATTGTACATCTTTAACTACATTGCCTTAGTTACATATTTTAAAATGCTCTGGTAGAAATTGATTATTCATAGACATGTGAGGTCGATTCATCAGAAAGGAAAAGAAGGTGTCTGGGCCACTGCTGCTCGCTTTCTCTCTAAAAATAAATTAGGTTTTGACAAGATGATCATTTGATGTGTGTGATGGCCCCTGGCAAACAAAATATATTCACTTTCATTTTCTTCCAAAAGGGATCATTTTCTCAATCAGAAGTAATGAGATGGACTTTCAAAGAGGGGTTTGTTCACTCTTTCTTCTCATTTTTTAACCTCGTGCAGAATTTATTGCTTCATATTTTTCTATTAGGTGTAACTGCTTGGAAGCCTGAATAGAGGTAAGTTTCAATTCATTTTTTACTTCCTACAGTGGTATTTAAAAAAAAAAAAAAAGTGTGCAAACACTAATCAGAAAGAATATATGCAGCCCTATGTTCGTAGCAGCGCAATTTACAGTAGCTAAGATGTGGAAGCAGCCTGAGTGCCCATCAGTAGATGAGTGGATAAAAAGCTGTGGGACATTTACACCATGGAATACTACGCAGCTGTAAAGAAGAAGGATCTTTAGGTCATGGTGATTGTTGGATGTCTCTGTCAGGAATGACTCTGGCTCTTGTATCAAAGAACTGATCTTTATCTAGAGTAGAAAGCTGACAAAAAGGTTGAGGGGGACTGTGAGATACTTGGTCATAACATGAAACTGAGAAAATACACTCTGGGGGAGACAAGGATATGATATTATTTTCTTGGGGAAAGTGGCATGTTTGTTCACTGTAAATAAAGTGTAAATTTTTTCTTGGTTATTTTCAATGATCCTCAGGTAAAAGAGAAAAGGAAAATGGTGATTCCCTGGAAAGGAAAGGAAGGCTCACTGGAGAAAGGCACCCCCAACACCTGGGGGAATCATAACAGGATCCTTCCAAGAGGCATCCCAGCGGTACTTTTGTCAGCGAGCACAGAGCCTGTTCAGGCTCAAGGAAGCTGCAAGCACTGAGTGGTACCAGAGAACTGAGAGAGTGTGATGGCAGTTGTAGGAGGCATTCAACACCAAGAGAAGGATGAGGCTCCCCAAATAACCACGGAAAGCCCTGTCACTTGTATCTTCAATAGAAGCCTTACCACATAATTGAAATAACATTAATTACCAATGTCAATGAATATACACTAATGAGGCATCTAGAGGGTACAGCAAACAAGTTTTCTTCTTTCACTGTGGACTGTCAAATCATCTCATTTGACCCTCAATACAACATCGTGGAGAAGAGGAAATTAAAGTTCCCAGGCGGTCAGTAACTTGCCCACGGTCACATAGCTAGGCGATGGTGCTACAATTGAACCCAATATACATCTGGATCCAAACCCGATACTCTTCAAACTTTTCTACCACCCCTCAAATAGGAAGTTAGGAAGACATATGAAAGTTTATGGAGATCGCCAAATTCATGGTGGAAACAAAAGTATGTTACAGGATTTCCTTCTCTTTGCTATTATAAGGATTATTTTCTAATGTTCTAAGAAAATGTTCATACATTTAGCCAGGGGAAAGGAAAATAGGTCCTGCTCTTTGGTATTAATTTCTTTTAAAATTTATTAAAAATAAGATCAATAAGCACAACTTATAATGAATATTTGACTTTCAGATAATTTTTCTTTGCTTAACTCTTGATAGAGAATCAATCTTCCCCAGAGGAAAGATGAAGAAAAGCCAAATTAATCAAGAACCAAACAGCAACTTAATTTAATGTGGTTTCCATTAGAGTATAAAACACTCACATTGCTCACTTTTAAATTTAAGTGCTGAGAACACAACATTTTTTCATAAGAACAAATAATATTAAGTACTTTAAGTTCTTTATGAAGGCTGGACAAGTATAAGATATGGTAGGAAAACTACTGAAGAAGGGTTGAGCTATTTATGAGACCCTGTCTCTGACAAGCTTTCAGTGGGTTCTGCTCTAAGTCCTTGATTACGGTAGTTCCCCCTTTATCCATGGTTTCATGTTCCATGGTTTCAGTTACCTGCAGTCAACTATAATCTGAAAATATTAAAGGGAAAATTACGGAAATATAAACAATTCATAAGTTTTAAATTACATGCCATTCTGAGTAGCATGATGAAATCTCCCACCATCAACCTCATCCTGCACAGGACATGAATCACCCGGCATCTCCACACTGTGTATGCTCCCTGTCCTTTAGTCACTCAGTAGCTGGCTCTGTTATCAGATTTACTGCCATGATATTTCAGTGCTTGTGCTCAAGTAACCCTTATTTTACAAAAATTATGGAAGACAGTTCTCAGATGGAATGCAGCGTTAAAGTCACCCATATGATCACCAAAGAATTACAACCTCTGCAACAAAACTTTAATGAATAAAGAGAAAGAGAGAGAATACCTGAAAGAATATATGCTGCCTTATGTTCATCGCAACATTATTTACAGTAGCCAAGATTTGGAAGCAGCCCAGTGCCATCAGTAGATGAGTGGATAAAAAAGCTGTGGGACACAATGGAATACTACTCAGCCATAAAAAAGGAAATCTTACCTTTTGTGACAGCATGGATGGACTTGGAGAGTATTATGCTAAGTGCAATAAGCCAGTCAGAGAAAGACAAATGACATGATTTCACTGATATGTAGAATCTAATGAACAAAGTAAACTAACAAACAAAATAGAAACAGATTCATAGACACAGCAAACAGACTCACAGCTGTGAGAGGGGAGGGGGCTTGGGGAGGTCTGGGTGAAAAGGGTGAAGGGATTAAGCAGAAAAACAACAACAACCAGCTCATAGACACAGATAATAATATGGTGGTTATCAGAAAAAAAAGGGAGTGGTGGGGAAGTAGAAGAGGGTAAAGGGGGGATAAATGGTGATGGAAGGAGACTTGACTCTGGGTGATGAACACATGTTACAATAGATAGATGATTAATTATAGAACTGTACACTTGAAACCTATATAATTTTATTAACCAATGTCACCCCAATAAATTCAATGAAACATTTTTAAAGAAAGAGGTGACATAGAGGCTGAGTCAGAGGTGGGTGGCAAGCCAAGAGAGGAGTTTGAAGAGGGGAACTGGCTGGCAAGGACGTCAAGCTAGGTTAGTTTGTCATTCAGTAAACCAATTTGATCACATTAATACCAAATGGACAATAGCTTAGTTGTAATATATGGATGTTTATGGACAATATAATTATGAGCCTTTGGCAATCAAGCAAAAGGGAAGTTAATTGAAGGCAAATAGAGCAAAAATACATGACCGCTATCACTAGCATAAGCCACAGGCTACCAGAAGTTAGACAAGTATAGCGTGTCTCAGGAACATTTTCTCTGGGCCTGGGACAAGTTCTGTTCTATAAATGCTCCCAGTCATCATATGTGGTGGCACTCTCACGCACCTACAGATCCTCCTTCAATGAAGAACTTCTTCACCCAGATGCTGAGAGTGCCACTGGAAGACAGCTTTCAATTGCCCCCTCAGAAGTCGCCTTAGCTGCTGAGAGCAGCTAGGCCCTAGGCCCTGGCCTTCTGAAGGGTGATGCATTCCAGTGACTAATGGAGATGGGGGTACAAAGGCCTAGCAATCTAATCCCAAGGAAGGCCTCTCCATGAGGTCACCCTAGCTGTCATTGCCTACCTCGCAGCTTCACTTTGCCCAGTTCTGCTTCTTTTCACTCTCTTCCACAAAATACTGCTTAAGAAACCTCCTGGAAGTAAAGTACATCTCAGAATCTGCTTCCAAGGGTAACCACCCTGTAGCGTCATGCAATCGACCTTTATCGGTTAAGTGTCTGCAAGTCACATTTCAACTGGCTTAAACAAGGAAATGTTGTTATCTCATATTACCTCAAGTCCTGAGGTGGGGCTGTGCCAGGGTTAGTTAATTCAGTGACTCACTAATGCCATCACATCCCCAAGGTTTCTCTCTCTCTGCTCTCCCATTGTTAGCATGGTGGCATTGCAGGCAGGTATGAAAATGTCCTGAAGAAGGAAAAGGACTGATACTTCCCAGATAAATCCTTTCTAAGAACAAGTCATCATTTCTTAGAAGCCCTCTCTGGCTGACCTCCCTTCGGTCACTGGCCAGAACTGGGGCTCACACCTCTCTTCAAACTAATCACTGGCGGGGGGAATGGGACGGCTTTTTACAGAAACTAATCAAAATTTGCTTCTGAATCTTTTGAGAGATAGACATACCCCTGAAAAAAAAAGGGGGGGGGTTTAACTACATTGCCACACCCTAATGTGTGTTTATTCAGCATTTTCCTTCCAAGTCACTAATTTTACGTAACTTAAAATCTAGGTTAGGTAGCTGGAGGGAACTGTTATTTTTATATAAGGCACCTGGATGGGCCTTCTGTGAATCTTCCCACAAGGACAATGAAATGACTTTTTTTTGCTGGGGGCTGAGATATGTGGTATCGTTTTGTAACCATCAGTGAGTCTACTACATATTAGATGTGCGTGAATTTTCACCAGGGCTTGAGTAGAGTGGAAAGCAGCAGCACCTGACATCCTGTACCGTTTAGTGAATGTGGAAGAGTTTAAGAAGTATATTTTCAACTATGTCAGTCTCAAAAAGACAAATACTGTGTGATTCCACTTATATGTAGCACTTAGAATAGTCAAATTCATAGAAGGAAGTAGAATTGTGGTTGCCCGGGGCTGGGGTTAAGAGGGAACGGGGAGTTAG